>NC_044322.1:205573282-206191899 GCF_007399415.2 Gopherus evgoodei
TTTCTACAATGTCATTCCACTGTACCAGCTGTACAATGAAAAGCCAGATGGTAACTGATGTTTGTATGTTTTGGTTTTTGAGTGATTGTCCAATGTATAAGTAAAATAAATGAGAACTTCTAGCCATTTGTATCTGTGATCTGGCCTTCCTACTTAGACCAAGAAATGTAATCAAGTGCTTAAAGCAGAAGAATGGGAATCAGAAAATCTCTGTTCTAAGAGTGACTCTAGAACTAACCTTAGAGCTGCTTGGACCATGTTCTCTCCTTCCCCCAGCCCCTGAGCTCCTAGCCCGGGAGGCTAGCCCCCGGCCCCTCCCCTACTGTCTCCCCTTCCCCGCAGCTTCAGCTCGCTCGCTCTGCCGCCGGCGCAATGCTCTGGGCAGCAGAGTGGTGAGCTCCTGGGGCAGCGCAGCTACAGAGCCCGGCCTGACCCAGTGCTCTGAGCTGCATGGTGGTGGCGGTGGCGGAGTGGCACATCTCAAGCTGGGCGGCATGGCTGTAGTGCCGCCAGCCACCATTTCTCCAGGCAGCGCGGTAAAGGGGCAGGGAGCAGGGGAGGTTGGATGGAGGGCAGGGGAGTTCAGGATGGTGGTCAGGGGTCAGGAGTGTGGATAGAGGTCGGGGGGGCAGGGGTTCCAGGGGTAGTCATGGACAGGAAGAAGGGGTGGTTGGATGGGATAAGGGTCCCAGGGGCAGGAATGAGAGGACTAGTTGGATTGGGCAGGGGTCTGGGGGCAGTCAGGGGACAGGGAGTGGGGGGTGTGGATGGGGCAGGGTCGGGGGGGCATCAGGGAACAGGAGGTGCTGGATGGGGCAGGAGTCCCAGGGGGAAGATAGGAGGTGGGAGCCGGGCCACGACCCCCTCCCCTAACCAGCCCTCCGTACAATTTCCGAAACCTAATGCGGCCTTCAGGCCAAAAAGTTTGCTTGCCCCTGCTCTAGAACTAACCATATCATTAGAGCTGCTTGGACCATGTTATCTCTCCTGTCAAAATGAGAAGAATCGGGAGGGGGGGGAGTTGGGCAGAATTTTTCAGTTTTCAAATGAAAAATTTTAAATTTTTTTCAAGGAAAGCAGGGGTGTTTCAGGAGGTAAATATCTGTTCCCCAGGTAACAGTTGATGGCAGGCAGAAACAAGAAGTGTGCCCACCTGGGGGATACACAGTTCCATATTGCTACTCACAGCCACACACTTAGTTTGCCTCCTGCATTGAATCCCTACAGGGCAGTTCAAGAGTCCCACAGCCATATTAATGGACTAATTTGCCAGGACTAATTTGTCCCACAGGCAAATATGAGAGAGTGGCAGCCCTCTGAATATAGAAACAGCAGGTACCCCGCCCAGACACATACCTTACTGATGTGTTACTGTCTCCTACAGGAACTTCCTGGTGAAGGAGACCTCTGAAATCAGTGTGCTGGCAGAACAGCTGATGGAAAAATTAAGAGGTCTGTGGAAGAAGAAAGAGGAAGCCTCATCCCAGCAGTAGAACTGAGATAAGTCACAAGGCCACTTGACATGAGTAATTAGAATGTGCAGCGTCCCTTCTCCTCATGAAGTGAGATCAGCTACTAACATAGAATTGTTCCTGATGATGTTGCTAGAAGGGGTGAGAATACCAGCTTCAAAGAGCAGAGAACCTGTCTCCCGGGGGGATGCACTATCAAAGTAGCTGCTGATGTGAGAAAGGGAATAGAAGGAAGACCGATTCTGCAGTTGAATCTTGAAAGCTAATTTCTCCTTCAACAATTTGTTGACCTTCCACCTCACCCCAATAAAGTTTTGGATGTGTTTATAGTTCATTTGTTTCCTCCTTTGCATTCAATGTTTAAGTGGATGGTGATTTTATAACATCTTGTTCTGCTGCTGTGAGAGCCGATATGATGTAAGGGAAGTGATAAGACTCAACTGATATCAGTGATACTAAGCATCATCCAGACAAGTGTAACCAAAATCAGACACTTCCCCTCACCACCTTCCTCGTAGGAGGTCACCTGACCTGTGGTGTAGTCTTTTGGGGGCACTTGATAGCAAGCCAGCTGTAACAGTCCAAAGACAGTCCTGTAGTGCTTCAAACACTGTCAGATAGGTTCCAGCACCAGAAACTACTCGCGCACACATCAATGGATAAATACTACAGTTTAGCACACTAAAGCTCCTTCTATCTACAAATACCAAATCACTTTGAAAACAGTAATTTATCTCAGCCTCAACACATGCCTTCATGTGGGTGGGGAAGCATATCTTCAATTTACAGGTCAGTAAACTGAGATCAGAGAGGGTAAGTGACTTGTCCAAGGCAGTTTGTGGCAGAAATTGGAATAGAACACAGGTAGTCTGGTTTTTAATTCTCTTATCATTCCAGCAGGCAGGCAGGATGGCCTAGTGGTTAGGAGCTCCTTCCTAAGAAGGACAAAAAGCTTCTATTAAAAATGAGATGTTAACCTTCCAAATATGAAGCAGATGTAAATCAATGGAATGATGTCTTCCCAAGTCCGTTTACAGCACTGATTCTGGGATGTGTTAATGGGGACTGGGGCATTCACTTCATTGGGGTATTAAATGTAAAGCCCAATGTTACTTTAATGTCAGCATGAACTATGTCATTGTTGATCATTTTAGCAGAAGGAATCGGGAAGGGGATGGAAGCCCATGGGGAGGAATTGGGAGTTGCTACATCGAATGGAGTGAAAAGGGAAGGAAAAAAGGAGATGCAAAGATGGAAAATGGGGAGAAACAGAAAAGAGAATGGAGAAGGAAGAGAAGCAAAGGGCAAAAAATACAGTGGTCCTATAAGTTGAGTGGTTTCCCTTTTGAGGGATGCTAACAGTGATAATGAACAAATGACAACAAGCAAGTTTAGCTACCTACCAATGGACATATTCTACCCTTGATAGCTGTGCAAACCTCCGATTCATGTCAGCATGAGAATTGCTGTGGATCAATGGTAGTACAATAACTCCTTGCTTACTGTTGCATTTTTCAGGAACATTACTACTTTAAGCAAAACGATGTTAAGTGAATCTAATTTTCCTATAAGAATTAATGTAAAGAGGGAGGGTTAGGTTCCAGGGAATTTTTTTCACCAGACAAAAGACCATATTTTATAGTGTGTGTGTATATCTAGATATAGATATACACACAAGGTTTTAAACAAACAATTTAATACTGTACACAGCAATGATGATTGTGAAGCTTGGTTGAGAAGTAAGAGGGTGGGATATTTCCCAGGGAATGCGTTACTGCTAAATAATGAACTAGCAATAGGCTGAGCCCTCAAGGGTTAACACGTTGTTAATGTAGCCTCACGCTCTGCAAGGCAGCACAAATGAAGGGAGGGGAGACAGCATGGCAGAGAGAGACAGACACACACCTCATGTGAGAGATGCACATTGTCTCTTGAAGGTCGCTGACCCCACTCTAAGTACATTGCCTTTTTAAGTAAATCAGCAAGTTGAGACTGCAGCTGCTGCCAGGAAGCTCCCTCTTTCCTGAGTCTTGTGTGTTTCTGCCTCCCCTCCCCCCATTCTGTGGAGATGGAGTAAAGGAGTGGGGGACAGGAGTGGGGAGGAAGGAGACACCCTGACATTAGCACCCCTCTTGTCCGCCCCCTTGCATAGCAAGTAGGAGGCTCCTGGAGCAGCTCCAAGGCAGAGGGCAGGAGCAGCACATGGCACTGGGGGGAGGGACAGCTGAACTGCCCAGCAATTGCTGCCTGCTGGGCAGCTGCCACTCAGGGAACTTAGGGGAGCAGGGAACTAATGGGGGGCAGCCGGTCCACGCTGGTTCCATGCCCCCACCAGCTCGCTCCAACAGGCTGCTCTTTCTGTAAGCAGTGGACAAAGCTGGCTGCTGCCAAACAACATTGTAAGGGAGCATTGCGCATCTTTAAACGAGCATGTTCTCTGATAGATCAACAACAAAACAACATTAACCGGGATGACTTTGTGAGGAGTTATTCTATATAGTCCTAAAACTTGTAGCCTGACCCATAGACAATAATTAATAATGGTATTTGGCCCTCTCAACAGAATGAGTTTGACACCCTTGATCTATGGTATCTCTATCACCTTAGAAGCATTAAAAAAAAGAAGTGTCCTGTTCTAACATAATGGTACTAACTCTTGATATTCCTCTGTGTATCCAGGAGCCCGAAAGAGTCTGTGATCCTTTTCTCCTCTTTCTTCTTCTTCCCTTTCTCAATGTTGTGTTTAAACACCACAGGCCAGATGGGCTTCCCTGAAACAGTGTCTGATACTTCCAACCCTCCCTCAGTGGCCTCTCACAAAAACTGTGCCCCTGAAAATGGGCTCCCTCCAGCAGCTTTGTTCTCACGGAGCAATTTGGAGGGTTGCAGAGGGTATGGTGGGTGCTCTCTGGGGAAATAACACCCCCACCCATTCAGAACTGTAATTTTTGAAGTACCAAAAGGACAACCTACCAAAACTAGCCCCTTATTCAGCTGATCATTTGTCTGGGGTAATAAAACTCACTCCACCTTCCTCAGATTACAGCAGGCTGATAAAGGCTATGGTCAGCAGCTTGAAACCAATTTTGCAGATCTTTAAACAGTACCTGTGGATTCATTCTCTCTACAGCACAGCCATAAACTGTGCTGTGCACTTCACTGCCTTAGTTCTGATTTCACTGCTACTCTTTTGAAGACCTTTTTTTGTGGATTTCTTTGTGGCTGTCATTTGGTCAAGCAGGAATGTGCACAAACACGTACGTATATGAAAATATACTGGTACGTACGGGAAGATGTAACAGCGTTCAGTTTTTACTACAGGGTTCACTTTTTGTTGGAGTTTACCACATGAAAAAGTCAGAAACTTCATCTACTTTCATTATGAAAACACACACCCTATTTGTGTGTGACACCTCACCCTGTTTCTTCTCCTTCTCCCTCGCTCCGCTTTCACTAGTTTTTATAAATTCAGTAGTCTAAAACCATTCTTGGCCCATTGGGTCTTTAAAGGACCAGGGGATTTCTCTCTGGGTTGTGCTTACCTGTTGTCCTGCATAAAAGAAGAAGTAGCTCTTTCTTCTAGAGCTAGGAATCCAGGGTCTGCAGGAAAGAGCCTGAATCCACCCATAGAGCTTGGTGTCCAGCAATGCTGGCTGAACTATGTTTCAAATATGTATCTTGTTTGTTTAGCAAATTGTTCAGAAATGAATCCTGATTTCTTCTGAATATATTTTTACATATTTGACAAATAGGTAGACAAACAGTTTTTGGACTAAAAGTTATTCATCCATTTCAGTTAGAGACTATTTGTTGTGTCATGAGATTTAAGATACCTAGGCATCATAGTATTATTTTTCCTCTCTTTCACTGGATAAGAACATAAGAACGGCCATACTGGGACAGACCAAAGATCCATCTAGCCCAGTATCCTGTCTTCCAACAGTGGCCAATGCCAGGTGCTCTGAGGGAATGAACAGAGCAGGCAATCATCAAGTGATCCATCTCCTGTCGCCCATTCCCAGCTTCTGGCAAACAGAGGCTAGGGACAGCATCCCTGCCCAGCCTGGCTAATAGCCATTGATGGACCTATCCTCCATGAACTTATCTAGTTCTTTTTTGAACCCTGTTATAGTCTTGGCCTTCACAACATCCTCTGGCAAAGAGTTCCACAGGTTGAGTGTGTTTTGTGAAGAAACGCTGGATGACTGAAGCAGGCAAATCACATGCTTCCAGTATGAATTTTCAGGTGAATAATCTGTGAAGTTTTTGTTGGTGTCACTAAGCATAACCCTACATAACTCGGGAGGGTGGAAGGCCACAAGAGTATGGAGCCTTCCTGGTTTTAGGCCTCAGCAGACAAGAGTCCCTCCATGTTTGAACTTTAATCGACCTAAAAGGCCAGGTGTAACAGCTGTTACCAGTTGCAACAGTTCTAACTGGTCTAAAGCAGAAATAATGAGGCTTGTGCACCTTTAGCAGAAGGACAAGATAACTTGCAGAAGGAAAACTTACTAACGAGCTGCTGCGGCCAAGATTACTTAATGCACCTGCGCTTACGGAATTGCTACAGGGGGAGGAAGGAGGAGGAGGGAGGGGAAACGGGGGATTGCTAGTCAGTGAGAAAAGTTCTCATGGATATAAAGGAACAGACTGCTTGTTTTAGGTGTGCTTGATCTGAGTCAATCTCCCTGCACCGCTTTGAGATCTCAAATAAACTTGGTTTGCTTCTCCACCCTGGTGTGTTTATTGGCGTGGCACACCAGGCAACGGACCCCCCCGCTGTTGCTTGGCCTCAGGCAGTTATCTGCCAGCAACAATTCTTGGCGCCCAACATGGGGCATTGAGGCTAAAATTAGCCTTGCCTGGATCCCTTGCGGCGACGACCGACGCCCAGCGCGCACCAGTGACTTCACCGGGGGCCTCGGCAGAGACGCAGTTCGACTGACCCCAGAGGGCACAACGGTGCAACGTGCTCGAGTAGTGGAGAAGCAGTTGAGGGCGACGGTGAGGAACCGGTCCCTTGGATAAGGTAGGAACAGTCCAGTGGTCTGAATTTTTGCCTGTTATGACCTGGGGACGCCCAGTGTCACCCTAGGATATGGGGCAGGGACAGAGTACAGGCAGGGCACGGTGTACACCCTTAGAATGCATTCTAGCGAATTGGGAAGTGCTTGGATCAGATCCACTAACTAAAAGCAAACTAAAAAGTTCTGTATAGTAGACTGGCCTCAATATCAACTAGAGGACCAGAAAGGTGGCCACCGGAAGGATCACTTAATTATAACACGATCCTCCAATTACTCCTGTTTTGTCAGCAAATGGGTAGTTTCTGAAGCTGTTTGTATGGAGAGCTCTTGTAAAAATACCCCACTGTAGCTCCAGTTCCTCCCTCTGTCTGGCAGAGTGCAAGGATCCAAAAGCAGGTTAGGGATAGTGCAGGGACAAAGGAGGGACCTGTCTAGAAAGGGGAGACCCTATGTCCTAGTGCACTCTCTCCCTGTTGTAGCTAAAAAGCAAGATCAGATGCAGAATGGTACTGGGGGCCAGTGTGAATGAGTGTTACCGGAAGACGCCCAGAGTACCCTGTGAAGCAAAAGCTCGTGACCAGGACTACTCTAACGCAAGCCTGGTAACTAGTGGATCTTTAGGAGGTCCGACCCATGGTAGGCTGACTTGGCCTGGCATCGTCTGGTGAGGAAGCTGCCTGGGTCTAGGAGTGTGTGTACCCATCTTCCCTTCCCCTTTCCTTTCCGTGTGGGCTACTGACAGTCTGATCATCTCTCTGGATGCAATCAGAGTAAGCGGCGCTGTCTCCCAGAGACTAGCCGACACTCTTTGCTGAAGGGAGGTGTAGGAGGGTCGTTGCCATCCTCGTTAGCCTCTCCTGTGTGAGTACCCTGTAGGGAAAAATCCTTAGTTTATGAGCCGCTAGCGCAGACAGGGCACCCTCCCTGTGTGTGTAAGTGGAAAATGGGTGGGGGGCAGTCTAAACATTCCATCTCACCCCCTAAGGGTACCCCAGCATATTACATGTACGTACATTATAGTTCAACAACCTGCAGGTATTTAGAGAATTGGAATATTTACACGCGTGAAAATCCATCTAAACAATGCCCACTAGAAGGTACTTCAATCTAGATAAGATCATACATCTAAGAGGAGCGTTTAATCACCAAAAAGCCCTGACACAGGGTGAGCAAATTTGTCTATTGAGGAAAGGAACGGGTTAATTTAAAAATCATCTTGGCCTAGGGATGGAAGGGGGGGGGGTTGCTCTGCGTTCAGGGTCAGGAATCGGCGCGGACTGTGCTTGGTGCAGGGAGGGGCTGCTTTTGGCCCCAGCTGGCTGTGAAGGAAAAAATATAGACAGAGGCGAACCAAAGGCAATACAAGTTACAGAACTAAGATTACATTTGCAAAGCTTAACTGTCCAGTAAGATCCAACAGTGTGCCTTTGTGACCCCGGAGCCAGTGTGGCTTGGTGACACACTGAAGAAGCCACAGGTAGCCGACCTGGACTGGAATCTCTGAAAGAGACGCTGCAGAAGATTCCAGGGTGCAAGAGAACAGCCCTCCAAAGAGCGGAAGCATGTTAGAAATTCTGGACAAGCTGTATACAGGATAATCTCCAGTCCACCTCTCCCCCCTTCTCTGAACATTATACACAGAAGTGGCCAGTCTGGACGTACGTGTGTGGGTATGAAAGGGGCTTGGGGCATTAATGTTTTCCTGAGTGATGAGGGAGCGTTCCCAACACTCTCTGTTGTTGTTTTATTATTTTATTAATGGAGCTTTAAAATACAGTTATATGGTGTGTTTTCTTTATCTTCCCCCAACGATCCTGTAGTGTCAGCCTGATCACCTGACACGAGGGATAGATTGGTAACAGAAATTTGTCACAGTTTGGTGAGCAATTAAGAAGGGGGGAGCCCTGCAGAATTTACACCATCTATTTGTTTTACCCTTGTTATTTTGTGTTTGCTTTGCTTGGTACTGTTGGTGTTATATGTTGAGAACTGCATGAGTAAAAGTGAGTCCTAATAGGATAAGAAAACGCTATCTGGTTCTGGTTCTGTTCTGTTTAACTGGTTACTGTTGTTTTTTTGCTCTGGTCATTTGGGCGTTAGGAGTGTGGGCAGAAATGAACCTCTTGTTTGTAATTCCTCGGAGTGGAAGCCATGTGTGCGAGAAAGTTCTGAGGTTGAATGGAGATCCTTCTGTCCCGTCCCCTGTAGCGGTCAGTGTATAGAAGTGGGAAAGTCTGGCTTAGACTGTAATTCCCTCTGCTCTCTGTGTAATTCTCTTTTCTGTTTAAGTGTCAAACAGATGAATGAGTCTCTGGGTAAACCCTCTAAGAATAGTCCTTTAAATTATATGTTAAGTAAATGGCCTTTGCCCAATGGGCCATGTGTTTTTGTCCAGGTGGCAAGCCTCATGAAGGAGGACTCGGGTAGTCTTGTGAGTAAGAATGTTTAAGGGAAGAGACCAGGAGGGGTGGGGGCTAGTTGAGAAGCCCACCCTCCTAACTAAACTGGTAGTGGAACAAGTTGGTGCCCATGGAAGGGACGGTTCAGCAAGAAAAGCAGGATCGGGCCCAGGCAGGCATGCAACAGAGAGAGAGAGAGAGAGATTGGAAAGCAGGTTGGAAAACTTTAAGGGTGTAGTGGAAGGAAGGAGTCAGTAAGTGTAAGCATGGAGATTTCAAATACCTAGGACTTACTTGGAATGGTGATTTAAGTTGATAAAAGTGGCTGTTGGGAGACAAGCAAGTGATTTAAGGGAGAGTGAGAAGTTAACTCTGTAGTTGCTGAACGAAACAGCAGTTGAACTTTGTAAAAATGCTAAAGAAAAAAAGTTTTTGGTGTCTGTGAAATGTTTGTAAATAAATTCAGGCAAAGAAGTTATTGGATTGCAATCATTTGGTGTGGCTATGAACAATTTAGTTGAATTAGCTGAAGAATGTATACAGTGTTATGTAATTGAAAACCTGGGCTGCCTATGAAACAAATACAAGAAACTATGGGGTAATTCCTCTGTTTTGCCTGAAGCCAACAAGAGTATTTGTATATTTCAAGCGATGATTGTCTGCCCAGAAGGGGTGGGTAGACCTCTCTTTTTTGTCTTTCAGATAATCAGAGAAAACTGATGCCAGCTGAACAGCATTCAACGTACCATGCATTTACTGGTACAATAGAAATCATGTTTTGTGTTCTATGTTCTGTCTTGTGGTGTTTGTCTTGTGACCGGAATTTGTGTTTAATATTTTTATGAAGTGGTCTGGTTTAAGATCAAACAAAAAGGTTAAATTAAAATGCAGATACTTGTTTTGTTCAATTTGAAATACAAAGTGTTTAGATAAATCAGGAGAATGTAATATACTAAAGTCTAATGCATTTCCTTAAGTAAGGAAAAGAAACTTTATTGGTCAAACTGTTAATTGCAAAATTGTTGTTAAAATTTGCATACCAACAGTCTTTGAAAGCAAAGACATGAAAAGTTAACCAACTCCCCATATTGTACATGGGATCTTTCTGGCTACCTCAGATTTCTAGCCAGAGGGCTGGGGATGGTGAAAGGCTATTGGACTAGAGGTTGTATTGAGTGAACTCCTCAAAGTGGGTGTGCTTGTCCTGGCTTGTTGCTCCAAAGCTCTGTAATAAGGTTATTTTAGTAAAAGGGTATGTGTGGCATATATTAAATAATAAGACTAATGTACTGTATAATGACAATGTTTATATCTTCATTGTTGGGAAGAAGGTGTATAAGTAAAAAGTGGAAGTTTCCTTTGCAGGTTAAAAGAAGCCAAGAAGGGAAGAAGGACAAAGAACAGAATGAATTAACTGAAAAAATAAAATAAAATAAAATAGCAAGTTCAGGCTATGGATAAGACACTGACTCCATTCAAGGACACTGCTCACAGTTAAGACTTGGTTAACAACCAGGAAAAGGAGGGCTTGAATTTGCCCACGCAGCTATGAGATTTGCAAAACATTGCCAGGCACTAATAAAATGTGTTAAGTTTCTTTTCTCACAGGTAAAGAAGGGTTACCCAAAGACCCTAGCAGCCCTGCCACTCCTTGGAACCAGGAGACAGGATTGATGTAAAGGTCCACCAATGAAAGACTGCTCTGGCTACACCCTGGAAAGGCCCTTATTAAGTCCTGCTACCTACCAACACCACTGTGAAGTGCCAAAGATTGGACCCAAGATTCTCACTGCAAAAAGACCCCTCCACATCGGGAGAATTCTCCTACTGATGATTAGCCTATTTCACCTTCTAGCTCCACTGTGCCTTCTGGACAGTAGGGAAAAAGTACAAGGATGCTGCATCACGACTGTTTCGGGAAAGAAGAAGGAACACTCAGAAATTGGCAAAGTCCAGGAATTCCTGACTAGAAAGGACATTAAGAACTGACCCTGGTGAAGAAACAAAGAATTATACACTGGCGGGAGGACATTTATGGGACCCATGCTTGAAAATGTGGTATTGATTGGAGCTTGGGGTTTATTCTACAGGCTGCGCCCTGTGTCCTAGAGAGTGACTAAAAATGTAACCCCCCTCCTATGCTATTAATGTCGATGCCTTTTGAAAGTACCTGAGAATAGTTAAATAACAGGTGTATTATAGTACTACACCAAGGAAAGATGGTATTGAATATCACTGAGGCTGGGAAGGCATTGCAGTGGGATCTAGTATGTTTAGGAATTCGGGATTTCCTGAATTACCAGCTGATGGCCATTTGGAGTGATCTTAAGTACCAGACTTGGCCCACTGCCCTTATAGACGCATCAGGAATACCATCTGATCTGTGATCATGGAGACATACTTGGACACTTCCTGGGTGGAAGTGTGGCTTCCCAGGGCTGGGTGTGCGCCCTTATAGGGGATGAATGCTGTACTTATGTCCCAGAAAGCGCACAGGATATTAACAAGCACATCCTGTCAGCCAAACAGGCTTTTGAACAGTGGAAGGCCCAGGAAAGGAAACCCACTATTTCTAATTCCCTCTGGGGCTGGTTACTCAACCTGGGAGAAATAGGGGAAGGCATTGTTCACCTCCTGCTCACTGGTGTGGTGTTGTGTATTGTTACTCTTCTCTTGCTTGCTTGCTGTAAAGCACTTCAGCTCCCTGGAGCTTAATCACCTGTTATCCTTTAAATGTGAGAACACTCAGCCAAAAGTTTGTTGAGTATTCTCAAAGGAGGGAGTTGTTGGTGTCACTAAGCATAACCCTACATAACTCGGGAGGGTGGAAGGCCACAAGAGTATGGAGCCTTCCTGGTTTTAGGCCTCAGCAGACAAGAGTCCCTCCATGTTTGAACTTTAATCGACCTAAAAGGCCAGGTGTAACAGCTGTTATCAGTTGCAACAGTTCTAACTGGTCTAAAACAGAAATAATGAGGCTTGTGCACCTTTAGCAGAAGGACAAGATAACTTGCAGAAGGAAAACTTACTAACGAGCTGCTGCGGCCAAGATTACTTAATGCACCTGCGCTTATGGAATTGCTACAGGGGGAGGAAGGAGGAGGAGGGAGGGGAAACGGGGGATTGCTAGTCAGTGAGAAAAGTTCTCATGGATATAAAGGAACAGACTGCTTGTTTTAGGTGTGCTTGATCTGAGTCAATCTCCCTGCACCGCTTTGAGATCTCAAATAAACTTGGTTAGCTTCTCCACCCTGGTGTGTTTATTGGCGTGGCACACCAGGCAACGGACCCCCCCGCTGTTGCTTGGCCTCAGGCAGTTATCTGCCGGCAACATTTTTGATGTTCACAAACATCCTTAGTGGCAGCCCTCCAATTCTTCTCAAGTAATAAGTCCCCCCCTTCCCACATACATACACAGAAATCTTACGGCTAGGCCATGTCTACACTAGAGACCTTACAGCAGCACAGCTGTACCGCTGCAGCTGCACTGCTGTAAGGTCTCCTGTGTAGCCATTCTGTTAAACCACCCACAATGACCAGAAGAAGCTATGTTGGTGGGAGAGCATCTCCCCCAGATATAGCACCAGAGTAGACAGCGCTTAGGTTGCTGTAACTTGTGCCACTCGGGAGCTTGCTTTTTCACACCCCTGAATGACATAAGTTATATCAACATAAACGATAGCATAGACCTGCCCACAGTGAGTAAATGTTCATCAGCTATTTCTGCTATTTAACTGATTCAATATATGGGTAAATCTGAATAAGCCCAAAGATCTGTGTGTTTGTATTTGAGTTACCTGGTCATTCTTCCATTTGTGTGCACGTTTGTGTGTATAAAAAGCAGTGGCTTGCAGCTCCATTAGCCTGCTAATCTTGAATGGTCTGCAAGAAGCAAGGCTGTGGATGCCTCTTGCCTCCATGCTTCTGACCAGCCCCACTTGCTCAGATCATCTGTTGATATAGATAAAAAGCTGAAGAGATGGATAAGAGAGCAGTCAGTCAGGGACAGGGGAAGGAGAAAATTCTCTTCCCAAGCTGAAACAGTAACTCATGCTCTATTAGTAAAAACACCGAACCGGAATCCTATGTTTTATTTCCACCGACTCATCACACAACTCTGAGCAAGTCACTTGATGTCTTTGTGACTCAATTTCTGTCTGTAAAATGGAGATGAAAACACTTTCCTGACTCAACTACTAATTTCCATTAAAGTTGATGAAGTTCTTTGAGATCCTTGGATAGAAAGTGCTGTAAAAACAAAGCATTATTACCTCACATTTAGCAGCTTTGGGAAAGTTTTTGAGGTAGAGTTGGTTCAACAGTATTTGTGAAACTCAAATTTCAACACATTTGCATGGGGGAAACGGAGTGGTGGGTTGGATGGATGAATTGGTCCTGCTTTCTGCCAATACACCTTTTATTTCAAAGTATCTACCCAAAATAATGATGAATAATTTTCAGAATAATTTGTTCGTGAACTGTTCATGAGCTGCTGAATTTGGACTATTGATGGCATATGCTTGCTCACAGGGTATACTTCTTGGGCTCTGATTGTATGACTGAAATCTTGGGGAGGATGAAGATTGACTGACTAATAATGAATAAATTTCCAGTCTGCATGAGTTGGGGTTTTTGTGACTAATGGAAGCTATGCATGTTCACAGATAATGGCTGATACCGTGAATACCAGCACACTGAATTTATTTGCAAAAAAGAGATGTCCAAATTATGGAAAAACACTATTGTGAAAAATTGCAACATTTTGAAGTTATTTTTGGTTCATTGTGTTAAAAGCAGACCTGTTTGGCTGAGTTTTTGGTGACATTTTTAATAGAAAATATCAACATTTGTGTTTAAAATCATTATCAAAAGTTTTCACTTACTGAAAAGCCAGTTTTTGGTAAATGAAAATGGTCTGTAATGATTTCAATACCATTTTTAATTAAAAACGTTTACCAAAATAATCGCAGGAAAATTAAAAATGTTTTTGAAAACAAGGCCACTTGTGATCAAAGCTTTTCATATGAAAAATGTCAAGCAGATCTATTTAGAACCACGGCATGCAGCTGTTTCTATTCTTCGGCTAGCTGTAAGTGTCCTGCAGACTGATTTCTAGGAGACGTCTGTGTCCCACTCCTGGGCCCACCTGGGCGGGGGCGGTAAAAAGTTTGGGGTGGGGCCCTCTGGCTTTCAGCACCCCCACTGTACAAAATGTTTCAGCGCCACTGTCCTCTCTATCGGCTGCACTGAGATGCCTGCAGTCACTGGATTCCTGCAGCCCCCTTTGCTGCCCCTCAAACACCGACCCAGCGGGAGTTGTAGATTCGCGGTACCTCGCTCACAGGGCCGGTAGAGAGGGGAAATGTTGCAGGTGTTTAGATTTACTTCAAAGCTAGAGATCAAATACCAATGCTCATTCCCACTCGATCTGATTCTTGTCCTGCAGCTTTTAACTCGCTCTCTTTTTTTCTTTTTGCCGTCACGTTTTTTTCCGTTTTCTTTTCATCTCCCTGCCTCGCCCCGGCCTCCCCGTGTGCATTGCTTTTTTTTCCCCCCTCCCCTCCCCTCCCCTCCTTGCACGCTTTTCTTTCATCTCTCTCGCGATCCCTCTGCAGCGGTTAGCTGTCTTTCATATTTGCATTTCTCTTTCTTTGCCTTGCTGCTCTCACTTCCCAACTGCTCTGCTGCAGCCTACCTGACCGGCTAGGAATCTGAACTGAAACGGAGAGAGACTCTCCTTTGCTTTCTTCCTTGAGCACAGAACCTTTGCGTGCAAAGGCGCGGGGAGAGAGATCAGTCAGCATCAGTCCTTTTCGTCTCAGATTTCTCCGATTCTCTCTCAGGGGGTGAGAATTGACTCAGCTCCAGCACGACAGGCCTTAGGGCTCTTCAAAGTTTGCACGCGATGCTAACCCACTGAACAGCGAGCCACGGGGGAAACCCATCAATCTTTCCTTTTGTGTGTCTTAAGCAGCAATTTCTCTCCCCCTCACCATCTCAGCCTAACCATAGACTATTTCATTGTGTCATTAAGCACTGCAGGAGATGGCTGTTCTGTACCTTCACCCTTCAGGTAGGATTTGAGACTAGCCAGAGTTTTTGCAATGGGGGGCTGAGGTGCTGGTTGGTTTTCACAGGCACCTTTCCTTGATTGCTTCTCTCCAGGTGGTTGTGTTTCACAGGTGTGGATGCAGGTTGTAACACTTTAAAAAACAACCTCCAGTTCAATTCCTTTATTCATATCTCGGGTCTGAGATGTGTGATTTTGGTTGCTATTTTCAGTTCATCCATTTTCTGAAGCTTTCACCTGTGGGGCTGAGATTCTCCAGGCCTGGCCTCTGCTTGGTGTTGTGTTGTGTTCTGGAAAGGTTGAACAAATGGAGGTGGGAGAGACAGGAGTAGAAACTTTTTCTTCTTATTAAAAAAGAAAAAAAGGCTGTGAATTTCTGTTTACGTACCTCCAGCACCAAAACAGCTGTAGATAGTACTAGAGCGGAAGAGTCTTTCTACTGAACCCACTCTGCTAGCAGATATTGAAATTCTGCTGGGAGGCCAAGGGGGTCCCAGCTGACTCAAGTGTGGTTTGTTAATTCTAACCTGGCTATAAGGAGCATGGAAAGGGAAAGCAGAAGTGTCTCTCTGGGTAGAGGAATGTAAGATCTGGTGCAGAGAAGGATCAGAAGTAAAGTTACTCCAAAAAAATAACTCCACGTGTGGACTCTTTTATTCTGAAAGAGGAGTATCTTGTTCCCATTTAGCTTAATCTACTTTGTACATGGATTGAGCTAAATAGGAACAAGGCACTCCTTACAGAATCAGAAGCATCTTCACATGGAGTTATTTAGGAATAGTTATTCATTAAATTCACACCCTACTTCAATCCAAACACTTGCACTGGCCACTCCAGCAAAGGAAGGTCGGGCAGGAGGTGGATATGTTCTTATTAGTTTGTTAATAAAGGCAAACCCTAGGACAGGAATACAAATGACCCCATACAGTGAGCACAGAATTTGTTTGTAGCAGAATAGGTAAATTACAATTGTAATAGTCTACTCCAGGGAGATGTCCCATTCCAGGCTCTGAGGGAAATTGCTTTGGATTTGACTGAGTTATAATAGTTTGAAAATCAGAACTAGTGAGTAGTCCTTGGGATAGAAGTTTATTGGTAGCATAAGCAAGAAAAGGTTGCCTTGCACGTATGTAGGTGTCTAACGTAGCTGCACAGTTGCTAAGGTATGGCTTGAATGATGAAGGGTATCCTATAATTTAGGTGCATAGGGAATATGGCGGTGCTCTGCAGAACTGAGTGAAGATGCACATTGCAATGAACAGGGCATTCCAGGGATGTCAAGCTGAGTGGCCCCACGTGATGGAATTCTTCTTTCTTCATTCTTCTGGGGGGAGGGAAGATTCCTAGGAAATTCCATTAGAAAAAGTTACCTCAGTAGGATATTAAGCTTTCGCCACTGTAAGCTTCCAAAAGTGAGGGAATGCTATAGTTTAAGGTTGCATGTGCAAATTTAAACTCATCACCATGAAGGTATGCCTTATACAGTCTTTAATTATGTGATCACATACTATTTCCCAGATGACCTAGTATGCAATGTTTCTCATGACATTCGTTATCTATGCATAGCATCTTGTTGTAGAAAGCAATAATCTGGACATCCCTGGCAGAGTGTCCATGAAAATTGTTTATACCAAAAGTACCCAGCAAACTGTACTTACACCATCTACTAAAGATTTTAACAATGCAAAGGCACAGTGCAAGTGTGCTACGGGAACCAGATAGCAAGTGTGAAAAATTGGGATGGGGGTGGTGGGTAATAGGTGCCGATATAAGAAAAAGCCCCATTAACTAGGACCATCCCTATAAAATCGGGACCTCTGGTCACCCTAAAGTTATAGGTCACCTAAAAAGGCAGAGAAAAAAGTGGGTTGAGACCCTGTTTTAATGGAGTTGCCAAGGCTGTCTTAGATTTGCTGGGGCCTAAGGCCAAAGCCAAAGCTGCAGGACTTGGGTTACAGGCCCCCGGCCTGGAGCTGAAGCCCTTGGGCTTTGGCTTTGGCCCCCAGGCCTGGGGCAGTGGGGCTTTGGCTTTGCCCCTCCCCCCCCCCGGATAGCGGGGCTTGGGTGGGCTCAGGCTTCGGTCCCCCCTCCTGGGGTCCTGTAGTAATTTTTGGGGTCAGAAGGGGATCATGGTGCAATGAAGTTTGGGAAGCCCTAAATTAGATTAATAGTTAACTGTTCATTCACAGAGCTGCACCTAAAGAGAGCAGTTGGTTGAAAAGAAAATGCGTAAGACATGGATGTTAAGAAAACTTTTGAAACAAATGCCTGGAGAGGAGAGAAAAGAAATTATCATATTTAAATCAAAACAAAACAAGAAAAAATTCAAGGCTAGGTCATCCTTGGCACTTGTGCAATGTGAGAATTAATCAATTTCCTACTAATGGTGACATATGTTTCCTATTTTAGTATTGCATGAACTAGATCTTCCCAAACAACCCAGACCACAGGGACAAGAGTTCGGAATTTTGAGTGGTGTTCCTTCTCTTTTGAAGTTTAAGGCCTTCTGATGATGCCAAGTGCTATGGTATACTTGACATAGGGCATAAGAACAGTCATCCATCTGATCTACCTAGAGCCAGGAATAATCTGTTCTGCATTCAGCATAACTATGAAGAGGGCTGGTGCTGGGGGTAGCAAGCAGGGCAGTTGCCAGGGAGCCCCACAAAGCTGTTACATCATATCTACAGAGTCCCTGTGGTAAACGTAATGTGGGTATTACAGTAATTTAATCTCTAAAAGTGGAAATAAATCACACTAACGCAGAGGTTTTCAAACTGTGGGGTGTGCCCCCCGGGGGGCCTGGAGGAACATTTGGGGGAGTAAGCAGCAACAGCAGGCAGCTCAGGCTTCAGGTTGCTTCATTTCTGCCCGGGGCCCCAGCGAGTCTAAAACCAGCCCTGACTCTGAAGATATTCTTAAAAAGCAAAAATCCTTTTAATAATATTGAACCAAATCCTGAGGTTCCTTCTCAATTGTACTCATTCTTTTGTCAGGCAAACTGCCACTGGAGTCACTGAGTACGTTATCTTTCTCAGGCCAGGTCTACACTACGGACTTCTGCTGGCACAACTATGTCAGTCATGAGTGTGAAGAGTTGCGATCTCTGACAGACATAGCTGTGCCAGCAGAAGCCTCTACTATAGATGCAACTATACGGGCAAAGCTGTTTCGTAATTTTTTTAAACCAATATACATTATTTTCCTTAATGGGGTTTTGTTTCACTGTATTGGTACAAAGTGTAGCTTTGCCACCATAGCTCTGTGTCCACACTAGAAGTGCTCTACTGGTATCGTATGCCTGTATTCCTATACTGCTAGAGTACTCCTTCTGTAGACATGGCCTTAAGGGTAGGTACTGCCACCTATCACCATAGTATCTGAGCAGCTTTTACATAAAACAATAGAAATAGTGAAGTTCTTAGTGGACTTCATGGAGCCTCTGTAGGGTGACCAGACAGCAAATGTGAAAAATTGGGATGGGGGGGGGTTAATAGGAGCCTATATAGGAAAAAGATCCCAAAATCGGGACTGTCCCTATAAAATCAGGACATCTGGCCAGCCTAAACCTCCGGCATATCTTCTTTTTGGGGTCAAAACTCTGTCTGGAGGCAGAGATTTTGGTTTTGATTTTTTTTCTTTTTTAAAAGATTTTATTAATTACCTTTGTTATTGTTGGTAGGGGTTTAGGGTTAGAAGGGGTATCAGAGTTGTGCTAACGAGTAAGGATATTGGTCCAGTAAAAGGCAAAATCTAATTTTACAAGATACAATTAGCAGATCTTCTTGAATGCTGAGATCAATCATTCTATCATCAGGTTATTTTTTTTCAAACTGAAAGAATTTTTAGGATACCACAAAAGGCCAGTGCCCTAATTATCTAGCTAGCTGGCTAGCTAATCTAATCCAGTATCTAATGCATTTTGCATGAAGAGTTGTTTCTAAACTATATGGTACAGGGACCGACTGTGCCTTCAAACAATCACAAATAGCTTGACTTTTCAACAATTATTATAAGTCTAATGGGACATCAGAATATACTCGTGCTTTGCTTTTAGCTACTGTGCCAGATTTTCTGCTAGGAAAAAGCCAGTGTTGTAAAGAGAATATAAAAGGTCAGCTTCTAACTGTGGGAAGAGATCTGGGTGTCATAGTGAATCACAAGCTAAATAGGAGTCAACAGTGTAACACTATTGCCAAAAAAAGAAAAAAAGCAATCATCATTCTGGACTCTGTTAGCAGGAGTGTTGTAAGCAAGACACGAGAAGTAATTCTTCTGCTCTACTCCATGCTGATTAGGCCTCAACTGGAGTATTGTGTCCAGTTCTGGGCACCACATTTCAGGAAAGATGTGGACAAATTGGAGAAAGTCCAGAGAAGAAGAACAAAAATGATTAAAAGGCGATAAAACATGAGCTATGAGGGAAGATTGAAAAAACTGTGTTTGTTTAGTTTGAAGAAGAGAAGTCTTAAGGGGAGACCTGATAACAGTTTTCAAGTACATAAAGGTTGTTACAAGGAGCAGGGAGAAAAAAAATGTTCTCTTTAACCTCTGAGAATAGGGTTTAAATTGCAGAAAAGCCCATTTAGGTTGGACATTAGGAAAAACTTCCTAACCGTTAGGGTGGTTAAGCACTGGAAAAAAATTGCCTAGGGAGGTTGTGAGATCTCCATCATTGGGGACTTTTAAGAGCTGATTAGACAAACAAACACCTGTCAGGGATGGTCTAGATCAGGGATCAGCAACCTTTGGCACACGGCCCGTTAGGGAAAGCCACTGGCGGGCCAGGACAGTTTGTTTACCTGTAGCGTCCACAGGTTCAGCCGATCGCCGTCCCAGGCCAATGGGGGCTGCGAAAAGCAGTGGCCAGCACATCCCTCAGCCCGTGCCACTTATTAGCCCCCATTAGCCTGGAGCGGTGAACCGCGGCCAGTGGGAGCTGCGATCAGCTGAACCTGCGGACGCTGCAGGTAAACAAACTGGCCCGGCCCGCTAGCGGCTTTCCCTGATGGTCGTGTGCCGAAGGTTGCCAATCCCTGGTCTAGGTAATACTTAGTCCTGCCTTGAGTGCAGGAGACTGGAGTAGAAGACCTCTTGAGGTCCCTTCCAGTCCTACGAGTCTGTGATTCTTTATTCATAAAAAGATCTTCTTTTTCCTGCTTAAATTCTATGTTTTTCTTTTCATGATTTATGGTAAGTGGGCAGATTTAAAATCTTTACTTCAGCCCTCAACTCCTTTAGCACTTCCAGTTAATCATTTATTATTGCTTACGAGTAAGTTTAGACTACAGGGGGGTTTCTCCTGCTTTAACTTGTTTATTGATATCGGTATTTACTAACGCCAGCTAATTGGCTGTTGGTTAACTCAAGTTAGCTAACACTCCACAAACACTTATTACAGGACACACACATTTGTGGTTTGGTGGTTGTATGTCCTGGCTCTAGCCCAGCTTTTAGAAACCTCAGCTAATTTGAGTTAATTGACCATGTGTTGCCAATTATCATGATTTTATTGTTATTCTCCCTGTATTTGGTGTTTTCCTTAAAGCCCAGCTCCTGGAGGCAAGCGATTGCATGAGAATCTCATTTTACTTTTTTATTATTTTATTATTATTAAAGTTTCTAGCCTTCATGGTTGCAGAGCAAAGCTTAAAAATGTGACCCAATCATAACTTAATGGCTCAAAGACCAGAAAGCAAATAAAAAGACCTCCGCACTTTTTTTTAATCTCACGATTATTTGGTGGCTGGCACTATGTTTGAATGATTGGCCCGACAATCTGTGAGTTAAACAGGAACAAATACTCTAGTCTTGATGTAATAAGATGTAAAGGAAAAACATAATAAATGTCATACTTTGTCTCCTTTTACCTTGGACAAGGTTCTGTCAACACTGGTGACTTCCAGTACCTTTAGTTTCAAGCAGCACACCGCACCACCATCGTGTTTACCAGGTGCATTCAGCGAAGTGCATCACCCTCTTATTTTTCTCCTCCACCCTTTCTGCATTTCACACAATAACTGATACTATATTAACCTTGCGAGAGAATCCTTGTTGTCGTGCTCTTAACCATAGCAGCATGGCCACTTCCTGCTATGTTTGAGTCCAGCTCATAACAAATGACATCTGCTTCTAGTTTAGCGATAAGACGGAACGCATCGACTTTAGAATATGCTCTGTAGAGGAGATCCTGTTTCCATTCTAATCTCCCCTTTTCAGTGCCTCGGAACCGAATCAGAGAACTTGATTTGTGTCTGAGATTTTCAGGCCAGGCTCTTAGCCCAAAGGTGGGTTTTTATTTTTGAAAGTCTGAGCAAAATTTGTCTCTTTCAGCTACGTCAACAGGAACAAATAGGTTGTCCCCACTGACAGTTTCTGCCTGATTGTTCTGTGAGGCAGAGGAAGGGAGGGTTGGTCCCTGTTCCCTGTAATTGGTAGGGGCTCCGACCTTCCAAACCTGTGAAATGCCTGTAATTCACAAGGCTGTTTTGCCATGAAGAAGGCCCTGTTCTTTGAGCATATCAGCCTCAGGGAGAATACCATGGCATCACGGGCTGCCTTACTGACCAATTACTGTATTTGTTTTTTAAACTGATGATGGGAGGGAATATTAATAGACCCATTAAATCTCCCCTTTCCCCGACTGAGCATGCTTTTCTCAAGAGGAAAAGTTATAGTGCTGCAGGGCATGCCATGCCAGAGGTGGTTGCAGGGCCGGTGCAAGGATGTTTCGTGCCCTAGGCGAAACTTCCACCTTGCACCCTCCCCCGTCCCGAGCCCCTGCCCCAAGGTGCCCCTCCCACAGCAGCTCCCCCCCTCCGTCCTGAGGCGCCCCCCCGTGGCAGCTCCTCACCCCCCATCCTGAGACACCTCGCCCCGCCCCAGCTCACCCTTGCCTCACCTCCTCCCCGAGCACTCCGTCACTGCTTCACTTCTCCCGCCTCCCAGACTTGTGGAGCCAATCAGCTTAGGCGCCGCAAGCCTGGGAGGCGGGAGAAGTGAAGCAGCCACGTTGTGCTCAGGGAGGAGGCGGGGTAGGGGTGAGCTGGGGCGAGGAGTTCCCTTGTGTCCCTCCCCCCTTACTTGCTGCAGACGGCCCTCCCTGTGCTCCCCTCCCCTAGCTCCCTCCACCTAGATGCTGGCAGCAACCGCGGCGGCCGAAGATAATGGCACCCCCCAAATCCTAGTGCCCTAGGCAACTGCCTAGGTCGCCTAAATGGTTGCGCCGGTCTTGGGTGGTTGCATTTCAGTGATAGGGGAAGTGATCCAGATTCTGTCCGTTATGCATTTTTGGGGATCTTTTTGAATTAAGGGCAATACCCAAATGTTAGAGTGAGGTGGTTGCTATATTTCCCCTCCTGCTGCAGTCTGCAGCAAGAATCTCTGCTGGAATTTTCAGCCTACTGCTGAGTGTCCTGGTTCGTGGTTCCCTCAGATCCTGAAAATTGATTTCTCATAGATGTTTTCGATACTTTGAGTACAGTATCTGCGGTGTGATGTTCGAATGTGTTGGTGAGTCATTCCTTTACCACGGCAGTATCTTAGTAGAGAGAAAAGAGACTATGAACCAAGCAACCACAAGTCACCAAAAAGAGAGCAAATCAGGGACCCGATTCAGCACTTGTCAGGAGAATCCAAAGCTCTCTGAGCGCTCCTCTGTGAGGATGAAAGGGACTTCCAAAGCAGGCAGGTACCAAGAGAGAACGTCAGTAACCTTCAGTCACTACACGAGGTGTTGTGTGTGTTTCCCATGCCCCTCTTTTATGTGAGGGCAGCACTCAGTTAGCTAACAACAGCCAAGTAAACTGTGGGAGCCAAATCCTCAGGTCTGGAGTGTAGGCTGGGATCCACATATTAAGGGGGCCCTCCTAATGTGGATTTCCCCTTGCTGGTGCTGAAGGCACCCCATGGTACAAGCTCACCTTCGTAGCAATCATCAGAAGGCACCTTCCCCCCTTCTAGTGAGTGCTGCATGTAGGAAGGGCTCTGCAACAAACTGGAGACTGAGAGAGGAGCTGTCACGCTCCATTCCCACTAATCCCATGGATGTGGGAGTCAATGCTCACTGAGCACTGTGAAGTCCCCTGACTCCTGTCCTACAGTTGCCATTGCCAGCAAGGATCCTGATGCAGTGGAGCCAGGAGCAGTCAGCAGTCCATGTGAACAGCTCCTCTTTTTACAGATAAGGGTGGGGGCATGCAGGTGTGCAAATTTTACGAGGCTTAGTAGGAAGCTCTGCATGGGGACTCCATGGACTTTTCCATCTCTTCATGTCTGGCCTATAGGTTTGTCCACCAGAGGGTGAATGATCTGGGGCTTAGATTTTCAGTCCTTACTTCAGCCCAACTGCCATTGATCCTGTTAAAATTAATAGTATAAAACTCCCATTGATTTCAATGGGACCAGGATTTTGTCTGTTGACTTCAATTGGTGTTTGCCAAAGCAAAAACAGGGGTGAGCAGATGGGAGTGTAATTTATCATTCTTACCCTAATTATATGAGTATAGCAGCATGAACAGCATGGTGGCTTTCTACAGCTCCTTTTGTATGCATCCAGGTATGCTAGAGAAGTCAGGCAGAAACAAAATGGATATGGAGTGCATAGTGACTCAGCAAATGAGGCAGCCACCCTGGGCTAGGTAATTACTCTCACAGAACTGGGCATTAGAAACTATTTTATGGTGAGAGAGAGGTTTTTCTAGGACAGAGGTCGGCAGCCTTTGAGAAGTGGTGTGCCATGTCTTCATTAATTGAAGGTTTCATGTGCCAGTAAAAGGTTTCGCATGCCAGACAAGCAGTGGGGGCATCAGACGGAACCCCAGACCAGCAGTGGGCTGAGCCACTCATTTCGCTGCCAGTCTGGGGTTCTATCCGCCAGATCCTGCCAGCCAGGGTCTCGGCTGCCAGCCCCGCTCAGCCTGCTGCCGGCCCGGGTTTCCATTCGCCGGCGCTGCTCAGCCTGCTGCTGGCCTAAGTTCTGTCCATCCAGGCCAGCAGCGGGCTGAGCAGGGCCGGCGGCCGGGACCCCGGCTGGCAAGGGGCTGGTGGCTGGAGCCCCAGACTGGCAGCGGGATGAGCGGCTCATCCCGCTGCTGGTCTGGAATTCCGTAATCCAGGCCAGCAGTGGACTGAGCGGGGTTGGCAGCTGAGACCCTGGCTGGCAGCAGCGTGCCATTAAAAATCAGCCCGCATGCCGCCTTTGGCACATGTGCTGCAGATTGCCGACCACTGATCTAGGACACTGCTCATCCCTTACTGGTGTCAAAAGGATCCAGGCTAGGCCTGTCCATCTCTCTTCTCAGTGGCTGTGCCCTGTTACATCTCACACACACACACCCAGTGCCAGTTGAATTCACTGTTAGATGTTATGTGTTAATATTCTGAGTCTGTCTTTCAAAACGTGTTCCACTGTGTGCATGAAAAAGCTGCATCTCCAAAACTCCCTCCTTGTTTTGTTAGCTCGTTTACCTATTGACTGTTTTTACTTATCAGTTCTTCTGTCATGATGTTACCTAGGGATTCCAAATTATTTAGCACTTAGATTCTAGAGGTAGTGAGAAGCAGTGTTGGCCAGTGGACTGGGAGTCCAGGAAATTTGAGTTTTGTTCTTGGCTTTGCCACTGGTTTGCTATGTGACCTTGGGCAAATCATTCCACCTCGCTGTGCCTTTGTTTCTCCCCTCTCCCTTTGTCTTTCTTTCTGTGAACTCTTTGGGGACAGGAACTGTATCTTATGCTGCATGTGTACAGTACCTAGCATAATGAGGCCATGTGCTAAGATGAACAATATTACGCACAAACAACTATGTTAACCATTATTCAGGTTTCAAAATCAAGCACTCAATCTAGGAAGTGCCAGAGTTAAGGTTACTTGTGCCAATTGCTGTGCTTGGCCAATCAGTCCTCACCTCCACATCAGGGCTCACGGCCCAAGTCCCAGTCTCTCTATCTCCCCACACCAGTCCATTTCCTTGGGTAGCCAGTCCTGGTCTTCTCTATCCTCTCACCTTCTCATCCTATTTCAGTATTCCCCCCCCCCCCGCCCCAAGCCAAGTGACACCCAATCCCCACCCCAGTTTCCCTACTGGCTCCTAGTCTCCTTGCTCAACCAGTCCCAGTCTTCCCTCTCCCACAGCTCCAAGTCCCAGTCTCCTCTTTCCAACTCCTAATAATAGTTTCTATCCGCTCCCACCCAGTCCCAGTCTCACCAGACTCCTTATTCCAGTCTACTCCTTTCCCTTTCTCCTGGTCCAGCTTTTGTCCCCTCTGCATTCAGATAAGATGGGTTCCTGCTCCACACAGCCAAGCATGGGGAGGGGGAGTCACTGGCAGCACAAGCTGCCTGCTCTCCAGTCCACTGTCCACCCCAGTCCAGACCAACCTTTACAAGGAAGGTCCCTCTGAGCCCCTCTGTAGCCCTGGGCTGCAGCATGCTTGGTGGCTGTGTGGGGAAAGCACTTGCATAGTCCTGTCACATGTACGAGCTGTGATGTGATGGAGGCTTTGGAGCAGGCTCAGGGAGGATGGAATCTTCAGAGATTTTGGCTGCTAAATTCTAGCAACTCTTATTGTTATGTGCAAAATGTGATTTTTTTTTCCCAAAAAATTAGAGCTGGTCAAATTTGGGTGGATTTTTACAGGGATGGCAAAAGGTAAATCACTGACACAAAGACCAACCCCTGGCCATATTTGAAGTCCCTGCCCCAAAGCATGGGGGTGCAAGAGCATATCAAAGAAAAGGTTCTCAGAATTTTGTAACATGGGCAAAACAATATCTTGTTCCTTAGGCGCATTCTAAGAAATGGCTGCACCATTTTGATTGAAATTTTTTTTAAAAAATATCAGTCTGAGACAGACACCTGGCAGGGAAAATTTCAGTCCCAGAGGTCAAAGTTTTGCAAAGGTCTAAGCAATTGAAAACAGGATCTGATGATGGGAAGCGTCGAGCATGCTTAATGTGTCACCCTTAAGTGAGGTCTGTCCTTAATATCCCATTTTCTATAATTGGTTATAATTATGAAGAAAAGTTAGACAAATATGTTTATGCTAGGACTCTGAGTCCTCTGTGCTCTCATCTCCAACCCTCTTTTTTTCTCTCATACATTATTTTTGTCCTTACTTCTACCTGCAAAGTTGTCAAACCATATTGCCCAGAGTATACATATATATTTTCCCCATGATTTGAGATTTTTTCTGTGTTTGTAAGGGCGTGGGTAGATGTTTGTGTGGTTCTGTCAGGGAGGGGTGGTGTGAGTGAGAGGAAGTAGGTGTTGATGGATGAGCTTGTGGTTGTTGTGCAGCTGTTTAGTCATGCCACGGGGGGCGGGGGAGAGAGATGTGTGTGAGAGGGTCAAGCAGGTGTGTATGCTAATATATAGGGCAAATGTGCATTGTGTTTATTTGTAGACAGTGTCCTCATTAGAAATATTGCTCTTGCTTTTCACGACCCGCTTTCCAGACCAAATGATCTAGTTTGGGGGCAAACTCAAGGTTTGAACTGAGTTTGAAACCACTGACCGAGTTTCATTCTCTAACTCACAAATGTGCCACGCAGGTTCTCCAACTGGTTTTCCTGTGCTTCAGGTAGTGGGTAAAAGAAAGGCCATTCCTTATGTAATCTCAGACCTTATATTGTTAATATGAACGAACTAGCTACCAGGTTTCAAAGATTCAGCAACAAAAGTCTTACATTTTCAAATGTAGTGGTTGCTCAGCACTTTCTTAAAATCAGTCATCTCTAAGGCCTGGTCTACACTGGGGGCGGAGGGGTGTCGATCTAAGATACGCAACTTCAGCTACAAGAGTAGCGCAGCTGAAGTCAATGTATCTTAGATCGAATTAAAATTACTTCACATCCTCGCGGCGCACTGCAGTTCCCCCATCAACTTTGCTTCCGCCTCTCGCCAAGCTGGAGTTCAGCAGTTGACGGGAGAGCGATCGGGGATTGATTTATCGCATCTACTCTACATGCGATAAATCGATCCCCGATAGAGTGATCTCTACCCGCTGATCCGGCAGGCAGTGTAGACGTACCCTAAGGCATCACAAGTTGGGCTCTCAGAAATTGAGGCATCCCAAATCACTAGTCATTTTTGAGTATCTTAGCTTAGGACCCCACATATAAAAGCAGCAATTCCAGTTTTAAATGAGAGAAACATTCTCCACTAGTTGTTGGCTTGCTTGTCACACAATCCCACATGCTTTAGGAAATGTGTTAACAATAAAAGAACCTTGTCTAATAATTTGTACTATCAAGAGTAGTGATGGGAGCTGTTGATTCAGATTCTTCTCTGTAAGTCAGAGAGAAAGTTTTTGGAATTTGAAGAAGTTGGGGGTAAAATTATTCTGCGCTATTATGTTACTGTAAGGCCTACAATAATCTGTGTGCTCTTTAAATATATAAGAAGGTGCAGTCACTGCCCTCAGAGCACTTGCAATCAAAGACAAGTGGCATATGAAAGGTGAGGGAGAAGGATAAAACCTACAGTCGATATTTTAAAAATAAATATCAGCTCTCCCCACTGGCTCTCTGCCTGGCCATTGCTAGCTGGCAGTTTCTTGTAGGCATCACAGGAGAAGTAGGATCCTCTTTTAGGTAATTTCTCTAGCAATCAATACTTCTTGAAGTTCTGGGTTTCTCACACCCCTTGCTTTTTTGTGCCCTTCTACAATCTTATTTCTTGTTCATCTTTATTGTAAATCCCTACTCTATACCTGGGATTTTCAAAGGAGCCTGAGTTTGGTGCCCAAATCCCATTGACTTTCACTGGGAGTTGGACAGCTAATTCCCTTACGGCTGTCTGAAAATTGAGGTGTGCATGCTGATCTGAGCATCTAGCACTGGATTATGGCTGTCCTGTTGAGGTGCCCACTTTTGAAAATTGGACAGTTAGTTGCTGTTGAACCTTAAATGGCAATTATGATGCAGTAACTGGAGACTTGTATGGTAATGATTATATTATTACTGGGGATGATAAAGGATAGCTCCTGTTTTTTTTCAAGTTAGATTCCAGGTAACATGGTAATTACTTTTGAATCCACTAAGGGAAATATCAAGAATTGGCAAAGTTTTTAATTGTGTTTAATATGCATTGTGAATTTAGCCCTTTTTTCTGTTCACAAACCAATCCCAATTTCTTTAAATGGCTGTGTTACTCCTAGGTATTCAGTAAATAGTTTATGTGAATGAATTTCACATTGTAGACAAGCTGTTTATTTGGACTATTTGCTCTGCGATATTTGCAATGTCACGTGGAGTTGTTCCCTGCTGGATGACAGAAACATTTTACATAGGAGAGTAACAAACTCATTTTCCTATAGGAATTTTTGGATGTGTAATAATTTGTGCTTAAATTCCTGATTAACTTTCAAGATTTGCAAACATTTCAATGGATATCTGCTGGGCTTCTGAATACTCATGAATAACACGATCCTACAAATTATTATTTATTATTTGTATTATGATAGAGCAGGGGTGGGCAAACTTTTTGGCCCACGGGCCACATCTGGGTATGGAAATTGTATGGTGGGCCATGAATGATCACAAAATTGGGGCTGGGGTGTGGGGGTAGGGGGGGGAGGGCTCCGGCTGGGGTGCAGGCTTTGGGGTAGGGCTGGGGATGAAAGGTTGGGGTACAGGAGGGTGCTCCAGGCTAGAACCGAGGGGTTCAGATGGCGGGAGGGGGATCAGGGCTAGGGCAGGGGGTTGGGGTGCAGGAGGAGGTCATGGGTGCTGGCTCTCAGTGGCGCTTGCCTCAAGCAGCTCCTAGAAGCAGTGGCATGTCCCTACTACAGTTCCTACGCAGAGGTGCGGCCAGGTGGCTCTACACGCTACCCTGTCTTCAGGTGCTGCCCCTGCACTCCCATTGGCCATGGTTCCCAGCCAATGGGAGCTGCAGGGGTGGCGCTTGGGGGAGACAGTGTGCGGAGCCCCCTGGCTGCCCCTATGCATAGGAGCCTGAGGGGGGGACATGCTGCTGCTTCCAGGAGCCGTGTAGAGCGGGGCAAGCCCCAGACCCTGCTCCCTGACTGGACTGCTGGAGCAGGGCAAGCTCTGGACCCCACTCCCCAGTAGGAGCTTGAGGGCCGGATTAAAACTTCTGGAAGGCTGGATGCGGCCCCCGGGCCGCAGTTTTCCCACCCCTGTGATAGAGCCTACTGGTATTTCTACATTGCAATAAAAAAACTCATGGCTGCACAGACACACTGAGTGGCTTGCTGCCCAGTGAGTTTGTTACAGAGTGAGACTAGAAGCATGGGGTGAGATCCTGACCCTATTAAAGCCAACAGAAGTTTTACTGTAGACTTCAGTGGAGTCAGTATTTCACCTCCAGTCTCATAAGTGCCAGCCAATATCTTAAACACCAGATCTTCCTTCCTTACTCAAATAATAGCAAACTAACCTCCTCACTTCTGCTTCTGAAAACAATCTTCCGTCACCATTTGTATTTTTCAACCAGTGCTATAATCGGCTGGAAACTTAATTACTATTCAGTTGCTGCATATTTTCCAGAATTAAGTTGCCCTAAAATGAAACAGTAGTCACACAAGATCTTTGGCCATGTAACTGAAAATACTTCCCATTTGTTTTGTTTAGTTTTAATTAAAAAAAAAGAAAAAGTTAGGTTTAAAAAAAAATTCCCAGTCTTACCAGGTCCGCTTGCATGATTTCCTGTTTCTTTATTTCAAAATTATACAAATGAAAAACAAGCAATAAAAATTACTTTTAAAAGTTGTGGCTGGGGCTCACATCGCAATTACATCATTTCCAAACCACCTTGTAATCACTTCTCTCTCATAACAAAGATCAAATACATTACTCGTCATTGCTGGCTAAATGACATTTGAAATCACTATCATTTATACATCACTATAGGTTTACTTGGCTCTATGAAAACTAATAAGAAATCAACAGCTCCCTACCTACAGATCCTTACACTTACGATTAGAAATAACGTATAAGCAAAATTGCCATTGCCATGACTTAAGGTAAATATTGTTTTAGTGGAAAAAACATAATCAACTACACACACTGTCTGAGTGAAATAAGCATGCTCAAAATGTATTGTTATAACATGATGGCTTGTGCCCAATAAAAATACAAGTGTAAAGTGTTTTGTTTTGTTGGACTAGTTTTTTTCCCTTTTCCCTTTTATATTCCTCTAAACTAAGCTTTCACTGTGGCTTTCGTGAAAGACCCTGCTCAATTTTTGTAATGTTTTGGGAGCTCATTCAGGTGTGTTAGAGACAAATGCTGCATTCACTGGGGAGACAGCCATGGTAAGATTTTGTAGGTAGACATTTTTTTAAAGCTTTCAAGAGGAAAAAAATAATAACCTAAAGATTAAAACTATTAGAGTCGTTCTTAGTCTAATTTTATTCCAGATTGCTATGCTTCATGTGGGTAAAGAGGCTAAGGGAAATAATTGGTATTGTAGGGATCTGAGATAAAGAATTACCTGTACTGATATTTTTAAGGCAATCCTCCTTTAAAACATCACCCACACTTCTTGTGGAATATAAATAATGAATAGACTTCCTGGTCTAGAGATTTCATCCCTCTTTTTTTAAATAACAAATTACATCATTTAATGAGTTGATAAAAGCAGGGGTATTGTTGAGAAATCTGGACTGGTCTGCTGTTTTCATGTTTCTACATTTGTTCCTTGTCTTGGGAGGGTCGTGCAGTGAGGTAGAAGGCTTATTTAGATAAGAGATATGGTGCCCTCAAGGAATTTCTGATGTGCCAGGATTAGAATCCGAAGGGAAGCTTTGCCTGATTTCAGCCGTTGTAGGTTTGAAAACAGAGAATAATAGGGTTCATACTTGTTCTGTGTGAGTCTGAAAAAGGGAGGAAGGGGGAAAAAATCAAATGCAAAGAATAGGATGCAAAATGAAGCAATTGTGGAGAGGGGAAGGACACAGAGAAAGGGAGAATGTATGTGGTAGGGAGGTCAGAAAGAGGGGAAGAAGAGAGAGAGAGATTTTAATAGAAAAAGAAGTTAATTCAATTGTTGATATTTTTCAAAGCTGTCTAGGGGCTTTAGCCACACATCTTTCTATTAAAATTAATAGAAGATATATGGCTTAATCCCTCAGGCAACTAGAGCACACTTTTGTACTGGCTTAATTTTTGGCATGCTTTTCCATCCCAGTACCTAGCATAAATTTCCCCTTTTAGGGATGAGAAAACTATTTCAAAAAACCCCCGAAAAATAACTGAATGACCGCGACCCCATTAATTACAACCGCTTGCAGCATAGCAGAGGAATAGCATAGAAACTTTTGGTATCAGAGGGGTAGCCGTGTTAGTCTGGATCTGTAAAAGCAGTAAAGAATCCTGTGGCACCTTATAGACTAACAGACGTTTTGAAGCATGAGCTTTCGTGGGTGAATACCCACTTCTTCAGATGCATGCATCTGAAGAAGTGGGTATTCACCCACGAAAGCTCATGCTCCAAAACGTCTGTTAGTCTATAAGGTGCCACAGGATTCTTTGCTGCTTTTATAGAAACTTTTGTTGTTTTTAAACATGTCGTGCGGGTGATTTCCTCCCGTAGCAGAGCTGCATCTCTTCACCTTAAATAGCTACAAATATCTGTAAGATCTCTTTACCTATACTGAAAATCATGAATTGCAACATGTTCATTTTATCATATGGTGATGATTATCAAATGATATCTGCCCTCTAAACCCTATTGTGGGTTTTGCAATAACTAGTTTTGGATCTAGAAAGGCTAAATGCAAAAGAAAAAAACAGGAATAAAGAAAGATAAAATTGTAAAAACTCAGGAAATTCAAAAGGGAATTTCTAATCTTTCAAATGGCAATCTCTAAACATTGCAAATCCTGGATGCTTTATGGTATAGATTTATTGTTTTTATGACAAGCAATAGTAGATTAAGCTACATATTTAACAAGTAAAACAGGAGTATGGGACATGTTGCAACACAACTGAGTTAACATTTCTGGTAGAACCTTAGTTCTCAGTGTTTTAACTGTATAAACCTAACATTGGGCTAGCTTTTAGGGGTGAGTATTTACATGACTGGGCTTTTAAAATTGAAAAAGGGGGAGAAAATGAAAAAACATGAGTTGGCTTTACAGAATTTATAGTCCCAATCTGTGGAATTTACATGCTCCTCCAGTTTTGCCCATGGTGATAAAAACCATCCCATTTGCCGTCAGAGCTGGCACTATTTGGACAATTGGTGTGTTTGCTACAGCATATCAAATGTACAGTTCTATGGCATAGGCATTTCTAAAAGATCACTAGTGGTTTAACCACCAGCAAAAATGAGAACCCTGCAATTGCTGCAAACCTGTTTTGTGTGAATATTCTCTCACCTTTTTAACAAACTAACACTTTCCCCCTTTTGTGTTCCCTTCTGTGAACATTCATGTGACTGAATCTTGCTACCATGAATGCTCACAGAAAACAAATTCCAAACTTAAGCATTCAAATACTTGGGGGGGACACACATTTTAATTTTGCTTTTCACAAACATCTGCACCAGAAACCTGACTGCAGGAGCTGCACTCCTCCGATATGGGAACTGTAACAATACCAGGTGACTGAAATTATTAACTGCAGTAAGCAACACAAGCTGAATTTTGGATTTCGAACAATACAGCATTGACAACATGAGTCAAGCCCCAAAATATCATGGTTGTCTTAACAATCAATATTTTATGAAAATAATAAATGTAGGATTCTTTTTATTTGCCATTTAGCTTTGAGCCTCCAAGTTACACTTGGGTCACGTTTTCCAGCTTTTCTCTGCAACTGTGAGGGCTAGAAACTTATTTTAAAGGACATTTAGGATTCTCCCATAATTCCATTTTTCCAGAAGCTGAGGCTCTAAGAAAGACATCAAATATTGTGAGAATCATGATAAAACTGTGAGAGCTGACAACACTAGAATGAATAAACAAAATGCACAAAATCAAAAACCTCAACAAATTTTGAGTAACAAATACATGTTGAGAAAATCATGACTGCTTGATGGGTTTTCCACATTCGAAAAAGAAGGTAAACTCAATAAACTCATTATTCTTTCTGCATTATGTGCTTCACTCTAATGAGAACTTGCGCATTTCCGCTCACAGGCTTCCTGAGTGTGACAGGCTAGTTCTGAATCTGGTGAGCTGCTCTACAGTTTGTAGTTATTTGTGCAGAGCATTGGGATTTTGATTTTAAGCATTTGTGTGTATTTCTCTGTAGACTAGTTTTAGATCTGCTCAATGTAATTACACAGTAATCTGCAGAACCCTGTAGTTACCCTATAGTTACAGTGTTATATTCCAATTATAATTATATAATTAAAGGTTTCAGAGTAGAAGCCATGTTAATCTGTATCCGCAAAAAGAACAGGAGTACTTGTGGCACCTTAGAGACTAACACATTTATCTGAGCATAAGCTGTCATGGGCTACAGCCCACTTCTTTGGATAATGCATCCTTATCCGATGAAGTGGGGCTGTAGCCTATGAAAGCTTATGCTCAAATACATTTGTTAGTCTCTAAGGTGCCACAAGTACTCCTGTTCTTTTTATATAATTAAAGGAAATTAACATGATATTTTCCTCTGTAACTAGAAGTGCTACCATATTGCATTCTCTCACTCATTCTCTCTACCCTTTCACTCTCACGCTCTTTTTCTTTTTTTGCCTTCATGCTTTTTTCGGTGGACCTTTCTTTCCCCATCATCTCTCCATTGGAAGAAATGTCTCCTTCCAAAGTCCCCGCTCCTCTCAGAATGACAGAGAGCGTCTCCGTTTCCTAATGGCATGCTCCCCATAAATAAAAGTGGACAAGGAGTAGCTGATGCGAGTGTCCAAGGTGTCGGAACTGCTCCCAGCTCTCTGGCCCTTCACCCATGGACACAGGCACTGCGAGATATTCCTGCGGATATAGCCATCGAAGCAGTAGTAGATGAAAGGGTTGGCACAGCTGTTGGCAAATGCAAAGGGGCTGCTCACTTCCATGCCTGCCTGGGCAAGGACATAAGGAAGGCAGAAAGGTGGCTTCAGGTCCTGGAGCCCAGAGATGATAGCGAGAAGCTTGAAAATGTTGTAGGGAATCCAGGAGAAAACAAAGGCAGCCACTACGATGAAGACAATCTTGATAGATTTCCTCAGCTTTTTGTCATGTTTCCCAGATTTCTGGTAATGTATGCAGAGCTTCTTGGTGATGGAGCAGTAGAAGGTCAAGATGCTCAGCAAGGGGAAAAAGAAGGCCAGAATTAACATTACCAGTGACACAATCCGTTTAGCAGGTGTGAGCGCCACATCTGTGCAGTAAGCCTGGCCGTTATATTGCCTGAGTTCTCTGGACAGAAGGGTGGGAAGCCCTAGGAGGCAGGAGAGAAGCCAGACACAGATGCAAAGTCCATTAGTGTAGAATCTTGTTCTGACTTTCCTGGCTACAGAGGGGTACATGATGGCCAGGTACCGGTCAGCACTCATGCAAGTGAGGAGGAAGATACTGCAATACATGTTGACTGAGATGATGTAGGAACTGCCCTTGCAGAGAAAGGAGCCTGACCTCCAGACCCCCTGCCAGATCTCCTTGTGGACCCAGAGTGGCAATGTGAGGAGGAAAACAAAGTCAGAGGCAGCTAAGTTGAGGATAAAGATGTCAATCAGCCTGCGGACTCCAACTTTGAAGACCAGGGCTCCCATCAAGATGGAATTGCCGACGATTCCCACCAGGAACATAGTGGCATACAGAATAGGACGGAAAATGCCCATATATGGCATGTCCAGAGCTTGGCAGTACTCTTCAGGATTCTCAGTGGGAAAGGAATATTCATAGCTATCGTTATAGCTCAAATTTATCTCAGACATCTTAACGAAAAAAAGTGATCAAGCTCCGTCTCTGAACGAGCTGACACCACCCTTAATATTATCATCAGAGATAGCAGGGCTGATCTTTCTTCTTTTTTTCGAAAGATCTTAAGAAACGTCTTTTAAAAAAAACCACACCCCAACACACTTTGATATTCACAGTTCTGCATCCCTCTCAGCCAATCAAATAAAGACAAGCAAAAGGAGGGTCTGATTAGTCAAACCCACTCAAGTCAGATGTTCTGTAGGAGTCGATTGGGTTGAGTTGGATTTTTTTGTCTAACTGATTTTTATCTGCATTTTGCATTTGACCATGATGGCTTTTAAGGTTTGTTGTTGTTTGTTGTTGTTGTTTTTTAAGGTTTTGAACTGTTTGGGTAAGGGTTTTTTTCTTTCTTTCTCTTTAAGCGGGATATTATTATAGGTGAGAAGGTTTGAGGTGATGGAGAGAAACCAGGAAGTGGTTAATGCAGCATTATGTTCTTTTTTTCCCTATATCTCTTGACTAAATTGTTGTTAATCTGTTTATATATTTTTCTAAGACTTGGAGGTTTATACCTTGGCTTATTTTGTCAACTGATTTTCTGGTTACAGTGACTATCACCTATATAAATGTGACTAAGGAAAAGCTATTTAAAATCCTGCCTTCTCCATTCTAACCAGTAGCAGCAAATCCTGCTATTCCAGTCCTTGGATCTGCACACAGAGCCTTGCCGATGCATATCAGCCTTGACTTGCAGCCAGGGCCGGCTCCAGGCCCCAGCGTGCCAAGCGTGTGCTTGGGGCAGCATGCTGCGGGGGGCGCTCTGCCAGTTGTCAGGAGGACGGCAGGCGGCTCCCACGGACTTCCCGCAGGCACGCTTGCGGGAGGTCCGCCGGAGCCGCGGGACCGGCGAGCGGCAGAGCGCCCCCTGTGGTGTGCCGCCGGGCTTGGGGCGACGAAATGGCTAGAGCCGGTCCTGCTTGCAGCACTACCTGCTATTCCATTTCTGGATTCCTCTCTGTGTGGCTAAGAGTCAGAAAGGGTCCTTGTTTCCATTTTCTGCTGCAATTTCAAGTCTAAAATTGCTCTTCCTTCCCCATCGCCAGCTCTGCCTTAACTACCTCACTCTTGACCTCCAAAATGCCTGTTTATTCCAGTCTTGCCTCCCCTTGGCACTACAAATTTCATGCAGTTCTGGTATGTAGCTTCTATGATATTCTCTCCTGCTGTTGTACTGAAAGCTTTGCTAATTCATTTAATCTCTGATCTGCAACATCTGCTGCTATTCCAATTCCAAGCTACCCCACGCACAGTCCTGTCAGCATTGCTTAGTCTGGATTTAAAAATCTCTGTTTTAAAGTCCTTGATTCCACTACAGCTTTGCCAATGCCAATATTCCTAAACAGCAACACATCTGATTATTCTATAACTGATCTTCACCCTTTCCAGCCAATAAATCTCAGTTCTGATTTCCAGCCGCTCTCCCCCGTCTTCTTCCAGCATTCTCCTCCACTCAGCCCTGCAACTTTAGATCGGCAAACTCCACAGCTTTTCCAGCCTTGCTCCACCACTCAACTCTGCCAATGCACCTCAGGCCTGATGAGCAGCATCCTCAAACCTGCACCAGCCCTATGGATTCTGAAACCGTCTTTCAAGAGAAATGGGCTAAGCCTCATAGCTTAGAACATTTAAAATTATAGTGCACAAACTCCACAAAGTATAGTTACTGTGTAGTGCCTGTCCTTCCCAGGCACAAGGATAGATGATTTATGAATCATCAGTGATCCTGGGAACTTTCCCATTGGTCCACTAAATGAAAGATGTTGAGAGCCAGCTGGTTTGGTGTTTGGTGTTTTTTGGATATGAGATCATCTGTGAAAAGATCCCTGTTATGAAGTGATCATAGAACAGAAAGGTTTGAGACCCCTTGGACTGAACAAGATAAAAGAACTTTCCCATCTCTTATTTCTGTGATTGTGTGGCACAGTGATTAGAGATGACTGAAAAATAAGAATAATTTTTGCAAAACTTTGTCCCCATGTTTCTTTTAAAAATGTTTAAATTCAGAAGTTTTCGACCAGCTCTAATAGTAAGTTGAGAACTGGGCCAATTTCATTCATTTCTGTTCAAAGGGACTTTTTCCTTCAAAAATCACTTGCAAAATTGTATACCCAGATGAGATGGTATGGGCATTCCTTTCCCTTCAGTCACTGTGTCAGGAAATATGCTAAATTAAAATTAGCTCCACAGTAATTCCAGCACACTAGCAAATACATATGTGTGTTTAGAACTAGATTCAGGGAACGCTCATAAATGTGTGCAGGGCTCTCTCTGTATCTCTCATCATTAACCATTTAATAGCAGTTTCTCCTTAAGATTAACTTTTTCCACAATGCTCACAAGAAGTGAATCAGTCATAAATATTTAAAAAGACCTTACCTGAGTCATCAAGATATGCATGTGCCCAAACTGAAAAACTACATAGTTTATAGTTTCACACTCTATCCCTTCCCTACGGTTTGTTAAGCTCATTTGTTTAGTTAAAAATTATAGTGTACGCTGTTTGCAACAGGGCTCATTTCTATTTGTTCTGTAGAGTATCTAGCATGCTTTCTGGGTGCTGTAGTGAGTTACCATATTACTAACAATTATTTTAGAAATAATTCAGAACGTTTACAAGTCCAATGTGAAGCATTATCATAAATAATTAAAAAGTGATCTATAATTTGTCAAAAAGGCAGCAAAAAAGTATTTTAAATGTATTAGCCTTGCTTTTGTATTGTGTTGATTCAGTAAGGACTCTTATTCATGTAGGGCCAGATTTTCTGGCACCCACAGCTACAACCAGGTTTTCAATAGAACTTAGTTCTCATTTATGCACCTAAATTAGGACCAGATTTTTCAAATGTTCTCATTACTTCTCAGCCACCATTGTAACCAGATCTGTGGCCAGATTTTCAAAACGCTCAGCTAAGATCGTTTGAAAATGCAGCCACTTGGGAGCTGAAGTCTTCTGAAATCTAGCCCTAAATTCAGTCATTTCTAAGCAGTAGTTTGAATGAGCACCGCTCTCCTTTAATGGTTATATTTTTGCAGTGTTCAAAAAGGCATCTTGGGACAATTTTACATATGTTTGTCATGCTTAAAATGTACTAATTGCCTTAGATATAGAATATAAGAACGGCCATACTGGATCAGAACAAAGGTCCATCTAGTCCAGTATCCTGCCTACCGACAGTGGCCAATGCCAGGTGTCCCAGAGGGAGTGAACCTAACAGGTAATGATCAAGTGATCTCTCTCCTGCCATCCATCTCCATCCTCTGACAAACAGAGGCTAGGGACACTATTCCTTACCCATCCTGGCTAATAGCCATAGATATAGAACTAATATTACCTCAATATTTGCAGTATTCCCAGTCTTCCCTATGGGAAAAACCAAGGAAATTTAAGGCAAATTTAGGACGCTCTTAATCATGATGGCTGTAAGTTGAAGTGTAATGTGTTTCCCCTAAATCTGCAGCAGCTTTGCAGAAAATAGCACTCATATCAGATGATTTTCTTGTTCTCGGTGGTAAAAGGCTGTTAGTACCTTTGTGATACTAGCCTTCTGATTCTGTGATAAACTCAGAAATGAGATACGTGGCCACACTATCGGCATAGGAAGTCTAAGGCAATATTGATTTTAATTTCTTGAATGTAAATAACATTTTCTGTAATCTTAGATTCATGATTCAGCGTTTCCAGCATCAAGATTTTTAATCGGCTAATAGTCTCTCTTTTTTTATATTTACTTATTAAATGTGCTTTTCTTGTAAATTTACATGTGCCTCAAGCTTTTTGTCCCGGGGTGTTTATATAAAATGAAATAATAAATACATCAAATAAAAAGTGACAGTAATAAACAGTGAGATAATATGAGGGGAACAGAGGTAAATTTGGATATAAAACAGAATGCAATAACTCATAACTGTTAAGAACTCATAAGTTCAGAACCCTGCACTAAGAGGAAAAACAGCAGGATCTGCCCACCCGTTAAAGAGGAAAGAATTTATAGTCTTGCCAACACTGACTATGGCAAGTTTGCAGGCACCCAGCTGATACAGATTCCAGCCTGGGATCTCTTTAACACTTGCCATTGTAACAGCAAGAGGCATGCCAGCTGAGAGGGGTCATTTTCTGTTTGGTACCAATTTAGGATACCTAAAATGTTGTTTATGCCAGATGTAGGTCATGTTGTCCTCCGTAGGGTCTTGCAACGCTGGGAAGCTGTAACACTAGTTGGGGTAAGAACTGCGGGCACTGACTGAGTCAATATATAGGCAAGGGGGTGGGCGGTAGTTTTGTAGATGGAAGGTGGATGGAGGTGCCAACCGAAGCTATTCTTCAGGATGGTTGTGGCAGATGTAGGGCACGTTCTTCTCCACTGGGTTTCTCTCCTAGTGGAAATTACAGTTGGCAACTAGGGTTTGGAAAAACAGAATCGATCAGTTGGTTGGCTGGATCCTGGGCCACTGATAAAAAAAAGAATGAAGAGGACAGAAGAAACCAACAGTGAGCAGTAAAAACCAAGAGACTATTGAAAAATTCTAATGGAGTCTACTGGTGTTTCTACTGCAGTTTAGGGGGATTTGAAATAATGGTCATTAGAGTGGGTTACAATTTTTTAACCAACATTTTTTAATTAAAAATGCTCTTTTTACATAGATTTTTTTTTAAATCTATTTTTGCTATTTATATAAAACTGTTATATGGAAAGATAATGAAGGCTAATACAAGTATTAACAAATCTTATTCAGAACCTGTATTTATCTTTAAAAGACCAATTTATGCAAAACTTTTAATCAATATTTATTATTAAAAATATTTTTTTACTATTTTAAAAATAGCAAATTTTCCAAAACAAATTTTTATTTTTAAATACATTTTAAAAAATCTTGCTATGTGGCTAAAATGATGAATTAAATATTATACAGAGAGTAAAGAGGAAAATAAGCAAAAATTAAAAACAGAGAAGAAAAAGATTTTTATCAGCATCCGTGTAATTTTTATGTCATCTTAATCATATGGTGGGATTTGAAAAAAAGTTTCAAAATTTAAAATAAATCCTTTTTAAAAAATTTCATTTAAAAAATGAACAATGCAAAATGAAAATATTTGAAAATAAATGTTAAAATATTGAAACAAATGTGTATGAAAACTTTTGTAAAAAATAAAATTCTGCTTCAAATATTATTTTGAAATGAATTTCTCTCTCCCTCTCCCCTTCCCCCCCCACCCCCACCAGCTTTCTAGGTCATGTGGACTGTGGAAGGCTTTCCAGCTGGTCAAGAGGTGGACTCTCCTATGAAAAGCACTAGAGATGTGGAGAACCAGAATGAAGGACAGGAAGGACATGCACTTGTTGATTGGGCGGGAGTAAGAATTTAAAGATTCTAGTGATATTCAGTGGGGTTCAGGGCGGGGCCTATAAACCCTGGCAGAAATCCTGGGGCCATCTGATCTCATGTGCCACCCCTCCTCCCTATCGCACACGGCATCTCTGATGGAGCTTCTGGTTTAGTTTTGCACGATTTTGTGGGTCAGCTTTTGGTTTTGTAAAACCACAGCAGGGAGTGGTTAGACTCTAGGTTTCTAATCAAAACACTCTTAACATGTGAATTCCTTTGCCCATTATAAGACCCTCATTTAACCCCTGCAGGATGTGTAGGAGGCGTGGGGATTTTATTAAATGGATTGGGGAGGTAATTGTTTCTCAAAACTCATCAATTATTACTGGTCTCACACACTCTGTTGTTTTCCTTGAAGCCCCAATTCATGCAGCCAGGGCAGCGTGTGAGAATCAGCTTCCATTTGAATGGGACAGGGAACATCTGGGAAACGTGACATCATCTAACGAATGTTAATAATTTTTTAATTATGATTTTTACCATGCGGGCCTCTGACTGGCGAGTTGCAGGTGCCCAGCCACACTCGGCGATTGCAGAGGATTTGCTCTCTTTCCTCAGAGATGAGGAGAAGAGCCAACCAGATGCATGTGAGGAGCCCCTAACTCTGCTTTGCCCAGGCACAAATGTAGCTTTTGTGACCCTGGACCCACTGCTTCTCCCTGTCCCATCAGCGCCTAGGGGGCGTACTGCCCAAGCAGTGACTGACTACAACTCCCAGGATGCCGAGCGCCGTGCAGACTACAACTCCCAGGGTGCGTTGCGAACAACCCTCCATGTGAACGACAAGGCCCAGGGTACCCCGCCCCGCGCCCTCCGCGAGCGCCGAGGAGCCAACGGGGAACTACATGTCCCAGGATGCCCGGCGGCAGGGGGACGGGTGAGCGTCTCCGGGCTGATCCCACTCCCCGCGTGGTGCGGGGGTGGGAGACGGAAACGGCGCGGCGGAGTCGGAAGGGGGTATGAGGCTGTGGACGGTGAGTGCGGAGAGGGCCCGGCGAGGGGGTAACGGGGGAGTGCGCTGGGGGGGGTACATTGAGGCAGGTTGGGGGAGTACAGACGGGGGGCAGGGCACTGAGGTGGGGGCTGACAAAGGGAAAGGACCGAGGGGGACTTGGGGGGGGGGGAAGAGGAGACAGGGGAGGTGGGGGCAGGGCACTGCGGGAGGGTAATGGATTTCCCCCCCTCATCTGAGGATTTTCTGCCTATTGATTTTTATTCCCTTTTATTTATTTATTTTTTCACTTTGAGTCACACTCCTCCTCAAATCCCCATAATCTCCTCCTCTCAGAGGCTGGTGCCTGTCATGTCCCTTGTCCCCTTCAGGACAATTAAATATAATGAAATACCCTTCAACTGTGTGAAATAAAGGACTCTCTCAGGTTAAAAGTCGTATTCTCTCCTTTCCTTAACTTTCATAACATTCCTTCCTAGCATCACTGATTATCTGAGAAATCGTCACAAAGGACAGAATTTGAGGAGCTTAACTATTCACCCACTCTTTGATGGTTCATGTATCTTGGTCAGTGAAACTGGACTGGCTCCTTTAACCTCCTGCTTCCTGGGTGTGAGCATAGTGGTGCAATAGTAGGACTACACACAGGAATTTTTGCATTCAAGCAAAGGTTTTCATTGACTTTTTTAAAATTAACAGTTTTGTAAGGGTAGTTATTTAAAATAGAAGTTAAATGGTAAGCTTAAACTACCTCATTTATGTCTCTCTAAATAGATCATCATTTGTGAAATGATGGTGTATAAGAGAAAACTGAATGAATGGAGCCGTTAGGGCAGATGGGAAATTTGCACTTCATTTTTCTGCTTGCTACAAAAAACAAACGAAAGGCTTGGTACCTTCGATAAATATGTTGCTCCATGGTGAACTCACCACCAGTGATCCCAGGGCAGTTCAGGGGCAGAATTTTAAGTTAGTTTTGAATAACCTCCCTTCCTCTCTGGGTCTTAAAAACAGTGCCCTGTTTTTATCCTTATACAGAGGGAGGATCACCATACTGTAAGACTTCTGAGGAAAGTAAAAAAAGGTAAATAGGGTATTCTGGGATTTTCCGCTTTCATTTCCAAAAAGAAGCACATTTTATGCAATGTGAAAGAGGCATGCTGATTTAAGTGCAATAGAGGAAACAGGAGAAAGTTAATTGGAAGGTAGGGGAGAGGGGTCGATGCTAATTTGAGTTCTTTCATTATCTGCCTTGAGTTAAATTCTCTGAGTTCTTTTTTCCTGGATATTGGTCCCATGAGATTCAGTGCAGTCTGCCTCAAAGTCACAGGTCATGTCCACTCTTGGCCTGTACGATCCCTGGAGGGAACCCCCTTCAGTGTGACAGCCCTTCTTGGGGTCCACTCTCTCTCCCATCACCTCATTAAACCACTAACACCCAGGGAAACTGAGTCGCACCCCCTGGGGGAATTCTGCACCAAAAAATTAAAAAATTCACACAATATTTTACAATTCTGCATATTTTATTAAAATAACACAATATAATCATGCCAGTTTCAGTTATTTTGGTAATTTATTTGTGACTTCCCCCTTTTTTCAGCTCTCTGTGATGACTTTCCCTTTTTTTCCTATATGAAATGTAAGCTGCTGCTTGCTGAAAGCTTTCACTCCGTTCTTTACTTTATCACCTCATCCCCAATTTCATCACTTGCTGCTGTGAAAATAGCTTTTTTTTGCTTGTGTGCGCTTTGTCCTTCACCTACCCCATGCTTTGGGCATTCTCAATCCTCGTTGTAATCAATGTACATCAATCTCCCTCCCTTACCTACGTTAATAAAAACACATTAAAAACAAAAAAAAAATTGACAGAGCATTCATACTTCAGGGTCCGTATGCTGCTGTGTTGTGCTTTGTGTCCATCATCCCTTTTTAGACTCTAAGCTCGCTTATTATTTGTTTGCTGTTACACCAATTGAATAGAACCAAGAACACTGACAGATTCAGTGCTTTTAAATATACCTTCTGAAAAGCAATTTTAGATCCTTGTGGACAAAAGAGAAAAGTGAGAGACATCACTACCAAGCTTTATAAATCTTAATAATTTCCTCCACTCTCACAGTCACTGAGGGTATATCTCCACTGCAGTTGTACACCCACAGCTGGCCCGTGCCAGCTCCTTCAGGCTCACAGGGCTTGGACTAAGGGGCTGTTTGATTGCAGTGTAGATATTTGGGCTTGGGCTGCAGCCTTAGCTCTGGGACCCTCCCAGTTCACAGGGTTCTAGAGCCCCGACTCCAGTCCAAGCCTGAACACCACCACAATTACACAGCTCCTTAGCCTGAGTCAGTTGGCATTGGCCAGCTATGGGTGTCTAATTGCAGTGTAGACATATCCTTAGTCCCTTCCCACCTTTAAATCTCAATTTAAAGCACTTCCTATTGCTTTGGCACATAACACAATTTGTAAAGGATTTTATGGTATGACATAAATATTTAAAAGTGTGCATTGTATTACTCCTCATGTTCTCTCCCAAGCAGTTATTTTACTGTCTGTGCTTCCTACTCCTACTGAGTCTTGCCTGGGGCTAGAACAGGGGTAGGCAACCTATGGCACGAAGGCAGCACGCGAGCTGATTTTCAGTGGCACTCACACTGCCCGGGTCCTGGCCACCGGTCCGGGGGGCTCTGCATTTTAATTTAATTTTAAATGAAGCTTCTTAAACATTTTAAAAACCTTATTTACTTTGCATACAACAATAGTTTAGTTATATATTATAGACTTAGAGAGAGAGACCTTCTAAAAATGTTAAAATGTATTACTGGCACGTGAAACCTTTAATTAGAGTGAATAAATGAAGACTCGGCACACCACTTCTGAAAGGTTGCCGACCCCTGGGCTAGAAGCATGACAGGTTCTTTTCTGTAAATGAATACACGTGTGGTAATTGAGCATGAGTGGATGTCTGGTGCAAATGAAGTTGCAGTGGGTGTTTGCACTGTAATGGGCCGGACAGACAAGTGCAGTAGGATTACTGTGGTAGAAGGGACCTTGGTTAATATTTCATCTTAAATGTTCACTGAACACTTGAATCATTTATAATCAACTGAGGATTCAGGATCTGAACGGAAACATTGCTCCTTCATTGCCACATGTTGAACAAGAAAAGAAAGACATGTTGTTATGCATCCAGGGAGGGATTGGTCGAGGGATAAAGGGAGCAGTTTATCCCAGCAGGGTCAACCTTGTGCTTGGGCATGGGGGGGTTGCCATTATTATTAATTGAACCTCTTTGTTTCTCACCATTCTCTTCCTCCTCCTCCTTCCCCCGCAGTTGGGACACCATGATGGATAACCACTTTGCTACAGCTCTAGTAATTGCCTGCGTGCTCTGCCTCATTTCCACCATTTATATGGCAGCCTCAATTGGTACAGATTTCTGGTATGAGTACCATAGCCCAGTCGGAAATGCCAGCGAACTTAGCAGGAGTATTTTGGAGGAATTCATCAGTATGGATGCAGATGAGAAGACTTATACAGATGCACTGTTCCGGTGCAATGGCACAGTTGGATTGTGGCGGAGATGTATCACTGTTCCCCAAAACTCGCACTGGTACAGCCCACCAGGTAAATTAGTTCATCCTCCAAATAGCATTTTACTCCACCTTCCCTGTTCCTTACTGCCTTGAGCTGCAATTTAAGGGTTGGGTATCAAACAGTATTTCCTCAGAATGGATCTATGTCACCTCTTTTTTCCAAAAAGCTTCTCTGGTTATTAAACAGGGCAAATATAACATTTTAAAGATGCAAAAGGAAAGTCTTGTGCAGCTGCTAGTGAGTGTTTAGAGAACCAGGATTTGATATGTTAAGGTCTTGTCTACACTTCAGTGCAGCTGAGCTGCTATAGCTGTATGCTACCTATGCCTACAGGAGAGCTTCTCTCATCAGTGTAGGTATTCCACCTCCCTCAGAGGCAGTAGCTATGTCAATGGGAGAATACCTCCTATCAGCATAGTGCTGTGTACAGCGGGGATGTGGGTTTTCCTCACTCATGAGTGATGCAGTTATACTAACATAAGTGGTAGTGTACACCAAGTCTCAGTTTCATCTTAAAGTGAGTCCAGTGTAATTTGTTTTTTTTCTGCACTTTGTTTTCCAACTGAGAGAGATATCGTTTATTGTTTTCCCCACTTTTTTAGAGGAAACAGTGTGGTTGAAAAGGTGTGGGCATTTTCTCACAATTCCTAAATGAAAATTTTTGAATATGCTTAAATTCTATGTTCCTGAAATTTTTCATTTAGAGACTGTTTGTTTTTCTGAACAATGAAAAATTGTCACAACATTTTCCCATGGAATCATTTTCTGTGAAACCCCATTTTTAATGAAGGATCTTTTTGATGAAAATTTCAACCATCTCAACTCAAAGGCATCTTTTAGAACTTCAAAGTGGCAATGGACAAATTTTCAGTGGGAACAAATACTATGAAATGTTTAAAAACTTGTTTATAGCAATAGAAGTGCAATAGAAGTGTTTAAAAAGTGTACTTGCCTTCCATGAAATGTTTAACAAGGCAGTGAGCTCTTCAAATGGAGCTAAACACAGCTGCTTTTTTTGGATGTCTAATTTAAAGAATGAAGAGCACTGACCATACAATATTTGGGTATCTCGCATCACACTTATTTCAATCTGTTGTATCAATAAGCGCTGGTGTAGACCTCTCTAGATTGCCTGGAGGTGCTGCATATTTTAATTTTATGTCACACTGAAATAAATGCACAATACATTTATTTTAATGGAATATCATTATAAAGAAAAAGTTATGGTTGCATAGTTAAGCACTCACTTTAATAATTTGGCAAGCACTCACGCATATTAGATATTTTACTTTCAACTACCACAACAACCTTCCTGAGGTGTCATGTAAGGGATGAGGCAGCTGGCTGTGAAGCTAGCTTGACACAACACTTGAGTGACCTATATATGCCAGCACAATTTTTCAATATTCCTCTCTGATGTAATACTTAATCTATAGTAAATGCAGCTTACTATTGTAACTCCTAGTAATGAGACTCATTAAAATGAGTCAGAGTATGACAGAGTTGTTTATCCCTCTGACAAGAGGACATAGTGCTCTTAAATCAGGAAATGAGAGTGGTGAACTGTGAAGGAGTTACGGTATTTATTGCTTCGACTGTAAATGTGTGATGTGAATTGATCCAGGAAGCAGTGGGATAAGGGGGAGTGGCTAGTCTCTATAAAGATTAACTATTTTTAGGGTGAGAACAGTTCTCGGAAGTAAAGGGATTTCTCATATAAAAAGAACAGCAGATACTGGATGGGAGCAGGATTGTCAAATGAAAATAAGGAATAAAACTAATGGTGGTTGTTGCATTTCTTCCCCTGTCCTTCCCCCTCCAGAAACTGATATGGTCAGACGCTGCATCAGTTTTTCCCTCTCTGATCAATTTGCGGAGAAGTACGTGGAGCCTGGGAACCACAATAGTGGCAGTGACCTGAACCGGACCTGTAAGTGCCTTTCACCTTTGGCAGGTAGATGTGCGGGATAAAGGAGACTGGGAAGGAAAAGAAATGAAGACATTTTCACTTCCAGATTCAATCATTAGAATTACTTCTCTCCTTATTCTCTCACTATTTTGATCTGCCCACCTCAGCCAACGCTTCATATAATAACCCTGGATATTAGTTATGACTTTAAGGCAAGGGTAGGTGATTTGTTTGTTTGCTGTAGGAAAGGATTAATTCAGAGAACAGTGTTGTGTTAAAACTCAGTAAGTGAACACACTTTCAAGTTCCTCCCTCTCTTTTCACAGCAGGCAGTGGTCCTTCCTAGCTCAGGTTAAAAGTCAGTGATGGCATAGTGTATGGGAATGAACATAGATGGGCAGGGAGAATGTCGGACACTGGCATGTTTTTAACATACCTATGGATGGATGTGTCTCTCTCTCTCTCTCACACATATACACAGATCTTTGGCGTTTGCAGTTCCTCCTGCCTTTCGTCAGCCTAGGGCTAATGTGCTTTGGGGCTTTGATTGGCCTTTGTGCTTGTGCCTGTCGAAGCCTCTACCCTGCCATTGCCATAGGAGTCCTACATTTCCTTGCAGGTGGGTCCTGTTATGTGCTCCAGTCCTCTCCATCTCCTAGCAGAGTGACTTGCCTGACTGTGTCAGCCAGGGCATCTGTACTGTGAGCTGATTGTCCTTTACTGTTTATTTCCTAGGTCTGTGTACGCTGGGCTCAGTCAGCTGCTACGTAGCTGGGATTGAGCTGCTCCACAAGAAGCTGCACCCACCTGATGATGTGCAGGGTGAATTTGGATGGTCCTTCTGCCTGGCTTGCGTATCTGCTCCTTTACAGTTTATGGCAGCTGCACTCTTCATCTGGGCAGCCCGCACCAACAGGAAGGAATTCACCCTCTTGAAAACATACCGTGTAGCATAAATAGAACACTTCATTCATGGCTAGTTGCTGCTTCACAGTATTTTGTTTCAATATTATAGGCCTTTTCCCACTCGTACGCCATCCTTCTTTTGGTCAGGTATCTGATCCGTGCACTGCATGCTTCTTGCCAGTTGAGTTTCAGTGGTCTGCAGGTTTTGAAGACAAAGGCCTCTGGGCCAAATTACCAAACTTGAACAGCTTTCTCTTGCCAGAAGTCTGCAGAATTTTAACAGACTTTTATTATATAATTAAAAAAAAAAAAACTTGTTTGTGGAATAGTCTTAAGAGCTCATCCCCCTTTTTAATTATACTACCCTAACTGGACACTCACATCTAAATCTGATCTGAAAAAACAGGAGAGGCATTGTGGAGCAGAGGATGAACAGGGGAAGAAAAGAGGGAGAAGAATGAGAGAACTGCAGAGTGTGAATAATATAGAATTGGGCACTACATGTTATGAGATCCCAGCAGGTAATGCACCCTAAGAGCACCAAGCAGACATGGATGTGCAGAACTGTGTGTAGAAATGTTATAGCTACATCTATGTTGTTACCTAGTTTGTTTCTCTTTCTCTTACTCTCATTAGTTTCTCCTCTCAGCCTCTTCTGATCAGGCTGATGTAATTGGGGCAGTCAGCTGTAGCTTTTGCGCCTGCTGTAAAATAGGGCCCCTCCCTTCCTGTGTTGGAGACAGACCTAATGCAAGGTTTGGATTTAATTTGGTTAACGTGTTTGTATGTGTGTATATATAAATAAATCTAACTTTTTTTTTTAAAGCTTGCTTATTTATCAATGTAGCATACAACAGGTTTTTTAAAAATGTGCTGCTTGTTTCCCACCTTGCCCCACACCTGTTTAAAACACAGAATTGTTGAGCCTTTACTCTGGTTTATTTATCAGAGTTGTTGTGAATTTGATTGAAAAAGGAAATGGCCTGAGCCAGATTAATACAACCTTGTCTGGTCACTGTTGTTCATAGTGCTCAAGTATGGGAGAGAGTTGACCAGTTTTTATACAAAGCCTTTTTCTCTTTGAGGAAAGAGAGTGGAGTTTGGTGGGGTTTTTTTTAAATCACTTAATTTTAAGGGTGCATGTTCATCTTCACATCTTTGAGTTAGAGGTGGAAAAACCTTAGTTTCCAGTTAGCTCATCCTGTATAGAAATCTGCCCTTCAGCTGCTCAGAGTCTGTCCCGCCTTTGTTGTACGGCTTGGGGGAAAACAAACCCAATATTCAGAGAGTAAATAATTCTGTTCCCAGTTGGTTAACAAGTTTTAACTCCCTTTCCTTGCTTGCTGCTGGTTTGATAAAAGAAACATCTGATTAAAAGTGAATTGAGTTGTAATAACTTTCTGAACAAGAGTACCCATCAGGATTGCATTTGCCGACTCAGCGAACCATACCAAACCTGATTCTCCTCTATCACCTGTGTAAATCTACAGTAATTCCATTTCAGTCGAGTTGCTTTGAATTTACACTGGTGTATCTGATAACAGCAGAATTTAGCTCCTGTCCCTTTGCTGGGCAGACAATCTTTCTATTACTCTGATAGCAACTGTCAGAGTATGAAGAGATGACATGATTTTGTGTTCTTTAGAAGAAAGCACTTCAGCAGAAGAAAGTGTAGTAGTATTTAAACATGCTTACACTGATACATCCTGCTGCTTAAAACTGGCATGTGCTGAGTAGCAGTGTGTGTCAGCTAAACATTGCAGTGCCTCTCCACCCTTTTGGAATTAATCATTTGAAAGATTTTACACAGTTGTCTCTACTCAAACCAAATTACTGGGTAAAGGGATAAATTTAAAAAAATGACAGTTGGAAGGATATGCTGATCATATGCAATACCTTATTATACTGTGGTGCACCAATATCAAACCAACTGCTAAGGAGTGCCTGTATATAATTGTGTGTACTTCAGCATCTGTATTTCTATCCAGGGATACCATACACCCAGCATCAGTGTTCACCATAGAGTTGAGAAATGGACAGAGCAGACTTTTGAATTCTAAGCTAAGGATAGTATCAATTTCCAAAGCCTTTTGCAGTAATGATGTTAACACATAGTACTCACAGTGCTTCATGGGTGCTAACAGAACAGCCATTATGGGATGTTGAACTAAAAATCTGTGATATAGTCACTGTTAGTGAGGTGTTGTAAAGTTGGTGCTCTGATCCTAGTGCCTGTGGGGGTGATGATTTATCATCAGTGCAGGGATCTTTACAAAATGAAAGGAGGTAGATCTGTCTGTGATACCAGAAAGCCACAATCAACCTGAAGCCAATGGCTGAAATGTCAGCTGCTGCATAAAAGAGTTTAGCACTATGTTGTTTGGTAGTTCCTTTCCCTCTGTTCCTAAAAGGTCTAGAATGGGGATGCCTCCTTCCTTCCCCAAAATGTCCCAACAGAGCCAATATCTACTCCAAGAGAGCACTGCATTCTTCTGTGCAGAGCTAAGAGTAACCAGAGAGCTTCTAGTTGCTATTTCATGACCTGATCTGTTCCCCCCTGCCCTGACATGTTAGTTCTCTTGGTGGGAACTTTTCTCTGATTGTTTCCTTCCCCTTTCCTCTTAAGAGCTAAGGCATTTGAACCCTCAGTGGGACATTTGTCTGCTTAGGTTGGAAGGAAGGAGGTGCTGCTATTGTCGCCCTTTGAAAAGGCGGCAGAGAAGCTGCTGTTGCTTAGACGTCTCTGCCAAGTTCTTTCTATGTTATTACTTAATAAATGGATGGTGCTGTAGCTCTCAGCTTTCCTGCATCAGTTCTGGGGCAGTGCAGTTTACAGGCAAGCTATCTTTTTTGTTTCAGCCAGATGATTGTCAAGGTTCTGGCTCCTTGATCCTTTTCAGCCTAAACCATAGGACCTCTCTCTCTTTGGAGCCAGATGCCTTCCCCCCCCCCCCAAAGTGTAAATCTGTAGATGTTTCTCAAATGCTGAAGCACTCTTTTTGGACACTCTAATGGGGGGTGTTTACCCCGCATGAGACTTGAATGGGTAAATTAGGCCAATTAACCTATAAGCTGGACCTGGAGGAAAGCTAAGGAGTGCTAAGGCCTAATTGGCTAAGGAAGTCCAGCTGTGGGAGGAGCTGGGCCAGATTTATAAAGCCAGGAATCTGGCAATAGAAAAGCGCTGCAGGGAAGTAGTCTGCATTCACTCCCTGGGAGAAGGGAGGTGTGGTTGGGGTTACAGAGGCAGGTAACCTATGGTTACTTCCTGGGAGATAGGAGTTTGGGCTGCAAACCCAGAGGAATGGGGTTAGCCAGAAGGTATAGAAACAGCTCAGGCAAGGGCAGCAAGGTTCAGGAGGGAACAGATGACTGCTGATATGAGTGTTCCTGACCTGGAACCCTGAGGAGAGGGCGGGCCTGGATTCTGCTACCAGCCACTGACGGAGTGGCACCTGGGGCAGTGAATGGTAAGGTTGCCTGAGACTGCTGGCAAGAAGAGACTTTGACTCACCCCTGGAAAGGGAAACAACATAGCAACCTGATAGGAGGCCTGAGTTATAAAGAGGAGGCTGCAGTTCCTGGGACTAGAGAGGAGAAGAGGTAGAGTGCTGGATGGGGTGCTGGCCTGGCAGAGCTAATCCCCAGAACCACCACAAGGCAGTGCCATCCACCAATCAGTAGAGCCCTCCATCACACACTCATTACTAGGGCCCTACCAAATTCACGGACTGTTTTGCTCAATTTCAGTCATAGCATTTTAAAAATTGTAAATTTTGTTATTTCAGCTATTTAAATCTGAAATTTCAGTGTTATAATTTTAGGGGTCCTGACCCAAAAAGGTGTAATGGGGGGGGTTGCTGCCACCTTTACTTCTGCACTGCTGCTAGTGGTGGCGCTGCCTTCAGAGTTGAGCAGCTGGAGAGTGGCAGCTGCTGGCTGGGAACCCAGCTCTGAAAGCAGAGCCACCACCACCAGCAGCAGCACAGAAGTAAGGATGGCATGAGATGGTATTGCCACCCTTACTTCTGTGCCGCTACCTGCAAAGCTGGGCCTTCAATCAGGAGCCGCCACTGTGAAGATAGCAGCGGAGAATTAAGGGTGGCATGGTATGCTATTGCCACCCTTACTTCTGCACTGCTACTGGCAGGGCACTGCCTTCAGAGCTGGGTGTCAGGCCAACAGCCACCTGTCTCTGGCCGCCCCGCTCTAAAGTCAGTGCAGAAGTAAGAGTGGCAATGCCATGATCCCCCAAAATAACTTTGTGACCTCCTGCCTCCCCTGCAGCTCCTTTTTGGGTCAGGACCCCTAATTTGAGAAACGCTGATCTCCTCTGTGAAATCTATGTAGTATAGGGTTAAAAGCACACAAGACCAGATTTCATGGTCCATGATGCGTTTTTCATGGCTGTGAAGTTGGTAGGGCCTGTCATAACATTTTTCCCAGATCTGGACCTTAGCGTCCAAAATATGGGTGTTAGCATGAAAACCTCCAAGCTTAGTTACCAGCTTGGACCTGGTAAAGCTGCCACCAGCCAGGAATCTATACAGTGCCTGGCGCACTGTGGTCTCCCCAAAACCTTCCCTGGGGGACCCCCAGACTCAGATTCCTTGAGTCTCACAACAAAGGGAATAAACCATTTCCCTTCCCCCCTCCAGGTGTTCCCTCCCTGGGTTCCTGGAGAGATATACAGAAGCAAGCTCGATGAATCTAAACAGAGGGACTGCACCCTCCCTGTTTCCAGTCCTGGAAAACACAAGTACTTCCCCCCCTCACCCAGAGGGTATGCAAAGTCAGGCTTAGTAAATCTAACACAAAGAGATTTCCCCCCCGACTTCTTCCTCCCACCAATTCCCTGGTGAGCTGCAGACTTAATTCCCTGGAGTCCCCACTAAAGAAAAAACTCCAACAAGTCTTAAGAAGAAGGCTTTCTATAAAAAAGAAAGAAAAGGACATAAAAATGGTCTCTCTGTATTAAGGTGACACATACAGGGTCATTTGCTTAAAAGAAAAAAATGAATAAACAGCCTTATCCAAAAAGAATACAATTTAACACATTCAAGCAACTACACCCATGTAAATACAAAAGAAAACAATATAAACCTATGGTCTTCCTATCTTTGTACTTACAACTTGGAAACAGAAGATTAGAAAGCCAGGAGACAGAAAGGGCTGAGAGGGTCAGACACAAGACAAAGAACTTACACCCAAAACTTCCCTCCACCCAGATTTGAAAAAGTCTTGTTTCCTGATTGGTCCTCTGGTCAGGTGTTTCAGGTTACTCCTTTCCAGGTGAAAGAGACATTAACCCTTAGCTATCTGTTTATGACAAGGCCCTACTCATTACAGTATATATAAAAAGAGTCCTAAAACCCTGATTTTTTTATATCCACATAGAACTTGGTGCTTTTTTAAAAAATAAAAAAAACAAAAAACAAACCACCTGAACAATGAAATTAGTAAATCCTGAAAAACAGAAGCTCTAATTCTGTTGCAGGCTCAGAGCCTAAATAAGTAACACACAGACGCTGAAAGGTGAAAAAGAGATTATATAACTGGAGGAAAAGATTATGTGGGTGAGTAAAAAGGCAGGCTCTAAAATATCTCAGGGCTTGATCACATGGGATGTGGAGCATGCTTGATTCCTGTTGACTTCACATTAGCACCTCACATAACAGAACCTAGAGCAGGGGTCAGCAACCTTTCAGAAGTGTTGTGCCGAATCTTCATTTATTCACTCTGATTTAAGGTTTCGCGTGCCAGTAGTACATCTTAGCATTTTTAGAAGGTCTCTTCTATAAGTCTATAATATATAACTAAACTATTATTGTCTGTAAAGTAGATAAGGCTTTTAAAATGTTTAAGAAGCTTCATTTAAAATTAAATTAAAATGCAGAGCCCCCCCCCGGACCAATGGCCAGGACCCAGGCAATGTGAGTGCCACTGAAAATCAGCTCGCGTGCTGCCTTTGGCACCTGTGCCATAGGTTGCCTACCCCTGATCTAGAGAGAGGTGAAAAAGATAGAAGCTGTGGAATGGGGGAGAAACTGCTTAATTATATCACTAAAGCACAGGCCAAGAGGAGTGGAATTCTGATGATACTTTAAGATATCTGGAGACACTTAAGCAGCATGGAGGCAAAGGAGGGAAAGTAGCCCTGAGGTATTCAGCTGTATGTTCAGAGACCAAGTGTGTTTGATTACAGGAATCCTAGTGTTTATTTGAGACCAAGCTGACTATGAGTACTCCAATCCTTAGCATAGTGGGTAGCTAACTTATTAAATTCAGTCACAAGTACCTTGCAGAGTTCCATACCCGCAGTGTTTTTCTGTTACAAAATATCTTCTTCTCAATTGCTAACTCTTTGAACACTTGGCTTCTTTTCCTGTCAGCACAGGGAAACCATTAGGAATACAGAATTGCAGGGAGTTAGCAGAGACCTGCACAGAGCAGGGAAGTGGTTAAAATAGACAGCAGCATTTAAAAGCAATGTTTCCCTTTCAGTGAAATAAACATAAGGAGGAACACTCAGTGCTGCAGGTGAGAATTAATCTTTATTAATGCAGTCATGCAGAAATTCCCCATCAGTGTTATAGGAGAGTGCCAAAAACACCCAGCACAGAAGAATCTGTAGATCACAGATCATTCACAAAAATCTAGAGACCAAGAACATAAAAATCTTGAGAACAAACTCTATTCCAGTCTCTGATTCTTTTCTACCATGTCTTCATTATTTATCTGTGGAAATAATGGAGAGAAACCAAATGTATTTATGATTCAGTAAAGAATAGTGGAACTAGTCCTTGGGAAAATCTATGGGAATTACCAGCTGAATGTCAGCTTCCAAGCACACGCTTACAGTCTTTTGTTGTCAGTGTAAAGAAACCATTCTTAAAAGGGAAGCTCATCTTCTAATCTACCACTGAAAGTTTTAATCATATGACCAAATTGGAAAAAATAAGGCACTGCACCTTAATTGGTAATATTAGATTAATCAGTGTAGATATGATCATTCATACCCTTTTAAGAAATTAGTATTAGAACAGGGGTAGGCAACCTATGGCACGTGTGCCGAAGGTGGCACGTGAGCTGATTTTCAGTGACACTCACACTGCCTGGCTCTTGACCACCGGTCCGGAGGGCTCTGCATTTTAATTTAATTTTAAATGAAGCTTCTTAAATATTTTACAAACCTTATTTACTTTACATACAACAATAGTTTAATTATATATTATAGACTTCTAGAAAGATACCTTCTAAAATGTAATACTGGCACGCAAAACCTTAAATTAAAGTGAATAAATGAATAAATGAAGACTCGGCACACCACTTCTGAAAGGTTGCCGACCCCTGTATTAGAATATGGAGGAGCGCTCTGGATCATCAGGTCCCTTATCTCTCCCAAGGTTTCCCACAGATCATTTTCTTGTGTTTTGTACCATCTAAGTGTAGTTGTCCCAGAGGCATTCACCTTTAGCTTTCCATTTCTGAATTTCATCCCATTATCTTTAGATTTTAAAGACGATACAATCTCAATGTGAGACCAGCAATGGCCATTTCCCTCCTCATCAGTTTTTATATACAATATTTATCTGGCACTTCTAACACCAAGTTATGCATTGACTCACAATCTGTTTTACCATGCTCAGGGCAGGTCTACATTAGAAGTGCTACATCGGCGCAGCAGCACTGCTGAGGCGCATCTGGTGAAGGTGCTCTATGCCAACGGAAGAGCGTCTTCCATCGACATAGCACTGGTGTGTACAGTGCTTAGGTCACTAACTTGCATTGCTCAGAGGGTGTCTTTTTCACACCCCCTGAGTGACATAAATTATATTGAATTAAGTGGTAGTGTAGACCTGCCCTTGGTCAATTCTATGATTTAGAACAATGAGTGTTGAAAACGAGTGTCCTTTAGTATTATGTGAACACATCGGACACCTGTTATTTATCGTGACAATCTGAAATGAACATCTATGATTTATTGTCTTTACATACATTTCAGATTCTCTATTGCCCTAGATGTGTGTTCCCTGCTAGTGTGATTTGTGGATTTCAGCAGATAAAGATAACGTTCCCTTTCTTTAATCTACTCATTCTTTTCTCTATTGAAATAACTACACCGTAGAGTAACGTTTGCTCTTATTATTATTTGCATTACTGTGGAACCTAGGAGCCCTAGTCATGGACCAGTACTCCATTGTGCTAGGTGCTGTACAAACAGAACAAAAAAGGTGGTCCCTTCCTCAAGGAGCTTACAATAAGACGAGAGCTCTTGAGTTTTTACAGCAAGGCACCCAATAGGGAGTGAGGGAAACTAGGATCAGAAGTTGTTCTATGAGGTAGTGTCACAAAACCCTCCCTTACTGCAAAAATGTTACTTCTTCCTCTATTTTGAACTGGAGCTTTCAAAACCCCCAACGTACATTTCTGCAGCAGTACTAACCTTGGTGGGAAATCAACTCAGTAATTATATAGCTGTACAGACACCACATATGTGGCAGTGGGAGCCACATGATAAATTGCAGAGCCATGTGATAAATTGTACTTATCAGGGAAATGTTTTTTACCAACTTTCTTTCTTCCTTCCTTCTCTCCTGTTTGAATGTTGTGTTATATTAAATGGATGTAGAATATTGCCTCGTGTATCTTACTGTTTGCAAAAAAGATAAACTCACTGTATTTTGTATCATTTTATTTGCAAAGGAAAAAAAACCCTTAATATATTTTCTAACAAACCAATCTCTACAAATCTATGACTTTAAACAACATATTTTAAAAGTATTTGAAATAGTCACCTAAAGAACAAGATTGATTGTCGTATATTCTTTCAGAATCCTTAAATGGCTGGGAATTGCCACAGCAACTGTGGTGTTGGGTATTGTGCACATCTTCTTGCTGTACAGCGCATTGGAACCAGACACAATAAATCTGAGCTCTTGCAAGCACCCAAAGCACTAAGTGACACTGAAAATCACATCAGTCAAGGAGCCTTTCTGTGCCTCTTATCTCCCACAGCTGTCTGTATCCTTAATATTAACACTCTTCACTGTTAGCAGTATCCTATATATTTGAAATAGAACTTCTTGTTGTGTGATGGGCAGAAAATTCATGATATAGTAACATGAATCCCAGCCTGGGACCATGCATCAGCAGTTATGATTTTACCTTTACCATCTCTGGGCTTAAAGGGTTAAACCACAGAGCTGCTAAACCTTCCCCTTTCTAGAGAGAATCAGAAAGCCCTGGCTTAGGGAAGGAGAGAGTGGATGTCATGCTGGAGGGAGCTTCCTGTGCCTACCCAGCTGCCAGTCCCCTGGAACCTGGTGTCTGAACCTTAGGCTATCTACACTAGCTCAAGCAGGTGTGATTTACCACGAGTGCTGGTGGCAGCTGGTGTCCACGAGGGGATGGATCCCTGTCTATGATGGAAACAGCCTGGTGTGGACAGACCACAAGGGACTCACGGTACCCGCTCCGTGTTGTGCTGACAGTAGGAGCGGTGAGTCTGGGTGGGGTGCTTCCACAGGATGTGGAGCAAAAGAAGAAGGGAAACAATCCAGTAGCCAGGCGGGGGGAACCTCTGTCAGCTTCAGCCACATCCGGGGTAGCACAGGGGGAGGAGTGATGTGTCTCAGCTGCAGCTCAGCAGGGACCACTTCCCTCCAAACAGCACATGGAGGGGTCTGTGTAGCTACAGACCCCTACTAGCCAGCCAGCACAGAGACAGTTTGCGGAGAGATAGAGGTAATCCATGGCTTGTGTAGCAGAGGAAGCTGTGGGTCAAGGCTGAGATGCCATGACAGAGCTGTGAGGGGAACCAGGCCAGCTTCTCTAGCCTCCAACCCAAGAAGCGGGGTGTTCCCTTCCAGACCTAATGCTCTCCTTGCTGTAATGAGCACCAAAAGATAAACTAAGACAGTCAAGCAGGGAAACAGTGTAGGCCTGCTACATGCTACAGAATTTCCCCCCCTTTTGAAGCCAGTTGTGAACAGTCACAATAGCTCACCAGTCAATGTAGACTAGGACCAATCACACTGAGCATTACATCAGTTAACCATAATTAAGGCCATATCAAATTGCATTCTTCATCTTGCAGCTGACCATGATTAAACTACAGGTCGAAGCCCAGTTAGCAGATGTTGTGCTGGACACCGTTTTTCTTGTTCCGCACAGATCACATAGTTGTGTTCAGACTAGTGCTAGCTAAGTTGTTTTTTCCCATGCATTTTCAAACACAGTAACATTTAGTAGTGAAGACAAGCCCTGGGAGGGCATTTTCTACATTGACTGGGTACAGGCGGCTGGCCTTACAGGCTTGGAGGAATGTGTAGATGAGTTGCAGTGGGACCTTTCTGTACTGACTGGGTTTCCTTGTTAATCCTCTGAGAGTCATTTCTTGCTCCACGAAGTTTACTTGTACAAATAAAAATGCAAGTTTACACTGATCTTGATTTAGTCATTAATTAAATCTGCAATGTAATTATTGAGAAGACTTTACATTTATTATAGAGACCTGACTGGATGATACTGGGGGGGCTGTCTGGCTGGTAGGGGTGTGGACAGTGAGGCACGAGTTGCTCACCAGTGCTCAGCTGGTGCTGCATATCGGCTGTTTGCTGTTTAGTTTCAGGGAGGCATCATTTCAAGAGGCTGCAGAACCATCTCCTCAGCCCTTGAAATGGTGTTTTTTACCTCTTGGAGCTGAGCACTGCATGGTTCGGGGGCTGTACAGAGAACTCCCTTAAACCTACAGTTCCCTGGTTAATGGACTTCTTCTCTGGCCTGCTGTTGGAATCACTGTCATTTATTACCCAGATTAACTTTAGTGTTGGTGTGGACAATGACTCTACCAGTGAGATGGTTTGGGCTGTGTTTCTATCAGTATCTGGGTAAAACTCAGCTCCATTATCCCAGAACTGGAGGGCAAAGTTTCTGCTTTCCACGTTGTGACGGGTTGGATAACAGAAACCTCTTTGGGACTGCCATCTGATGTGCCCAGACTACCTCTCAGCCTGTTTTCTCTGCCAGGCTGGGACTTCAGTACCTTGCCTTGTTTGAGCCAGACACGCTTGCCTGCTGCCAATACAGATCCAAGTCTGACCCATGTCCTCTACAAGCTGCAAGCTTAATTGAAAACAGCTCAAGAAGTGTTCCTGTCTCCAGCACTCAGATACCCAGCTCCCAATGGGATCCAAACCCCAAATAAATCCATTTTACTCTGTATAAAGCTTATACAGGGTAAACTCATAAATTATTCGCCCTCTAGAACACTGATAGAGAGGTATGAACAGCTGTTTGCTCCCCCAAGTAGTAATACATACTCTGGGTTAATTAATAAGTAAAAAGTGAGTTTATTAAATATAAAAAGTAGGATTTAAGTGGTTCCAAGTGGTAACAGACAGAACAGAGTGAATTACCAAGCAAAATAAAGTAAAACATGCAAGTCTAAGCCTAATACAGTAAGAAAACTGAATACAGATAAAATCTCACCCTCAGAGATGTTTCAATAAGCTTCTATTACAGACTGGACACCTTCCTAGTCTGGGCCCGGTCCTTTCCCTTGGTACAGCCCTTGTTCCAGCTCAGGTGGTAGCTGGGGCATTTCTCATGACTGCAGCCCCCTTTGTTCTGTTCTACCCTGTAACGTTCGTGGCAGGCTACAGCCCTACCCAGAGTGCTCTGCAAGAACGAGGCCCACACACACTGTGAGTTATTGGCTTTAATGAAGGTAAAGTGACACACCCGCAACGGGGACTCCTGACGTTGCTGTCACGGAGGCGGGGAACCCAGCGCACTGAAGCTTGGGCCTGGTATGGAGTCCAAGGGCGGGACCGGGAGCATACAGCTATATATACACAATACAAAAGCAACTCATACATATGCAAAAAGGGACTTCCCACAGGCTATGTCTGCCCCTTGGCCAAAGGCCAGGGACTTTCCACAGGCGGTGTACGCTCTTTGGCTGAAGGCCATGCAAACTGGTTTTAACCAGTTAGGAGTGGTTATAACTGGCGTGCTGTGTCCTACAGTGACTGGCTGCCAAGAAAGCGAAAATACCCTAGCTAGGCCATGACACAGTCTTCTGCAGTCCCCTACACACTCCCTTATATATCTATTGCGTAAGGCGGGAATCCATTGTCCCTCTCTGGGTTCCCACCCCCTCCTTCTAAATGGAAAAGCACCAGGTTAAAGATGGATTCCAGTTCAGGTGACATGATCACATGTCACTGTAAGACTTCATTACCCACTTACCAGCACACAGGTGTACAGGAAGATTTGCAAGTAAAGAGCCATTTACAACCAATTGTCCTGGTTAGAACATAAGAATATAACATAAGAATATAGGAACGGCCATTCTGGGTCAGACCAAAGATCCATCTACCCCAGTATCCTGTCTACTGACCGTGGCCAATGCCAGGTGCCCCAGAGGGAGTGAACCCAACATGTAATGATCAAGTGATCTCTCTCCTGCCATCCATCTCCACCCTCTGAAAAACAGAGGCTAGGGACACCATTCCTTACCCATCATGGCTAATAGCCGTTAATGGACTTAACCTCCATGAATTTATCCAGTTCTCTTTTAAACGCTGTTTTAGTCCTAGCCTTCACAACCTCCTCAGGTAAGGAGTTCCACAAGTTGACTGTGCGTTGTGTGAAGAAGAAATTCCTTTTATTTGTTTTAAACCTGCTGCCTATTAATTTCATTTGGTGACCTTAGTTCTTGTATTATGGGAATAAGTAAATAACTTTTCCTTATCTACTTTTTCCACATCACTCATAATTTTATATACCTCTATCATATCCCCCTTTAGTCTCCTCTTTTCCAAGCTGAAAAGTCCTAGCCTCTTTAATCTCTCCTCATAGGGGACCCTCTCCAAACCCCTAATCATTTTAGTTGCCCTTTTCTGAACCTTTTCTAGTGCCAGTATATCTTTTTTGAGATGAGGCGACCACATCTGAATGCAATGTTCAAGATGTGGGCGTACCATCAATTTATATAAGGGCAATAATATATTCTCTGTCTTATTCTCTATCCCCTTTTTAATGATTCCTAACATCCTGTTTGCTTTTTTGACTGCCTCTGCACACTGCATGGACATCTTCAGAGAACTATCCACGATGACTCCAAGATCTTTTTTCTGATTTGTTGTAGTTAAATTAGCCCCCAGCATATTGTATGTATAGTTGGGGTTATTTTTTCTGATGTGCATTACTTTATATTTATCCACATTATATTTCATTTGCCATTTTGTTGCCCAATCACTTAGTTTTGTCCGATCTTTTTGAAGTTCTTCACAGTCTGCTTTGATCTTAACTATCTTGAACAGTTTAGTATCATCTGCAAACTTTGCCACCACACTTTGTACCCCTTTCTCCAGATCATTTATGAATAAGTTGAATAGGATTGGTTCTAGGATTGACCCTTGGGGAACACCACTAGTTATCCCTCTCCATTCTGAGAATTTACCATTAATTCCAACCCTTTGTTCCCTGTCTTTTAACCAGTTCTCAATCCATGAAAGGACCTTCCCTTTTATCCCATGACAACTTAATTTACGTTAAGAGCCTTTGGTGAGGGACCTTTTCAAAGGCTTTCTGGAAATCTATGAGCACTATGTCCACCGGATCTCCCTTGTCCACATGTTTGTTGACCCCTTCAAAGAACTCTAATAGATTAGTAAGACACAATTTCCCTTTAGAGAAACCATGTTGACTTTTGCCCAACAATTTATGTTCTTCTATGTGTCTGACAATTTTATTCTTTACTATTGCTTCAACTAATTTGCCCGGTACCGACATTAGACTTATGGGTCTGTAGTTGCTGGGATCACCTCTAGAGCGCTTTTTAAATATTGGCGTTACATTAGCTATCTTCCAGTCATTGGGTACAGAAGCTGATTTAAAGGACAGGTTACAAACCCTAGTTAATAGTTCCGCAATTTCACATTTGAGTTTTTTCAGAACTCTTGGGTGAATGCCATCAGGTCCCGGTGACTTGTTAATGTTGAGTTTATCAATTAATTCCAAAACCTACTCTAGTGACACTTCAATCTGTGACAGTTCCTTGAATTTGTCACCTACAAAAACCGGCTCAGGTTTGGGAATCTCCCTGACATCCTCAGCCATGAACACTGAAGCAAAGAATTCATTTAGTTTCTCCGCAATGACTTTACTGTCTTTAAGTGCTCCTTTCCTATCTCTGTCATCGAAGAGCCCCACTGGTTGTTTAGCAGGCTTCCTGCTTCTGATGTACTTAAACATTTTTTTATTACCTTTGGAGTTTTTGGCTAGCCGTTCTTCGAACTCCTCTTTGGCTTTTCTTATTACATTTTTACACTTCATTTGGTAGTGTTTATGCTCCTTTCTATTTACCTAGCTAGGATTTGACTTCCACTTTTTAAAGGAAGTCTTTTTATCTCTCACTGCTTCTTTTACATCGTTGTTGAGCCACTGTGGCTCTTTTTTAGTTCTTCTACTGTGTTTCTTTATTTGGGGTATACCTTTAAGTTCGGCCTCTATTGTGGTGTCTTTAAAAAGTGCCCATGCAGCTTGCAGGGATTTCACTTTAGTCACTTTACCTTTCTGTTTAACTAACCCCCTCATTTTTGCATAGTTCCCCTTTTAGAAATTAAATGCCACAGTGTTGAGATGTTCTTCCCACCACAGAGATGTCAAATATTATTATATTATGGTCACTATTTCCAAGCGGTCCTGATATAGTTACCTTTTGGACCAGCTCCTGTGCTCCACTCAGGACTAAATCGAGAGTTGACTCTCCCCTTGTGGATTCCTGTACCAGCTGCTCCATGAAGCAGTCATTTAAAGCATCGAGAAATTTTGTCTTTGCATTTCGTCCTGAGGTGACGTTCCCAGTCAATATGGGGATAATTGAATTCCCCCACTATTATTGAGTACTTAATTTTGATAGCCTCTCTAACTTCCTTTAGGATTTCATCATTACTATCACTGTCCTGGTCAGGTGGTCGATAATAGATCCCTAATGTTATGTTCTTATTAGAGCATGAAAGTTCTATCCATAGAGATTCTATGGAACATGTGGATTTGCTTAAGATTTTTACTTCATTTGATTCTACATTTTCTTTCATATACAGTGCCCCTCCCCTCCCCCCGCACGACCTATTCTGTCCTTCCGATATATTTTGTACCCCAGAACGATTGTGTCCCATTGATTGTCCTCAGTTCACCAGGTTTCTGTGATGCTTATTATATCAATATCCTCCTTTATCACAAAGCACTCTAGTTCACCCATCTTATTATTTAGACTTCTAGCATTTGTGTACAAGCACTTTAAAAAGTTGTCACTGTTTAATTATCTGCCCTTTTCTGATGTGTCAGATTCCTTTTTATGTGAATGTTTCTTGTCTGGTCTGGCCCTTTCATTATCCTCTTCCATCCTCTGTTCCTGACTATAACCTAGAGAATCTCTATCAATAGACTCTCCCCTAAGAGAAGGCTCTGTCCAATCCACATGCTCCTCTGCAGCAGTCAGCTTTCCCCTATCTCCTAGTTTAAAAACTGTTCTACAACTTTGTTAATGTTAAGTGCCAGCAGTCTGGTTCCACTCTGATTTAGGTGGAGCTCATCTCTCCTGTATAGGCTCCCCCCCATCCCAGAAGTTTCCCCAGTTCCTAATGAATCTAAACCCTTCTTCTCTACACCATCGTCTCATCCACGCACTGAGACTCTGAAGCTCTGCCTGCCTACCTGGCTCTGCGCGTGGAACTGGGAGCATTTCTGAGAATGCCACCATAGAGGTCCTGGATTTCAGTCTCTTCTCTAGCAGCCTAAATGGTTAATGGGAGCCATCAAGATTCCAAGCCACCTTTAATGGCCCACACTTTGCATAATTACAATAGGCCCTCAGAGTTATATTTCATATTTCTAGTTTCAGATACAAGAATGATACATTTATACAAAAAGGATGACCACACTCAGTAGATTATAAGCTTTGTAATGATACCTTACAAGAGACCTTTTGCATGAAGCATATTCCAGTTACATTACATTCACACTCATTAGCATATTTTCATAACATCATATGTAGTGCACCGTCACACATGTATCTTTCCAGGGTTGTGGCACTAGCTTCTTTTTGCAAGCAATGAGCTTAGTTATATTTTGATGTGTTTTTTTTTAATCCATATTTATGTGCACCAAGGGGTTGTGATAGATGCACTGAAAAATAAATTCATCCAATAAATAAGTGTCTGGTTTGTGTAAAGGTTTTCAGTCTCTGAAATGTCACTCACAGGTCCATAAATGATCAGGACATCCCAGATGGTATCAGCTGCAGGATATGACTGGAAGTGTTGACCCAACTATGGGACACTAAGGTATAAATCCAGAGGTCGGGACCAGTGCTGTTCAATATATTAATAAATGATCTGGGAAAAGGGATAAACAGTGAGGTGGCAAAGTTTGCAGACAATACAAAATTACTCAAGATAGTTAAGTCCAAAGCAGACTGCAAAGAGTTACAAAGGGAGTTTACAAAACTGGGTGACTGGGCAACAAAATGGCAGATGAAATTCAGTGTTGCAAATTAATGCACGTTGGAAAACATAATCCCAACTATGCATATATAATAAAGGGATCTAAATTAGCTGTTACCACTCCAGAAAGATCTTGGAGTCACTATGGATAGTTCTTTGAAAACAACGGCTCAAGGTGCTGTGACAGTCGAAAAAGGCAACAGAATATTAGGAACCATTAAGAAAGGGATAGATAATAAGACAGGAAATATCATAATGCCACTATATAAATCCATGGTATGCAAACACCTTGAATACTATGTGCAGTTCTGGTTGTCTCAGCTCAAAAAAGATATATTAGAATTGGAAAAGGAACAGAGAAGGATAACAAAAATGATTAGGAATATGGAACAGATTCCATATGAAGAGAGATTAAAAGGATTGAGACTGTTCAGCTTGGAGAAGAGATGACGAAGCGGGGATATGGAGATCTATAAAATCATAAATGGTGTGGAGCAGGTGAATAAGGAAGTGTTATTTACCCCTTCACATAACAGAAGAACTAGGGGTCACCCAATTAAATTAATAGGCAGCAGGTTTAAAACAAAGAAAATGAAATGCATAGTCAACCTGTGGAATGCATTGCCAGGGGATGTTGTGAAAGCCAAAAGTACAACTGGGATCAAAAAAGAATGAGATAAGTTCATGGAGGATCGGTCCATCAATGGCTATTAGCCAAGATGGTCAGGGATACAGCCCCATGCGCTGGGTGTCCCTAAGCTTCTGACTGCCAGAAGCTGGGACTGGATGATGGGATGGATCACTTGATAATTGTCCTGTTCTATTCATTCCCTCCGAAGCATCTAGGACTGACCGCAATCAGAAGACAGAATATTGGGCTAGATGGACCATTGGTTAGATCCAGTATGACTGTTTTATTATTCTAGTATTTTTATTCTCCACCTGACTGAGGTATGGAGAGGTGATGACGAGAACACAGACTGAAGCTCGAATAAGGCAATCTCCCAGAAAATTATAGCAGCCACAAAGCATGAACTGAGCTTCCAGCACAGGCTCTGCCAGAGCAGATGGGACAACCTAAAATAAATGTGGAGGAGCAAGGTGAGATAGACTCTCACCCAAGAGAGGAATGGAAGCGAAAAGGAAAAGCCTACTCCCCCCACTCCTCCCCTCGCACTCCATTCTGGGATACTCAGGGAATTACTGAGATGACTGCATGTCCAGAATGAGCAGCAGCAGCAGGGGAAAATAGCACAGCATCAGTGGCAGACCTAAAGGAGCCCTCCTCAAGCTGTACCAGCACTGGCATCCTCACCTGCCTGGGAAAACTGAAAGCTGTTTACGATAACAACAGAGGGTGATAGTCAGGCCTATCTCACCTCCTTCAAATGAGTGGCTGAAGCCTGCCACTGGCCTAGAGGACAATGGACAGTCCCACTCGTGCCATAACTAAATGGAAAAGCCCAACAGGCCTATAGCAGCCGGGATGGCAGGGAGGCAGATTACTATGATAAGGGGAAGGAAGCTAATCCTCCAGTAGTACAGCATCAGCACAGAGACATACTGCTGGCACCATAGGCAATTCTGCTATCGGGAGGTCAAAGGACCCACAGAGGTTTACAGCCGACTCCAGGAACTTTCCCATCGGTGGCTGAAGGCAGAGATCCACACAAAGAAGCAGCTCCTGACCATTCTGCTTGAGCAAATGCAGCTCTGGGTCCAGGAACAACATCCAGGGAACAGCAGCAAGGCGGCAGTCCTGGTGGAAGATTTTCAGCTAGTCCATCAAGAATCCAAGGGACACAGGCAACAGATAAAAAACCATTAACCCTGATCGTTCAAATGAAGATGATGAGGAGGATTTGTGAGACAGGATCATACTCTGTGGAAATTGTGGGGAGATGAGGGTACAGTGCCCATTTTTGTGTTGTTATGTTGGTTAACACATACTTCATAAACTGATAGGCTGCCATCTTCTGGCCAACTGAACTGTTTCTTCCCTTTGCAATCAGGCAGAGTGCCCTTCCCTTTCTCTGCCTCTCCATTTCCTTTCCTCAGCTGCTTTTCTCTGTCCTCTCCCTTACCCTATGCCCTAAAACCTATCTCTTCCATCTGTTCTCCTGCATTTTTTCTTTCCGTCTCACCCTTAGCTTCCACCTGTAAAACAAACCCACAAGTCTCTGGAAGCACCATGTGGCTTTGGAACATTGGGAATATTATTCATGTGGCCCAGATACTGCTGTCTCTTTCCCTTGCCTCCCCAGCCTGTAATGAAGTGAGTGGCTCAACCCTGGAGCAGCAGTTACTAAGTTGGGGATGCTTGTTGTTTCAGGGAGTGCTGACATTCGACAAGGTGGCTGGACATTTCTCAGAGGAAAAGGGGGCTCATTTGGATGAGTGGCCCAGGAACCGCTATGGTGACATCAAGCAAGAGAATTTTGAGAGTCTAGTCTCTGTAGATAAAGATGATCCCCTCATTTTTAGCAGCAGGTGATGGTCTCTGAAATACTTGAGTGTATTCTGTTCAGCGTCCTTCCATTGTCTCCAATAATTCTAAGAAGATCAGCCAGTAAATTCCCAGAACCTGCATGGGAGGCCATCACCCCCATACATCCTCCTACTTGAAAGGAGATTTTCAGCAGAGAGATGGTGGCTGGGGTTTTCAAAAACTCCTAGAGAAGTTATGAAGATTCCTGTGGCACCTTGTGGACTAACAGACGTATTGACTCTTTGTCACTTTTTATAGATCCAGACTAACACAGCTACCCCTCTGATAGAGAAGTTAGACACCCAAACCAAATTCCATTGAAATTGGGTATGAATTGTCCCAACCCAATGCCCAAGTCTTTTTCACATAGGGAGAATGGTTGTGTTTAGGTGTCCATCTTACATGCACGCAGACATGGAATCATTTTCTTCCCACTTTCCCCACCCATGGCCCAGGGTCATTATCCCTGGCAGTGGCTCTGGTCTCTCTGCATTTTAGAAATGGGTGAGTGACCTGAGCCAAACATTTTTCATACCCATGGAGTTTTAACGAACCTTTCCCCATCCATTTGGATTATATCTCCTCCAGCAAAAAGAAAGACATGAATTTAAAAATACTCCTTGCAGCAAATATTCTGTGAATTACTTAACCCATGATATCACCTACTTTCTTTCCTGTGAGCAGGATTTCTGACTCCTGAAACTAATGTGATCTCCTGGGCAGAGCAAGGGGAAGAATCACATGTTGCTGATCCCCAGGGCCCCAAGGAAAGGAAGCTACTGAGAGGTACCTACAGTGGTGAGGAATAAGTTGAACCAGTTGAGACACCAACCCTGCGGATTTAAGAAGATAGATTTCCAACAAAGCTTAATGTTTTTCCTCAATTGACTATGGAGAAAGGCTAGCCTCTTCACAGCAAAGGGTGTAGTTAGCTTTACATTAGAAGCCTGATTATCTCCCTCAAATCTTCACCAGAAGAAAACCCATCTGTGCAACGTTTCACATACTTCATCTCATGATAGGGTAGAATTTGTCAGGCAAGCCTGTGACAATGTGCTTATGAGATACAAGTGTTAAAAAAGGGGGGGGGGGAGGGGGAAGACCTCAACTTGTGTAAGTCACCGTAGCTCTACTGATGTCAGTGAAGCTGCAACAATTTACACCAGCCAAGTATCTGGCCCAATGTGTGTTTTATTTATGTAGACTTTCCTAATGTTTTTGGTTTATCATATCTCAATAGTTTGAGGTGTTTTGTTGTGTTGGCATCAGTGAGGCCTGGCAACCTTGACTACCTTTGAAATAGGAGTATTCTTGATTAGTTTCTTGGGCCCAGATTCTCAAAGGTATTTATTTAGACTCCAGTGAACTCCAATGGGAGTTAGATGCCTAAGTACCTTTGAGGACCTGGGCCTTAGCACTTGCCTGCTCCTACTGAAGTGAATGGCAAAAGTTTCATTGACTTCAACGGATGTGGAACTAGGTCTTTCATTATTAAAAGTTGTCTGTGGGGGAACACAAGGGGAGGGTGTCATGTGGAGAAATGGAGTTGGCCGTCAGGATGAGAAACAGCAGAGATAATCCCTATGAAATGTAAAAATCCCTGCACAGCTTGCAGACTCCAAAGGGACTCCTGTCACCGATCAATTCATCAACATTTTTTATAAATGGAAGGAAACTCCCAATGTGCTTTAAAGTGGAGTTAAGGTTGAAGATAAGTAACAGTAATTTAAGGAACAGTAGTGAGATTCACATAGCTATGATGTATCCAGGGTTGCATGTAGAATGGATCTCCATCTTGAACAGTCCCTGGCAAGTCTTCTTTCTTCAGCAAGAGTCAGTGTGGGAGGATTTGGGCTTTTTAAATTCCTCAATATTGCATCTTCCAACATCTTTCATGGTCAGCCTCGTGCCTTACTTCCTTCAACCTCAGCGCTATAAATCTTCTGTAAAAGCATACCTTCTCCTGTATGTTGGACGTGACCCCACCACTGCAGCTGTCTTGTTCTCAAGTGGTGCAAGTTGCTGGGATCATCTAAGTATCTCCTTGTTGGTGACACAATCAAACTGACAGGTGTTAAGAATACACCATAACTTCTGACACGGAGTACTGTTTAGTTTCCTCTTCTCAGCTCTTTTTTAACAGCCATGTTTCTGATCCATACAACAGGGTTGTCATCAATACCACACAGAATACTTTTATCTCAGTTATCAAAGAGACATCTTGCCACCCAAACAGGTCTTTGAAGATGCTGAAATATCACTGATGCAAGACTGATCTGATGTGTGAGTTCTTTGGTTATAGAACCTCCTGCTGCAACTGATTTCCCAGATAGATAAAACTATTGACTCATTCAGTGTGATTGGCACCCACATGCAACATTTGTCGGTCATTCATTGCCATCTGTCTTCAGCATCAGCGGGTCATTTGTTCCTGTTTTATAGGAAGCATGCACAGCTTTGGCTTTATCACCATTGATCTTAAATCCCATAGATTCTGCTTTTTTCCCCCACAGTTCTTCCAGTATTAGCTGTAGTTGGTCAGTAGTGTCTCCAAGTAAGGCATATTATACATATACTTGACATCCTCTAAGGATGAATCTTTAAAGCTCACACCTCCTTCTTTGGCCTCATCAGCTTTGTCGTCCATTTGTCCATTAGAACATTAAATAACATAGATGAGAAAATGTGTCCCTGGTGGACCCCTGATTCTCTTGAAAACCAGTGTGTAATACAACCATTGACCCTCATACAGTTAAATATACCATGGCATGGTTCCTCCACTAGGCACACTAAGTTCTCAGGCACCCCAGACAAGCATCACAGTATCCAAAGTGCTGATCCATGCACTGATTTAAAAGCAACTTCAAAGTCTATAAATGCTGTGTTAACTTACTATTCTCTAGGAGTTTTTCGGTAACATTCCGCAGACCAAATATAGAATGGGTTGCAGAATGAACGGTCTGGAAATCACATTGGTTGTCTCTCATTTTTGGGTTGAGACAGTATTTTAGTTAGTTCAGTAATAAGTATTGTAAACACCTTCCCTGGAACCGACAGCAGCATTATTCACCTATAATTTGAACAAGTAATACAAGTATGTGTTGGGAGGTGAGTGTGAAAGAGATAGAGTGTGTGTGTGTGAGAGAGATAGACACACACACACTCTGTGTGTGTGTGTGTGTGTGTGTGTGTGTGTGTGTGTGTGTGTGTGTGTGTGTGTGTGTGTGTGTGTGTGTGTGAGACATAGAGACAGTGTGTGTGCTGGCTTCTGGGGAAGTTTCTGAGAGACGCTGTGTGCTGTCTCTTTAAGGCACTCACTGAAAGCTCTCCTGCTTTGTCCTGATCCCTGTCTTCCCTGCCCCGGCTTTGTGAAAATGGGGTATGAGGGCAGGGGAAGAGAGAGAGAGTGTGTATGTGTGCGCACATGCGTGTGTGTGTGTGAGAGAGAGAAAGAGAGAGAGAGAGAGTGCGTGACCTGGCTGCTGGGGAAGTCTCAGAGACAGTGCACTGTCTCTTTAAGAAAGGCACTCACTCACTGCCCAGAGGCTGGAGTCTTCAGACCTCAGAGCACAGCAGCTCCAAGTCCTGAGCCAGGCTGTCTCTTCTGCCCTACTCTGCAGAGATGGGGGACAGGGGTGGGGAAAGGGAGACACCCTGACATCATCATACTCCCACATCAGCGGCAGGCTCTGCACAGCCAGCAGGAGGGTCCCAGGAGTAGCTGCAGGAGCAACGTGGCTGCAAAGCAGCCTGGGGAGGGGTACCTGAACACAGGCTGCTGGATGTGCATGCTCTGCTAATCAGCTGCATGGCACTTGAATCTCTTCTGGGTGGCTGCCTAACCATGCAGCTTACAGGGAACACAGAAGCAGATCTCTGATGGGGTGGACTACATCTGGAGGCCCCTTGCTGGAGGCCTCGTGGCCTTGCCTCACTCCACTCCAAAAAAGAGCAGAGGAGAAGTCCTCCAGGCAGCTCAGAGTGACTGCTGGGGAAGCAGCCAATCAGAGGGGCTGCTGGAGTGGCCAGTCAGGATCAGGAGGGCCATAATAAAAGGAGCAATAGGAACAGAGCAGTCAGTTGCTGCCTGGAGCTGAAAGAGGAAATACCAGGTTCATGGCTGGGTAGAAGAGCATGAGGACTATGGACAGCTCAGTGTGGGGAAGACTAAGTCCAGGGAAGCTGTCAAAGACTGGGGGAGCTAAGAAGAAGCACCTTGCTGGCTGCAGGGATCAAGCAAGAGCCAGAGCCTAGTCAGACCAAATGAAGGTCCTGTGATGGGCCCTGCTGATCTAGTTAAAGACTGAGCCCAGGACGGGCTGCCAAAAGGAACACACCAAATCAGGGTGCCATGGTGGGCTCCTGTTGGACTGTTATAGAAGACAGTGTCTCCAGGGAGGAAGTCTTGGCAGTACAGCCCCATGCTAGAGCCGTGGGGGAAAAAAAGACCATATACCCCAGAAGGTATAGACAGTGTGTGTGACTCAGCCAGAGGACTGAGTCACTGAAGACCTGCCAAAGAAACCATCTGCTAGGGGTGCGCTTATGAGAGGTGGGTACCACCCCATTCCAAAGCAGAGATTGTACACATCATTGGCCAAAGGGGGAGCCGCTCATGAGAGGTGAGTGCTCACCCCGTTACAAGATCTTAGAGAAAACATCATTTGTAGGAGGAAGAAAACACTATTTCTTAGAGGTAACATCATCATCATATGGTAGAGCATTAAACAAGTTGCCAGACAGGAGTTCACTCAACTAGAGAAAAATATCATCAAAGGTGAAAAAAGCATAGTAAAATCTGTTGCCTTCTAAAATATTAGTTAAAACAGAAAGTTTTATTAAATGACAGAATAAAAGATTTCAGATCTTTAAAACCAGCTGTGATTGCTCTGTGCTGCAGAGAGTGACATTCCCCAAACACTCAGTGGAAAACATCTCGGCTCATCCACACTTCAGCAGTTGCTTGTTATTGACAAAGAGTGTTAGTGACTGGTGCAGCTGAACCCATGTTAAGCACAGTCAGTATAGATTAGGACAATGTGTTCAGCCCCATTTAGTCACTGTGGTTTAAGGGCGCACATCACGTAGACCTCATCTACATTAGGGCCCTCAATCGATGGTGCTTCATTTGGGCACATTGCACAAGCATGGCACTACTGATTGAATGCATCCAAGCTACACACTTTAAATCAGTGCAAGGTTTGCGCTTGTGTCCACATAAGGCTACCTTATATTGATGCAGTGATACCTTCTTCAGACATGCTACACATTGCTTAGAGCCCAATTTCTTGTCAGCACCCAGCATTTTAGGGATCCAAACCAAACTGCAGTGGCACAGTCCTACCAAAAACCACAGCAGCTCTAATACACACGGCCAATTGGGTTCGATTTGTAGGGTTAAACATTAACTAGCAACTGCTAAAAGTAAGGTAAAAATTTATTTTTAAAATTTTGGGATGGAATTGCTGGGAGAGAAGTTATGGTTCTCCTGACCGACAGATTGCATTTGAGGACAGATGGAGCTTAGACTACAGAAAAGGGCCATTCAGACAATTTTTGGTTCTGCATAAAGGACATGTGCCCCACTGATTACTGCTTTGGAATGATGTTTCCCAGTGTGTCATAAACGGATAGTTAAAAGTTAATAGAACAGAAGTACTTCATGTCTCTTTTGCCTGTAAAGGGTTAACAAGATCAGTGAGCCTGGCTGTCACCTGACCAGAGGACCAATCAGGGGACAGGATACTTTCAAATCTTAAGGGAGGGAAGCTTTTGTGTGTGCTGTTAGTTTTTGGTTGTTGTTCTCTCTGAGTTCTGAGAGTGACCAGATGTGCAACCAGGTTTCTCTCCAATTTCCCTGATACAGGTTCTTATAGATTCCAAATAGTAAGTACTAGGTGATAAGGCGAGTTAGGCTTATGTTTGTTTTCTTTATTTGCAAATGTGTATTTGGCTGGGAGGAGTTCAAATGTGTATTTGGCTGGAAGGAGTTCAAATTTGTATTTTGCTGAAAGGATTTTAATTTGTACTTGTATACTTAGGCTGGGAGGGTATTCCCAGTGTCTATTGCTGAAAGACCCTGTAACATATTCCATCTTAAATTTACAAAGATAATTTTTACGTTTTTTTCTTTCTTTAATTAAAAGCTTTTCTTGTTTAAGAACCTGATTTTTTTTTATTCTGGTGAGACCCCAGGGGACTGGGTCTGGATTCACCAGGGAACTGGTGGGGAGAAAGGAGGGAAGGGGGAGAGAGAGGTTAATTTTCTCTCTGTGTCACGATCACTTTCTCTCTTAGGGAGAGTCTGAGAGGGGGAGAGAGAAGGGGGGGGGAAGGTGAATTTTCCTCTCTGTTTTAAGATTCAAGGAGTTTGAATCACAGTGATCTTCCAGGGTAACCCAGGGAGGGGAAGCCTGGGAGAGGCAACGGTGAGGGAAAGGGTTTTGGGGGGACCAGAGTGTACCAGGAACTGGAATTCGCGGTTGGTGGCAGCGCTACAAATACTAAGCTGGTAATTGAGCTTAGAAGAATTCATGCTGGTACCCTATCTTTTGAACGCTAAGGTTCAGAGTGGGGAATTATACCATGACACAGTGGTTACTGCTTTACAGAAAAACATAAGAACAGCCATGCTGGATCATACCAGTGGTCCATCTAGCCCAATATCCTGTCTTCTGAAAGTGGCTAATACCAGATGCTTCAGAGGGAATGAACAGAAAAAGACAATCATCAAGTGATCCATCACCTGTCGTCCAGTCCCACCTTCTGGCAGTGAGAGGCTAGGGACACCAACAGCATGGGGTTGCATCCCTGACCATCTTGGCCAATCACCATTGCTTGAGAGAGACAGAGTAGTTACAACATCATGATTACACACACACACTCTCCCAAGAGTGTAGAATTTCAGCTGCCATTAATAAAATCTATTTTAACCAACTCTGTTGGCTGATTGCCTCCATAGCAATAAAAAAGCCTGTTACGTACAGTTCCACACAGACCTACGCAGCAAAAAATATTTATACTTCAGAGCAACCTGTTCTCAGTTAAAGGCAGCACTCTGATGGCCCAGTGACCTTTGCTTTGACTACAGTTAACAAGCAAATATTTTGAAACAATCAAACAGGGTGGTACTGGTTTACGTAAGAAACTTTTCTTAGGGTGCTGCTGAAATCTGCCTGCATTATGAAAAGTAAGGACAATTCTAGTTGACCCATGCAGGCGCATGCAAGGAGCCTTCTGATACTCCCTGCCATCCAAATGTTTGCACCCCACACTGGGGCTAACCACAGTTGTAGTACCTGCGCTTCACTGCCTGGACCTCCACCTGAAAAGCAGGTGATGATCATACCACAATGGGGAGATGTTTACTATGCCCCTAGTGTCCTTTCAAAAGGCAAAGGTTAGGTCCAGGATGCATCTAGCTGTGTGAGACCACTTGGGATAATCCTCATGGTCACCAGGGTGGACAAGAGATCTTGAGCAAGCATGCTGGAAATGGCCTCCCTGCAGATACTGAAGTCCCCCAAGGCTATGGATGCATGGTATCCACTTACCCAATGTTGTGACAATTGGGCCTCTATTTTTTTGCCCACTTGAGAATTAACTGTGAAAAGTAGGTCAAGTTATCTTCAGTAAAGAATGCTGTAAACAGTGCAGGCAAACCAGACAGAGAGAGAGAACTAGTCCCAACGAAAACGCCTAGTGATATAACTCAAGGACTGAGTTAAGATCTTAGTCCACAAGAAGATGTGGATCTGGAACTTCATGGTGGATATGAGGCTTAATTGGTGGACAAAATAATGAAGGAGTGAATTACGCTGCCCACTTTACCTTCCCTTGCTTTTTGGGGTTCTTAAGAGAAGACTTTGAAACAGCATCATGGCTTCATTTCCTAGCTTGGCTCATCTCAATCCAGCTCATCTCATCTTCCCAATCCCAAGACTGTAGGCACAGACTAGATACAAGGACTTTCTTCCTGAGAAGCTATGGCTTGTTCTTGTGGATGAAGGGCAAATATGGATAGCACTGAAGAAATAAGCTAGCTAGTTAGAGCAGTTTAGAACAAATGGGCTGGGTATATATTTTGCTGCGACATGGCTCAGAATAAACTTAGTTGGTTTATATTTAGACACTTGCCTTTAATTATATTTCAGTCAGATTTTATAGTTTTATAATTTTTTTACATGAAAAAACGTCCAATGTTAAACAAAAAGGAATTATCTGCAAGGAAAAGCCCCCCCCCCCCCCCACACACACACCACAGCTATCAAAATCTGAAAGTCCAGGTCACAGCAGCCAGGACTCCGACTTCCCCTATGAAGTAGCTAGGAGGTTAATTGAGGTCTGTAGGCAAACAGCTTAGGGAAGGAGCACAAGCTTAGAGAATTGTCTGTAAGAAACTGTGCCAGTCTAATTCCCTTCCAGCAGCCCCTCCCTACAGGAATGATATGCAAATAGAGGCACAGAGCCCTGCTGGCAGAAAAAGGGGCAAGGACCGTGCAGCAGGCTCAGTGCACAGGGCATTTGGGATTCCAGAGGACAGTGTCTTACGTGTGTGTGTGTGTGTGTGTGTGTGTGTGTGTGTGTGTGTGTGTGTGTGTGTGTGTGTGTGTGTGTACATAAAACTTTGGAGCAGATATGGGAGCAGCAGCCTAGGAAGAGTGTTATACACATCCATGCCTTGGTTCATCTGGTATACCAGCTGAGAGCAGCTCTGCCGGGAGACCCCAGCCGCTCAGGCTGAGTGTACGAGAGAGAGTGTTAGAAAGGGAGAAGCATACTGAGCGCTGACAACCCTCTAACTTCCTAATGGGGCTCTGGCTGCTAGTGCTGCTGGTGCTTCAGGCAGGTGAGTACAAATTCTATACAGCTGCGGTTGCTGGACCCCTGGGAGCAACTTTATCTCTGCCACCCTCTTGCTTCTCCCACTCTCTGTGTAGGGCAGCTTCCCCCTTCACTTTGGCAGCCCGTGTACTGTATTAGCCTTGCCTAGTTCTGCTTGCCCAAGGCAAATCATTGGCATTTGGACCAGTGACGTAGGGTGACCAGATGTCCCGATTTTATAGGGATGGACCTGATTTTTGGGTCTTTTTCTTATATAGGCTCCTATTACCTCCCACCCCCGTCCTGATTTTTTACATTTGCTCTCTGGTCACCATACCAGTGAGTTAATTATCATTCATTTTCTCATTATCACAGTAAAGGAAGTCTGAGTATATTTTGTGCCTGGGCTGATTCATTTCCATGGTAATTCTGTAAGACTGTAACTGTAGGAACATGTTTTATTTTCTCTTTTAATTTAGAAAGTTTCCAGTTTTATTCTGAAAAGCCTCGTGTGTTGACTTTTTTCTCTGAAATATTGTTTTCAGTTTCACCCCTTTTCTTTATACCAGTGATTCTTGAGCAAATTGTTTCCAATTCATCTAACATTCAAGAAAAAAAAGGAGTTAAAAATGCAAATCTCTTTATAAAAACACAGTTGTATTCTATAGCCCGTAAACACTGAGGTAGCATTAAGGTTTGTGATCATTAGTGCAGTACAATTCGATTAAGTGCAAAATCCTGTATTAATGCATCATAAAGGCTGACAATTTAAACACTAGAAATAACAGGAAAATTTAAGTTGTCAGATCCATTTTAACTCAGCCTGATTGCATTAACAAGACAGATTAAAGTGCACAGTTGGTAGTTATTGAAAGTGCTCCATATGCGCCATTTGGCTAAATTCAGATTGCTGTGGGGTTTCTCCAGCTTCTTCAAGGATCTTACAGCAGTGTTGACTCATTGACACATAAAGAGTCAATTCAATTACTATTTAGGTAGCTAACTGTGCAACTGAATGTATAGTGTGCTTGCAAGGCAAGCAAGTTAGAGCTGACTTCAGAACCATAAAAGTTTACTAATGTCAAATTGAAATCTAATCAGTTTTCCAAATAAATAAATAATTAAAAAAAAAAAGAAATAGTAACATCAGAGACTATACTGGCCCCTGCTTTGTTTTAAACGCAGGGGGAGTGCAGATTCTAAGGCTCATTCAGGCTCAGTTCACTGGGGTTCTTTTTGTCCCCCAGGAATAACTGATGTTGTTATAGTTCATAGTTTCTCAGGGATGTTCTTCTGGGACTGGATGCATATTTCTGAGAAAGAAACAGCCTCCCTCCCGTACATCCTGGATATGATCTAGATATAGGTTATCTGGGTGCAAATCCAGAGGAATGTTGCTAATTCCAGTGAAATTACTCTGGATATACCCCAAGGTAACTGAGAGAAGAATCTGTCTCTTACCCCCATTCACCTGGCACTTGTAGCAGGGAAATAGGGTCTTCTCTATGGTTTCTAATAACGGAGCTGTTGTTTGCTTTTACCATTTTAAAAAAAAATGAATACTCAGGGTAGTGTTTAGTAAAGGGAAGTTGTTTCTTTTTCAGGAATGTGTATTTAATCCCAGAGGGAATGGCATGAGAAACAATAAGAAGCCTGTGTAAAACACTGTAACATCAGTGCGCAGAATTCCTCCTGAAAAAGGCTGCTACAGTCACCTAAAATGCTAGAGAAGATTCAGTGTGTTGTCTTTTCCTTGATTGTGCTTATGCTGCTCTTTCACTTTTGTCAGAGGGTTCTTGATCATTTTAATGCTTAATATTCTGTTACTTCTGTTTTTTCCTCTGAAGAAATGAACCTCTGACTTTTCATGACTGGGGAAAGAGTCCCATTGACTTCAATGGGTTTTTTGAATCAAGCACTTAGAGAAAACTATGGCATATGATACACTCAGGGAAGAAGAATTAGAACAGCAGGTTTTAAAAGGAAAGCAATGGTCTTAATAATAGCATCTAGTCCCTACCTCACCTGGATGGTTTAGGGGATTAGCCAATTTTTGCACAGCACTTTGAAGATGTCAATTGTATTCAAACAGCAGGGAACAAGTGGCCAGGCAACTTCAATCTGGGCTTCTTGGTTCTGAAATATGATCTCACTCTTGAGTCAAGAATGTTGAAAAATCCATCAGTTTATGGTTATGAATGGATGGAGAGAGTGAGGTGAAAACTGAAGAACAGAGGAGCTGGGTAGAAACTATGGGGAGGGGGTAATGCTAACTATTAGTCTGATACACTCAGACCAATGGATAGGTGCACTGATGCATCCCAATAAGTGAAAATAGTACTAATTGCTGCTATTGTTATCATCATGTTAGGCACCAAAATCCATATTTAATCATCCAGATAAAAGGCTTGATTTTCAGAGGTGAGTCCTCTGAGCTCTCACTGCAGTCTATGAGAGGAGCAACTTTGAATAGGAGGGATACAAGATAGAAATAAGTGTTTCAAATCAGGGTATTGTTTAAAGGCCTGCAACTGAAAAAATAGTTTAAGGAGATTGCTTCAAACCATGCAGGCACATTCGCCTTTGCCTTCAGAATAAATCTGAATTTTTTAAGGCCAAAATTATTGAGGTGGCCATAAAATAAGGCTTTATAATGGAAGGTGGATATAACCTTTAATATTACCTTAATAAAGCTGCCACCTCTTCAAAATCGAGAATGGAATGTATTGTATGTACTCAGTGACTGTTAAATGATGCAGGCCTTCCATTGCTAATAAAGGTGTAACTTTACAGTCTATGTGGCTTGTAGATATTACTCTGATACAACAATAACCTAAATATGAGTCAGCAGTGTGATGCTATTGCAAAAAAAGCAAACGTGATTCTGGGATGCATCAACAGGTGTGTTGTGAGCAAGACACAAGAAGTCATTCTTCTGCTCTACTCTGCGGTGGTCAGGCCTCAGCTGGAGTATTGTGTCAAGTTCTGGGCACCATATTTCAAGAAAGATGTGGAGAAATTGGAGAGGGTCCAGAGCAGAGCAACAAAAATGATTAAAGGTCTAGAGAACATGACCTATGAAGGAAGGCTGAAAGAACTGGGTTTGTTTAATCTGGAAAAGAGAAGACTGAGAGGGGACATGATAGCAGTTTTCAAGTATCTAAAAGGGTGTCATAAGGAGGAGGGAGAAAACTTGTTCATCTTAGCCTCTAAGGATAGAACAAGAAGCAATGGGCTTAAACTGCAGCAAGGGAGGTTTAGGTTGGACATTAGGAAAAAGTTTCTAACTGTCAGGGTGGTTAAACACTGGAATAAACTGCCTAGGGAGGTTGTGAAATCTCCATCCCTGGAGATATTTAAGAGTAGGTTAGATAAATGTCTATCAGGGATGGTCTAGACAGTATTTGGTCCTGCCATGAGGGCAGGGGACTGGACTCGATGACCTCTTGAGGTCCCTTCCAGTCCTAGAGTCTATGAATCTATGAATAATAAGGAAAGTGGCAGTGTGTTTGTGCACTGGGCCCAAATGCACAATAAGGCCTAAAATCTGCAGTGGGAATTTGAAAGAAATCAGCAATGAAATCCTTAAAGGTGTTGTGCAAACCCTGTGTGAAACAACGTCTTCTCTTTGCAGTTTGGAAAGGCGCGCTGGGGAAAACCCATTCTTTGCATACAAGAGGACTCATTGAATTAGCAGGAGCCATATCCTGTGGCACAGGACGCAATGCTTTGGCATATCTAGGTTACGGATGCTACTGTGGTCTGGGAGGACGAGGTTGGCCTAAAGATAAAGTAGACTGGTAAGAACTTCATTTATATGCCCATGTATACTTCTGGTCTCTCCTCTTGCAGATGATAAATTCTTCCCTCAGTTACATCCATGTATAGGGCTGCCAGGTGCCCAGTTTTCAATCAGAAAACCTGGTCAAAAAGGGACCCAGGTGGCTCCAATCAGCACTGCTATCTGGGCCATTAAAAGTCTGGTTGGTGGCACAGTGGGGCTGGCAGGCTTCCTACCTGGCTCCACGCAGCTCCCAGAAATGGAAACATATCTCTCGGCTCCTAGGCGGAGGGACAGCCATGGGGCCTCCTTGCGTTGATGCTTCCCCACCCTGAGCACCAGCTGTGCAGCTCCCATTGGCCAGGAACCACGGCCAATGGGAGCTCAGGGGCGGCACTTGTGGGTGGAGGCAGTGTACAGAGCCACCTGGCCGCACCTCTCCCTAGGGACATGTTGTTGCTTGTGGGGAGCTGCCCAAGGTAAGCACTGCCCAGAGCCTGCACCCCAAAATCTCTCCCACACCTTAACCTCCTACCCCAGCCCTGAGCCCCCTCCCTCACCCAAACTGCCTCCCAGATCCCGCATCCCAAACGCAGTCCTGCATCCCAACCCCCTGCCTCGAGCCCCCTCGTGCACCCAATCTCCCTCCTAGAGCCTGCACCCTGAGCCTCCTCCTGTGCCTCAACCCCCTGCTCTAGCTCAGAACCCCCTACTGCACTCTAAACCCTTCAATTACAGCCCCACCCCAGCTGGAACCCTCACCCCCCTACACCCCAACCCCATTCCCCAGCCCGGATCCCCGTCCCACACCCTGAACCCCTAATTTCTGGCCCCACCCTGGAGCCCGCATCCGCAGACCAGAGCCCATACCCCCTCCCACACTCCAGCCCCCTGCCTCAGCTGGAGTGCCCCACACACATGCTCCAAACCCTTCAGCCCCAGCCTAGAGCTCCCTCCTGCACCCCTAATGCCTCATCCCCAGACAACGCCCTCATCCTCTCCCGCACCTCAACCCCCTGCTCCAGCCCAGTGAAAATAAGCGAGTGAGTGAGGGTGGGGGAGAGCGAGCGACGGAGGAAAGGGGAATGGAGTAAGCAGGGGTGGAGCCTCAGAGATGGGGAGGAGCCTTAGAGAAGGGGCAGGGCCTCAGGGAAGAGGGGGGAAGGGGCGGGGCAAGGGTGTGTGGTTTTGTGCAGTTAGAAAGTTGGCAACCCTATAAAACCCTATTGAACCCTTTGCTAAGTGCAAACCAAGAGACAGTTAGGCCTGGTTTGGGATCAGAAGCTTAACTTAAAATGTGGTAACACTGTGGTGTTTAGATATACCTGTAATTATTAAAACTGGGGGCACTGGCTGTTGGGAGTCTGAAAGGACAGGAAACAGGAGGGAGGGTGGAGGAGTTGAGGAGGCTGAATGAGAGTTACAGAGGGTGCAGCAGCAGCTTGGTACAGAGGTTTCCACTGTAAAAATAAAGTCCTGTTGAAGTTGTTAGTAACTTGCCTGGTTGATACAACATTTTGGTGATGAGGATCGATCTTCTGCGTCTGAACCCACCTGCACCCTTTCTGCAAAGCCCAGATGAGCCTCCAATTGCTTTTACTGCCTGGATCCATATGTTTGAGACTTATGTGCTTGCAATCAGTGCTACAGAGATTTCTGAAGTAAAAAAAGCATGCTCTGCTAATCCACTGCCTTGGAGCAGAAGGGCAGCGTATATTTTACACTTTTCCCCTTGCAGATGATAAATATGAGACTGCACTCACTGCATTAAAGAACTTTTTTGTGCCAAAAGTGAACGTAGTAGCTAATCGCTACAGATTTCGCCAGCGTGAGCAGAAACCAGGGGAGACAATAATGCAGTATATTGCTTCCCTGAGGAGTCTGATTGTAACTTGTGACTTTGGAAGTATGGCAGATGAGATGATTAGAGACCAGCTCATTGACATAACAACCATGCTTTGTCTAAGAGAATGCTTACTTCTAGAACCACAACTTACACTAGAAAAAGCAATAACCATTGCTACTCAGATTGAGTCAGCTATAGCTGAAGCCAAAATAATGAGCAGGGATATAGGAGGCACAGTCCAGGCTGTGACTCCTATGCAGAAAAGTTCACTGTCGCTGCAAACAATTGCAAGAGGAAAACTAATAAAAAGCCAATGCAAAATACAGTAAAAGCATGTTTTCGCTGTGGATCACCACAACATCTTGCAAGCTACACAGGATGTCCAGCAAAGGTAGCTCAGTGCAGTCATTGCAAAAAGATTGGGCATTTTGCTAAAGTATGCCGCAGTAGCCAGTTCAATCAACAGATGCCTGCAGTTACAATACCAGATGTTACTGTGCTGACAAAATCACTACTGCACATATTCCAGAACAGAGAAAGTGCACTGTAAATGTTTCCGCCATACCCTCAGGCAAATCACACTCTATTCAGCTAATGTTGGACACTGGCTCAGCAGTAGCTATACTACCTGATTCCATTTATTTGCATTACTTTAAAGATGTGCCTCCTACTGAACCCAAATTTCAGTTGGTGTGTGATTTGAAAAACCATATCCCAGTACATGGCTGCCTGCCAGCAATAGTTACTTTTGGTGATTGCTCTGTAACTGCAGAGTTTTACATTGTCCACAAAGGCACTACCATCCTTGGCAGAGATTTATTGGCTGCTTTAAATCTCAGGTAGTTAATGGACAAATTGATCTTTCTCAGCAAAGCACTCTTGCAGTACACACACCAGTTTCAGCTGGGACCCAACCCAGGTTGAGGAGAAACTCGGCTGTGCTTATGGGTTTCTGCATAAAGTTAAAATGCAGAATAATGTGATGTCTGTATGACAGAAATTACAGTGCTTACCATTTTCAGTCAGGGAAGCTGTTTCAGAGGAACTTAGAAAACTTGTTCAAAATGACATTATTGAAGAGATTAACTCCTCGGAATGGATTTCACCTATAGTGGTGACGCAGAAGAGGGTGGAGGCATTTGCCTTTGTGTGGACTTAAGGGAGCCAAATAAAGCTATTGTGATTGACAGCCATCCTCTTCCTCACACAGAAGAAGTATTTGCAGAACTCCATGGAGCAAAGATGTTTTCTACTCTTGATTTGCAGAGCGCATACCATCAGGTTATGTTGCATGAAGACAGCAGAGACCTCACAGCATTTGTGACACATGAGGGACTATTTCATTTTAAACGTGTTCCATACGGTCTCACATCAGCCCCAAGTGCCTTCCAAAAAATGTCATTGATTCTGAAGAATCAACATGGAGTTCAGTGCTATTTGGATGATATTATCGTGTTTGGAAATACTACTGAGGAGCATGACAATAACCCGCAGTTTGTACTAAACTGCATCAGAAAGCAGGCCTCAAGCTCAATAGGTTCAAATGCAAATTTAGACAAACTGAACTCTCCTTTCTGGGGCATACAATTTCACAAGCTGGACAAAAACCTGATCCAGATCATATCCTGGCAATTTCAAATGCTTCTCCTCCAACAGATTTGCAAACCTTACGTTCCTTCTTGGGTCTTACCCCCTGGGATGCAAAATTCATTCCCAATTATGCTTCTGTCATTGAACCATTACGAGAATTACTACGGAGAAGTTCAACCTTAGTGTGGACAACGGATGTACAAGCTAGTTTTGAAACAGTGAAAGACTGTCCAGTACATGCACTATTCAGTCCTGCATTGTCAACAATTGTAACTCCTGATGCTTCTGATTATGGACTTTGTGTTGTCCTCATGAAGTTGTGTGAGGACAGCCCCAAGAGCACTGTTGCATTTGGTTCAGGGACACTGAGTAATGCTGAGAGAAAATATTCTACAGTCAAAAAAGAAGCACTTGCTTGTGTCTGGGCTACTGAAAAATGGAGAACTTACCTGTGGGGCCACATGTTCAAGTTGCGCACAGACCACAGCCCTTTGACGACGTTGCTCACCACGAAAGGACTGGGAAGAGCAGGATATTGTATTGCTAGATGGTCTGCAAGACGACTCTCTTTCAATTATGACCTGGAATATAAGCCTGGAAACAAAAATGTGGTAGCTGATTGCCTTTCTCGCCTGCCTTTGCCTTCACCAGATGGTCCACCGGAGGATGAGGATGTAGTAGTTGCGTTTATTACAAGCACTCTTACTGCAGTTAGAAGAGAACAATTTCAAGCTGCTTGCTCAGCATGTCCAATTCAACAAAAACTATGGGAATTTCTGACAAAGAGATGACCCAGTAACCCTAAAAACCTTGACCCAGTTTTGCTGCCTTATTTTAGAATTTGAGATGAACTTTCTTTGCTCGATGGCTGTGTGCTATGAAGTACACACCGGCTACTTGTGCCAGAAGAGTTACAGTCAAAACTCATACACTTGGCACACGATACTCAACAAGGAATTATCAGAACCAAACAACGACTATGGGATCTGTATTGGTGGCTAGGAATGGACTCTCAGACTGAAACACTCATAAAATCCTGTGTCACTTGCCAAATGCATGATAAGACAGCAGTGACATGTACCTCTCCATTACAGCCTGTTCCTCTTCCTGAATCTGCATGGGAAGAAGTGGCGACTGACATTGTACGACCCTTTGATACTGTTCCAATTGACTGTCGTTATGCCATCACTTTAATAGACTATTTCAGTAAATGGACTGAGGTAGCATTTACATCGCAAATCTCTTCTGCTACAGTAATTAAGTTCCTCTCTTCAGTTTTTAGCAGGGAAGTTAACCCCAAAGAACTGGTTTCCGATAATGGTAGTCAATTTACTTCCCTGGAGTTTTAAACCTTTCTAGCAGAGAGGAACATTTTACACAGAAGATCATCCTTATATTACCCTCAAGCCAATGGGGAAATCGAATGGTTTAACAGAAGTTTGAAAGAGAGTTTGCAAACAGCTAAACTGGAAGGGCGATTGTGGAAACCGTTCACTACTAATTTCTTGCAAGCATACCGGGCTACACGACATGCCACAATGCAAAGATCACCCGCAGAGTTACTGCATGGGAAACAGATGAATATTAAACTGAACATTGCTGGATTGTCAAAGGCACGACCTGATGCCCCAGACAAGGATGATGTGTTGAATAGAACCAAGCAAAGTATAAGGCTTCCACAGACAAGCGGTGGGGTGCTAAGGAACCAAAGTTTGAGAGTGGGTCCTTCGTTAGAATACGAAAACCTGGAATTTTACACAAAGGGGACCATAAATTCACAGCTCCTCTTAAAATCATAGAGAAGAAGGGACCTTACACCTATCAACTTTCTGATGGGTGAGTATGGAATGCTTCTTATCTTGCACCTGCCTATGCACCAAGAGGAGATATGCCAACACCCAGTCTGCATTAGATGACTTCACCATAGAACCAACACAACAAGACATTGCACTGGAACCAGGGCTTGAGAGGTGGCCTGTCAGACCCACACGACCACCTGTCTGGACTAAAGACTATGTTATGTAGTATCTACAGTGTTTCCAGTGTAATATTTCTGCCAATAGTATAGTGTCTTGTTTCCTATTTGTTTCTGTGGTTAGAACAACAATGTTTATTTTAATTGGGTGAGTTTCTTAAGAGAGGAGGGAATGTGGTGTTTAGATGTGCTGGTAATTATTAGAACTGGGAGCACTAGCTATTGGGAGTCTGAAAGGACAGGAAACAGGAAGGAGGGTGGAGGAGTTGAGGAGGCTGAATGAGAGTTACAGAGGGTGCAGCAGCAGCTTGGTACAGAGGTTTCCACAGTAAAAATAAAGTCCTTTTGAAGTTGTTAGTAACTTGCCTGGCTGATACAACAAACACAGGCACCATTGTAAGTGTATGTCACATGGATATTGACAGTGGTATTGCCCAGCATATTCATGAGGACTTTTAACCTCTGGTGAATGGTGGCAGAGTTCCCTGGAGACAAGGACTCCACTAGGGAACCAGATTGTGGCCACCCAAAACTGGTGCAACTTCACTTACTGGGGGTAACTAGTATAGTGCGTGGTGCTGACTGAAAAGGGGTCACACCCAAGGTGAGTGGATGCTTGGCAAAACAGGGAAGGGCAGCAGTGGAAACACTACTTTTCCTCTCCTAGGAGAGAATCCCATATTGGTGCAGGAGCGATTCAATCTCTTTGCCTTCACCCCACGTCTGTTTATTATTTTAAACCAACAGATGATTTTGGCGGAACAGTATATTGTAATGGGGTAATACTCTCTCCCTTCTCTGGCTTTTGTATTTGTTGAGAAGATGTTGAGCTATTTATTTTCAAAGCAGGATTCAATGCTCCTATTCCACTGCAATACTTTTACTTCTCTTACACACACTGATTGGCGTATATTTAATTATTTTGTCTGATAGGCTTTGATCCATCTGAATGACTGTGAGCTCTGATCCTTTTGCTATAGAAAACTTTTACCCATGTTGCAGTCTATCACTGCACCTTCAAGATAAACAAATGGAATTGTGTGGCTATCTAAAATTAATAAGCAGGGTGGGTCTTACACTTAGCATTTCCTTTCTTTAGGAAAGAAGGCAGGTGATATCAGCCCATTTAGTAAATAGCTTACTGTGCTTTACCAACATATCCTGCTGTTGCAGACACTTGCGATTTTTCTATACAGCCTGGCCACATGGAAATCAATGGGAGTTTTGACATTGACTTCAGTGGGGCCAGAATTTCACCCTAAGTGGCTCAAATCAAGGACCCAACAAGTGGAGGCACCCAAAATTAGTGGCCACTTTTGCAAATTTAAATTTAACCCTGTAACTACAGATATTAATACTCCTTGACTGCTTTGCTTTGTTACAGAAAATTATTTTTAGGCCCCCAGAAATTCTGGGTCAGTTCCTCAGCTGATATAAACCAGTACCACAGCGCCACTGGATCTGGCCCTAAACATTTTCCTTCTCATATTTGTTGGAGGAATCTTCTGGGTTCCTCTCCCTGATGAAATCAACACATCATGCTGTGTTAGTGACGATGAACACGGCTTTTGCAGTATTTCCCATTGTAAGTATAATGAATACCACGAGTACTGTGGTAAATCCAACTTCCTTGAGCAGTAAATGTTTAAAATGACTCATCCTTTAAACATTTCTGCTTTTGCTACTGATACCATTATAAAAGTGTAATTTTCTTTTCCTTAAATCAGTCATCTCTGTCTAAATATTAAAGTAGGTCTAAATATAGACTTTTTTATTTTATAAAAAGGCATATCTTGGGGCAACTCATTTAAAAATGTTGGTTTCAAACACTGGCTTCGATGTGATATTCTAGTCTTTACATTTCCCCCCTCCTCCTTCCGTCCTCTCTGTTCTTACAGTGAAATGAACAAATAGTGCTCATCTCCTGTCCCTAAAGGTCAATAGACTTCCTTCCCTATCCCACTTTGCAGGATGTTTTGTGAATTTCCCAGAACTTCAGATATTGCTGTTTAAGCTCAATGAGCAGACAGAGGACTCGAGTCACAGTCACCTAACTAAGGGCCTGATTCTGTGAGATACTGATTGAAAATCAGTGGAAGTTAGGAGCCCTAAACCCCTTTGAGGATCTGGGCCTATGTGAGTGAGCCATCTAGCCTTCTGTAAGACACAAAGAATTAAACAAAAAAGACAGAACAGATGATGGTGTCTATTCCTCTAAAATTGCAAACAGAACCTATTGCCACAGTGACATTCGCTCATTGCATTGTTCTCCTAATCTCTGGTTGTCCTGGGCAAGGAGTTAGTCAGTCAGAGCTGCTTATATCCTTAAGTGCAGGTTTTCTAGCACATACTTTATGAATAAGCAGTTTCCAGCTAGTAGAGGTTTGTATTCATCTTTCTTTCCTGTTGCCCAGTGCTCAGCCAGCCTGTAATCTCGCTGGCTGACGCTGATTGCATTTGGTACTATTAAGCATTAACAGGTGGAAAGGAAGGGCGTTTCTTGACAGTAAGTGACCAGCTGAAGTTGTTAAGGGGAAGCCTGGGTGCTTATCCTCTTCTCTCAAAGGTGCTACTTCGGGGGCATCTGGAGGTGATTTTGCAAACTCTGAGCCTGAGCCTCCTCTCACTTTACACTGGTGTAAATCAGGAGTAAATTACTTGACTGAAGCTATTGGGGTTATATCAGTGCAAGACTGGTGTCACTGGAAGCAGAATCAGGCCCAAAAGGTTACAGCCCTCCTAGAGTGATGCAATCCTTCCATTTTTTACAAAGCCAGTTTAGGAGCAGCCACTCCCCACAGCCAGTTGGTTCTTCTCGTTAGCCCTTGCACTGCTGTCTCTGTCTGTTTCTCCAACTCAGCCTACTCTCCTCTTCCCTGTGCTATGCTCCTTCCTCTCCCTCTGTGCCACTGTTCTAGCTCCTTCCTTTTCTCTGGCTCCCCACTACTACTCCTTTTCTCTTGTCCTCTGGCTCCTTACTCCCCCTCCTCCTCCCTTTGCCTGCCTCTCTCCTGTCACTCAGGTCAGGCCCTCCACCAATGGGCTGCTCCTCCTATCCTCACTGCTCCTGAATTACCTCTCCCCCTTTCACTTCCACCCACATGGCCAGCACCTCTCACCCACCTGCCAGCTGCTGCTAATTCTTCCCTCCTTCTGATCATGGCCTCTGAACTTTCAGAAAGAAAACCAGGAACAAGGTGATCTGAAAGTAGGGAATAATTAACCCGTGACTCATCATCACTACTATAAACCCAATAGAACCTTCCTTCTCTGTGTGTTGCATGATGGGCAGCATAAATTGTTTTGCTTAGTCATTAGAAAGTGCTACAGTATCCAATGGGAAAACAGGACCTCAGTCTGAACGTTCTTTTACTATTATAATGTAATCGGTGACCGGTTGCATTTTAATGTCCTTTAGGTGTTGGGTTGCTGCTTTTAAATTACGTTTCTAGAATTCTGAATGTAGCGAATAATCTTGTGGTCATCACTGCTGATGTCATACAGGCAAGCTCAGAATAAAACCTGGCATTTATCTGGCAGATAAATCTGTGGGATGACATTGCTGCTTTACTAAATTGGGAGTGCAGATGGAAGGAAAGCACGCTGGGCTAAATTCAGCCCTTGTATAGTCACAGGAGGTAAATGATGGTTGAGTTTGACCCAATGGGCCTGATTCTCTTCTTGTTTTCACAAGATTTACCTGAGTCTAGCTCCACTGACTTCACTGACATTATTCCAGAGTTACGCCGTTGTGGGACCCAAATCAGACATGTTATCTTTGCTTCTGATCACTTATGAACATAGATGTGATGTGTGGCTAGGGCTAGAGGGGGCTCAGCCACCCCAAATCTATCTTGGCCTGCCCAGCTCAGCAGGCAAAGGCCTGTGGCTGGTGGCACCAGGGCCAGGAAGGGGACGAGATGTTGTAGAGGAGGAGCCCTACCTGTCCGGGGACACATGCATCATGTGACGTTGTGAGTGCTTACGAATTCTGCATGTGGCGAGAGCCAACAGATGGGCATGGAGAGCAAGGCCCAGCCCTTCGGGACAGGAGCCACCACTGCAGGGCGAGTGTGGAGTGAGCTTGCCCTCCAACCCACCCTGTAGTCATCCCTTCCACACCAGACTAGGATAGAGACTAGAACCTACATACACACCAGAGAGCAGGGCTTGACACACACACACATCCCACCCCCAGAGAGCACAGTAGTTATTAAGTTTTGCTCATCCCTCCAAATAATATTTTTACCAGCTGTCTATGCTTATGGATTATCCCCATGTCAAGAAACCCAGCCTTCTGGGCAATCTCTTTTCAAATGACATGTTAGTACTCATGGCCATAAGCAGTTTCCTCTATATAAAATATGATTAATTGTTTGTTTACTTGGTAGATACGGAACTAGTTTTGAGAACCAAATAATCAAAGGGAGAGATCTTTTTTCTATCTTCAGAATATAGCTAGGTGTAAGGTCAGAACATGCATAATTTTGTGACTACTTACTGGATCTCGTCCTGGAATTCTGGGCAGGAATTGAACTTCCCATTCCATTGCTCCGAACTGGGATCACAGCAATTCTGAAATCCACCAGAGAAACCATATGAGCGGCAGAAACGGTAGATTAGATCTAGTCTAGTCTAGAGGTTCTTATGCCACTCTCATTACTGTAGTGTCTGAGCACCTTCCAGTACTACATTACGCAAAATGCGACTAACATCTGCCACATGATGTTGTTCTGGCTCTCTTGCTAGAGGGAAAATTTGTGCACTGTGGGGTATTTTGATTTGATTTTTTTTTAAATGAGAGAGGGAGAGAGATGTTGCTCTGTATTTATGTTACAGAGGGCAGAGTCAAAGAAATCACCTTGCAGTTAGAGCAGAAGGTGGTGAAGTTTGTGATGGCCCTTAGTTCTTGGGCGAGTTCATTCCACAGTCTCAGACTGGCCCCTGAGAAAATTCTGTCTCCTGCACAGGCTTTACTCTTATTATACAAGTTCCATTGTGCCAGAGGAGTGAAGCTATAAATCATGGTCTTCATCTCAGAGCAATAATTGATCTTTTAGATGCCCTGGGCTCAAGCCATTGAGGACCTTGAAGATAAGGACCAAGACTTGAACTTGATTGAATGTTCCATGGGAAGCCAGTGTACAGAGCGGAAGATAGGTCTGATGTAGTAACCCATGGTGCTGAATAGATGTGCTGGAGCATTCTGTATTTGCTGGTATTGCCTACGTGCTGAAGGCTTCATGCACTGATATATTGCACTGATGTAATCTAGCTAAGAAGTGACAAAGGCATGAAGTAGAAAATTTCTACTAAACGTGAAGTGAGTGGAACAAGAGGGTCCTGACCTGTTACACTCTGAAATAGAGAGGTTCATCACAGATGGCTTCCAATTCTTTTTTTAACCATTTTGTTGTGGGGGAACAGCACCCCAGAGATAAAACCAGCATTAGTGATCTCCCCTAGAAGCTGATATCTGTCCCCTAGATGACTCCCCAGTCAACTACAAAGTAAAAAGGTAACAACTCTAGATGAGGAAAGGGGAAGAAGGAGACATGAACCTCTGTCAGATCCCTCACCCGTCTAAGCAGATAAATAATACGTAATACACCCATTTTGTGTGAAATCTCTCTTCTGAAATGTCTGGATCTAGAAGTAATTACATGGCAGAGTGAAAAATGGCAGATGCACTCGAAATGTCATATAGGGATCTATACTGTTGCTTGGTGAGTACTTACTGTGACGGGTTGGATCACAGACCCCCTTGCGACTGCCACATGATGTGCTGAGACTACCTCTGAACCATTTTCCCTGGCAGCTTGAGACTTCAGTACCTGTCTTGTTGAGCCAGACATGCTAGCATGCTACAAACACAGACCCAGATCTGAACCACGTCCCCCAAAAGCTGCAGACTTAATTGAAAATGGCTTAAGAAGTGCTCCTGTCATTCTCACCCAGATACCCAGTTCCCAATAGGATCCAAACCTCAAATAAATCCATTTTATTCTGTATAAAGCTTATGCAGGGTAAACTGATAAATTGTTCGCCCTCTATAACACTGATAGAGAGAGATGCACAGCTGTTTGCTCCTCCAGAGATTAATTACTTGTTCTTGGTTAATTAATAAGCAAAAAGTGATTTTATTAAATATAAGTATCAGAGGGGTAGTCGTGTTACTCTGGATCTGTAAAAGCAGCAAAGAGTCCTGTGGCACCTTATAGACTAACAGACGTATTGGAGCATGAGCTTTCGTGGGTAAATGAGATGCATCCAACGAAGTGGGTATTCACCCACGAAAGCTCATGCTCCAATACGTCTGTTAGACTATAAGGTGCCACAGGACTCTTTGCTGTTATTAAATATAAGATATAGGATTTAAGTGGTTCCAAGTAATAACAGACAGTTAAGTTACCAAGCAAAATAAAATAAAACATGCAAGTCTAAGCCTAATAGAGAAAGAAACTAAATGCAAGTAAATCTCACCCTCAGAGATGTTCCAATAAGCTTCTTTCATAAAATAGACTCCTTCCTAGTCTGGGTCCAGCAATCACTCACACGCCCACAGTTACTGTCCTTTGTTCCAATTTCTTTCAGGCATCTCTTTGCGATGGAGAGGCTATCTTTTAAGCCAGCGGAAGACAAAATGGAGGTGTTTCCAGGGCCTTATATAGTCTTTCTCTGGTGGGTGGAAACCACTTTGTTCTTCAGTGTAAAATTCCCTGAACAAGATGGAGTTTACAGTCACCTGGGCAAGTCACATGTCTATGAATGATTCAGCTTTTTGCAGGCCGACGCCATTGTTTACATGTTAGTTTGAACGTTCCCAGGAAAGCTCAGGTGTGGATTGGTGTCTCCCAAAGTCCATAGTGAGTTACGTGTTTCTTGACTGGGCACTTACTGAGAATAGCCTTTTCTCAAGAAGTTGACAAAATGCTTCACGGAGGCTACTTAGAATCAAACAAATATATAGCCAATATTCATAACTTCAAATTCAAAAATGATACACCCATACAAACAGCATAATCATAACCAGCAAACTTCAACCTTCCCATTGACACCCACTTGGCCTCCTCTGTATAAGACCTGCTGCAACCATAGGACCCTGGTTGCAACAATGATCTGTACGGTCACAGTTTATGTCAATAACGTCACACTTACAGTTGAGTTCTTCTCAGAGTCCTGATCTAGTTCCACATTCTGAGCAGCATTTGACAAAACGAGTGGAGGTAATTTCGTTCCTCCGTAAATATTTGTATTTATGACTCAGCGGCTGACGAAATGAGTGGAGGGAATCTATACCCATACGAGTGGAGTGGCTGACAAGAAGTGATTTATCTATCCACAGCCCAAGTATGGCACAATGCAAACAGCTCCACTCTTAATTTTCTTTTCCATTGTTCAGATAAACCTCTCCAGCATTTCCTGGCATTAAATCATTCTTCCCTTTTATTTGTACTGAGTCAGCCATAACACCTCCCTGGACTAGTAAGGACTGCTGTGCTCTAGGTTAGGGCAGCTAACTTGCCCTGAGGAGAAGCCTTGCAATGTTTGCATCACTGATCTCCATTGGGGGTTATGTGAGGGAGGCAGCTGTTAGCTGTTGCATTAGAGAAGGGCTAGTGGAGGCTATCACGGCCTTGCCTTGGCTTACCATAGAGTTAGCTCAATTCTATTTAACTCACCCTCCAAACTCACTGCTCTTAGCCCTGCCCCTCATTCCTAGATCAGTAATACCTGATCCTGCACTTGTAGGTGCAGGAAATCCCGGGGGAGCGGGGGGGGGGAAGGAGGGAGCATTTATTCTGGCTGCATCCAGCTCCTGTGCTCCATGGATCTCTCAACACCGAGGGCTTTCCCCTGTGAATTTGTTGCAGTGACCCTTGGCTGGCCCCTTTGCTTTCCGAGTTGAGCAGTTCTGTGGTAAATAGCCCATTGGCTGGCCCACCCAGCCCTTTCCCCTCTTTATCCCTGTTTTACCCTTACTGGGGTGACCTGGAGCTGAGCTGGGCTGGGCTGTGATCTCACTGGGTCATCACGATGTCTGGGCCTATCCCTGTCCCTCTGACCCTGTATTTTCCCTTTCTCCTTCTCTGCCAGCACCTCAGGGTCTCGTGGACACATTCCCCTCTGCTAAAGCAGCAGCCTCTTGGAGGGGTTCACACAGAGGCCTTCACAGCGCCCCTCGGGAGCTGTTTTAAGGGTTGGGTGTCCCTCATTTCCCCATGATGTCAGCCTACACCAGCTCCACTCATTGATTAAACAATTGCTCCTTTGTGCCATTAGCTTCACCAGCTCCTTCTGGGTGCAGCCATTGGACTGGTCAGTGCCATTTCATCTCTGGCTGCAGAGGCTGCAGCTCTACTCACTGTAGCAATGTCCCTGTGTCACTGGTAATGAAGACTAAATATTAAAACACCTCATGCTAGAACCCAACAAATTTTATTGCAAATTGTCAGCATAAAATCCCAAACCAAGCCAATTAGCCTGCAAAATGTGGAGTCCTCAGGAGACTAAACTGTCCTTAGCCACAGCCAGAAAACAGGCAGGACCAAGGTGCCACCAGAGCCTGAGACCCTGTCGCGAGAGGAAGCTGGTGTTTGTGCGATAGACCCAGGTGATCCTAGCAGATGAACCCACTCAATGTTGCAGAGGAAGGCGAAAAACCTACAAGGTTTGTGCCAATCTGACCTGAAGGAAAAGTTCTTCAGACCCCAAATCTGGCCATCAGTTTAATGCTGAGCCTGTGAACAAAGATCACACACCTAATCCACATCTGGGCTCAGAAGGATTGTAGTTATTGTCTCAGACCATTGGTCCATTTGGGCTTGTGTCCTGCTTCCAGCTATGACTAGGATCTGATGCTTCAGAGGAAAGAGGGAAAAAACCCAGATAGTTCATTCAGTCAGTTGTGAATTGGGAGGGGTTGAAATCCTTCCTGACCCCAGCAGAAAATCAACTGAGGCTCTGAAGCATGAAACTAGATTCCCCTAATTATCTTACCAATGTGGATACAAATGTGAACATTGTGTGGAGAAAAATAAGGTGTAGACATGGGAGATAGAGGAAGGAGAGGGATGGGGGAAGATTGTATTGTCTCTGGGGAATGTTTGAGGGTTTGTCCTATTTACTCTGCGTATTCCTAAGGGCAGAGAAGTGGGTTATCCATGTTCTGTGAACTGCAATGCTGGTAAAAATACTGTATCTAGTTCTGTAAATATGCATTGTATTTGTACTTTAGAGAACCCAGATAAATCAAGTCCCTGCCACAAAAAACTCACAATACCAAATAGCACAAGATAAACACTCTGACTTCCTGCTCCTCTGTGAGCTGTGGATGCCGGGCAGGCTTTTCAAACTGCTCTGAGAGACTTTGAGACCTTTGCTAATGGTCTTTTGCTGCAGCACTCTGCCTTCCCTCCCCCTCTGTCTCTCTGTAGGTTAGCAACGCTTGCGTGTTGCGAGACCTATGGAGAGAAGTTGCATTATTACTGGAGCCCTGCTATGTTCCCTGTGATTGTGCAACTACAACCTTGACTGTAGAATGTGATTGTGATGTGCTCCCCCCGGTGTGCCACCTGGAACTGGGGGCACCACTAAGCTCTCTGATCTGCCAGCCTGGGCTCCTTCCCATACTGTGCTGGTGCGACAAGCTGCAAAGCCCTCCAAGCTTGTACTTTCACCAGCATTCACACAGGTAGGGGGACACCCAGCTGCAGTTACATGCTGGCTCTAACCACCAGCCTAGGACCCCAGAGCAGTACCGCCTTGCCCTGGTCAAATCTGGCCAGTATATGGGTTTAACACCTGGTCCGCGTCTCCCTCACTGTGAAGTTGACCATGCACACTTGTGGTAACCAAGCTGAGATTTTCCCCAGACATGCTCACTGGTTTGGATTAAAACATAAAATAAATTTATTAACTACAAAAGGATAGATTAGGTGATTATAAGTGATAGCAAACAGATCAAAGCAGATTACTTAGTAACTAAACAAAACCGCAAACTGAGACTAATATACTAGATAGGTAGGATATGAATTAGCAAATTCTCACTCTGAGTGATAAATAGGCTGGCAGATTCTTAAGGCACAAGCTGCCTTGGCTTTGCATCTTAGGTTTCCCAGGTTTTCGTACACAGGCTAGAAATCCCTCTAGCCTGGGACCACCACTTCCCCCCATTCAGTCTTTGTTCCTCTGGTGTTTCCAGGTGTGTTGTTACAGGGAAGTGAGGTCCTCCCATGATGTAATTTCCCTGCCTTTTGTATCTTCTTCCCCCTTGCTGGAAAGCTCTTTTGCTATGTCCTGGGTCAAACAGTTCCCATTGTGTAGTGCTATCTCTGAGAGGTTTCTATTGTACACACTTCCTAGGGTAATCCTTGTGCTTGTGTGCATTTCCTCAGTGAGCCATTAACATTGTTTGGCCTTTTTACTGTTGTACCTGCAAGGTTGCTTGTGGGTGTTTTCAACCTCACATGTTTCAGTAACACATGTAGCCAAACTTCACAGACAAATAGCACATACAATCCAACGAGATTTTTCACCTTCCTCTAAAGTGTGGGGCATGGGTCACTTGCTGATGGATTCTCTGCACCTTGAAGTCTTTAAACCACAATTTGAGGACTTCAGTAGCTCAGACATAGGTGAGGAGTTTGATACAGGAGTGGGTGGATGAGATTCTGTGGCCTGCGTTGTGCAGGAAGTCAAGACTACTTGATCATAATGGTCCCTTCTGACCTTAAAGTCTATGATTCTATGATTACTGTCTAGCAGATCAAGACTTTTAGAATGATACCTCACAAGGCATACTTTGTACAAAACATATCCTAATTACATGACAGTTGTGAATATTGGGGTGCCAGGGTGTCACAGTGACATTTTGCCTAAATTTCACCAAGTTCAGTGGTGCTACTGCAGAGGGCTTGTGTCACCTTGGTACAGTAGCCAGGGGTACAACATTGCATTTTCTGTCTGTGCTCTGTAGCTGGCCATTGCTTTCCAGCTTTCCCCACAAGGGAGTTAGTGGGATTATGGTGCTTACTCCCTGCTCTGTTCCAGGGAGCTAGGCAGCAGGAGGTATGGGAGACACAGAGGGAGTCCAACTTGCAGCCAGGGAATGAGGAATGGGGGGTAGGCTGTGGGAGAAGAATGCCTGGACAACAGTCATGCAGCCAAGACAAAGGAACCAGAGAGATGAGCCGCAAAATCCCTCTCCCTTTCTGAGCCAGGCCACTTGGAAACTATAGCAATAGCCAGATCCAGGACAAGTGGAATAGTGCCCCTGGAGAACATGGCAAGAGATAGATGCAGGGATGGGGCTGGGCCCCTGGAGGTCATGGGGACCCTGTTCATTACTGAAGATATTCATGGATGAAGTTTACAACCAGGAGTATTTTTTGACCCTGACCCTGAAAATACTCATGGACCAAAGGTCCCTCAGTGTATATTTCTTGCAGTGATTATTTCTGACACTGGATTTCTTTGCTCTGTTCTCCCAGCTGCCAAGTTCCTCTCCCTGACTTCACAGGTCTTGTCTGGTGCCTCTCTTGCTGGTTTATTCCAACTATTCTCAATATTAGTACATTCCCCCCATGTCTCAGCTAAGTGTTCGTCTCATTAGCTTCAAGACATTGCTCCTGATTCTGCCATCATGCAAGGCTGTGAGAAATCCCCATTCTCAATTATACGGTTCCCTGGAAGACAATTACAAGCAATGTCCTGTCCCCTCACACCCTTAGGACCCAATCCAAAATGCACCAGAGTCAACAGAAACACTTCCATTGACCTCAGTGAGCTTTGGATCAGACCCTTAGTTCCCAAACCAGTCTCATTTTCTCCCAAGCAGCATCATTTCAGCCAGTATAGGCTGAAGGGGGCCTGGAGCAAATTCCTGGATCTAAAGACCCCCAAGCTCTGTAGAGGTTTGGAATCTGAGCCAGGATCTGGCTTGGAATATCAGAGCTCTTCCTCCTCACAACCCATCCCCTGTAACAGATCAAACCCAAACCTGAGATCCAGACACTGGGGTCTTTGAAATCTAGATCTGAATTTAGCACCTCAGCCCTGTCTCTATTTATTTTATTACAGATACGTCAGTCAGTGACAGCTCAGGGAGACCTGGGAGCCTCCTCTTTCTGCCTTATACAAACAGGCAGAAGTAGTGAGCACAGAACAGTTAATAGGCAGCAGGTTTAAAACAAATAAAAGGAAGTTCTTCTTCACACAGCGCACAGTCAACTTGCGGAACTCCTTACCTGAGGAGGTTGTGAAGGCTAGGACTATAACAGGGTTTAAAAGAGAACTGGATAAATTCATGGTGGTTAAATCCATTAATGGCTATTAGCCAGGATGGGTAAGGAATGGTGTCCCTAGCCTGTTTGTCAGAGGGTGGAGATGAATGGCAGGAGAGAGATCACTTGATCATTACCTGTTAGGTTCACTCCCTCTGGGGCACCTGGCATTGGCCACTGTTGGTAGGCAGTTACTGGGCTAGATGGACCTTTGGTCTGACCCGGTACGGCTGTTCTTATGTTCTAACAATTGGGAATGGGCAGCCATCCCCATTAACCCATGCTAAGTACCGTCCTGAGAGTCGTTGCACTTACTTATTGGAAGATCAGGTTCTTTGCTGACAGCCCGCACCACCTTGCTCTGTTGTTATCACTGTATCAACTAGAGATAGGCCTGAACCAAAGTTTGGAACCCAGCACCCCATTCTTTGGGGTCAAAGTCTTGGTTGGGATCCAAATCTTTTTGCTCAGGCCCATCTCTATCAGTGACAGAACCCGGCTGGGAACGCCCTGGTAGAATTGAAAGAACTGACACTGAGGGGCAAGGACTGGCTCTGACAGAACATAGTGGAGAGATGAAGTCATCAGCATTGTGACTCCCATAATGATCTCACCCACTCTGATCTGCTGCTGACCAATGAGACCACTGTATTTCAACTGATCTCACAATCAGGATGTAGAGTTGTCAAGATTCCCTCCCCACTCTGAACTTTAGGGTACAGATGTGGGGACCTGCATGAAAGACCCCCTAAGCTTATTTACCAGCTGAGGTTAACAGTAAGCTGCCACCACCAGGCGTGTTCCAAATCTTAGGGGAGAGCCACTTGGAACTCTGCCTTTCCCCAAATATTTCCCAAGTCTCTAAACCCCACTTTCCTGGGCTGATTTGAGACTAATTTCTCTCCCCCTAAATCCTTACACCCTTTTCCTGGGTAGACTTGAGAGTATACCTTCACCAATTAGTCCTTGTGAACACAGATCCAAAACCTTGGATCTTAAAACAATGAAAAATCAATCAGGTTCTTAAAAGAAGAATTTTTATTAAAGAAAAAGGTGAAAGGAATACCTCTGCGAGATTAGAATGCAAGATAATCTCACAGACAAACAGATTCAAAACACGGAGGGTTTCCCTCTGGGCAAAATTTCAAAGTTATACAAAGAGCCCAATTTCATCCTCCCTCTATTTTGCAACAGAAATCACAAATAGAAAATAAAAGTAATCTAATACATTCCTTCTCTAAATACTCACTACCTTAGAGGAGTGGGATGGCTCCTTCTTTCTCTGTGTCCTGCAAAAAGCACACACCCTGCACAGACAAAAAACTTTTTTCTCCTTCCAGATTTTAAAGTATCTTGTCCCCTTATTGGTCCTTCTGGTCAGGTGTCAGCTAGATTATGTGAGCAATTAACCCTTAACGGTATGTTTATGACAAGAGTAGTAGGAGGAAATGAAGCAGTTCCCTTCCCTTCTTCTCCACTCCCTCTCCCTCTCCCAGGCTTGAGAGGCCCAGCTCCTCCTCATTGCCAAGTGGTGAAGTGAGAACTCACCAGGCAGGGACACGGGAAGAGGGAGCAGCAGGAGAAGCTGGTGTCTGGCTAGGGAGACCTTGGGGCTCCCAGCGTTTTCTGCCAGTGGGTGGAACAGGAACAGGGGCAGATGGGGTAGAAGAGATGCCCAGCTGGGAGTCCTATTACCTCCTCTCCTCACTCAGCTGGCTCCCCAAACCCTATTGGGAAGAGGGGGAAAGGGACAGACTCCTGACTGCCTTCCCTGCCCTGCAGGGGAGAGGGGATGAAGTAGAGCAGATCAATAATCTGTGACTGATAGAGACTCTGCTGAAATGTCCTGGTCTAAAATACAAGCACTGTAATGGAAAGTGTCACATTTCACCTGGTAGTATTCTGGCCCTGACTAATGGCCTGCTTGGCCGTTGCAGTAAGATAGAGCAGCTCTTGGGCTGAGAATACTTGGTGCCTATAGTGCTCGGGCCCTACTCTGCTTTCCCATTTCCTGCAATATGCCTCCTAAACCAGGAATGCAAAGGAGTCTGGCCTAGGGTGATTCCGCCAGCTCTATACCGACTAGGAAAGCTTCTTACACTGGAGATGTTCCCCAAGCAGGGACAGCTCTAGTTTTTTTGCCACCCCAAGTTCGACAGTCAGGCAGCCTTTGGAGGCTTGCTTGCAGGAGGTCTGCCGGTCCCTTTCCGCAGGCAAACCGCCAGATCGGTGGACCTCCCACATGCAAGCCGCTGAAGGCTCCCTGACTGGCACCCTCACAGGGACCAGCAGGGTGCCCCCCACAGCTTACTGCCCCAGGCACGCGCTTGGAGCGCTGGTGCCTGGAGCCACCGCTGCCCCCAAGGTGGGAGTGTCATAAACAGATAGTTAAGGGTTAATGTCTCTTTTACCTGTAAAGGGTTACAAGCAGTGAACCTGGACCACCTGACCAGATGACCAATCAGAAGACAAGATACTTTCAAATCTCAGTGGAGGGAAGTCTTTGTTTTGTGTTGTTTGTTTGTCTGTTGTTCTCTCTGGGTTCTGAGAGTAACCGGACATACCTACAGGCTCTCTAATTTTCTATTCAAATAGTAAGTACCAGGAGAAGGCGGTTTAGTCTTTTTGATTGTTTTCTTTATTTGCAAATGTGTATTTTGCTGGAATGATTTTAATGTGTATTTGTGCTGGGGGGGGAAGGCTCCTCTCTAGTGTCTATAAGCTGAAAGACCATGTAACATTTACCATCTAAATTACAGAGACAACTTTTACTTTTTTTCTTTCTTTTATTAAAAGCTTTTTCTTTTTAAGACCTGATTGATTTTTTCTCCTTGTTGAGGCTCAAGGGAATTGAGTCTGTATTCACCAGGGAATTGGTGGGAGACAGGGAGAGAGAAGGTGGAGGGGGAGGTGGAATCCCTCTGTTTTAGATTCACAGAGCTTGAATCTGTATTACCTCTTGGGGAGGGGAAAAGAGGAAGGGTAAAGGTACATTCCTCTCTGTTTTAAGATTCAAGGAGTTTGAATCACAGTGATCTTCCAGGGTAACCCAGGAAGGGAAAGCCTGGGAGAGGCAATGGTGGGGGAAAGGGTTTACTTTCCTTGTGTAAGATCCAGGGGGTCTGGGTCTTGGGGTCCTCTGAGAAGGTTTTGGGGGGACCAGAGTGTACCAGGCACTGCAAGTCCTGGTTGGTGGCAGCACTACAAGATCTAAGCTGGTAATTAAGCTTAAGGGTATTCATGCTGGTACCCCATCTTTTGGATGCTAAGGTTCAGAGTGGGGGTTATACCATGCAATGGTGGCAGCAGCGTGTGGGATAGATAGAATCCAAAAGCCAGTAGGATTATTATTTTTTCTTCTTTTTCTTCTTTTCTTTTCTTCTTTTTCTTTTCTCTCCGCTAGCTGTTTATAAGCAAGAGAAGAGGGGGTTTTAAAAAAGCAAGTCTGCAGGGTTTTTTTTCTTTCTTCCTTCTGAGTACTCTGAAGGCAGACATTAAGTTTAATGAGGGTCTTTTGTTAAACAAAGCAGGCTTAAGCTGTGAACAGCAGAGACCAGCAAAACATATTTGCAAATCAAAGAGTTTCTTTTTTTTTTACTCTATCAGGAAAGGCTAGTTCAAAAGTGTTAAAAAAGACACTGTTGCTAAGCAACCCTAGGAAGGCAACAAAGAAGCAGGATTTCAGGCAGTAAACACCAGAGGGCGCCCCAACACAAGAAACCAGGAACCATGACTACCAAGGACGCACTGAAACAGGAACGGGCAAGACTGAATGCAGAGAAACAATTTAAAGACGCAGACCACAAGCGAGACATGCAAAAGAAACTACAAGAACTAGAAATAAAACAAAAAGAGATGGAACTGAGAGAAAAAGAAATGGAGCTGAGAGAAAGAGAGAGAGTCTGCCCTCAGGAGAGAGCTGGAGATAAAAGAAAGAGAGAGGGAAGAGAGAGAAAAAGACAAAGAGGCAGCCCACAGAAGACAGATAGAACTCCAGAGGGAGGCCCACCAGCAGACCCTGGAATTAGAACAGGCTAAGCAGAAAAACACAGCCGATCCTAGCAACCCTTCACCAGTTATTGTTCTGCATCCCAAGAAATTTCCCACCTACAAGGCAGGTGATGAAACTGAGGCCTTCCTAGAAAATTTTGAAAGGACCTGCCATGGGTACAGCGTCCCTGAAGACCAGTACATGATAGAACTGAGGCCACAGCTCAGTGGACCCTTAGCAGAGGTGGCAGCTGACATGCCTAAGGAAAACATGAACAATTATAAACTTTTTCAAACCAAGGCCAGACTCAGAATGGGGCTAACACCTGAGCATGCCCGTCGGCAGTTCAGAGCCCTAAGATGGAAACCAGATGTGTCATTCCCCCGATACGTCTACCACATTGGAAAGAATTATGAAGCCTGGATATCAGGAACCAAGGTTAACAATATGGACGAGCTGCACCTCCTAATACAAATGGAGCAGTTCTTAGAGGGTGTCCCTGAGGAAATAGAAAGGTACATCCTAGATGGGAAACCCAAAACTGTAACCGAGGCAGGGGAGATTGGAGCCAAATGGGTGGAAGTAACAGAAAAGAAATAAGCTACTGTCAAGGGGAGCGAATACAACAGGGGGCACACTGACAATAAACCCTACAACCGAGGACAACCCAAGACCCCACCTACAACCCAAGGAAAGCCGCAGACTCCCTAGTCTCCCTCCTCACCAGTCTCCCACCTTGGCCCAGTGACCAGGCAGCTGGGCGATGCTTTAAGTGTAATGAACTAGGACATATAAAGGCCAACTGCCCCAAGAACCCCAACCGAGTGCAGTTCATTACACCGCCATCACACCAACGATCCCCAGGCCCAGATGCCTCTCAAATACCCTTGGAGCGAAGGGAAATTTTGAGAGTGGGCAGAAAGAAAGTTATTGCATGGAGAGACATGGGGGCACAAGTGTCAGCTATCCACCAATCCTTGGTGGACCCCAAATTCATCAATCCAAAGGCCCAAGTGACAATTTTCCCCTTCATGTCACAAGCTGTAGACTTGCCTGCAGCTGAATTGCCTGTCCAGTACAAAGGCTGGTCAGGAATGTGGACTTTTGCAGTCCATGACAATTATTCCATCCCCATGCTACTGGAGGAAGATTTGGCCAACCAGGTAAAGCAGGCCAAGAGGGTGGGAATGGTTACCCGCAGCCAAGCCAGGCAAGCGTCCAGACCCATCCCTGTTCCTGAGCCGTCCACAGGGGCCCCGTCTGTGTTGCCAGAGACCCAGACAGAGGTATTGGATCCGGATCCCCTACCAACGACTGAATCAGCCACAGTGCCTCCAGTCCCAAACCAGGAACTGGAAAAGCAACCAGCACCAGAACTATTGCCAGCACTGACACCAGCGTTTGCAAACCCATCTTCGACCCCAACGCCAGAGGGTGCCAGTGAGCCTGAACTGGCAGAAACAGCAAACAACCATACTCAAGAGGCTCAGCCAGAGCCTGAAATACCACCTGGTGCACCAGCGGAGAGCGGTTCACCAGCAACTAAAACAACCCCATCACCTACATCGCTTCCAGAGGGACCAAGCCCAAGTCCACAGTCTAAGGAAGAACTGGTGTCTCCAGCCTCAAGGGAACAGTTCCAGACTGAGCAGGAAGCAGATGACAGCCTTCAGAAAGCTTGGGCGGCGGCACGGAGCACTCCACCGCCTCTCAGCTCTTCTAACTGATCCCAGTTTGTTGTAGAAGAAGGACTTTTATACAAGGAGACTCTTTCTGGTGGACACCAGGAAGACTAGCATCCGCAAAAAAAGTTGGTGGTTCCAACTAAGTACCGGGAAAAGCTCTTAAGCTTAGCCCATGATCATCCCAGTGGCCATGCTGGGGTAAACAGAACCAAAGACCGGTTGGGGAAGTCCTTCCGCTGGGAGGGGATGGGCAAGGACATTGCCAAGTATGTCCGGTCTTGTGAGGTGTGCCAAAGAGTGGGAAAGCCCCAAGACCAGGTCAAGGCCCCTCTCCAGCCACTCCCCATAACTGAGGTCCCATTTCAGCGAGTAGCTGTGGATATTCTGGGTCCTTTCCCAAAAAAGACCCCCAGAGGAAAGCAGTACATACTGACTTTCGTGGACTTTGCTACCCGATGGCCGAAAGCAGTAGCTCTAGGCAACACCAGGGCTAAAGCTGTGTGCCAGGCCCTAACAGACATTTTTGCCAGGGTAGGTTGGCCCTCCGACATTCTTACAGATTCAGGATCTAATTTCCTGGCAGGGACCATGAAAGAACTGTGGGAAACTCATGGGGTGAATCACTTGGTTGCCACCCCGTACCACCATCAAACCAATGGCCTGGTGGAGAGGTTAATGGAACTTTGGGGGCCATGATACGTAAATTCGTCAATGAACACTCCAGTGACTGGGACCTAGTGTTGCAGCAGTTGCTTTTTGCCTATAGGGCTCTACCACATCCCAGTTTAGGGTTTTCACCATTTGAACTTGTGTATGGCCACAAGGTTAAGGGGCCATTACAGTTGGTGAAGCAGCAATGGGAGGGGTTTACGCCTTCTCCAGGAACTAACATTCTAGATTTTGTAAGCAACCTACAAAACACCCTCCAACACTCTTTAGCCCTTGCTAAAGAAAACCTAAAGGATGCTCAGGAAGAGCAAAAGGCCTGGTATGATAGACATACCAGGGAGCATTCCTTCAAGGTAGGAGACCAGGTTATTGTCTTGAAGGCGCAACAGGCCCATAAAATGGAATCATCATGGGAAGGGCCATTCACAGTCCAGGAGCGCCTGGGAGCTGTTAACTACCTCATAGCATTTCCCAATTCCTCCCTAAAGCCCAGAGTGTACCATGTTAATTCTCTCAAGCCCTTTTATTCCAGAAACTTACAGGTTTGTCAGTTTACAGCCCAGGGAGGACATGACGCTGAGTGGCCTGAAGGTGTCTACTATGAAGGAAGAAGTGATGGGGGCGTGGAAGAGGTGAACCTCTCCACAGCCCTGGAACATCTGCAGAGACAACAGATCAAGGAGCTGTGCACTAGCTTTGCCCCATTGTTCTCAGCCACCCCAGGATGGACTGAACGAGCATACCACTCCATTGACACAGGTAATGCTCACCCAATCAGAACCCCACCCTACCGGGTGTCTCCTCATGCCCAAGCTGCTATAGAACGGGAGATCCAGAACATGCTACAGATGGGTATAATCCGCTCATCTACCAGTGCATGGGCATCTCCAGTGGTTCTGGTACCCAAACCAGATGGGGAAATACGCTTTTGCGTGGACTACCGTAAGCTAAATGCGGTAACTCGTCCAGACAACTATCCAATGCCACGTACCGATGAGCTATTGGAGAAGTTGGGACGGGCCCAGTTCATATCTACAATAGACTTAACCAAGGGGTACTGGCAAGTACCGCTAGATGAACCTGCCATGGAGAGGTCAGCATTCATCACCCATGCAGGGGTGTATGAATTTAATGTCCTTCCTTTCGGGCTGCGAAATGCACCCGCCACCTTCCAAAGGCTGGTAGATGGTCTACTAGCAGGACTGGGCAAATATGCAGTTACCTACCCTCGATGATGTGGCCATTTTTTTAGATTCATGGCCCAAACACCTGGAAAAAGTCTTTGAGTGCATCAGGCAGGCCGGACTAACTGTTAAGGCCAAAAAGTGTCAAATAGGCCAAAACAGAGTGACTTACCTGGGACAGCAGGTGGGTCGAGGAACCATAAACCTCCTACAGGCCAAGGTGGATGCTATCCGAAAGTGACCAGTCCCAAAGTCAAAGAAACAGGTCCAATCCTTCTTAGGCTTGGCCGGGTATTACAGGCGATTTGTACCACACTACAGCCAAATTGCTGCCCCACTGACCGACCTGACCAAAAAGACCCAGCCGAATGCAGTTAAGTGGACTGATGAGTATGAGAAGGCCTTTAGCCAGCTTAAGGCGATGCTCATGTCTGACCCTGTGCTAAGGGCTCCGGACTTTGACAAACCATTCCTAGTAACCACAGATGCATCTGAGTGTGGTGTAGGAGCAGTTCTCATGTAGGAAGGACCGGATCACAACTTCCATCCTGTCCTGTTTCTCAGCAAGAAACTGTCTGAGAGGGAAAGCCACTGGTCAATCAGTGAAAAGGAATGCTACGCCATTGTGTACGCTTTGAAAAAGATACGCCCATACGTTTGGGGACGGCAGTTCCAGCTACAAACTGACTATACTGCGCTAAAGTGGCTTCATACTGCCAAGGGAAACAACAAAAAACAGCTTCGACGGAGTTTAGCTCTCCAAGATTTTGATTTTAAAATTCAATACATTTCAGGAGCTTCTAACAAAGTGGCTGATGCACTCTGTCATGAAAGTTTCCCAGAATCCACTGGTTAAAAATTGTCCTTAAAACGTAGAAAGTCTTGTAGTTTACATACTTAGTAGTATATATAAAGGTGCATGTGTTGTATTAATCTGTTTATTCTAAAGTTATAGGAAGAAATCACTGCCAGTGAGGTTCCCCACTGTCTGCGATTTGGGGGGCATGTCATAAACAGATAGTTAAGGGTTAATGTCTCTTTTACCTGTAAATGGTTACAAGCAGTGAACCTGGATCATCTGACCAGAGGACCAATCAGAAGACAAGATACTTTCAAATCTCGGTGGAGGGAAGTCTTTGTTTTGTGTTGTTTGTTTGTCTGTTGTTCTCTCTGGGTTCTGAGAGTAACCGGACATACCTACAGGCTCTCTAATTTTCTATTCAAATAGTAAGTACCAGGAGAAGGCGGTTTAGTCTTTTTGATTGTTTTCTTTATTTGCAAATGTGTATTTTGCTGGAATGATTTTAATGTGTATTTGTGCTGGGGGGAAGGCTCCTCTCTAGTGTCTATAAGCTGAAAGACCCTGTAACATTTACCATCTAAATTACAGAGACAACTTTTACTTTTTTTCTTTCTTTTATTAAAAGCTTTTTCTTTTTAAGACCTGATTGATTTTTTCTCCTTGTTGAGGCTCAAGGGAATTGAGTCTGTACTCACCAGGGAATTGGTGGGAGACAGGGAGAGAGAAGGGAGGAGGGGGAGGTGGAATCCCTCTGTTTTAGATTCACAGAGCTTGAATCTGTATTACCTCTTGGGGAGGGGAAAAGAGGAAGGGTAAAGGTACATTCCTCTCTGTTTTAAGATTCAAGGAGTTTGATTCACAGTGATCTTCCAGAGTAACCCAGGAAGGGAAAGCCTGGGAGAGGCAATGGTGGTGGAAAGGGTTTACTTTCCTTGTGTAAGATCCAGGGGGTCTGGGTCTTGGGATCCTCTGAGAAGGTTTGGGGGGGACCAGAGTGTACCAGGCACTGCAAGTCCTGGTTGATGGCAGCACTACAAGATCTAAGCTGGTAAATAAGCTTAGGGGGATTCATGCTGGTACCCCATCTTTTGGACGCTAAGGTTCAGAGTGGAGGTTATACCATGACAGGGAGATTCACTGCCCTTGAGCAAAAGAGAATCAGGCCTACGTCCTGGACTAAGCAGTCGCAGAAAGAAGTCTTGATGACACACGTTCATAAGCACCTGCTGTAAGGTTACACCAGAAAGGGTAGCACAGCCTAGTGTCACTTCTGTTTGCTCCATTAGATCTGCAGAATATTAATAACAAACTCTGAAGCATTGTTTTTCACTGAAATGATCAAACACTTGTCTGAACAATAGAGAATTTCCTCTCCAGCCTAGGGAAATATCCGTACGAATAGTCATAAATAGTTTTGTGTGGCCACATGGTTCCACATGCTGCATACTGGGAAATACCCTGAGAAAAGCTCACAGAAAGTAACAGACAAAACTAGTACTCCTGTTCTTTTTGCGGATACAGACTATAAGTATCTCCTGTCTGTGTGTTCCATTCTATGCATCCGAAGAAGTGAGCTTTAGCTCATGAAAGCTCATGCTGAAATAAATTTGTTAGTCTCTAAGGTGCCACAAGTACTCCTGTTCTTTTTGCGGATACAGACTAACATGACTGCTACTCTGAAACCAGACAAAACTCAGTCTCTTTGTTGTGGAAAGGTGCTGCCACAAGCATGACTGCTGCTATGACAAGGCAGAACGGGAAGGCTGCAACCCCAAGATGCTGAGATACGAATGGACTTGTGAACACAGTGCTGTGGTGTGTGGTAAGGAAATTATTCCACTTTCCTTGTATGTTTTAGATTTATTCCATTCCCTTTACTTTAGGGGCCACTTCTATTTAAATTTGTTTTGCTTGGGCCCTGCAAATGGAGCAGGAACATTTAAAAAACATCATGATTCTCTCTCCGTGACCTCGACTCCTTCCAAACTCTTTTAATCCCTTCCCTCCAGATCTTCACCTATGGAGAGACTATCTTGATGTAGCTAGTCAAGTTCAACCCCAAATGTAGGAGGTGGGGGTAGTAGCTACATCCATGCAGATAAAACTACCTGTGCCTTGTCTCAACTTTGATTTGAGTTTGGGTTAGCTATCTTAGTGTAAAAACACACCTATTTTTTGCTATGAAAGAATAGCCATAGTGTGGCTGTGAGGCACAGCCGGAAGTGCACTAAACACAGGTATGAATGTTGTGTGAGGATGCACTGATTCATGGTCCCTACAGTCACACCACAAACATGAGTTACATAGAACTGAGCTAACTCTATGGTAAACCAAGACAAGGCTGTGACAGCCTCCGCTAGCCCTTCTCTAATGCAGCAGCTAACAGCTGCCTCCCTCACATAACCTCCAATGGAGATTAGTGATGCAAACACTGCATGGCTTCTCCTTTGGGCAAGTCAGCTGCCCTAACCTAGAGCACAGCAGTCCTTACTAGTCCAGGGAGGTGTTATGGCTGACTCAATACAAATAAAAGGGAAGAATGATTTAATGCCAGGAAATGCTGGAGAGATTTAGCTGAACGCTGGAAATGGAAATTGAGAGAGAGAGAGTGCCAAGCCAAACTGCTCTAAGCACAATAAACTGAAGATGCTGGGCATGCTACAGAGAGAACTTGGGAGGGGAGGGCAAGGCAAAAATAGAAAATTCTGAGGTGGGGCTCCCTCAGTCACTTCTGTTGGTGTGGCACTCTGGATAACCGAGTCATTGGAACCCAAGAGTGAGAGAACCCAAGCATGAGAACAACTCTGTAGCCTGGTGGGCTTAGCATTCACCCAGGATGCAGGAAACCTAGGCTTCCTATTCCAAGTGCTCATTAAGTATTTATCTACAGTGGAAAAGTTTCAGCAGCAGAGACTGAGGGAACACCCACCTCCAACACAATAGTGCAGTAGTTAGAGCATTCATGTGAGAAGTTTCAAATCCCTTCGCCTCATCAGATGGAAGGGAGACATAAACTGAGGGTCTCCCAGATCTCAGGTGGGTGCCCTAACCAGAGGGCTAAAAGCTATGAGGAAGCTGCTTCCCATCCCCACTTCTTGCAAAAAATGCCTTGTGTGTCCACCTCCAAAGAGGGTTCACAGCTGAGAGCGGCTGGCAGAGATAGGTGTCGATCTACACGAGATGGGCTTAGACAGCTTGTGGATCACATTTTAGGGCACCTATTTCTCTACATCCGTTGTACTGGGAGCCTGGGTGCCTTACTCAGGCTTTGGAGATTGCAATGTGTTCCTGTGATTTTCTAGGTGCCTAAAGGTTTGCTGATATGAACTGGGTGTCACAGCACCTGCATACCTTTGTGATTCTAGGCCTAAGTTTTTACTGAGTTATATTCTGTACTCTGCAAAGCCAGGAGAGTCTGGAAGAGGAAGCAGGGTTCCACTCCTCCTTGAGCACCAACAGTGGAATTGCTTAACTAAGTTCCAATCAGTTATGCCCATGCAAACCTGTCAAAAATAAAGGGCCTGTACAGGGGGCCACTGAAAGTCTAATTTGGCCTGCAGATCCTTTATGACTGGTGGGCTGCATCTGGCCCTTCAGACATTTTAATCTGGCCCTCAAGCTCCCGCCAGGGAGCGGGGTTGAGGGCTTACCCCACTCCATGTATGCTGTGGCTCTGTGCAGCTCCCGGAAGCAGCGGCATGTCCCCCCTCCAGCTCCTATGCATAGGGGCAGCCATGGGTGTCCAATGCTGCCCCCGCCCCAAGCACCATGCCTGCAGCTCGCATTGGACAGGAACTGTGGCCAGTGGGAGCTGTAGGAGTGACACCTGCAGGTGGGGCAGCTCACAGAGCCGCCTGGCTGCGCCATCGCATAGGAGCAGATGGGGGACATGCTGCTGCTTCTGGGAGCTGCTTGAGGTAAGCACCGCCAGAAGCCTGCACCTCTGACCCCCTCCCATGCCCCAACCCCCTGCCCCAGCCCTGATCCCCCTCCTGCACCCCCAGCTCCTCACTTCCAGCCCCATCCCAAAGCCCACACCCCCATCCGGAGCCCTCACCCCCCATACACCAACCTCCAGCCCAGAGCCCACTCCTGTACCCTGAACTCCTGATTTCTGGCCCCATTCCACAGCCTGCACCCCAGCCCCCAATTTCATGAGCATTTATGGTCCGCCACACAATTTCCATACCCAGATGTGGCCATTGGGCCAAAAAGTTTGCCCACCCCTGCTTTATAAATATCAGTTATGGTGTTTCTGAGAAGGAAAGAACTCAACTTGATTCTCAAATGCATGTTGAATTTCCAGGGCTGAGAGCTGAGAAGAGCACCTTCTTGTAAACGGAGTCACCTTTCAGAACAGAAGCAAAGTTTAATACATGCAGCTTTTTGAGAAGTGGTGAAAGAGGAGTAACCATATTACAGATGCTTATAATAAGTACAAAGTGAAAGGCTGGTTAAAAAAAGATGTAGGTGCACATTTTCAAAAAGGGTCACTGAATTTGGGTGAAAACTGAGGCACTCAACCGTCAGGACCACTTAGGAAGACAAGTTGAACATGTATTCAGTGGGTATCATATGGCGGGCACGGTTTTCTAGACACTGCCAATTTGCCGCTAGCTATTACTGTCTGATGCTCTTGGTCCAAATTGAACTGTTCATCCTCTGTTGTCATTTTCTTTTTCAGATACACTGACAGATAGATGCCAAAAAATGGTGTGCGAATGCGACCAAGAAGCAGCCAAATGTTGGGGCACAGCCTCTTATAACCCACAGTACGTCCTCTGGCCAGATTTTTTATGTGGACAGACTACTCCCACGTGTCATGTTAGTTAGATATTGGGGGACAAGACTAATCTTCTGGGGCCATTTTTCTAATTTCTAACATACTGTAATAAAATTGTTTATCTTTGATCAAGACTGATAGTGGTGTTAGAGAATTTCTGGCAGCCTGAGATGGTGAGGAGGAGAAAAGAATTGGTTAGGCACCTCCTCGATCTTTGGAATTAAGGATCAACCCCTCCATACACCTCCTTAGTTGAAGAGGGTCAAAGACATCTAATAGCGCACCACAGCAACTCCACCCTGCAGTTATAGATAGAAAGAAAAAGTGTCAACAGCAGCTACTGGCATGCTGTCCTTTCACATTGCCTTACATTGAGCACCCATACGTTTTGGAAAGCCTGGGGCCAGGGGTGCTCTATTTGGTTGCCTTTAGTTAATTCCTACTGATGGCTACGCTGTCTATCAAAGCCCCAAAATAGCCCATTCTGGAAGTGCAGAAGTCATACTTTACGTATGGGGGCTGCTGGAGATGGGTAGACAGGCATCCTCATTTTCTCTATCATGGAGGACAAGCTGCCAAAGGGCATGGTCACTTCTCTTTGTAAAGGAACCTGGACTTCTGGCAGGAGCCATGGTCAGGGCAAGAACTGAACATTTATCAGATTTTTGTCTCTCTAAAAGTCCTGACCAACAGTCTCTTTTTTTTGTCATCTCACTTCACACAGCTGAGAACACCTCTGAGAAGAACCTCAGAGGTGGGAAGAGAGTCACATTTTTCTTTTTCTGTTGTAGGGGCAGTAACCATTCATGTTTTCTACCCATAGGCTCATCAAATCCTGGACACACCTGAGTGTATAGCTCCACTGCTTCACATTTTAGGCCCTGATCTGCTTCTGTCCTGTAGAGATCTTAGCTTATCCCACTTTCTCTGCTGTATATGATTGCCTTCAGAAATATTAAATCATGCAGCTGAGATTATAGACAGCATTATTCATGTTAAAGCAATAAATTCCACCTCAAGTAAAAGTTTCTTATTCTACTCTTAGTTGTATCCTTTATATTTTGGGTCTCTATCCCACTTTTGAGTCCTAGAACCAGAGGATGGACATGATGTCAGCTTAATCTCATCATCCAACATGAGGCTGGGTGGAACTGCAATGTGGTAGGTGGCTAGTCATGAAGGTTTTAGCACAGTGTGATAGCCTGCATACCACAAGAGAGACCCAGTTATGTGACTGGAGCCTGCCCAGAGATGAGGGCCTGGGAATTTGTGCCTGAGATGAAAATGTGGTCTCTTTATATGAGAGACCTCTAGGAGCATCAGGGTGCAGTGCATGTATAAAGGATGAGACTTTCAAAAGTGCTCCACATGGGCCTAACTCTGCTTCCATTGAAGTCAATGATGAAATGCCCATTGACTTCAACAGGAGTGAAGTTAGGCCAATGTCCAGTGCTGTTTCCACACAGAATCCCTACTGTGCTCCAGGGAACTCACTTGACCTCAGAGGACAGACTTTAACATGGGAGATCTCCTGGAGCCTCTGAAAAGCCCTTGGCTGAATTACTCCCAGGCTTTGTTGAAGGTTCAAACTCTATCTGGAATGTTTCTGGATCACTGTAAGAGTGTTAATGTTGCCTTTAATTATTTTAGTTTGTTAGAGGCTTGAAATCCCTTTGTTTTCTGCCTAATAAATCCTCTGGATGTGTAAAATCAACCCTCAAGAGTACTTCAATTCCTTTGCCTAGGGTATTGCAAAATGGCTTTTCCTCTGCCCCTACATTCCTTCATTACAAGAGCTCACCATGACAACCAAGTCAACAGAACAAGGTAAACTATACTGGGTGCTGCTGCTAGGTTAGAACATTGACTTTCCTTGATCCCCCGGAAGGAATGCATTCAGGACAAATAATATGAGGGTAGCAGTTAGCAATTGGTGAGATTAAGTATTTCGCTCATCCATCAGTCTCTATTGAAACAGGTGCCAGGTTTTATGCAAGAATTTTGTAGCTGAAAATGCTAGGGCACTACCTTTTAAAACAAGAAACAATGCAAGGAAAGATCCAGGGTGATGTATAAGAAATACACCTATCCTTCCAAGATACATTGTCCAGTTAACCAGGACTGTAGCTAATAATAAGATTAATCTCTTATAAAAGGCTGTTTTGGTCTATGCCAGTGATTCTCAACCAGGGCCCCGGGGCCCCCTGGGGGGCTGTGAGCAGGTTTCAGGGGGTCTGCCAAGCAGGGCAGCATTAGACTTGCTGGGGCCTAAGGCAGAAAGCTGAAGTCCCACTACAGGGGCTGAAGCCTGGGGCCCTGAGCCCTGCCACCTGGGACTGAAGCTGAAGCCTGAGCAATGTAGCTTTGTGGGGGCCCCTGTGGCATGGAGTCCCAGCCAATTGTCCTGCTTGCTACCCCCTAATGCCAGTCCTGGCTTTTATATGCAGAAAAACAGTTGCTGTGACACAGGTGGGCTGTGGAGTTGTTATAGCATGTTGGGGGAAGAAAAAGGTTGAGAACCCCTGGTGCATGCTATATTAGGAAGTTGACCATACTACTGTGTATGCAAAGGCAACAGTAAAGAGTCAGCATGTCCTGAATTGTACTGAAACAAACATTTTTATTTCAGCTATAGACAGCACACATGGATAGCTCAAAAAACTGCCCCTTTTGGTTCACAGAATGTGACAAGTTACGACACACATGGAAGAAACTATTTAGTCTTCTGGTATTTTCTGTAACCATGCCGCTCAAGTTATGCTGTGCAGGAAGGAAGAAAGAACAAGTGAGTGATGCGGATATAATACAACACAGCCAAGTATCCTACAACCACTAAACTGTCATAGGCGTCATAGAAACAAATGGGTTAGTGAAGTCTACCCATTCATGCAGTTTGGAATGCAAAGTCTTGAAGCAAAATGGGCTACCACTTGGGGAGCTATTCCTAGAATCAGACAGAGGACTTAGGCCAGGGGTGGCCAACCTGTGGCTCTGGACCCACATGCGGCTCTTTAGAAGTTAATATGCAGCTCCTTCCATAGGCACCAACTCCAGGGCTGGAGCTACAGGCACCAACTTTCTAATGTGACGGAAGTGGGGGAGGGAGGGAAGCTCACTGCTCAACCTCTGGCTCTGCCACCAGCCCTGCCCCTACTCCACCCCTTCCCGCCCCCTCCCCTCACCCTGCACTGTCCTTGCCTCTCTCTCCCCCACCCCCATCCTCCTGCATGCCAGGAAACAGCTGACCTGGAGGTGCCGGGAGGAGGGGGAGGTGCTGATCCATGGGGCTGCCGGTGGGCAAGAGGTGCTGGGAGCGGTGGGGTAGCTGATGGGGGGCTGCTGACGTATTACTGTGGCTCTTTGGCAATGTACGTTGGTAAATTCTGGCTCTTTCTCTGGCTCAGGTTGGCCACACGGTGGTCAGTCACGGTGGTAATTAATATTCAACAGAGTGGAATGAAACAGCAGTGTGCTGACTGCGAGTCCTTTCTAGGACTGACCATAAGGTGGCAGCACTGCTTTAGAGGAAGAGGTGTGTATGTGTGTGCACGGTTAGAGGAACAGGTATACAAGTGTGTATGGGCGCACATCGCTTTGGGGAAGGTGTGTGTGTGTGTGAGAGAGAGAAAGAGAGAGAGAGCATTGCTTTGAAGGCAGGTGTGTGTGAGTAGCCATGGCCAGATTTCTGAAGTGCTCAGAATCAACAGTTGGCCAGCTTTTCAAAAGAGCTCAGCTCCCATTTGGCCAAATAAATAAGGTTTTCAGAGGTGCTCAGCTCCTATTATGATACTTAGCTAAGCACTTTTGAAAAATCTGGCCACTTCTTTTGTCGCCTAAGCAGGAGTGAGCAGCTTTGAAAATTTGGCCCTCTGTACTGTTGTGATCTTTTGCATGTAAGGTCTAGGGTGAGGGTAAGAACGGTAGTTCAGACTGAAGGGGGCAGGAGAAGGGATTGAAGACAACTCAGTATTTCTGAACGGTCTGTGTCTATTCAACATGTACCTTTGTGTGGGAGTTTGTGGGCAAGCCAATCCTTCCAAGTTTTTTGTAGGTGAATGATGTGCTGTGTCCACACAGACTGTTACATCCAGCGTAGGTTTGTCTGAAAACCAGACACAGACTTAGGGTATGGCTACACTTGAAATTTCAAAGCGCTGCCGCGGCAGCGCTTTAAAGTGTGAGTGTGGTCGGAGTGCCAGCGCTGGGAGAGAGCTCTCCCAGCGCTACACGTAAACCACATCCCTTACGGGTGTAGCTTGCAGCGCTGGGAGCCGCACTCCCAGCGCTGCGGCACTGATTACACCGAGGCTTTACAGCGCTGTATCTTGCAGCGCTCAGGGGGGTGTTTTTTCACACCCCTGAGCGCGAAAGTTGCAGCGCTGTAAAGTGCTAGTGTAGCCAAGGCCATACATCTGTCTTTGTCACTGGATTTCACCAGAACCGTCCAGCTATCCTGTTCCTTGCATGATCCCTGCCCAGTCTGTGACTGCTAAGTGGTTAAACCTGCAGGAATTCTAAAGGTACTTTGGAGTTTGAGCATTGGCCTGCTAAACCTAGGGTTGTGAGTTCAATCCTTAAGGGGCCATTTGGGGATTGGTCCTGCTTTGAGCAGGGGGTTGGACTAGATGATCTCTTGAGGTCCCTTCCAACCCTAATAATAATCTATATGCTCTATCAGATAAAACTGCGGAAGCGCGCGAGTGCCAGCTATCCTGAGGGAAACTTCGGAGGGAACCAGCTACTAGGTGGTTCGATTAGTCTTTCGCTCCTATACCCAGGTCGGACGACTGATTTGCAGGTCAGGACCGCTACGGACCTCCACCAGAGTTTCCTCTGGCTTCGCCCTGCCCAGGCATAGATCACCATATATGCTCTATGTTATCTGTGTTTTATGAGAAGTTCATATTTTTATAGTAACTGATCCGAGAATTCACTGTCTCCTCCATACCTTGGTGAGGTGCTTGTTTTATGCACAGGAGACACTTCCTCAACCGAGGAGTTAGAACTATAATCAGAACCACCAAACCTCCTATACCGACTGCTACAACCCCGATGATTGTTTCAATGGATTCTTCTATGCCAAACAACCCTGGGGAAAGAGGCACAGTGACACAAGACATATTACATGGAGCTATATGCCCATGTAGGATAGTACACAGGCGAAGTTCCTGATTTCTACAGTATCTTGCTGAGGATGTTGCCTACTGTGATACAGATTATATGGATTTCTTGATGGGCAAGAAACTGCAGGTCTCTACAGGAGAGAGAGAGAGTATAGTCCACTGCAGATCATGTGGATTTATTTCAGCATAGGCAGGAAGCAGCAATACACTATAGGGACTGGAGACAGTATATTGCACGCTGATTTCTTTCAGTGCAGGGCTGTAGGCTGTACTATGCTGTGAGGTGATAGTGAATTATGAATCAGGCTGCATTTATAGGGATCTCCCTGTATTCTCCATGTACTTGTAAGGTATGAGCAAACAGTAAAGAATACCTTGCAATATTCTGAGTATTGTAACTTTTCTGCAACTTTCCAAAGGAGATAGCACCAAAGAGGGGTAAGATCTGAAGACATTTGTTTCTCACTGGGACCTGGGGGCAATCACCACCACTTGACTGGTAGGTAGAGATGTGACAGTTCCACATTCTTTGGGATCATTACATCCTGAGGTTCTGGTTCAGAATTCACTGGAACTGAGTATTGGTTGGGGACATAGAAGGTCTCTGATCTGGGGAGGGTGGGAGAATAGAGAAACAGCAAGAGGAAGTGTGTCTTTAGGAAGACCCACTCATCTGTTTAAAATTAAGCATCCTTTGCAGAATAGTGATAGGGTTGTTCCCCATGCTTTAAGATAAGCATCTGTTTGAATGCTTTGCTGAATCAGGGCCTACATGCAGAGGAGGCAGCTTATCAGCAGTGTCACTAGTTTAAAGGCCTTTGCAATGGACCTCTTTTACAACCATGTAAAATGGGACAGAAGGAAAGCAAAGTGCTGGAAGAATTTGTCTGAAAGGACAGTCAGAAGGGAATGGAATAGAGGGAAAGGAATTGCTTAAGAGAGATACAAGAATAAAGGAATTAAAGCGAGTTAAGGCAAACATTAGGCGGAGCTTCAGGAAAAATGTCTTAACATGAAATCTATTACAATGTACAAAAACCTCCCAAGAAAGATGAGGACATGCGAAAACTAGTGTGGGCATAGCCAAGAGAATGTATTATAGGGAACCACCTTGTAGTTTGATACACAGTTTGGCCAAGAGGTGGACTAGTCAACCTAATAGATCTTTTCCATCTCCAAAGCTCTGATTTATTTAGATCAGTTTTAAGAGGAACAAGTTTTGTGGTAAATAATGTCCATTGTGAGTTAGATTTCTCTCAGGGTATGTCTACATTTCGCACTGGATCGATGGGCAGCAATCAATCCAGCGGGGGGTTGATTTATCGCATCTAGTCTAGATGCGATAAATCAATCGCTGAGCACTCTCCTGTCGACTTCAGTCCACCGGAGCGAGACGCGTAGGCGGAGTTGATGGGGGAGGGTCAGCCATTGACTTACCACAGTGAAGACACTGTGGTAAGTAGATCTAAGTACTTCAACTTCAGCTACATTATTCACAAAACTGAAGTTGCGTAACTTAGATTGATTCCCTCCCCTGCAGTGTAGACCAGGCCTCATTTTCTGGTCCCTTTCATTCAAGCATATTGCTGAACTGATGCATTCCACTGCCCCAGAAAGATGGAAAGGCAGCTACATTGGTCATAAAGCACATGTTGTGGGGATGACGTGTTAATGAAGCTATCAAAACAAACAATGTGAGATTTCACCAGACAAAGGCCAATATCTTGTGAGAGGCATACTCTATACTGTCACAGTTATTTTACCTATTAGTATCAGCTCCAGGCCTCCTCTTCCATCTACTAGTGCACAAACCAACTTCAAGGGGCGAAAAAAAAGAACTGAAATGAACACAAAACATTACCCAGTGCTCTTCTGATCCTGAGCTTTGTACCACTCCCCATCACAACCTTCCCACTGGACAGTGTCACCTGGCAGAAATAAATGCCGTGATCGCTGGCTGTCACATTGAGGATAGTCAGGGAGGCATCTCCTTGGGATAAGTTCCCATGTATGAAAACCCTGGAGTAGTTTGTCAAGACAGTCACATTGTTCTCCAGTAGGTCCCTCTGCCCCTTTTCATCCACTTTGTACCACTTCACTGTCAGCTTGCTCAGGGATGGGCCCCAGGGACTGTGAAATTGGCAATTCAGGGCCACAGTTTCGCCCTCTTTGGCTTTCTCCTTGGCTGGAATCTGAGCCACAAATGGATGCCACGGCTCAGGGGTGGTCACCACTAGGGGCAGCACCGCGGTGGGTGCCGTAGCAGGAGAGTTGAGGGTGATGGTTGCATTCTCTTTTGCTGCATCTTCTGCACAAATGAAGACAACTGCACAGAGAGAAAGATGAACGGTTTTGAGGTTAATAGTAGGGTTGCGAGGAACGCCCAGTCAAAAAGGGACCCTGGCATCTCTGGTCCAGTCGGCAATGCAGTGGGGCTAAGGCAGGCTCCCTCCCTGCCCTGGCTCTGCGTGGCTCCCGGAAGCGGCCGACATGTCCCTGTAGCCCCTAGCTGCAGGGACAGCCAGGGAGGGTCTGCATGCTGCCCCCGCCCCGAGTGCTAGCTCTACAGCTCCCATTGGCTGGGAACCGCAGCCAATGGGAGCTGCAGGGGTGACGCCTGCCTGCCCCTGTGCCTACGATCCAGACATATCAGCTGTTTCCGGGAGCCGTGCAGAGCCAGGGCAGGCAGGGAGCCTGCCTTAGCCCCACTCTGCTGCCGACCGGGAGCTGGCTGAGGTAAGCACCACCCAGCTGGAGCCCGCACCCCAAAAACCCTGCCCCAGGTTGCAATTCTCTCCTCCACACTAATTCCCTCCCAGATCCCACACCCCAACCCCTACCCCAGCCCTGAGTCCCCTCCTGGAACCCACACCCCGCACCCCAACCCCCTCTCCCAGCCTGAGCCCCTCCCACATCCAAACTCTCTCCCAGAACTCGCACCCCCTCTTGCACCCCAACCCTCTGCCCCAGCCCTGAGCCTGCTCCCGCACTGCGAACCCCTTGGCTCCAGCTCAGAGTCCCCTTCTGCACCCTGAACCCCTCATTTCTGGCCACACCCTGGAACCTGCACCCCAAGCTGAATCTTTCACCCCCTCCGACACCCCAACCCCCTGCCCAAGCCTGGATCCTCTTCCCGCACCCTGAACTCTTCATTTCTGGCCCCACCCTGGACCTCGGACCCCCAGCTGGAGCCCTCATCCCCTCCTGTACCCCAACCCCCTGCCCTAGCCCAGTGAAAGTGATTGAGAGTAGGGGAGAAGTGAGCAAAAGAGGGGGAGGGGACTCAGGAAAGGGGCAAGGTAGAGGACAGGGCAAGGGTGTTCGGTTTTGTGAGAGTAGGAAGTTGGCAACCCTAGTTAATAGTGGAGCAGTGGGAGCTGCTAGGTACTTAGCACAGCTGAAAAGCAGGTCACTCGCTTAGGTGCCTAGATATGGACTTAGGAGCCTAAGTTTAGGCAACCATTTTTTAAAATCTTGGCCCAATTGTGTGTGAACTGATGGAACCTCCAGCCCAAGTGTCTGTTCAAATGAGTTTAAGGGTGAATGTGAATATTTCCCACAACTCTCGTATTTCCCTCTCATTAACTTTTAAATACATCATCTGCCCAATTTCTACCTGGGAGAACCTGCTTTTTATCCACACTGCCCTCAACTCTAAGTGCACCAGGCAAAGTTGAGGACAGGTCAGAGGTGAGAGGCAACAAAATGACTGAAGATGAGAAATTAAAAGGGAGGGAAGAAGAGAGTTCAACCAGCCAAGAGAGCCTAACAAGGAAGGCTACCGAGCTAAATAATATTAGATAGCTCCTTTATGAGTCATGGCAGGAAGGACAAGGATGGGACCTGCTTTGATATTTGCTCAACAGAAAGGTGATTGATAATCAGCCCATTCACGGTCTCCTTCCTTCAACGGCATGAAGGTTGGAAGTCGACAGTATCCGAGTGTCCCACACTGTTTTGACAGCTGGCATCTTGAAAGACAGAAGAGGTACTCAAGAACACTGCCAACAGACTTTTATCTGTTTATTAGCAAGTCTGTTGACAGTACCCAGGGTTATGTTCAAAACCAGAGAAGAGGCAGCACTACCCTGCTGCTATTTATACGTATAAATAGTAGAGATGCTCTGCAGGGATTTCAAACCGCATTTCCCCGGGCTGCTGCTAATCATAGTATCAATCAGCCAGGAGCTCTGGGACAGCTGAGTGTGCCTCATTTCTGGAAACAAACCTCAGCGCACAAAACAAGAAGAATCTTTTCCCTCTGAAATGCCTAACTGGAACAACTGGATGGAGTGCCAAGCACGAAAACAAAACAGCAATAGAGGGTTTAGAATCCATATTTAAAATATTTTTTATTTTCTTAAAAAGACAGTTCCCATTCCCCCAAGAACCACCTACAGAATGTCATGGAATACAAGACATTATGTGGCGAGGGGCTGATTTTCCATTGCCTTGAGACTGTTGTTGCCATTTACAGAGTGCAGAGTTTGTTAAGAGGATGTCAAATGCTATCATTCTCCTTTGGCAGTATTTGATCCTCATGCTGCCCTCACTGGGCACAGCTGAACATGATGACCCAAGGTGCAAGGCAGAGTAGAATCAAATTTCTAGTCTCCAGGTTACGAGTGATCAATCAGAGTGGCTTCTCCACACACACACACGCACACACGCAAAATCTCTTTTGTGTTTATGTGATGCTGTATGATTGGATATGACCATGACTATTCATAAGAACATAAGAACGGCCGTACCGGGTCAGACCAAAGGTCCATCTAGCCCAGTATCTGTCTACCGACAGTGGCCATGCCAGGTGCCCCAGAGGGAGTGAACTTAACAGGCAATGATCAAGTGATCATTGATATTACCACTTTATACAGATGCAACAAATCTTGGAGAAAGTATGTCATGTAAGGTGTCAATGCAAAAGTTATGATTTGCTAAGTATGATTACCCTGTTTATATGCGTGTATTATCTTTGCATCTGAAGTTATGAATATTAGCTATGCACTGGTAGCTTACACATATGTTGTATTCATGGGTAACACCCACCAGATAAGATTTACATCAAGGCCAGACAGCTATGTGTTGATGGCCGACTAAGGACACTTCACTCTAACAATGGGCCATAGAAGAAACTCATCCCACCCAGTAAGCCTGCCTGTGGATTCCTCAGCAAGAATATGGGCAATAGCTGCCACTGTGAGTAGCCAAGCATGCAAGGACATGTGATATGCTCATGTGGCCCTGGACTCCATCTTGAGCGAGTAACTTTCCACAAACTGGGCTGTGAGCTTTTGGGGGTTTTTTTGAGACAGTAAATTTCCAGGTACCAGGCACGGGATATAAAAGTCCCCTGAGATATCTCCATTTTTCCTCTTTCCTGTCCTGATTCTCTGGATTTACAACTAAAAAGAGTATTTTGAACTATGTACCAAGGACCTTCCAATCTTTTGGAAGTTACCAGAGACTTTACAAGCTAGCAGTGTATATCATCATTGCTACAAACCTGATATAAGAACTTTGCAATTATTTGTATGTATATGATCTAGTAACTGTTACTAACTCTCTTCTTCTTTTATTACTAAACTTTTAGTTTTTAGTTACTAAAGGATTGGCATCAGTGTAGTTATTGGGTAAGATCTGAGTTATATATTGACCTGGCTAAGTGGCTGGTCTCTTAGGATTAGATGAACCCTATGTTTGAGTAAATTGGCTTTCAATAACCACTCATCATAGAGTCCAGCATCTGGGTGGTGAGACTAGGGCTGGAATGCCTAAGGAAACTGCATTTTTTACTTCCTGTTAACCAGTGTGGTGAGACAGACGTTTACTTTTGTTACTGGCTTGGTATAAACTAATGAGAGAACAACCACCAGTTTGGGCTGAGTCTGCCCAATTTCTCAGCAGTTTGTCCTAAATCTGGCATTCTCAGCTGTGACCCACTGAGGCACAATGACAGTTTCTAATTAGAAATATATTAATATTAGAAATTAGAAATATTAATTATTTGTGTTATGGTAGTGACTAGTGAGCCCAGTCATAGGCCCCCATTATGGCAGGTGCTATACAACAGAGAACAAAAAGACGATTCATGCCCTGCACCAAAAACCTTACAGCCTGTGTGTGAGGCAACAGATGGATACAAAGATGGGGAGAGTACAAAGTAGTTGTTTGTAAAAGATCCTAATTGGCTACAAAACCAATGTTAAACAATGTTAAACAGTTACATGGTGCTTACATTCTGAAATGCTTTACAAAATGTGCTGTACAACAGCCAAAACAGTTGCCTGTGAGGTAGCAGTCCACATACTAGAGAACAGCATGGTAGTAGCACAGCATAGAATCATAGGGACCTCAGGAGGTCATCCAGTCCAACCCCCTGCTCAAAGCAGGACTAATCCCTAGATTTTTAGCCCAGTTCCCCAAATGGCCCCCTCAAGGATTTAACTCACAACTCTGGGTTTAGTAGGCCAATGCTCAAACCACTGAGCTATCCTTACCCCCAAGAGAGTGTACCTATTTCCTAGAACTGGAAGGGACCCTGAAGGGTCATTGAGGCCAGCTCCTTACTTTCATTAGCAGGACCAAGTACTGATTTTGCCCCAGCTCCCTTAGTGGCCCCCCTCAAGGATCAAGCTCACAACCATGGGTTTAGTAGGCCAATGCTTAAACCACTGAACTAGTGTCCCCTTGTGATATAGAAGAGGCAGGACTCAGTTGTAATGAATATAAAAGTGATTTTTTTTTTATTGAGGCAACGAGATATATACAGTAGCTGTGATTCTCTCAGGTTCTCTTGCTCCAGATTGGCTAACACACTCTGTGCTGCCTCATGTCACCATGCAAGATGGCTGCTGTGTCACACCCCAGAGGTGGCTGCATTTCTGTGGTGAGTGAGTAATCACTGTACATGCAGTCTGTAAAGCTCTTTAGAATGAAAGCCATTTCAGTTAGTAACAATATTCTTTACTTCCTATTCCTAACAGTGAGAGTTCTCTGTCAAACAGCTGCCCCATTCCACTCCAGAGCTCCATGTCAGTGCTGAGTTAGGCCATATTTTAAGGATTCCTATAAAGCACTTCGGAATTAAGAGGCATTTCAATGGGAAAGATATTCTCCTTCACTTCCTGCCCCAAACTGTTCTGTAATGTTGTTGTGTGTTGTTAAACAGCTGCCACATTCCACCCCAGAGGTGGCTGCATTTCAGTGGCGGATGAAAAAGATTAATATATAGTTAGGTAGGAAAGTTTGTAAAATGTTTAGCAATCTGAAAGGTGTTATTGAAACATAGAACAATGATTATAAATGCAAGTTATCTTCATAGTTTCTGCCATTTTCTGAACCTTGATATACATTTGCTCTGTCAGTATCATAACATCATGAGGGATAGCAATGCCACATGCCAGTGAGTCAGCCATCTTTCCTTGCTTGTAAAAAGCTGCCTTGGGCCATAATCAGAATGCATTGTAATAGGAGGAGTGCCCTAAAATCTCTCAAAATGGTTGCATGTGGTTAAAGTCTGCTGTACCAAGAGTTTATCTCCCAGGATTTCAGAACTATAAATACAGGCATCATCATAGTTATACGTAGGGTCCCATTCTATCCCCACTTCTAGAAGGGGGAAGGAGGTGAAATATATGGTTATAGCTTGGGAAGGCACAGGGAACAGGGGCAAGATACAGCGCTGTAGCTTACACCCCACTTCCTCTCCATAAGCATTCCTCTGGGATCCAGCACCAAGTGTAGGGAGGAGAGCAGAAAAGGTTGGGAGGGATCAGGACAGGAAGCTGGTCATTCCACCCAGTATGCTCCTCCCCACCCACCTAGGGGAAGGGGGGGTCAACAGGAGCAAGTTACCACCCGCCAGGACTGGTTCAAGGGGCTCGTTATTGGGAGCGGGGATGACTGAATGGTGCTATTTAAAAATCAAACCACCTTCCAGGGCTAATTAGATCTGTGGAATGTATTGGATTTTAAGATATTTTAAAAGTAAAATGTGTTTGTATTTTGCTGTGATTTATAATATAGATAAAGGATGAAGACTCTCCAATTGGCTGCAGTTCCACTGCTTAATATTGAATATCTTTGTGTATATTTTGGTCTTTCTGACAATAATTTGGGGCTCCTTGAAGATTGTGGTGGGGGGTACAAATATCCCCGTTGCCTCCCCAGTAGCACCAGGCCTGCTGCAAACAGAGTCTGCAGTAACATGTGCAAGGGACTTGTGTATGAAGGTGGCTTTGGAGAGTGAAGTTGGAGAGAGGACAGCTACAGTCTGGGAAGTGCTGAAGAGCAGGAGTTCCTGGAGCTCTCTCTACTATCTCGCTCTACTATCCCTGCCTGCCCACTTCCCCCAAAAAAACATATGATTGAGAGGGAACTCCCTAGGGGAGAAAGCAGCAGGTAGCCCAGCTGCTGAAAAGATACCCTTCAGTAGCTGAGGGGTCAAGGAGAAATGTAAAGAGCCTTGTACAATTAGGTCCTTCAGGGTGCGTCTACACTGCATCTAGATGTGAGCCTTCCAATCCCACTCCAGGGACTTTTTGTCCTATAACTACAGAGGTGTTAATTGACCCCTTCACCTTGAATGGTCCTTTAGAACATGTGCTAACTACATATGCTAAACTATCTGCTCCACCTTGTCCTTAGCTGTGACACTCTGAGTACCTTTCCCAGACCTGAGGAAGAGCTCTGGCCTTGGCTACACTGGCGCTTTACAGCGCTGCAACTTTCTTGCTCAGGGGTGTGAAAAAACACCCCCCTGAGCGCATCAAGTTACAGTGCTGTAAAGCACCAGTGTAAACAGTGCCCCAGCTCTGGGAGCGTGGCTCCCAGCGCTGTAAGCTAATCCCCTCGGGGAGATGGAGTACCGGCAGTGCTGGGAGAGCTCTCTCTCAGTGCTGGTGCCACAACCACACTTGCACGTTGGAGTTTCGAGAGTAGCCAAGCCCTCTGTATAAACACAAAAGCTTGTCTCTCTCACCAAAAGAAGTTGGCCCAGTAAAAGATATAACTGCATCCGCCTTGTCTCACTAATGAACTGTTGCTTTAAGAGTGGTGAGCACCTCTGCATGCCGGCTTTCAGGAGACATCCGAATTGTTTTGTCATTAAATAGCCATTCTTTCTTCCTATCTATTTGGAGTATCCTACTCTTAGGGCAAATCTACACACAAACCGATGCAGCTGCACCACTGTAGCACTTTGATGAGGATGCTCTAAGCCAACAGGAGAGCTCTCCCGAGAGGTGGCAGCTATGTCAGCAGGAGAAGCTCTCCCACTGAAATAGCGCTGTCTACACAGGGGGCTAGGTCAATATAATTACGTCGCTCAGGAGTGTGGATTTTTCACACCCGAGTGACATTGTTATACTGATATGGGTCTCAAGTGCAGACCAGACCTTATTTCATATGTCCATCTGCAGTATGATTACTGTCTATTTTCCATTTACGGAGTAAGAAGGTACCATTTTTACATTGGCACTTTTCTGATCATAACTGCACATTAATTGTGTTTTCTAACATCATCCCTGTTCACCATGACTTTTACTTCCACCTTGATATAACTGACCTTGTCATCTGTTGTGATCCTATATCTTTGTCTCAATATACATCACTGAGATTGCAATTAATCACTAAGAATCAGAACCCAAAAGAGTGGTCTGTATCTTCTAGTGCCAGCTGTGTTTTGGATCGTCACTGTGAAGGTCACAGCACAGACTTTTTTTTTTCCATGTTGCGCAACTGGGAAGTGACTAGTTCATTGATATTTAAATAGACGATGCCCTTATGTTGGCATCCAGGAATATTTCTTGCCAAATGCTTTGTTGACTCTGCCACTAAGCTTTTTTTATTCCATTCTTTTCATTAGTATAGAGATGAGTATCTCCACCTGTCATGTGGAAGTCAGGTCTGATTCCCCGATAGGGACAAGCTCTGTGTTTTTTTGCTTTTAAGATACTTAAAATTAGGCTGACCAATGCACTGGGAAATATAGTGCAGGGGACAATCCTCTCGGGCCAGGAGTAATGCATTAGGGAATCTATAAGTAATTTTAATATAAAGCTGAGATTTTCGTATCTAGGGCCGGGTCCTGAGGAGCACACAAGGCAGGTTAAAGGGGGTGGGGTGGCTCAAAGATGAAATAAAGTTTACTTTTGCGCTACCCCAAACTCTACTCCCTGGAGCAGTGGTCCCCAACCTTTTTGTGGCCAGTAGCACATTCATGTTTTCAGAAGAGTGTGGCAGGCACCAACAATTTTTCAAGGCTTATTTTGTATTTGTACATTAAATAATACGAAAAACATCATATTTAATATTCTGCCCATTCTGGGTTGAAATAATAGGGACGTCGTCTCTTATTTGAACCACTCATTTTGGGGCAAAATGTTAAAAAAATAATAAATTGCAAAGCACAAGAAAGCAGCAGTATCAGTGCAGGAAGAATACTCACATACAGGGCTGGTTCCAGGCACCAGTGGAGCAAGCAGGTGCCTGTGTCAGCACATGCTACGGGGCAGCATTCGGTCCATTCTGCAGAGGCGGAGCATTTTTGTTTGTTTGTTTGTTCTTTTTTGGCAGCAGTTCTGGGCAGTGCAGGGAGAAGCCTGAGAGAAGCTGCGCAGCCTGCAACCATGGAGTACTCTGTCCCTAGCAGGCAGGGGGCCCTGGCATCTCTCCTCTGCTGGGCACTAGGCGGGCCCTGCACCTGCCGGGGACAGAGAAAACCAGCACCTGCAGCCCTGGAGTTCTCTGTGCCTGGCAGGCGCGGGGCTGCGGCTTCTCTGCAGCCTCGGAGTTCTCTGTGCCCGGCAGGCGTGGGGCTGCGGCTTCTCTTCTTGAAGCTGGAAAGAAGCTGCAGCCCCATGCCTGCCGAGGACAGAGAACACCGGCGCCCGCAGCCCTGGAGTTCTCTGTCCCCGGCAACCACAGGGCCATGGCTTCTTTCCCCTGCTGAGCACTAGGTAGGTGCACGTAAATGCTCTGGCGGGCGCCATCGTGCCCGCAGGCACCATGTTGGGGACCACTGCCCTGGAATAAATCCGAGCAGCCTATGGACGTCTTTAACTTACGCCAGATGCAAACAACCTCAAGGAACTAAAATGGTAGCTGGAGATTGGCACAGGGTATAGGTCTCCTGGTCATGCCCCCATTCCTTTGGCCATACCTACTAAGTGGACATTTGGGAGGGGAGTGGCAAAAACTCATTATGCCAGGTCTCCACCATCAGAGAATTCCCCTACACTACAGCAACTGGTTATGCTGACTTTACAGCTGGGATCTGCCAGCAATCCAGTGCAATACCGTCGCATCACATTCCAGGAACTGACCTCTAAATTCTATAATTAAGTGATAAATGACTGTATATACCTCTGCTTAATTTATGAGAATTTTTAGCTGAGGTTGGCTTTGGAAAATTAATATTCATGACTGTTCTGCGAACACACTGGATAGCTAATATGTCAGAAAAACAAACAAGTCATAAAGCTTCTACTAATGAAGGTACATACTCAGCCTTCTTGAGAACTAATGGAAATGGAAAGATACATTTCCTCTTTGGGATTAAATGCAAAAAAAATGCCTATGAGGTAAATAGGAGTGGATCTATAAACAAGAATGTGTTTTTTTCAATGCAAAATCCAGTACTGAATTTGACCCCAAAGTTCCTTCTGTATCCTGAGAAGTCTTTAGGGGAGAATGGCTTAAAAAAAAAAAAGCCTCACAAACCAAATTTCAGAAATAAGCCAAACTCATCCAGATTAAGGAAGATGTTTAAGCAGATCAGCACTTACCCATCCACAAGGAGAACAGGAGAAGAGGCACTGTGTAGACGTAGAATTTCCCAGCTTGCTGTTTCATAGCTGTTGAAGTATATAGTCAATTTGCCCTAGCCTGTGTCTCAGATCGTATGGGCAAAAAAAATCTCTGCTGTTGCAACAGGAGTTCGCATTCTGACCAGTGAAAGTCACACTTTCTAAAGTTACCACAGCTTCAAGTTTGCAGCATGCTACCTGGCTGACTGCCACATTTTAACTTGTTATAGTGGCTTCCATGCTGTCGCAATAGGGGGGTGGGAGACACAACTATTATTCTCTTTATTGCTTTGGACTTGTGTACACCAGCACCGGAACCTGGAGCTGATGAGTGCTTATTCAGTAGAGGGTTTCTTATCTGTTGAGCCCCTAATGGATTTCTTGGCAGCTGGGCCTCCATAATTCCTATTGTTTTTATTGGGAGTTGTGACTACTCAGTGCCTCTGAAAATCTGGCCATATGTGCTGCGCCTGTGATGAAAATATATCCCCCCAAAGTATTTTTTTTCAGTGTAGTAGAAATCCTGATTAACCAAAGGTTGGTTAGTGTTAACTGTTGGTTAACTGAAGCTTGGTTATGGGTTATATCCCCTGAGAATGGGGAGGGGGGTTGAAAATAGCAGACCTGTCTGCAAAGCTGACTAGGGTACTGTCTTGTTGTTTGTGGAAAGTAAAGCCAGGCTTTCACACAGGAACTGGTCCAACACTATTTTATGGGAAGAACTCCAGTTAGGGTGACCAGATGTCCCGATTTTAAAGGGACAGTCCTGATTTTTGGGTCTTTTTCTTATATAGGCTCCTATTACCCCCCCACCCCGTCCCGATTTTTCAAACTTGCTGTCTGGTCACCCTAACTCCAATAGCCAGCTCCACATTCTGCAACAGCTCACTCAGTACTCACTGATCCTGCTGGCAGTGTTATAGCTGCATGGTGGACACACCATGCCAGCTGCCTGGCTGGCAGCTCTTCCCTGAGCTCTTGGATTGCGGACCCAGTGAGGCTTTCTTGAAGCCCACTGGCTATTTTTCCTATTTCTGCAATGATAGCTGAAGATTTTGGCTATTCCTCAATATCCTTCACATGAATGGGAACGTACTGTTATGGTCTGGTGAAGATTCTGTTCCACATCCATTTAAAAGTTTCCAGTAAGGGAGCCTGAGTATTTTTTTTGTAGTAGAAGGGTACAAAAAGATTGAGGAAGAAAGCTGTAGTGCTATTGAATTGTATTGCTATTATTATAGGCCTGTTTCTTAAACACTCCTGTTGACTATTCTAGTGGTATCATTTTTAAGACAATGACACCCAAACTCTCACATACTCATTCCCCTAACTCCACATCATATCCTAGTTCCTGGCTTCCCAAATCTGGTGACCCGATACTATGTAGGAGGTTACAGGTTTAAGAGTGATTGCTTACTTGCTTTAATTTTGGGCTGTGCTCATAGGTGCTGGAAGCAGGGGTGCTGGGGGTGCTACTGCACCCCGAGGTTTGAAGTGGTTCCCCTCATATACAGGGTGTAAAGTTTGGTTCAATGGCTCTCAACACCTCCACTATAAAAATTGTTCCAGCACCTCTGGTTGTGCCCAGATACTATGCTGATATTTAGACAGATGGATGATGGCTCCAAAAGGTTCCCTGCAAGTGTTTTCAAAGAGCTGAAAAAGGCAACATTTTCTTTCATGATTTAAGCTTCTAAACATAATTGTGAAATCTTCATTTTGCAGCTTTGTTGTCAGTACAGGGTCCATCCGGATATGTTCTTTTATCTCAGTGTTTCTCTGGGGAAACCCAAGAGCCCTGAGGAGGAATTACAGCACTGGATTGTCTGGTGTCCTAGAACTAGAGAGGACTGCAACTCTATAACACTGCCTATTGCTGTACAAGGGGGCCCTTAGGTTTCCAAGCACTGGTGCAGCACAGAAGATTTGTCCCTTTTGACAAATAATCATTTGGAACTGGAAGGAGTGGAAGTCCACACTGACGTTTTAAAACTGGAGGCCTGTATTTCTGCAATGGGGCTCTGCATGATGCTGTATGATGAGCAAAAGGAAATATTGTCTGGGATCCTAGAAATGCATTTGCCACAGAAAAATGTGGAATTTACCTTTTACAGAGACGCTTTAATTTTTACATTTTGTGAAAAAATAAAAACGTATACAATAGAACCCCCATTTATCCAAGCCTCCAATATCCAGCTCTCCATATTAACTGAACCACCAGCCGCCTAGGACTGATAGCAGCAAGGGCTCGGATGGTCAGCCCCCACACGGTGAAGGCTTGGGCGGTCAGCTGGAGCCCAGCTGCTGTCAGACCTTGACGGTTGTTCGGTTAATATGTATAATGAAGGCTTGGAAAAATGTGGTTCTAATGTATATCAATAAAACTTTGTGTTCAACTGATACCTATATATATTGTGGTCAGGGAAACTAAAGTTCAGCATTTAATTTTAATCACAAAAAAACATGGATTTCTATGGTTTTTTATCAGAGATTTTTTTTTTTCCCACAGAAAACTAGGAATCCTGATGATCATATAAAGGAGTTAAACACCAAATTTGAGGAAGTGGTACTGAGACATAAAAACCTTGTGTGTGCCCTGAAGGAGTAGTCCATGCTGAATCATTATTGCACTGTTGTTGTTTATGCTTACCTTATCCTGTATTCATATTTTGTTTGTGCATCTCCCAATAAATTTGTTACTCCTGAGAAAAAAGATGTACCAGCAATTTCTAAACCTGAGAACAAGGAATTGATCAGCTGTTGCTAAATCTCATGATTTTATTATGAGTCTTGTGATATTTGGTGTTTTTTTCTTAAAGCACCAGTGCCTGCACCCCTCCTGGGCTGTGCCTTGGGGGTTGGGTGGGGAGAGGGGCTGTATTGGGAGGGTGAAGTCTGAGGGGGTTGTGCCCTGTGGGGGTGGGGTTAATTAAAGCGAGGCAAGTGCAAAGTACATGTGTAAACCTTTTGCCACTACTTGCTTACACAAATAATCAAGGAAACAAAATGGCTGCCGAGCTTGGCTGGGCAGGGGAGGGCGGAACACGGAGTGGCTGCTAACGGCTGCTAGAGGGAGCCACGCACGTGCACCAGGTGTTTGTGGGGAGTTGGCAGGAGCAGCCCTGCTCATTGCCGAGAGACGGCACCTACGTACAGGCTGTAGGTGGGAGACTTGTGTTCTGGCAGGACTGGCCTTTGGGCCCAAGATTGAAGCTAGAGGGAATGGAACCTGCCAAGACTCCTCTGAGCCCCCAACAGGTAACAGGACTATTGCCTTCCATAAGCCAGGATGGGGGTTGTGGACCCTGGGGCAGAGAAGTCACAGAGGAGAAGACCCACAGTACTCGCCATGCATCTCCCTATCAAATCCCAGTCTCCCAGACCCATTGTATCCCATTCTGCCCATAACCACACACCGGCCTCACCCTATGACTCATCGTATCCCACACCTCCCTCGCCACGGCATCTCAGTTCTTGACCACTGGCCACTGCAACTGGACATGCCTCTGACCTGAAACACCTAGGCCCCCTGCATGGTCTGCTGTGTTTCAAGCCCCCCTGATTCACCAGGTCCTGAATGACTACATGTCTGATACATTGCTCTCCATTGCCCACAATTGGAGGCATCTCTGCCCCCTGCAATTTCTCATTGACCCATTGGTCACTGAGTTGGAATTTTTCCTCTCTGCCACGCTGCTCAATTTGTGTTTATAATGTAGGGATTTAAAAGGCATGTATTTTCAAATGTGCCCACTAATGTTGGGTCCCTCTGTGGGCATCCAGCTTGAACCTCTGCTGGCCTGATTTTCAGAGATGCTGAGCACTCCACGGTTCCAACAGAAATCAGTTGGAATTGTCTCCAGAGGGGTCCCCAAAATTGACTGCCTGAAATTATGGAAATTTTGGTCTTTATTGATAAGAATACTGATTAGACACACCTATATTAAGAATATGCCTTACCTGAGTTAATACTAACACATTCAGCTGGAACTGAAAGTACTAAAAATCTAACCTACTTTTCATTATGCTGTTTGCGTTCTTTGTTTATTTTACTGACCTCAGATAGTGAAAAGAAGCTGGTTTTCTTTTTTTGCTATGTATTTACATATTTTATTACTTAACAATGAGTGAAGCGAACAATTAACTACAGTTTGTACAGCACCTAGCACAGTGGGGTCTCGGCCCTATGACGGGGGCTCCTAAGTGCTAGTGCAATACACATAGTATATAAAGATAATAATCAAGAGAAACAGCCACCTGATTCTAGAGGATGTCTTCATGCATAAAGGAGAGAGAAGTGAGAGTGTTTCTCTACTTTCATAGTTAAAGTACATACATATCAAATGTGTCTACTTGGGAGACACATCAAGTATGATAGTTGTGAATGGCTTTTTAAAGACATTTAAACAAGTCCATGCTGCTAAGGAATTTGCAACTTACAAGGCATAATTCTGCTCCCATTGAAGTCACTAGCAAAATAATAATAATAATTAAAAACACCAAGCTCTGACATTGCATTTTTCATCAGTACATCTCAAAGTAGGTCAATGTTATTATCCCTGTTTTACAGATGGGGAAACGGAGGCACAGAGCGGCAAAGTGACTTGCTCAAAATGATCCAGTGGCCAAGCTAGGAATAGAAACCAGGTGCCCTGAGTCCCAGTCCAATACTCTTTCCGCTTGCCCATATCCCCTCCCAAAAGTTGATGTGATCACAACCTGAGGTGGCACAATGCCAAAACTCCCATTGCTTTCAGTGGAGCAGGGTTTGGCCCTAAATTAGACCATAGTAAGAGATGACAGACAAAGGCTGGGGGACATGAGAAGGATGAGGGTTATAAAACAGTAAAACAGTATGAGATATGCTTTGTTATGCACAAGTCTTGGTTGCTTTACTGTTTCATTTATTTATTTATTTTGGATATGCTATTAATATACTTACAGCCTGAAGGAGTAAAATCTACCAGTCAGGCAGGAGTGGTGGAGAGAATTACTCCTGGCCCAGCATTATTCGACCAATGAGCCCATGGCTTCAGGAGGCATTTAAAGAAGAATGTGATTGCATGGGACCAGCTTTTCAAGTGAGCTCAGTAGCCACAGCCATTTTTTTCAAAAGAACTCGGCAGGTTCTGAAGGAATGTCTAGTATAGTGAATGCTTACGGGAAGAGGGTAGGTTTAGAAGAGAAAATAAGGAAAGAGCAAGTAAAAAATCACTTAGAAAAGTTAGATGCCTGCAAGTCACCAGGGCCTGATGAAATGCATCCTAGAATACTCAAGGAGTTAATGGAAGAGGTATCTGAGCCTCTAGCTATTATCTTTGGGAAATCATGGGAGACGGGGGAGATTCCAGAAGACTGGAAGGGGGCAAATATAGTGCCCATCTATAAAAAGGGAAATAAAAACAACCCAGGAAACTACAGACCAGTTAGTTTAACTTCTGTGCCAGGGAAGATAATGGAGCAGGTAATCAAAGAAATCATCTGCAAACACTTGGAAGGTGGTAAGGTGATAGGGAATAGCCAGCATGGATTTGTAAAGAACAAATCGTGTCAAACTAATCTGATAGCGTTCTTTGATAGGATAACGAGCCTTGTGGATAAGGGAGAAGCGGTGGATGTGATATACCTAGACTTTAGTAAGGCATTTGATACGGTCTCGCATGATATTCTTATAGATAAACTAGGAAAGTACAATTTAGATGGGGCTACTATAAGGTGGGTGCATAACTGGCTGGATAACCGTATTCAGAGAGTAGTTGTTAATGGCTCCCAATCCTGCTGGAAAGGTATAACAAGTGGGGTTCCGCAGGGGTCTGTTTTGGGACCGGTTCTGTTCAATATCTTCATCAACGATTTAGATGTTGGCATAGAAAGTACGCTTATTAAGTTTGCGGACGATACCAAACTGGGAGGGATTGCAACTGCTTTGGAGGACAGGGTCAAAATTCAAAATGATCTGGACAAGTTGGAGAAATGGTCTGAGGTAAACAGGATGAAGTTCAATAAAGATAAATGCAAAGTCCTCCACTTAGGAAGGAACAATCAGTTTCACACATACAGAATGGGAAGAGACTGTCTAGGAAGGAGTATGGCAGAAAGAGATCTAGGGGTCATAGTGGACCACAAGCTTAATATGAGTCAACAGTGTGATACTGTTGCAAAAAAAGCAAACGTGATTCTGGGATGCATTAACAGGTGTGTTGTAAACAAGACACGAGAAGTCATTCTTCCGCTTTACTCTGCGCTGGTTAGGCCTCAGCTGGAGTATTGTGTCCAGTTCTGGGCACCGCATTTCAAGAAAGATGTGGAGAAATTGGAGAGGGTCCAGAGAAGAGCAACAAGAATGATTAAAGGTCTTGAGAACATGACCTATGAAGGAAGGCTGAAGGAATTGGGTTTGTTTAGTTTGGAAAAGAGAAGACTGAGAGGGGACATGATAGCAGTTTTCAGGTATCTAAAAGGGTGTCATCAGGAGGAGGGAGAAAACTTGTTCACCTTAGCCTCCAATGATAGAACAAGAAGCAATGGGCTTAAACTGCAGCAAGGGAGATTTAGGTTGGACATTAGGAAAAAGTTCCTAACTGTCAGGGTAGTTAAACACTGGAATAGATTGCCTAGGGAAGTTGTGGAATCTCCATCGCTGGAGATATTTAAGAGTAGGTTAGATAAATGTCTATCAGGGATGGTCTAGGCAGTATTTGGTCCTGCCATGAGGGCAGGGGACTGGACTCGATGACCTCTCGAGGTCCCTTCCAGTCCTAGAGTCTATGAGTCTTTGAGTCTATGAGGTTGGGAGGAAGGCACATCCTGAGCTCTTTTGAAAATCTAACTGCAAGCATCACTCTGTGAGCTGCTGGGTGCTGAGCATGTCTGAACATTTGGCCCCATTTGTGAGCGTGTAACTCTGTTGAAAATCTCACCCAAAATGCCTAGGATCAAGAGGAATATTCCAGGAATAAAGGGCTGTGTGAGAAAGGACAGAGAGTTAGCCAGGAGAGAAAGAGACCAGGGGAAGAATATGCATTAATCTGGCAGAGTGTAGTGTGCAACCAAAATCTGTCATAGATGTAACCAAAAGCTGGAGAGCATGAATGGTATATCAAAACACTTACCGAATAAAGTAATTCATGATGATTGCTCCCTCAGAGAACACATCTTCAGCAAGCTCTTGTGTGTGCTTGAATCTAAAAACCATTAAGTCCAGCCATTACCGTTGTTTTTTATTTACTCTCATCCTCATCATAGGCGCCGACTCTGTGGCTGCTCCAGGGCTGGAACACCCACGGGGAAAAATTGGTGGGTGCTCTACACCCACCCGCAGCTCCCTGCCCTGCCCCCCCAGCTCACCTCCGCCTCCTCCCCTGAGCGCACCGCTGAATCCTGCATCTCCCCACTTCCTCCCAGCGCTTGTGCCGCGAAACAGTTGTTTTGCACGGCAAGTGGTGGGAGGGCGGGGGAGGAAGAGGAATGTGGCACGCTTGGGGAAGAGGCGGGGCTGAGGCAGGGATTTGGGGAGGGGTCCAATAAGGGCAGCGAGGGGACGGAGTCGGGGCTGGACCGGGAGGGCGCGAGCACCCACCGGCGCCAAGGAAAGTTAGCGCCTGTGATCCCCACATACTAGATTACTTCACCTTCTTGTTCCCCTGCATTAGCAAAATTCTGTTTCTAACATACCAGGGCAACATTTAAATCCAGTTATGTTTTCACAGATTTTTGTTAATTTCATGAACATATTTCCATTTCTATTAGGTTTTATATCCCTTGTTTTTCTCCTAGAAACATGTTGGGGCTAGAATATTTTGAAACATTGTTCAGTTATATATGAAGTTTACATTCTTCTCCTTAAAGGCAGGTTTTCACTCTTTCCCCTATAGGTGGCTCTGTGTAATTCATTTTACATTTAAACTAGGGGTAATCCATTTGTGTAATAGACCTGCAGGATCAATCGACGCTACACATGGCTCATACGGCACCTCATGGTCTCAGACACTATCCGATGGTCCAGGGACCACTACACCGAACACATCACCAGCCACCGACAATACCAGGAGGCGTGAGCCGGAGCGACATCATGCATCGACTACGAGAAAGGGACTGAGAGACTTTTTCCGTTGGACCATATGAACCAGAACCATTAGCTCACTGAACATTAAATCTCAGCAAATGAGGGTCAATCCATCCTCATCATCGTATCCGCTCATTATACTCCACACCCGAACATAGCCATTATATGAATAAGATACCCTCATATCTCAATGTCTGTACTTTGACCTTTTACCCATAATCAGGGATATTGCAGATTATGTATTCCTTATGCCATCCGATCTTAAATCGAACTTCGCACCCCTTGATAATCCGTGTGTTATTCCCTGATAACCGGAAACTCTTACGCTTAAACTCTGTACCGTTAACTTTTTTTTTTTTTTTGGTAAACATCATCCTAATAAAATTTTTAAATCAGATTCATGGACTACACGACATAAAATGCCTACTATCACTCCATATTTATACAGGACCTTTCATTCAGAAGAAGGTGCTTTTTAAATGGCTAGGGATCAGTTCATCACATACCACTAAAACAACACTAATAATAAAATAAAATAAATAATAACAACACCTAGCTCTTAATCACTACAGAAGTTGGATTTCTGAATTATTTTTATTAATTTTATTTTATTCAGGTTTAAATCTAGTTACAGAGTTAACAGTTAAAGAAAACAGAAATGAAGGTGTGCTGGTAGAGCTACAGTCCAGAACACGTTCTTCCTGTGAAACTATTTGTGGGGCTGGGGAATGGGAAAACCCAGTGAGGGTCCCCTCGTGGAGTTTTTCTTGGGTCATCCTTTTGGGGGCAAGGGCTGTGGTAATAGAGTCCCCTCCAGATTCCCAGGAGAGTAGGGCCTTCTGTGCTGGAAGCTTTGTGACCCTGCACCAGCTCTGGGATACCTCTTAGTCTCCCTTCTGAAACTTTTGGAGACAGACTGTCATTGTCCAAGGGACACACTGCAGAGAGGGTAACAGAAGAGTTAAGGCATCCCCAGGCTGTATTAGTGCTCTTCTTGCATCTCTTTGGGACTGGTGAGACATGCATCCCTCATGGTTCCCCCTCCCAATACTTTCTTCCAGCTGCAGATCCCTCTCTCCGCAGAGTGGGCTTTGTGGAGTTAGGGGGGATGAGATGGGAAGAGTGCCAGGGAGGCAACCAACATCTTCCCTTTGTCGAGGAAGTGGGGACCATGCAAAGGAGCTATTCCACCAAACCACTCACTCATAGGATACAGGAGTCTGTAGGCAAAATGTGATTTATTTTTCAGGCTGTGAACAAAAATTTAGATGTTCCTGCATGCAATATTAAACATGCTAAGGAAGGTGCTAGCTGTAAGGGGAGCTCTATACCAGGTCCTGACCCTCAGGTGGCTAGCTTCATATGTCTTTTCATTAGCCAGCTTGTTCTCCATAGCACTTAGATATCAGCTAACTCTCTTAGTGTCAGGTTTACTCCTTTTATATATAGAAGCCTTTCTCCACACAGTCTTCTTATTGCCGCTGGCCCTTTAAATTGCAGATAAGGCAGCAGCTGCAGCCCTATAGTGCTCATTTTAGAGGCAATCAGCTTGCAGGTTGCATCTCTTTCTCTTCTCTATGGTAAGCATTTGATTCTTCTTTCTTAATGTTTGCTTCGTAGCTTTGCTAAGGGCCTGCTCCTTTTGGAGGTGGTTTTTAAGCCACTTGGCTTTTTAACCAGAGCTTTAATAGTCTCCTCAAACTCTGTGTATGTGAGACCAACGGCTCAACCAGTTTGTTTGCTTCATCTGAGTCCTGTAATGCCAGCTGCTGGGCTATTGTTCCCTTGCAAGCTAGCTACCCAATAACAGCTGCTAAAGCAACAAGCTGCCTAGATAGGGCCTATAACAGGGGTGGCCAAACTGTGGCTTATAAGCCACATGTGGCTTTTTTACTATTAAAGTTTGGCTCACAAGCCCCCCATGTGCCCCCCATTCTCTGCCTACTAGACTGGGTGGGGGAAGCTCAGGACAGGACCTCTGGGTGGGGTAAGAGCTTCTGTATAGCAGGGAACGGGTTCTAGGGGCTTCAGCCCTGTGGGGTGTACCTGCCAGGGCTTGGAGTTTCAGCAGGAGTGGGGCTGAAGCCCCGAGCCCCGGCTCTCAAACTTCTGAAGATCATCATGTGTGGCTCAGAGGGCCAGTAAGTTTGGCCACCCCTGGCCTACTGTGACTAAGAGGAGTGGTGTTGCTCGCAGCCCCTCATCTCTGCTATATGTGAGGGTTGATTGGCCTGGGGCTGTCCATCTTCACTCTGGGCTCTGCAGGGAAGGACTCCTTTGCTTGCTCACTCATCATTCCTGTATTTGTGAATGGGGACTGGGGATGAGGGGTTAGTAAGTCAGCTTGCTTTCTGCACTTCATCTCACAGATACAGCCAGTGTCTTCAGGGGAATGGGCTGCCTGCTTGTCCCACTCTTTGGCAGTAACATTCAAAACCTGAATTTGCCCTGTAGGGTGGGGACTCGCTCCCACAGCACTGTTCTGTTGGGATCCCTGGATCCTGGCAGTTATGATGTCTTGCTTAAGCCTGTTAGCTGCTGTTTTCCTGAGGGTAGATTTTGTACAAATTCAGGACAGGAAAAGGAGCATGAATTCAAAATGAATATTCCACATCCCTTTTGCAGATATCTGTACAATATGTGTGTTTAAAGTATTTTTAATGATACCTTTCACCAGCACAGCTATCTGAGGGAATGAAGCCTTGGAAGCTGTAATAAGCTATCTACAGAGCATACAGCACAGGCAATGGTGATGCCTGCTTCCCCACACTAACCTGATGCTTGGCCTCTGTTCTGCAGGGACTGCTTTAGGAGATGGCTGTCCTGCCTTTGCTGAGTCTGCCAGTTTTATGGTTTTCCTCCTGCCTACTAGAAACTGGCTGGCAACCTGCCTTCTCCTTTCTTATAGCCACCGAGCAGCCATCAGATGGTAACCACTTTTGGACACTAATGATATGGGCTGGGTTCTAAACCACAGCCTAGTGTTGATCTATCCTATGGCCTTTCTAAGCTTCAGACTTCCCAAAATGAGATTTTAGCTAACAGTGTTGCAAGCTGTACTCTGAAAGACCCCACTATACTGAACACACACAAGGGAGCTGAGTTAAGATTGCTGTGGCGACCTCTTAATTATAATTGTACAAATGGTCAGGAAATTCAGGCTCCTCGGGTTGCACTAACAAGTTTTTGGGGGTGATATGTAGACAATAGCCATGGTGAATCCCAGCTGTTTAGAATTAAGGTTGCACGATGGGACATTTTGAGAACACACTTGTCTTCTCACCCACAGGTGCCTCTCATTATATCCCATCAGGGAGGTGAGAGCATCTCATCTTTCTCTCTCCTGTGGTGGAGAAGGTTGGCATCTATTGCTCTGTGACAGGTGTTCCTGTTACTGGAGAGCACACAGTAGCTGCCCTGGTGGCTGAGTGTTCCCCCTATTCTGTCTCATTGCAAAGGGAGAGCTCCTGTGATTGTCACTTGGCCCTCTCTGCTTGAGCTCAAGAGCACGGAACATGAACAAAGCAGGCAGAGTAAGGAGTGCTCCTGTGATTGGTGCCATGCTCATCCTTGGGCAACCCCAGCAGAGAGCAGTATGGTGCTGATCAGTGGACTTGCCCCCCTTCCCCCCCGAGTGAGCTGATGAGCAGATCAAGGTGCCTTTCTCATGGTGGCTCTGTTTGTTAAAAATGGTATAGTGCAGGGGTGACCATGATATGGCTCTTTTACAGTTAAAGTGCAGCTCATGGACTTTCCCCCCCGTTCTCCACCTACCACACTTGTGTGATGGGAAGACTGTGGGAGGGTAGTGGAGCTAGGGGCTTCTGTCAGAAACAACTGGTGCCTGCTGGGGAGGGGGCACAATTTAAAGATTCGCCCCCTCCCAACAGCTTGAGTCACACCCCCTTAGGCACGCCCCCCTCTTACCCTCAGAGGCCCCTCCCTGCAGCTCCCAGGTATTAGTTCTGTGTGGACAGGCAGCAGCAAACAGCCAGGAGGTGCAGGGAGGGGCCGCTGCTTTAGCTCTGCAAGGAAAGGCAGCAACAAAAGCAGTTGTTGCTCCCTGCAGCTCCCAGCTGTTTGCTGCTGCCTCTCCCAGTGGCCGCAGTTCCCAGCTTGCTGGGTCCAGTAGCTGCCGCACAGGGCGGGGGCCCGGCAGCACCATGTGACCGAGTGGGGCCAACAAACCCTGGCTAAAATCTGGGAGGGTATGTGGCCCCCTCGGGTCGCCTCTGGCTTCTGCCCACTGGGGAGGAGGTTTTCTGGGCTTTAGCCCCATGGAGCAAGCCTGCCGGGGCTCTGGGCTTGGGCAGAAGCAAGGCTGAAGCCCTGAGCCTGTCAGGCATGCCCCACGGGGCTCTCAAATTTCTGAAGACTGTCATGTGCAGTTTGGAGGGTCAGTAAGTTTGGCCACCCTGTGATAGTGTCTTTTTTTTTACAGGCGTTATTGGATATTACAGGCAGTGTGGTTAAGTGGTTAGGGGCCTGGACTGGGACTCAAGAGACTTGTATTTTATTCCTGGCTTTGCCACTGGTCTGCTGGGCAAGTGACTTTGCCTCTTTGTCTCAGTTTTCCCATCTGCGAATAGTGCTAATGCTATGGATCACCTTTGTAAAATACTGTGAGATCTATTGATGAAAAGCTCTATATATGAGTAAAGTAGTAATAATACAGTTTGACATTTCTGAAGTGCTGTGTTTATGTACATGTGTATGGGCAGTGAGTAATAAAGATTGGAATCAGTAAAACAAGATCATCTTCTCTCTCTCTCTCAAAAGGATTCCTTTGTAGTTTTTTTTTAAATAATTTTCTTTAAGATTGTCAGTTTAATGGTGGTTAAAACAACATTTATGACTGCCTTTTGATTGTTTGCAAAACACTGATGTCCGGGTTGAGGGACATTTGGAAATAAACCCTTAATGTTTATAATATAATTGACATTGAAAAATGTCTGTCTTTAGTTAAGAATCAATAAGTGGGAACTATCTCCCCATCATTTATCCTGTTAAATGTAACCCTTTAAGGTTTTATTTATAAAGCCTGCAAACTGATTAACCACATTTTATTCCAACACCTTTCCCCTCCATTATCAAACTACATGCTTTGCTTGCTTGCTTGGTTCACAGGAAATCCATGAAGTGGATCATGGTCTTATCCGCCAGTTGCTTGCAGATTCAGAGGAGACTCTTGGTGCATGTACTGAGAAAATGCAGGCCCCCGCTCCATATAACTGGAGTGCTGACTGGAGCTTTTGGGTAACTCATTTGTTTTTTCTCTTAATTCATTGTTTAAAATTCTAAGGCCCGAAGGGACTATTGTGATCATCTAGTCTGACCTCCTGTATAACGCAGGCCATAAAACTTCCCCAAAGTAATTCCTAGAGCAGATCTTTTAGAAAAATATCCAGTCTAAAAATGGTCAGTGATGGAGAATCCACCAAGACCCTTGGTAAATTGTTCGAGTGGTGAATTGCCGTCACTGTTAAACATTTATGCCTCGTTTATATATAAACTTATTCATAGCCTTTAATTAATAAGCGTCCCAGCCCATTCTGGGAGGTAGGTAACTTATCATTATCACTTTACTGCAGGGTAAATGGAGACACAAGAAGGTGAGGTTATTTAACCTATGCCGTGTATCAAGTCAGTGGCAGATCTGGATATAGAACCCAGGAGTCCTGACTCCCAGTTCGTTGATTGGGTCATTAGACAATATCTCCTGCCTGTTTTTTGCTTGTACAAAATTAATTGCTGCTACTTATTCCTCTGTAAAGGCAGAATTTCAATCGCTATGAGAATGTAGCATGATCTATTAATACTTTTATATTTCACCACAAAATGAATGTTATGCACCTCCTTTTTGGAAAATGTGTCCAGGCTTGGTATGCTTCTGCATAAGAGAAAGAGCTACTGCAGACTCAGACTGTGTGTAGGCATCTATTTTGCCATGCCTTTACAGATGACTTAACACTGAAAGGAGTGAAGGGCCATTGGTTCTAGAATTTAAGGTCAGAAGGAATCACTGGACCATCTAGTCTGACCTCTTGTATATCACAGGCCACCAACACCACCCAGCCCGTGCACACAAAACCCAACAACTGAAATAAGACTAATGTATTACAGCACATACGAGACTAGACTAGTATGTGCCACAGGCAGAGAATAGGAGGGACCAAGGTGCACCAGTGCCCAAGGCCCCACAGTGGCAGGCAAATGATTAAGAGATAGTGCTTGGTGGGGGGTTCCTTTTAAACACACCAAGGAGTGGGGAACATGCACTGTGCCCATCCAGAGCTAGATTATGAGGAAAATATCTTGACCAAGGGCTAAGGTTCTCACTCCAGAACTCAGTCATTGCAAAATAACTCATGCTCCACCCATGTGGCATTGGAGCCTGAGTGGTAAATAATCACAATGCTGCAGCTATAGATTTGGGAGCATTAACAGTAACAGCTCTGGGGGCAGTCATGTGAGGTGAGTAAAGAGTATTAATCACATTTTTCAGATGAGAAGACTGAGTCAGAGAAGTTAAGTGACTTACCTAAGGTCACACAGTGAGTCAGTGGAATAACCAGGAATGCAAGTCAGGAGTTTGATTCCCAGTCCCGTGCTCATACCTCTAGCATATATCTTTCTTTTCCCACTCCCCACCTCTCTCTCCTCAAGGTGGAATGGGATGTTTTAAATAATCAAAGCATTGACTTAGAAGTAAAAACCTCCTGGAAACTTAAACCTGTTAGGGTTGACTCCACCCTTCCATCTGCTGAAGCAAACGGAACGTTATGATTTGTACTGTGTATCTGATGAAACTTTGCAAAGTCACACTGCATCATAGAGTTCCATGTTTATCCTATCTATTACTCCAGATCAAATTTGTTCAGTTTAAAAGTAAACCTGTTTTTCTGCCAGCCCTGCAAACATACACTAGGATCTGAGATTCACATTTATTTATTTTCTTTTCACATATTCTCACCCATGTTAAAGATCCTGTAGGTAAATATTCTGCCTGCTCAGCTACATCTGTGTACCTGAATTAAGGGCTCATCGAGTTACACAGATGTAGTAGCTATCAACTAGGTTTTGTTTAAGGGGCTAAATGAGGTTGCACATGTGCCATTGTGTAATTCAGCCTACACAACTACTGTTGTTGCTAATTCACAGAAAGAAAAGAACCCAGTTTGACTCTCAGATCTCAGGGGCTGTTTGACAGTCTGGCACTTAGGAAAAAGACACCTGAGTTTTACTTGTAAGCTTGGCAAATCTGAGCTGAAGTCATTGAGTTACAAGTTTGTACAGCACCTAACACAATGAGATCCTGGCCCTTGACTTCCAGGTGCCATGGTAATACAATTAAAAATAAATAAATGGCCTCACCATGCCACTATCACAATCGCCTCTTCAGGCAGAATTGCACTTTTAGGATCCTGTGGCATTTTGCCTAAAGGTAGAAGCTAGGCCCAAATTTTCCCTGCTGCCCATTTTTGTACAGCGTGTCATTCATCCATGGAATGCTGCAGTCTGCCTCAGAAATGGTTACATTTCAGTGGTGCTTTCTGTGTGCAGTTTGTCATGTGTTTGGGATTTTTTGCTGTGATGAAGGATGCCGTATAGGTATTCTAATATATTATGTATCTCTGTATTATCCAGCGAAATAACATAACACTTTTTTGTGATTGCTATTTCCTGAACTCCTGGATGGATTTCAGCCTGTAATTCATGTTTGCCTGTTTTATATAAGTATCTTCCTGTATTTAAAACAAGGGACTTGTATACTAGTTCCATACACTTGGCCATTGAAAGGCACCGCTGTGCTCTGTAAAGCAATACTTATGCTGCAGAAGCCAGATGCTGTCATAGATTATCTCAAAAAAGCCTCCGAGTTATTTGCTGAAAGAAAAGAAAAACCCATAATTTAAAAATGGGAAGTAAATCGTTCACCTGCTCATTAGGGGCTGTGGTAATGAGACGTTTATTTTCCAAGTTTAAAGGTGACAGCATAATTAGTGGGGATTGAAGGAAGAAGCAGCAGGAGGCATGAAGAATGATGTCATCAGCCATGTCAGACAACAGCATTCCAGTGCTAAAATGAAGTCATTACACTCCCCTGCCATTAAAATGGTGTTATGTCATTTTCTGCCTCTCTCCCAGGGAATGCTAATCACGTGTTTCATTAATGTCTTGCTTGGTTGACTATCAGCTGTTGGATATAAACTGGTTCTTATAGCTCCCGGAAGCTATAATAGATGTGTAGGTGATAACACAGCAAACGATGTGTGCCATTACATAAAGCATATGTCAGTAACATTCAGTCAAGGATGATAGCTTTCTATGGCAGGTATAGACTTTTTTAGTAGGGTCCTTCCCGCTCTTTTAGCCAATAGAAAAGCTGGGAAATTGCAACAAACACGGGGCTACTCCATAAATATTAACATGCACAAGACTGCACAGATGTCAGCTCTGCTAACTGGAATATTTGCTGAACAAACCTGTACTTTGCTGACTAGCCACTGACTTGTTCCAAAGACTTTTCTACTCTTCTTCTCCAGGTAAGTACCAGGATTTCCTTGAAGATGAAAAACAGGCACTTCTCTGTAAAATTCTGATTGGTCTGATTTTCAAATCTGCAACTTCTATTGACTTGGGTTGGGGATACTCAGCACCTCTGAAAGTCAGGCCAGATGTGACTGACATTTTTCAGAGACACAGTGATCTAGTGGAATAAGCACAGGATTGGGAGTCAGGAACTCCTGGGTTCTGCTTCTTGCTCTGACACTGAGTGTTTCTGTACTGATTTCCCCCACTCCTCCCCTAGCCTCTGAAATGAGGATAAATGTTTACCAGCCCTACTTCACAGGGGTATGGGTGAGAATTAATTGTTTAGGGCCTGATCACCTTAGTAATGTAAAAAAACCAGGAGTACTTGTGGCACCTTAGGCCTGGTCCACACTACGCTGTTAAACTGATTTTAACAGCGTTAAATCGATCTAACGCTGTACCCGTCCACACTACAATGCACTTTAAATTGATTTCAAGGGCTCTTAAAATCGATTTCTGTACTCCTCTCCAACAAGAGGAGTAACGCTGAAATCGATATTAACATATCGATTTAGGGTTAGTGTGGCCGCAAATCAAAGTTATTGGCCAGATAGTTATAGTGATAGCTACCCACAGTGCAATGCTCCGGAAATCGATGCTAACCTCGGACCATGGACGCACACCGCCGAATTAATGTGCCTAGTGTGGATGTGTGCAATCGACTTTATAATATCTGTTTAATAAAACCAGTTTAAGTTAATTCGAAATTATCCTGTAGTGTAGACGTACCCTTAGAGACTAATACATTTATTTCAGCATAAGCATAAACTTTTGTGGGCTACAGCTCACTTCTTCGGATGCATCCGAAGAAGTGAGCTGTAGTCCACGAAAACTTATGCTGAAATAAATGTGTTAGTCTCTAAGGTGCCACAAGTACTCCTGTTCTTTTTGCGGATACAGACTAACATGGCTGCTACTCTGAAACCTTCTACTAATATAAGTAGTTCTCATGCACATAGAGTTCTCACATGTATAAAGGTTTTCAGGACTGAGTCCTTAATGTCTGTACTGCTCTTTGTGTAAATCATTTCTTAAATGCCTTTTATTATTTTATTGCTACAGAATTTTAATAGCAGCTTTTCAATTTACTCAAATGTGTTTTTACTAGAGATGGGGAAAAAGCAGGGGTGCTTTAGATATGGAGATTGTAGAGTACCATTTTTATCAGAATTTCTAAAGCAGGGGTTGGCAACCTTTCAGAAGTCGTGTGCCGAGTCTTCGTTTATTCACTCTAATTTAAGGTTTCACGTGCCAGGAATACATTTTAATGTTTTTAGAAGGTCTCTTTCTATAAGTCTATAATATGTAACTAAACTATTGTTGTATGTAAAATAAATAAGGTTTTTAAAATGTTCAAGAAGCTTCATTTAAAATTAAATTAAAATGCAGAGCCCCCCGGACTGGTGGCCAGGACCCAAGCAGTGTGAGTGCAACTGGGGGTTGAGACCCCTCAGGGGGTCGCAAGGTTATTAGATGAGGGGTCGTGAGCTGTCAGCCCCCACCCCAAACCCCATTTTGCCTCCAGCATTTATAATGGAGTTATACATTAAAAACAATAGGAGTACTTGTGGCACATTAGAGACTAACAAATTTATTGTAGCATAAGCTTTCGTAGGCTACATCTTATGCTACAATAAATTTGTTAGTCTCTAAGGTGCCACAAGTACTCCTATTCTTTTTGCAGATACAGACTAACATGGCTACTACTCTAAAACCTACATTAAAAACACTTTTTTATATATTTAAGGGGGGTCACACTCAAAGGCTTGCTGTGTGAAAGGGGTCACCAGTATGAAAGCTTGAGACACTGTGCTATGGCAAGTAACATGTACATTGGAAATGAGGCGCGCTAAGAGCGAATTTGAAGAGCCAGTAGCCAAAGCCATTAAAACAATAATTAAAAAAAACGCAAAATGTCAAGTATACATATAGTTTAAAGAAGAGATAAGAAGGGACAAAACAGAGATATACAGAATAATGAATGGCACAGTGAATGTAAATTGTGTGCTTCTATTTACCCTTTCTCATGATATAGAAACAAGGGGATGGTCAGTGAAATCAAAGGGAATGCATTTAAAGTTAATATATTTATCCCATGGAACTTATTGCCACAAAATATTAAGTAGACCAAGAGGAGAGCAGAATTAAAGGATTTGATATTTATATGGATAATGGGAGCACCCAAAGTAATATTAGACAGGATTAATTTATTGAAGGGATATAGAATGTTATGCTTTGGGGCATGAGCCAACCATTAATTGACAGGGGTTAGGAAAAAACTTCCCCAGGGGCAGATTATTCTATAGTTGTCTGCTGTGTTGTTTCTTGCACCTTCCTGATACTGTTCACTGAGAGACTGCACTCAGTCTGATCTGGTATGGCAATCCCCATACAGGGAGCATGTAGCGTTATAGCCTGTTAACAGTTGCCTCCTCTTGCATGTTATTTACCCAGTATTTTATATTTTCCTAAGCATTTGCGGAGAGTTGAAAGGTAGAGATTTGCTTGGATTGTGTTCAGGTACCTCCATTAGTGTACTGATGGTTGGTTGTCATATTACAGCAAGTTATTTTAGCCTGAATTTTTTATTTTTAATTGTTTGTATGATATAATGTTTAAAAAAGGAAGTGGGGTGGGGTAGAGTACCACATGGATGGTATATGGATCCAGAGAGGTCAAATAAATATTGGCTGTGATTCTTAATAAATAAATATGTATTATTTCCATGGGCATATTTTGTAACATAAAACCTCAGTATATGCTCTTGTTGCTTGTAGCATGTATTGTAATTGCAATTATTTGGAAGCAGTGTTTAGTTATCTTGGAAACAAGAATAATAGTGCTTTAACTACTGATACCTCAAGGAGCTCTCTGGTAGCAGGAACTGAAAAAGTAGAAATTGATTATTCCTTAGTTGGCCTAGAACATTCACCAAATGGGCTGTCTCTATGAGGGCCAGCTCCAGGCACTAGCTTAGCAAGCAGGTGCTTGGGGCTGCCACTTCAGAGAGGGGCAGCGTGTCCAGCTATTCCGTGGCAATTCGGCGAAGGGTCCCTCACTCCCGGTCGGAGCGAAGGACCTCCCGCTGAATTGCCGCAGATCGTGATCAAGGCTTTTTATTTATTTATTTATTTGGCTGCTTGGGGCAGCAAAACCCCTGGAGCCGGCCCTGGTCTCTACATTACACTTTTCTGGGAAATCTGTCTGTTGTATTGCCGTGATGGTGCAGCTAGAATAGGTGTGGCTCTGGCATATGTACTTCGTTGTTGAACTCTGTTCAGAACAGGCTGAAACAGGACTGAGTTAAAAATTTTGGTGCCCCATCTATCGCTATTATACTGTGCCAGTGGTAATGCAGCAGTGGGAGATTTTTAAAAATAAATCTAGTGTAGACAAGGCTCTTGCGAGTGAGCCTTGAATCAGTTATCTGGTTTTGGTTGGTAGGAAATTTTTTCTTTAATTTTACGTTCAGAGCTTTGTTTTTCCTTTTCAGGTGTTGCCATAGGGAATAAAATTCCATTAAAAATACTTGAGTTATTGTGTAAGACCAACAGGAAGTTGTTTGAGCGTATTTATACCTAAGGCCAGATGTACACTACAAATGTCTGCTGGTATAGCTATGTCGATCAGGGATTTGATGGGATATGATCCCTGACACACACAGTTTTGCTGACAAAAACATTTAGTATAGATGCAGCTATACTGGGGGGAAAATGCACTTTGTTTATTGTATCTTATTTCACTGAGGGGGTATAAGCTGCATCCACACTACGAGCTCTTTGCAGGTAAGAACAGATTTAAAATTTTTATTAAGATGTAGGTCTTTTTTTAAAAAAGAGTGAACGGTACAGAGTTGAAGCGTAGAAGTTTCTTCTTATCAAGGAATAACATACAGATTATCAAGGGGTGCCAAGTTCGGTTTAAGACCGGATGGCATAAGAAATACATAATCTGCAATATCCCTGATTGGGGGTAAAAGGTTAATGGGTCAAAGTACAGACATTGAGATAGGAGGGTATGTTGTTCATCATATAATGGCTATGTTCAGGTGTGGAGTATGAGTGGATTCAATGATGAGGATGGATTGACCCTCATTTGCTGAGATTTAATGTTCAGTGAACTTATGGTTCTGGTTCATATGGTCCAATGGAAAAAGTCTCTTGGTCCCTTTCTCATAGTTGATGCATGATGTCGCTCCGGCTCACGCCTCCTGGTACTGTCGGTGGCCAGTGATGTGTTCAGTGTAAATGTCTGTGGACCATCGGATGGTATCTGAGACCATGAGGAGATGCATGAGCCATGCGTAGCGTCGACCAATCCCATACTATACCAGCATAGCTATACTGGAAAAGCCTTCCAAGTGTAGACTTGGCCTTGGAGATAGGGGTCTCCAGAATGCACTTGAACTAGAACTTTAAAAGAAGACTTTCATTTTTTTCCTCTGTTAGCTTTTTACATTTGTGGCTTGATTGCAACTTAAAGTTTAGTACTGTAAAGAAGCATCTGCAACATAGCTTCCCATGTTTTTCTTTAAAAAAATAAAATAGTCTGTTCCAGATGGGTTGCTTATGTCCTTTTGGGAAAGCAGAGAACTGCAGCAGATGTATTTGTTTAGAGTCACTTCTCATATTATTGATCAGTCATTAGAAACGAGTGGAAGCAGAAAATCCTAAAATAGGTTAAAAAAAGTATTCAGGATTTTCTTGACCTGTATCTGTAGAAGATTTGGGGCATTTACATACTTTCTGATACAGTAAGAGTTTTCTGGAGAGACAGATAAATGACTGGGGCTTTTTTTGTAACTTGTTTTACCTTGGCCGGAACTGTTTAGGATATTCTTATATTCTCTGTGTAACTTTAGTACATGATGATTTGCTTTGTCAAGATGTAAAATATTATGGATATTACTAAAAATATCATTGGCAATAAGTTAAGTAAATCCAGGAATCCCAGTAATAAACCAAGTGCTTTTTTTTCTTATTGCAGTCAGACTCGCTGAGCTAGTGCAGTTCAAGACATGTAGGAACATTCCCCCAAAACTAAAAACTTAGGGCATGTCCTCTTGACAAAATTACATCAACCTAAGTTACAGCCACTTCAGTAAATCATTGAATTGCTTTTGTATGTCCACACTATGCTGCTTGTGTTGGCAGTGCGCGTCCTCACCTGGAGAGCTTGTAGTGATGGTACTGTCAGTGTGGGGCATTGCGGGATAGCTTCTGAAAGCCAGTAACGGTCAATATAAGCAACACCTTGTCTACTCTGACATTGCATCAACTGAACTTCATCAGCATTGACTCTACATTTTGTGGAGGTGGAGTTAAGTCAGGGTAACAGAGCAGTTATGTTGGCAGTACCAAAATCTGTAGTTAGGTCAATGTAAAATGCCTTGAGTCGACATAACTCTGTAGTGTAGACCAGGCCTTAAAGTTAAGATTGCTAGACTGCCACATATCCCACCAATGCAAATCCTAAAAAAAGAGAGCAAGAAAATAAATTAGTAGTTAAGTCATTCAATGCCTAATTTACACTATCAATTTCCCATCTCATCCTCGGCTTCTTCCTCCATCCATTCCCTACAGCCCACATATCTCCACACTCATTCTGAACACAGACAGCCGACTTGGAACTCAGCCATGTTATAGTTTTGCTTTGATGATTGATATCAGGTTTTTCATTGGTGTGTGTAAGTAGAGTGGAAAACACCAACACGGATTGTGCATTCACATTTTTTCTATGTTGACAGTAAGTTCTAAATTTAGAAGCAATTTTTATGTAGAAACTACAGAGCAAAAATTTGAAACATGGAGAAATGTCCAGTGAGAGATAATATATTTAGAGATGATATTAGGAAATAAAACGGATGAAGGTCCTGTTTCAGCAAGGTATATAAACATATGACTAACTTTAAACATGAATTATCTCATTGATTTCTGTGGGACTACTTGTGTGTGTAAGTACCTTGCAGAACTGGAGCCTAAGTGAAAAGCATGGGAGATTATGGTTGATATAAATACAAAACCTTATTTAGCAACATTCTTAAAGGAAAACTTCATTGGTCCATTATGCCACCTGGGATTGCTAAATAAGAAAATCACAAATTTATATTTGTAAAATTTTAATTTTCAGCATGTCTCCATTTTCAAAGTATCTTTGTAACTGTGAATGTTCCTGGTGTCCCTCTCTAAGCCAGTATTTCACTGACATTTCCCAGCAACCACTGGGGATTGGTGCTGAGTTCAAGCCGCAGGGTGGGAGACTACCTGGTCCAATCCTGTGGTCAAGCTACAGATGGGAGTGTTGGGGACTCTAGTACTCATAGAATATCAGGGTTGGAAGGGACCTCAGGAGATCATCTAGTCCAACCCCCTGCTCAAGGTAGGACCAATCCTCAGACAGATTTTTGTCCCAGATCCCTAAATGGCCCCCTCAATGATTGAACTCACAACCCTGGGTTTAGGAGGCCAATGCTCCAACCACTGAGCTATCCCCACCCCCAGCTCATCTTAATTTTATTTGTCTGCCCTTGTATCTATACATGTATTATGTTTAAAACAAAATCCAAGATAATTTTGAGGGTCACAGCAGATGGAGAAAATTCGGGGGGAAAGTGCAGTTTAAACAGTTTTTCTTATTTACACAGCCTAAGTGGAAGAGCTGGTGAAGGGAAATTAATCTGAATGGGACTGATGAATGTACAGATAATATTACCTAATATTTGCACACGTGTGGGATGGGAAGAAACATGAGTCAGCCAAAACAGATACTCAGAAAGGAATGTAGTTTTGTTCTGAAGTAAATTATCATCTTGGGCTGATCTGGAACATGAGGCAATGTCAAGTCAGTAGATTTTAGACTGCCGAAGCTTGAGAGTTATATCTACAGGGCTTACAGTTAAACTGCAGATACAGACACCTTGAGATATGTCAGATGGACTGAGCCAGCATCAAGAAGCAGACATCTTGGGCTTTGAGGACAAAAAAGGTTCTTTTCTGCTATGCAATGTAGGTAATGTTTCAATAATAATGGCATTCATCTATTCAAGTTAGTTTAGACTTTTGTTTCATGTTGTTGCTTTGTTCTAGGTTTCTGTGTAATTGCCAATAAAAGGTTATCTTAACTGGGCCTTGGTGCTGTTAGTTCAGGCATTTACTGATTTCCCCAAGACACAAAATGCGATCTGATCTTGATGGAAACGGTAGTAGGTAACAGCTTGAATACATGGTCGCAGGCACAGCAGGGAGTAGTGGTGAATAGTGCCACAGACAAGCTGGAGAAGGCCAGTGAAGACACAAGTAGAGCTGAATGACTTGAAAGGTGAGAGGTATATCATTTGTTTTTGTTTAATATTGTCACATAATAAATTTACATATTCTTTTTTTATGAGAGTTTCTATTAAATGTGTTTGGAACAGTTATGTAATTCACATAGGACTAGAGCTAGTCAAAACTTAGAATTTCTAGTTTGCTGGAAATTTCAACAATTTGAAATTTGTTCGTTCACAAATATTTTTGAAATTTCCTGTGAATCAGAAATTTGGGCAAATGTTGTTTCAGGTTTCCACATTTTTGTTTTGGAATTGTGTAATTTCAAAATTTATTGTACCCATGTTGGTCCCAAGGTATGAGCTACAAGGTAGGTGAGCTAATATCTTTTATTGGGCCAACTTTTGCAGCTGTTACACTACATAGAGGAAGATGACAGAAATTGGTCCAGTGAAAGATATTAGCTCACTTAGCTTGTTTCTCACTTTATTGTATGATTTTTCATTTTTATATTTTATTGTGTGTCAGTAGTAACATAATACACAGTGCTTTGTGTCAGTATCAAATTTTCCTTAAAACAGAAATAGGTGACAATTTGATTTAGAAGATAAGATTTTTAAATCAGTATTAAGTAGAAGCTGCCCTTAATGATTTAAAAATAGATAAAAACCAGGTTGTTTCAACTATTCTTTCATATTATGACATGAGTAATAGTACATATTATGCAGTACTACTACTGATACCATGAAATAATGTATAGTAATAAATGTAATACAAAAATGAACAAACATAAAGTATAATGCAAAACAAAACTAAAGTTTTCTGAAACTGAACATTTTTTGTTTCAAACATTTTTTTCTCATGGGCATTTTGATCAAAGTTGACACATTTTTCAAAAAGCTTCAATTTGAACAGAAATGGGATTTTCTATCAAGAATGTTTTGATGAAAACTTTCTGACCGGCTCTACATAGAACTTGATAGTTCTGATGTTCTTAATAAGACAATCGAGCATTTACCCTCTCCCTCAGTGGTGTATATTTGATCCAGGATACCGCTGAGCGATAGTTGTTGCCCCGTAATGGTTGGACAGTGGCCTCAGTCAGATTCCTGTGAGGCACTCAGATACCGCTGTGATGGATGCTGAATAGAGCTGTAAATGCATGCCTGCAGAACCAGTCAGTTTTCTCTTTGTTCTCTGTGAATGAAAATCTTGGAATCTCTTCCCTGTCACTTCTCAATGATTCCCTTCATTCTTGTGACTTTCTAGGAGGATATATTTCGGAAGACCTTAACATACAGTTTTCTGTGGTTCAGGAGAAGTCTTCCCCCATGGTTTTTTGAATATACTAGATCTGCACCAACCTATAATTTTACTAGCCAGAATTTCAATTTTACTAGCCAGGCTTTCAGGCTTAGCTAGAGCTTATTGCCATAGGGCCTGGAGACTGTTAACAACTTTAATAGTCTTTGTGTGTGTGTGTGTGCACGTGCGTGTGCATGGGGGAGGGTAGGGGAGTGGAAATCATGCATAGAAATGATCTCATATCCATTTATATGGAACCCATCTCTGAAGAAACTGAACAGATTTTACATGGCTTGAATATGATCATTGTTCCAAAGAATAGCTGAAGAGGTAGTTTGCTTCCCTATGGCAAGGGGTTGGCAGCCTTTCAGAAGTGATGTGCCAAGTCTTCATTTATTCATTCTAATTTAAGGTTTCGCGTGCCAGTAATACATTTTAACATTTTAGAAGGTCTCTTTCTATATGTCTATAATATATAACTAAACTATTGTTGTATGTAAAGTAAATAAGATTTTTTAAAATGTTTAAGAAGCTTCATTTAAAATTAAATTAAAATGTAGAGCCCCCCCCAGACCAGTGGCCAGGACCTGGGCAGTGTGAGTGCCACTGAAAATCAGCTTGTGTGCCACCTTCGGCACGCGTGCCATAGGTTGCCTACCCCTGGCCTACATCTTTAAGGCCAAGGATGGAGAGGGACCTTGTCAATCAGTTCAGAGCTTAGGATTTCACATTTCGGTTATTTGAAACCTAGGTAGAGAGGTGCATCTCACAGTTCTTAATACGTATGGTCAGGCTTATGCTTGAATATATTTCCATCAGTGAATTCCAGAGGAGCAGACCTGGAGTTGAGAACGCCCTCTACCTCTCTCAAGCTTCACTCTTCTCCAGTATTCTCAACTAGCAGAGGTCAGATGGTATATAGGAGATGGCCTTTAAGGAAATCTGGGCCTAGGCCATTTACAAGCACTTGGAATTTCAACCAAAAATCATTTGGCAGTTAGCGTGAGAGCTGAGCACAGGCGTAACATACCCTTGTTGGCCCACCCTGGTCAGAAGACAGGAGGCTATAATATGCTCTAGCCAGGTTGGTTTCCATAGTTAGAGATGTCATAGGGCAGAGGTCCCTAAAATTTGGGGCATGCCCCCGTAGGGGTTGTGGAGGAACATTTTGAGAGGCACGGCTGGGGCCCTAGTCAGCCCCCATGGGGCGAGAGCATGTAGGGAGCACCACCCAGCTCCGCTCCTGGCCCTGGCCCTGGCCCTGGCTACTGGCCCCGGCTGCCAGCCCTGTGCCCTGAGCCTCACTACCCGTCCTGCGCCCAGGGCCCTGGCTGCCAGCCTTAGCCTTCGACTGAGACTCAGCTCCCACCCCTAGCTGTGGCCCCAACCTCATCCACCTTCCCCCCGACCCCCCAGAGCCACAGCCCTGCTCCTGGCTGGAGAGAGTGTGGCAGGCAGGCGTAAGGGGGGAACATGAGGTAAAAAGTTTGGGGACCACTGTCATACGGCATGGAGCCTGCACCCCTAACTTCCTTGTAAGTGATCTCTATACTATAAGTCAAGGTTGTGACAGGTTGACAAAGCAGGATGGGGAAGCATGTACCACTGCTGTCTGGGTAGAAACTGACTTCAGTGCTTTCAGTCAGGCATGTTTATCGAGTACCAAACCATCTGTAAAAGCAAAGACCGGTATCTTGGTACACTTGACTAGTGGTGGCTTTGTGTTAGCAAGAGTGAATAATTGTTCCTGTAAATTCCAGAGAGGAGGAGTAAATGCTATTAACATATATTAATAGCACATGGTGCGAACAGGAAGTATTAGTTGCTTTTTATTATTGCACTTACCTCTATCCTTTTTCCATGTTAGGGTGACCAGATGTCCCGATTTTATAGGGACAGTCCTGATTTTTGGGTCTTTTTCTTATGTAGGCTCCTATTACCTCCCACCCCGTCCCGATTTTTCACACTTGCTGTCTGGTCACTGTTATATCCTTGGGGGCAGCCGGTTTAGGAAGAAATCACTTGAGGTAGAAAGCAGACAGCTAACAAAACTACCATTTATTTACAGACACAGAGCTCACCTAACCGGACGAAACTGTCTGGGCTATCCCCTAATAATCTAACTCAGTTGCCATAAAAACAAAAACCATGACAACCAAATACGCAACAGTCACCCTATTCAATGTGTACAGTTTGTTCTGGAATTTGTAGCTCCGGGCTGTCAGTGTCTTGTCCAGTGTCTGTACTGGAGTGTATTCTGTGGGCAATATGCTTGTTAACCATCTCTGCTGTAGCTGGAAGACTGGATTAGTCTGTGAATGAACTTCTCATGATATCACCAAGAAATAATAGTGGGATAGCACAGCATCGTATGCAGCACTAATTTTAATTTGTTTAATAGTATACGAACACAGAATAAGACACATTCACTGTCCCAGAGAGTTTCCAATCTAAGGGGCCTAATTCTTTATTATCTTAGTAATTAATGCTGGGGGGGGGCAGTTTGGATGAAACTTTTCACCAAAAAATGCAGATTTGGGTTGACCAAACAGTTTGCAAATTCATGTTGATCTCAATAAATTGGTTTGGCTGAAATGAAAATAAAAAAGGAAATATCAAGACAAAACATCTCAAATTTGGGGGGCTAGATTCACAAAGGTATTTTGTCATCAGGAAAAGGTGGAGGTGGTTCTCCCTCCCCCTTATACTTCATAGTATAGTGGTCGGGTCACTCACCTGGGATGTGAGGGATGCAGGTCTGAATCTCCACTCTGCAGGAGGGACTGGAACCAAGAGTCTCTCTCCCCCTCCCCAGTGAATGCCCTAACCACCTGGCTACTCTAGGGTAAGAGTCTCAATCTCTTCCTTTGAAACTGTTCCACTTTGTATAAATAAGTTGTCTTTAGAGCAGGGACTGGAACCCAAGTGTCCCCCCTCCCAGGCGAGTGCCCTAACTACTGGGATATAGAGTCAGTCTCACTCTTTCTCTGGTCCAGTGACTATTCAAGTATGCTATACAAGGTGATTTATGCGGGGGTCACGAGCCCAGCCCTGTGCAGGCACTGTCAGCCCTGAGCTTCTGTTAAATTAAAATTACCCCCCCCATTTTTAATTTACAAGGGGGAGTCACACTCAGAGACTTGCTGTGAGAAAGGGATTGCCAATACAAAAAGTTTTAGAACCACTGCAGTATAGCCTAGTGGTTTGGGCATTCCTTGGGATGGGGGATACCTTGGCTCCAGTCTCTGCTCCAGATTGGGGATATGAACCCGGGTCTTCCACATACCAGGTGAGTACCATGATAACTGGGCTATGATTGGGGACATGAGTACCCCCTCCTCCATGGTTTTTTGTTAATCTAGTCCTTCATTTCCTGTGCTTTTACTAAAAATAGCCAAAGTGTTTCCGTTGAGCCAAAATTTTTTCCAACTTTTTTTGTTTTGCTGAAAATTTTTAAAAATGTTGGTTTTTGTTTGAGCCAAACCAATTTTTTAATTTTATCAAAACTGCCAGCAAACTGAAAAAATCAATAATTCACACAGCTCTAATACCCAGGGTAATACTAATTTTCAACAGTAATCCTGTTATTTTCAATCCAACTACTTGCTATAGGTTAGCACTACCTTTGATAGGTCCCAAAACCAGACCTAAAGTAACCTTCAGGTAAGAGTAAAAGTAAGGCAAATGCCAGTATTTACTAGATATTGGTAAGCATGTGGTGACTGTATGGTTACTGATCAGCCAATGAGAGCTGATTTGATGACCCAACTCTGTTTGTCTCTTGTGCCTGAGCTGTTCTTCAGTATCCTGTTGGTGCAGAGCTGTGGTGTTGATGTTTCTTTGAATTGCCCCCACATTCATTAATGTTATTACTCCAAGCAATTTAAACTTCCTCAGACATTTCCATTTCTGCACTCCTTGCCTTTAAAGTAACAGAAATTGGCAGGGTTTCTAGCTCCTTATTAAAAGAGCCTGTGTAAAGAAGATTTGCGGTTAGCTGGGAATCCCAAAGGAATCTGGGATATCATATCCTGTCTAACTGCCTGGATGTCCTTTCAAGAAGTGAGGGTATGCAGGGTAATACAGAAGTGGGTTTGCCTCAATCAACAAAGCACTGTATAGTTACTGATTCAGAGCTATGGAGATTCTTTTTCTTCCAGCAGTTTTGCAGCCCATTTGGGTCTTTTCATTTTGTTCTTTCATTTAAAATTTGAATATGAATCTAAAATGTTCGTATACTAACTTGAGGCTGCTTCCTGGTAACTCTGTTGTTAACCAGCTTCTGGGCTAATAAATCCTCAGATTTTTTTTTGCCTTGGAGTTAATTCACTTTGAACATTTGAGTCTGGGAATTCAGCCAGCCCAGGAGGAGGAGGAGATAATGATGATGATCTCATGAACAGGAAGCACCCTCAAGTTGCAATTATAATACCTGTGCTCTTGGTGTGTAGCCTAGAGTCTCGTGGTGTACCTGAGTCGTGCAGGCATCTTGGTATTGCCAGTTCCGTTCGCTGAGATCATTTTCACGTGCCTGATGTCTTCCTAAAAGGAAGACACAACCAGTGAATATTCACTATAGTGTTATTGTAGGTCTCCGTCTCCCTGTATGCTAGTATACTAACCCTGTATGCTAGTAACACCCTATGACTCCATGTTATGTATGCACGCTATGTATTCCAGGCAGGTAATGGTTACCTTGTTTATCTGGAAGAACGAGTTCCTGGGACTTATTTAGGTATTTGACACCCACATATTGGCCAACTATATTGTCCCTACCCAGTTACATGTAAATAGGCATTTGGATAACAGTAAAATGAAATTATGGTCAATTGTCTGTAACTGTGGCCCCTTTTTATACAACATATCTGCTCCTTTCACACATTCAGAGTCACATCTATTGACTTCAGTGATTAAAATAAAATTTTCATACTATTCCTCTTTGTTAACCCTCCAGAACTGTACAGCTCTGGGAGACGGAGCTGTGTTCTTTTCTGCCTTGTGTCTTATTACGAATATTTTAGGGTAAGTTCCAGAAAAGGGCTTGATCACCACCCTGGTGTGCCCAAATGCCCAAGTGAATGAAGTGGATGTAACACGCAGAGCTTAAAAATTCTGCATGCTTCTCCTCATGGCAATTAAAACCTTTGTATGTATGTATGCATTTATTTGCTTATATATGTTGTGGTAGCCTAGAGGCCATACTAATGAATCGGGGCCCAATTGTTCTAGTCAGCATACAAATGCATGAAAAAACAGGCCCTGTTCTGAAGAGTTTATAATCTAAATGTAAGAGAAGAGAATTGATGAGAGGGAGCATGAGACAACAATGAAGACAATATTTAAGATCTGCAGATGAGATCTGCTGTGGCTGGAACCTCCACATACTGTATTGGTGAGTGGGGGAGGAGCATGCATTTTCTTTTTACCTGACAGGGAACTGACCTCTCCAGGCAAGACAAATGTCTCCCTGGTGGTGGTGGATCCCTTCTCCTACCTGGGATTGGACATCCTGGTTTGGATGGACTTGATTATAAACTAGCCCACTCTACCACTAAAAATGGACTTGGTTTGGCTCCCAAAATCAACTGATACAGGAGTGTTTTGTATGAGGATGGGGAGGAAGCATGGCACATATAAGTATATACCCTCCTTAGACTGCACACTGAAAGAGAGGCATGTGTGCTCCCACCTGCACTGAAGCCTGAAGAGTACACCATCTTTGAAAACAGGCAAAAACTGGGATTGGCAGAATACTGCAAGGTCTGTTGGGTCTCATCAGAGCATACAGAGGGGAACTGTGTAGGGACCACTTTTCATGGAGCAGGGATTTCCAAAGTGGTCAGGATTTGCCAGGGATCTGTGTGGATAACAGCAGAGGTCTGCAAGAAAAGTAACATGGAGGGCATGTTCATTGTGCGGTTTTCACTGGCTTCTAAACTTGTGTGTTAACCAATTGTTTTTTAACTGAACAAAGTGTTCCTGAGTTCAAAGTACTTTCCAGGTTTGAAGTTCTACGTCCAGATTAGTTTTGGGTATTCAAAGCACAACAGTATCTGAATTTTTTTTTTTTTTTTTTTAATGCCAGAGAACATTTTTCTGGAACTTTTTTATTTTAAATGAACTTACACGTCTGAGCTGAGAATAATAGTTTGCAGGGTGAGAGAGAGAATACTCCTAAATCCAGGTTTGCATGAATGCCATCTCAGCTGTAACTGAAGCACCACTACCATGTTTCCAGCAGGGATAAGTACTTTTATGGTTACAAAGTGCATTTCCTCCTACATCTGGAGGACGAGGTACTTAATCAGGGTCTCTCCTGTATGAATAGGAAGGAGCTGAGGGAAGGCAATTAAATCCTGAACTACCATTCGTGTTAATGAATATAATTGTGTGCATAAATCTCACTTGCACTGAGTGGAGAATAAAACCCATTGTGGTTTACTATACAGCTGGTCGGAGATACTTTGATGAAACCTTATTCCATGAGACTAATTTTGATGGAACTGCATAAAACACTTTGTGAAATTGGGTTGATTTTGTTGGAATTTTGTTTAGGTAGAAAATGGCAGGGGGGAGTTTAGACAATTTTGAAGTGTCCCACTTCTGCGTTTTTGGAATGGAACATTGAGATTTTTCATTTTGAAACAACTTTTTTGTTTCTAAGTTTTAAAATTATAATACAAAATAAGAGGTTAAAATCAAAACGAAATGTTTTGATTTTGTGAAAATGAAATGTATTAAATGACCTGAAAATAAATAAATATATATATATATAAATATATATATATATATAAATATATATATATATATAAATAATTTTTTGAATTTTTCTTTATGGAGAATTTTGAAATTTTTGGTTTTCATTTTAATTTGGAACAAGCCAAATTTCAAAATCCTCTGCAAATCAGAGGATCCGCCACGTAGTTCTAGTAAAATAGCTTGTTTTACTCCTGCGGGAATTCTGCATCAAAAAATTAAAAGTGCTGCACACAGTGTTTTAAAATTCCGGATATTTTATTTGTCAAAAGAACACAATATAATCATGACACTTTCAATCATTTGGCAATTTATTTCAAAATACCTGTCAGCAAAGTATGTCTGTAACAATACAGAAAACAAAAAAAATTTCAGGAAATGTTTTTAACAGAGATTCCTTAATAGGCATATTAATTCATTTAAACTTTGAGTAATAATTCATTTACACTACAATGCAGAAACATATTTCCCGCACCTGTCAGAAGCAGGGCAGAGGCTTGTGGGGGGTGAGAGGGTCAGAGGTAACAGAGGAATTGAGGGAAAGGGAAGTAAATTGCTTGGAAGGAGCCTTGGCATGAACCTGGAGAGTTGTTGGGTGTGGGTGGGAGAAGTATGAAATGGGATTTTGGGGGGGAGGGAGGAGGGATTATTAGGGAGTTGGGGAGCCTTCCCCATGCAGACCCTGGCTGACTCCAGCCTCTCCCTTCAGTCAGGCACATCTGCTCCCATCCCCATGTGTCCCTGTATCTCTCACTTGGACATCACCATCCCCCTCTGCTCCTGCCCCAATCTGTCCCCCCTCTAGCCCGTCTGAATGCCAGTCTTTGTGACTTCCCTAGCAGAGCCATGTGCCCAGCTATCTCTGCCCCCCACCCCCTTATATCCCGTGCCTCATCAACTGGCCCTGCAGACAGGGCACTGTGAGGAACACAGCCTCTCCTCCTCCCTGCTGGCTGCTATGGATAGTGAGCTGGAGGCCCTCTGTTCTGGTGCCACATCAGCCCCTGGTGGGCAAAAGGTGCAACTGCAGTACCTCTCTGACATATTTTCTGTGGAGAAAAAAAAATCTACAGGAGACATGAATTCTGTGCATGTGCAGTGGTGCAGAATTCCTGCAGGACTAACATTGTTTTTAACAACATGTACCTAGTCTTTTAAGCAACAGAATTATATTACTCTGGTAATCTGCACTATAAATGTGACTGTTCAAGAAATGTGCTTCAGTATGATAGTGCCCTGACCTGGTTATAACATAGTTTGATCTTGCCTATGTTGTTGCAACCATATTAAGAAACTGTGGTCTAGGCTCTAGTGAAGAACAGGGAGTTGATGAGATCTGTGTGGTGGGAGAAGTTGAGTGTGTGCAAAGAATTTACTTCTAAAGATAAGAGTGCCAATCCAATGGAGTCAGAAGTTTAAATAAGTTTGGTGATGTGCTGTGCCTGTTTGTGAACTATTTGACTACAATATTCCAGTACCACCTTCAGCTTCTTTTTGGAAAAGTATAATATGCTGCAGGTCAGGACTGAGGTGCCTTGGTCAAGGCCCAGGACTGAGATAGCTTGGGTTACTGTTGGTCAGGAAGGAGGCATATCAGCATAGAGCAGCATGTGGGGAATCCAGGACTGGGCTTTGTCATAAACAGATAGTAGGAGTTAATAGAACAGAAGTACTTTATATCTCTTTTGCCTGTAAAGGGTTAACAAAATCAGTGAGCCTGGCTGTTACCTGACCAGAGGACCAATCAGGGGACAGGATACTTTCAAATCTTGAGGGAGGGAAGTTTTTGTGTGTGCTGTTAGAATTTGGTGGTTGTTCACTCTGGGGGCTCAGAGGGACCAGACGTGCAACCAGGTTTCTCTCCAATCTCTCCAATACAGGCTCTTATAAGTTCAGAATAGTGAGTACTAGGTAGATAAAGTGAGTTAGGCTTATGGTTGTTTTCTTTATTTGCAAATGTGTATTTGGCTGGGAGAAGTTCAAATGTGTATTTTGCTGAAAGAATTTTAATTTGTACTTGTATACTTAGGCTGGGAGGGTATTCCCAGTGTCTATAGCTAAAAGATCCTGTACCTATTCCATTTTAAATTTACAAAGATAATTTTTACTGTTTGTCTCTCTTTAATTAAAAGTTTCTTGTTTAAGAACCTGATTGTTTTTTTATTCTGGTGTGAGACCCCAGGGGACAGGGTCTGGATTCACCAGGGAATTGGTGGGGAGAAAGGAGGGAAGGGGAAGAGAAAGTAATCCTAACACAGAGAGAAAATTAACCTTTCTCTCTCAGGGAGAGTCTAGGAGGGGAGAGAGAAGGAGGGGGAAAGGTGGATTTTCCTCTCTGTTTTAAGATTCAAGGAGTTTGAATCACAATGATCTTCCAGGGTAACCCAGGGAGGGGAAGCCTGGGAGAGGCAACAGTGAGGGAAAGGGTTTACTTTCCTTGTGTTAAGATCCAGAGGGTCTGGGTCTTGGGGGTCCCCGGGCAAGGTTTTGGGGGGACCAGAGTGTACCAGGTGCTGGAATTCGTGGTTGATGGCAGCGCTACAAGTACTAAGCTGGTAATTGAGCTTAGAGGAATTCATGCTGGTACCCCATCTTTTGGATGCTAAGGTTCAGAGTAGGGATTTATACCATGACAGGCTACTACTATAAGTGTGCTATGCTCAACATGGAAGTGAGTTGGCAGGGCAGTGTAAGGGGCAGCTTGCATAGCATCTGATTGTACTACACCTGGCTTTTAAAACTAGGGTGACCACATATCTCGATTTTATAGGGACGGTTCCGATTTTGGGGGGGATTTTTCTTATATAGGCTTCTATTACCTCCACCCCCATCCCGATTTTTTACACTTGCTATCTGGTCACCCTATTTAAAACTAATGTTAGAGGGACAATGTGTGGGTAAGGTAATATCCTCTATTGGACTAACATCTATTGGGGAGAGAGAGAAGTTCTTCCTGAAGAAGAGCTCTGTGTAGCTCCAAAGCTTGTCTCTTTCACCAGTAGAATTTGGTCCAATAGAAGATATTACATCACCCACCTTGTCTCTCTAATATCCTGGCTACAACTACACTTAAAAAAAAAAACAAATGTCAGTGTCTCTTGAATGCCAAATCCACTCAATTTCACTGTGTTGGTTGTTTTTTTGTTTTTTAAATTATAAATGAACATCCAGTAGCTGAGAAATGGTGCCAGAATGTTTGATCTGAGAAAGTATTTTTATAAATGGATATTCACTTTTCAGACATGGTTTGGATTTATATGGGTATGTGTTGGGCTGTGTTGCCTCCAATGTGTGCGCCTGCACGGCCGCACAGGAGCCCATCAAGGGCTGCTCACTTAATTAGCAGAGCCATGCAGGCATGCACACTGCACAGAGAGGTGCAGCCACAAGTGAACCTGGAAGATAGCAGTGGGGTGAGGTGCAGGGTGGTGATGGAGAAGCTTGGGGCATGCAGAGCTACAGCAGGGAGAGATGCAGCAGTCCCAGATCTGGGGGTGTCCCTTCAAATTCCCAAACCTATCACTGCCAAACCCCTGGCTTCAGGATTTGTGAGGACCCTGTAGAAGTCAATGTATTTTAAGCATAAAGAAAGTGTATCAATTATTTTATTTCATGTATCAATAATAATGATAAAATATTTTGTTTCCTATGTCAAGAAAATGGATAATTTTCTTTTATGCCTCAAAGGAATAGATGCTTGTAAGATTTGAGAAGACTACTGAAAATTTTGCAGTGTTTTCTTTTTATTTGAGTTCATATTAAAGCAACATCTTAAGCAATGCACCTTGTTAGTTATCCCTTGTTTCAATATTCTTTCTTCTTGCATACCAATAATTTTTAAAATATATATATTATATGTAGGTTTTTTGTTTCTACTGGCGGTGCACATCCACACATTACCTCCATATTGGTGCTGCTCGTAACAAAATTCATTCCGCCCATGGATAGAAAAAAATAGAGGGAACATTGGTAGCGTTTCTTCACAAAATCTTCTCTACAAACATTTGCTATTTGGATTACTGTACTTATAGCATCTGTGGTAGCCACTAGTGCTTACGCTTTCATTTAATGGTTTGGGACTCTTGGGGTATGTCTACACTACATACTTATGACAGCATGTGGAGTACATGCACTAAATGCCCTCTAGCATCGGTATAAATAGCAGTGATGTGGTGAGGCACTGCTCAGGTGAGTAATATGCCAGAACCTTAGGGTATGAACCCTATATGGCTCTCTATACACCCAGGCAATGCATCCCCCATCTACACTATTGTTTTTAGCAGTGTAGTGTTATGCTGTCTCCCCTCTACCAGAGCTTTTTCCCGCTGCAGGGAAAGACTCCATTGGGGAAATGCTCTGACAGCTTTCTACAGCAGAGAGAGGCTCCAGCAGCAGTTAAGCAGTGAGACCTCATCTCTGTATTTCAGCTGGAATATTTAGTGCATGAGCATTCATCTTGTGTTTTGTATTTTAATGTCCCTTCTCTAGAGATTTTCTGTGTTGTGCTCCTAAAGCAGAAATGATGTTGCTGGAATGAAACCTTTTGTAATCCTACTGGAGAACATCTCACCTGACCCCAGGTCTGACTGAAGGAGTAAACTATTCCTCTTTCCATTCTGTCAGCACAGATAATCTGAAAACATTTTAAAATCTGTTTCTCCTTCAGCCTCTACAAATAGGAGGGGGGGCTGGGCCAGAGAAGGGGACATAATGACACTAGAACACAGACCTGTGCCTGCCAGTGGCCAGCTGGAAGAGTGTCCAGTGCTTAGGAGACTCTCCTCACCAGAGCAGCTCAGGGTGAATGAAAAGGATCTGAAAATGAATGTAAGTAAGACCGAGTCCTGACTCTTTAAACTTTTTCCTACAGTAGCTATGAATATGCTTCCATTGCCTTCATTGCCTGCAAATTTCTGTTAAACAGACTTCTACATATCCTACAGCAACTGGGATGCCTCTTCCAGCATTATATTTATTTTCCCTCTTCTTATTGGTTAAGAAGTGCCTCGTGACCTGTTAAATGAAGCATAGTTGTTTGGAAAATCTAGTAATAGGTGACTACAGATGCTCAGATGGCACCTTATTTTCAAAAAACAAAATGGTTGACAGCATGCACACACACCCTGTCCAGGAGGGTTTAAACCACCCACTATACATGCTAGAGAAAAAGAACAGTCTGGTGCATGGTTGGAACAGGACAAAATTAATCTACAAGTTACCTGTATGAACATGTAGCCCATATTGACAGTGATTGAAAGTTGTTACCATCATGCAGCTTTTTGGCTTATGTGAAACGAGCCTGTGGCCTCCATCTACCTCCTCTTGGTTAAACATTTACCAAAGTTAGACATTTTTAAATTGGCAGGGCCAAATAAACTCACATCCACAAGTTTTAAAAGAGATGGCCGAGGAGCTGTCTGAATAGTTAATATTGATTTTTAATACTACTTGGAAAATTAAAGAAGTTCCAGAGGGCTGGAAGAAAGTTAATGTTCCACCAATATTTTTCAAAGGGTAAACGGGATGACCCAAATAATTTTAGGCCTGTCAGTTTGACATCAATCCCAGGCAAAATAATGGAATGGCTGATCTGGAACTGGATTACTAAAGAATTAAAGGGAGATGATGTAATTAATGCCGATCAACATGGGTTTATGAAAAATAATCACTTTAATTTAACAAAATCTATTTTTCAATGAAATTACAAATGGATTGATAAAGGCAATGTTGATGTGATATACTTGGATATACTTCTGTAAAGCCTTGTACTACATGACATGTTAAGGAATTAGAACAATACCAAATCAACAAGGCACACGTTAAATGGATTAAAAATTACTAAATGATAGATCTCAAAACGTAATTGTAAATGGGAAACATCAGTGAGTGGGTGTGTTTCTAGTGGGATCCTGCGAGGATCAGTTCTTCACCTTACTTTGTTTAACTTTTTTTTTAATCTGTCTCTTGGAAGAAAACATAAAATAATTGCTAATAAAATGTGTGGATGACACAGAATAGGGAAGTGGTAAATAATGAAGAGTACAGATCACTGGTATGGAGCGATCTGGATCATTTGTTAAACTCGGCGCAAACAAGTAATATGTTCCAATATAACCAAATGAAAGGTCATACATATAGGAATCAAGAATGTAGGACATACTTACAGGATGAGGGGACTTTATCCTAGGAAGCTATGACTCTGGAAAAGACTTAGAGATAGATGTCTGATCCTAAGGAGGCTGAAGTAAGAGAAGTTCGAACAGGAAGAAATTCATTACTGAAATCCATGCTGATTCTAGCTAAGTTAGCTAAGTTTCAATATATATCTTTGACAGAGCTAGTGTTGCTTTTGGAACCTTGATTCTGAATTTCCTGATTGATGCAGTTTTAAATAGGACAATCTGGAAAGCCTGTGGGTTGGCTGGGTGCTTCCTAAAGATACCATGTACTGAAGTAACTGTCTCTTCTGTAATACTTTAGTTCAGTGAATGCTGGATAGGCTTTGCTTAACTCCGCTGATATTTTTTCACAAATTGCATGGCATATATAAGTCCACTCTTAATTTTAGCCCTAGGAATGTGAACCAGTTGCCATACAAAGCAAGGAAAGGACAAGGTTAAGAAAGTTCAATGTCTAAATTCCTTCCAGTGGAACTGGACTGATTAGATAAGAATTCAGAGCAGGTTTTTCCTAGCTGTCTGAAAAGCTTACTGTGAAAATAAGCAGGATAATTTCTTCTTGTTGTCCTTTGTTCAAATGATTGGAAATACAGACATGATTTCATATGCCAACAAAGGGCTCTCAGGTAAGGAACACAGAGATAACAGGTTTAATGCCCTAGAGATTCAGGTTACTTAATGTTTAGATTCTGGAGACTCTCTAGAGTTTTGATTCTCAGTGCTGTTGCCTGGGTTGTGTCAAGCATTAGGTTTCTACAGACACATTCACACTTTCTCCACTGCCTGATCTCCTTTTCTTAATATCTAGATTTTGCAAAGCTCTTTTCTCTCACACACATTGTTTGGAGACATTACATCTCCTTCTCCTTGGAGAGATCGTTCCTTAAATTGGTGCTGAAGCCAGCGTGAGAGAGCTTGTATATGATTATCTGCATCACATTTACTGTACTGGACTGTAAATACATTTGTTTGTGTGTACACTAATGCTCCATGATCACAAGCACAAATTGCAGTCATTAAGCATCAAGTTTGAAATCCCTGGACTCCCCAATACCACAGGAATCTCAGCAGGCTTGACTCAGCCCTCCAGGATTCGTAGATAGACAAATTGAGTTCCTTGAAGTTTACTCTGAATCTTTTGGATAAGACCTTAAAAGGGCACTTTTCACAATGTAGCCTGTTTCAAACAGTGAGTTAAAAGCATGTGTGCTGTGGTACATGTGCCAAATTCTCAGGCAACAACCCCTGCACATTGTAACAGTGTTAATATTTACAATTTCCATGACATACCCAAATTATAAAGCCATTGACTTGTAGAACACGCTGGCCCTGATTAAATGTAGTTGCCTGCCAATTCCTTTCCAAATGCTATCCAGCCTTTGAATTCCCCTGCCAATTTTTTCATTTTTAGAAATGTTTTTTTCTCCCCTGTTGCTGTATGAAAGCCACTCATCAACCGGGGGTGCTGGCTATACAAAAAGTTCTGTTTCAGTAAAACAAACTGAAAAAATAAAGGTTTCAGAGTAGCAGCTGTGTTAGTCTGTATCCGCAAAAAGAACAGGAGTACTTGTGGCACCGTAGAGACTAACAAATTTATTTCAGCATGAGCTTTCGTGGGCTACAGCCCACTTCTTCGGATGTGAGCTATAGCTCACGAAAGCTCATGCTGAAATAAATTTGTTAGTCTCTACGGTGCCACAAGTACTCCTGTTCTTTTTGAAAAAATGAAGAAAAATATTTTTAATCCCTTTTTTATTTGGAGTCACCTTAAGTGGTATTTGTAACATTGCTGACTTAAAAAAAAAATACAGTTCACTAAATGAAAAAAGAGCGCTTGCTAATTTATGAGGACTATTCATTTCAACCCATTACCTCATAGTACCTATTTCCTTGTCATCCTGACTAAAGAACTTGAGTCTTGAGCATAGGCAGACATCCAGTGTTTGATTTACACAGGGTCATCAGTTCTGGCAGTATGGAGCAGAAGTCCCAGATGGGAATGTTAAAATCATAGAACTGAGGTTACACGAGGCTTCCTTCACTTCGGAAGGAAAAATCAAACTGCACAACTACAAAATGGGGAATAACTGGCTAGGCAGTAGTACTGCTGAAAAGGATCCTAGGTGATATAGTGAATCACAAATTGAATATTAGTCAGCAAAGTGGAGAGAGTCCACAAAGCAACAAAAATGATAAAAGGCTTAGAAAACCTGACCTATAAGGAATTGTTAAAAAAACTGGGCATATTTAGTCTTGAGAAAAGAAGACTGAGGTGGGACCTGATAACTGTGTGTTCAAATAATGTGAAAGACTTCTATAAAGAGGATAGTGATTGATTGTTCTCCATGTCCTTTGAAAGTAGGACAAGAAGTACTGGGCTTAATTTGCAGCAAGGGATATTTAGGTTAGATATTGGGGAAAAAAATTGTGATTATAAGGGTAGTTAAGCTCTGGAACAGGCTTTCAGGGGAGGTTGTGGAATCCCCGTCACTGGAGTTTTTTTAAGAACAGGTTGGACAAACACCTGTCAGGGATGGCCCAGGTTTACTTGGCCCTGCCTCAGCAAAGGGGGCTGGACTTGAAGACCTCTTGAGGACCCATCCAGCCCTACATTACTATGATTCTATGCCTAGAGCTAATGCATTTGGGCCATCACTATAATTCCTTTACTAAAAATAACTCCTAACTAAAGACTAATTTACTCTGGAATTACTTTGAAAACTTAAAATTTACAGCTACAACTGGCTGTTAACTGATATAGTGCACATCATAATAGTGCATGGAAAATGGAGTAAGGGTTTATAAAGGAGTCTGGTCAAATGGCCCAAAGTGATTCATTTTATTTTCACTGAACTGTTTGATGTGATGGTACAGAAATGTGTGTGTACAGGACATGTCAAACATCTGTTGACACCTTTATTATTCAGAAAGAGCAATGCCAATTGTTGCCTACATCTCTTAGTAAAAGTTTCTCACACACTAGATCTAATGAGGCTTTTATGGTATGTTTATGTCTCACTGTTAGGACACTAGGGGGTGATTTCTTCCTCTTTCAGTTGTAATGTTGCTAAAATGTGATGATTTGTACAGTAGCAATTTAGTTTATTGTAAATCACCTTACTATTGACAGGGAATAGATTAGAATTTCTTTTAACAATACCATTTTATACTGAAGGTATTTCAAAATTCTTGAAGTTTAGATCCACATTGCAAAAACAACCACCATGGTTAGTACCAATTGGCCCCTTTGTTGGCAGCCTCAGCAGAGAGGCTAAGGCAGGGGCCGGCAACCTTTCAGAAGTGGTCTGCCAAATCTTCATTTATTCACTCTGATTTAAGGTTTCGTGTGCCAGTTATACATTTTAAAGTTTTTAAAATGTCTCTTTCTATAATGCTATAATATATAACTAAACTATTGTTGTATGTAAAGTAAATAAGGTTTTTAAAACGTTTAAGATTAAATTGAATTAAAATGCAGAGCCCCCCAGACTGGTGGGCAGGACCCGGGCAGTGTGAGTGCTACTGAAAATCAGCTCGCGTGCTGCCTTCTCCCATCAGCATAGCTAACGTCTTTAGGGGTGGATTAACTCTTCCAATGGGAGAAGTTCTCCCTTCACTGTAGGTAGTGCCTTCATTAAGCATTGCAGTAGTACACACTGCAGTGCTGTAAGTGTAGACAAGCCCATAGTCTTAAAGGGGCCCTGGAGACCAAACTACCCTGTTACCCCTAAACGTGGTCTCTTTTTATTAAGGGGTGAATCATATAGGTAGAGCAGGATCAGGAATCTTGTGGTGCTGTGTCACAAATATAAAGGGAAGGGTAACAACCTTTCTGTATACAGTACTATAAAATCCCTCCTGGCCAGAGGCACAAAATCCTTTTACCTGTAAAGGGCTAAGAAGCTCAGGTAACATAGCTGGCACCTGACCAATAATGGGACGAGATACTTTCAAATCTGTTGGGAGCTGGAAGGCTTTGTCTGTCTGTCCTGTGTGCTTGTCAGAGACTGATCAAGCAAGCAAGTGATCCAACTCCATTAGGATTAGTAAGTACTAGCAAGGGAATGCGTTAGCTTACTTTTATTTTGGCTTGGGATTTTCTCTGTGCTGAGAGGGAGGTGTATTCCTGGTTTTCTTTGGGCAAAACTTTACAGTTACAAAGAGGGAAATCCTATGTTTTGAATCTGACTGCCGTGTGAGATTATCTTCCATTCTAATTTTACAGAGGTGCTTCTTTTAACTTTTTTCTTTCTAATAAAGTTCTGTTTTTAGTTAGTTTTTTTTTTTTAAATCTGATTGGGTTTTTTTTTAGTGGTCTAAAAAAACCCAAGGTTGGTTTGTGCTCATCTTGTTTATTCTCAAGCCTTCCCAGGAAAGGGGGTGTAAGGTTTGGGGGAATATTAGGGGAAAGTAGAAACTCCAAGTGGTCCTTTCCCTGAGTTTTGTCTTATCACTTGGTGGTGGCAGCGTTACCTAATCCAAGGTAAAGAGGGGATTTATGCCTTGGGGAGTTTTTAACCTAAGCTGGTAGAAATAAGCTTAGGGGGTCTTTCATGTGAGTCCCCACGTCTGTGCCCTAGAGTTCAGAGTGGGGAGGGAACCCTGACATGCTGGTACCTGCCTTGTACCTGTTGTATGGACTTCAGTCTTTAGTGTCACCAGTCTACCAGTTTAATTATTGAAAGTGGCAAAAATCCTGTTGTGCAGCTGCATTTCTGAGACAATGCTGTATACAACGAATCTGATATTTCAATTTGGGATTGTAGTTTATAGTGGCATAGCATTGTATAACAGAGCATAATGACCGTGGTAAATACATTTAGATATTGTCTATTCTTTTCCATTCTTCTGGTGTTTTTCTTTGCACTATATCCCTAGTTTCCTGCTAGTATGAAGATAGTCGGTAGCTGAAAATAAAGCTGTTTACTTTAACCTTTCACCTTTCATTGTTGCAGATCTCAAGTTCAACTTATAAATATAGGAGTGAGGAGTTTAAGAGACAGTTTTCACATCTGCCAGATTTGGAGAGGCTCATAGTAGGTAAGATGCGAACAAACCAACAAAACTCTATTATTGTTGATAATGCCAAAGTTGCAGCAGCTGGTGTTCTTAAGACAGACAACTTTAGCGATAGCACGGGAACCTGTTTCACTCCTCCCTCCTATGTGGAGTAGCAGCAAACTGCTTTTCAAAGAAGAGTTTCCCAGCTCTTCTCCCTGTAACCCTGATCTTCTTAAAAAGTAGACTCCTATGCTGGAGGAATGCCTCCAGCCCCTCTGGATGGTGGTCATGGGGTGTCTCTCAAGGTAACTTCTCCTACCCTTCCCATAGGTGGCAAAACACCTATTGGCCATGGTACTTATGTAAGTAGCACCTGTCACAGGCAATCATGAGGGGAAAAGAGAGGCCAGGTCATCTTGAGAAGGATGTGCTGGGACAGCATATTGAATAGATAGGCTCAGAAATGTTTGGATTATGACTGGCCTGGAGAGTGTGGGAAAAGAGCAGAGTTAGAATTATATCCTAGACATTTTTATTTGTGAACTGGACTCTTTTCTGGCATGGGCTATACATTTGGTGCATCTTCACATATTGCTGTTTCAGACACTAAACAGATGTTGAGTGAGAGGGAGGTGGGGGGGCAGTTTTTTAAAATGGTAACTAACAAAAGTTAAGTAGGTTTAACAAAGGAGAGGGGGTTAATACAGAATCTAAACTCAAAGCTCTCTTGAAATGAGTCTCAACAAATGAAGCCTAAAAAAATAAAATAAATCATGTTTCTCATTAACGTGACATTGAGTTTAAGCAAAGTATCTTTAAAAATGTGTCCAAGTGCAACCATTTCTCAGGCTGTCAGGGAGCTGAGCACTGTGTTAGTGATGCCTATCAGTTCATCTGTCTGGCTTCTGCAGGAGATAACATCCCAGAAAGCATTGCTCATTGTTGTCATTGCATGAGTCCTGTTTCTGGCACTGCCAGTAGAGATTTTGCCACCCATGAAAAAGCAGCAATGGCATAGAGGATAGTCGATGTTACCTTGACAGACAGACAAGCACACGTCCAAAGGGACTCCTGAAAGCTTTCTCCTTGCATAGGAGCCTGTTTTTAAGAAGAAGGTCAGGGTTGCAGGGAGAAGAATTGGTATGCTCTTCTTTCTGAAGCAATAGACAGCCCATGGCAGAGGGAGGACTGAAACGGACTTGCAGCACAGAACTGTCATTTCTTCCTGGTATGCTATTTCAAAGGACTGTATAAGGCAGAAGTCTAATATGAAGGCATTTCTTCTGGAAGGTGATATACCGTGGCACCTATGTCAGGTGTCTTATCAGGCAAATGGTTTGTGAAAAATTGATTTGTCAGGGGCGGCTCCTATGTCTCAATGGTGGCGTTTTTGTGGTGGTTGGGGAGAGGGAGTAAAGGGAAAACACCCTCTCCCCAAAGTCATGGCCTCTGAATTGTGTTGCTAAACTCACCTTGCTTTGAGGCAAGGTAGTGAATGGGAAAGAACTATACCATCAGGTTTAGCAAAGACTATAGAAGAAATGAAGCACAGCAAGCAGTGTCTTTCTGAGGGATTAATGTGCCTCCTAAGGGGCATTCTCAGGTAAAAATCTTACCTATTTCTTGGGGTCCTGTGATGCTAGCCTAGTGCTAAGCAGAAAAGGGAAAAGATGCATATTTTAAATTCACCATGATACAGGCAAATAAGTTTGGATTTTTTGGTAAACATGTCAGAATATTTTTGGGTATTAGACAGGTAGCAAGTATTTTTGAGGTGTCTTGAATAGCTATGTAAGGCTCCTTAATAATCAGCTCAGAACCTTAATGAGAGAGTAAGAACCTCACTAATAAGTGATCAGCAGAATTTAGGACCATTCCATGGAGTCCTTTCTTCAATCTAAAAAGAACTTTGGGTTTGTTGGGCTCAGAGAGAAAATACAATGATATTAGCTATCACCAGCCCATTTGCCTCAATACTTATAAGAAATGCATAGTGAAAATCACTCCAGATCTCACCATAGTTATGGAAGGGAATTGGAAAATATGTAAACAACTCTACAATCTTAACTGGATGACTACTGCTAAAAAGGATAAAGCTTGCTGATCACCAGGGTGAACTGGAACCATGTATACTATCAAGAGGACATCAGTGGGACTGCAAGGACAGGATTACAGATCTGGAGAAAAAGAATGGTTTGATGAGAAGAAAAACAAGAAGTTAGTGAGAAAAGAACATCAACTGAAACACCTATTTTGAGCCCTGCCTTTCCGTTCTGCCAGTTGTTACCAAATGGAGAACTTAAAACCCAGCAGACCCACTATCTTCTTGCCTCTGTATCTGATGCTGATGGCATACCTCACCACTTAATAGGTCACTCAGCAGGCAAGCCTGACTGTACCACTGGAGACCCACTTAACAAATACATCAGAGATAAGTATTCTGATTCCAAAATAACATCATGGTTTTTCAGGGTTTATCTCTTGCAATAAAAAGGCAGCCTTTAATCCAGCAAGAAAGTCTTGCTAGATGCTTGGTGTTGTGGCTACAGCACTGTCTACCCAGAAACAGCAAAGTGCTTTTATAGAAGAGAAATTAGAACCTTCACCCACCTGGAAGCAAATTCTATTTAGCATATTTGCCATGAACAGACTACCTGGGATTTGAAGAATATACTTGCTGATGGAGTTATCCCAGCAATATAGCACCTCCTCAGTCAGAAGCAAACAAAGTCATTATTTTATGTAATTACTCTTTTACCCCAGGGGAGCAGCATTCATTTAAAAGGACCTTTTCTGACCTCTAGTCTTAAAACCATTCGTTTGCTTTGTATAGTGGATTTTTAACCCAAGATGTATTAGTTATTATTAATCTACAAATATTTAACATAGTTATCACCTACTCACTGTTGTTAACAGAAATGTAACTACTGCTGTTCTTTATAATGTTTTTCTTTTTTGTCGTTACTCTTGTACATTCTTATAATTATGAGAATTAGAGATAAAGATTATACAAAAATGACCCTGATTCCATACCTATCGTATAAACTAAGTGCCTTAGATTTTCGTAGTGTAAACACTTAAAAAAAATCTGATTGGAAGAGCACCAGTTCATTAAAAAGTTCATTTTTATCTTTAACATTTTATATCTGTTTTTACAATTCGGCTCGTAGGTTACTAGCACTGGGATTAACATTTAGTCTCAATTTTCGGTTTGCCTATTTTGTGCATTTTTGACATCCCATTGTGTATAGTCAGTTCCACTGTTTTGTTGCTGATCACTTGCATCACGCTCATGCTCTACTCTGGGGGGATCCCATGTGCATATTCTTCCCTGAGCTCTGCAAGGAAGCATGTTTACCAGTAGCAGCAAAGCTGACACCAAAGAGACAGCTGGTTGGTAGGTGTACAGAGAAGGGAGATAGGGTGGAGAAATGGCCCCACTGTGTTTTGGTGGTGACGTTCTTATACCTGCCCAAAAGACCCTTATAAACACAGAAGGGCATAAAAAAATAAGAGTTAAGATGAAATTATTTTAAAAGTTAGGACACAGTATTTAAAAGCTTCTCTATCAGAAGACTGATTTGGACAGTGTCTCTGTCAAGGTTTTTTTCCCCCGTTTTGAACTTTAGAGTACAAATGTGGGGACCTGCATGAACACTTCTAAGCTTAATTACTAGCTTAGATCTGGTAACACTGCCACTACCCAGAAATTTCAGTGTCTGGGGCACTACTTGTCCCCCCAAAACTTTCCCCTCCCTGGGCTGCTTTGAGGGACTTCACCAATTCCCTGGGGAACAGAGATCCAAACCCCTTGGATCTTAAAACAAGGAGAAATTAACCATTCCCCCTCCTTTCCTCCCACCAATTCCTGGGGAGTCCAGACCCAATGCCCTTGGGTCTTAAAACAAGGAAAAATCAATCAGGTTCTTAAAAAGAGAGCTTTTAATTAAAGAAAGAAAGGTAAAAATTATCTCTGTAAAATCAGGATGGAGAATGCTTTACAGGGTACTCAGATTCATATAGCCCAGAGGAAACGCTCTCTAGTCTTAGGTTCAAAGTTACAGCAAACAGAGGTAAAAATCCTTCCAGCAAAAAGAAACATAAGACTAACACGCCTTGCCTGGCTAAATTACTTACAAGTTTGAAACATGAGAGACTGATTCAGAAAGATTTGGAGAGCCTGGATTGATGTCCCGTCCCTCTCAATCCTGAGAGCGAACAACGAAAAACACGAAAAGCACAAACAAAGACTTCCCTCCACCAAGATTTGAAAGTATCTTGTCCCCCTATTGGTCCTCTGGTCAGGTGTCAGCCAGGTTTACTGAGCTTCTTAACCCTTTACAGGTAAAAGAGACATTCACCCTTAACCATTTGTTTATGACAGTGTCTCTTAATTTTTGCTATGTTGCCTGTTAACTTGAATTTTTTTCAGCCTGTTCTAACTTGTTTCTTGTCAGTTCCACTTTCAGTTTCTCAGGTATTGGGGTTGCAAATATTGCCGGGTAATTTAAATTTGTTAAAAACACTGTTTCCATTTGAATTTAGGGGGGAAAATTCAAGGAAATTTTTATTGGTCCTCAGTTTGTAAAAGTTGATGTGTACTAAAGCTAAATTTTGGACCAAGTTTCACCTGACAATGTCCCCGTAACAGTCATGGTGGTTTCAGCCTCATGCATGTAATACCTCAAATGTGTAAAACAGATCAACCTAGTATTTATATAGAATGTATATTCTTAGGGTGGATTATCAAAAGGACTTAATGTTGTCCTAACGTTGCTTTCAGTGTAGTTAATAGGAGTCTTACCCTTTACTTCAGTGGGAGTAATGAAGCCAGTACTAGGCATTTACGAAAATCCTACACTTACTGCTTCAATGGTGAATCTTTCTGCTCTTTAAATCACAGTTGCACCAGTATCGAGATGAATTAGCTCCTTGCTGTTGTTAATAGAGATCCATTAATGCAGGGGTTCTCAAAGTGGGGGTCAGGACCCCTCAGGGGGTTGCAAGGTTGTTACATGGTGGGTCACACGCTGTCAGCCTCCACCCCAAACCTTGCTTTGCATCCAGTATTTATTATAATGTTAAATATATTTAAAAGTGTTTTTAATTTATAAGTTGGGGGGGGGTCACGCTCAAAGGCTTGCAGTGTGAAAGAGGTCACCAGGTCTGAGAACCACTGCATTAATGGGGTGTTCAAGATACAGTCAGTTCCCAGCAGTGATATTTCAGCCAGAGGCCGTTTCATATAGATAATAAAAGTAAAAAGAAACCTTGACTGAAAAAGGCCTCTGACTGAAGTGTCCTGGCCAGAATGTGGATATCTACTGAGTATTGATTTTTTTAGCTCTTTGTGAGTTGTGATATGATAAAGAGTGTAAAATGATTCACCTTAGAAATGTACAATACATTATGTTGTGGTATATGTGACTGGTTGACTATGTATTCTGAATTAGTAGACAAAATATTGCCTTTGTATTCTGCTACTTCATTCAAGTGGCCTGGAGCTTAGCTTGTAGAGTGCAATTTCTATATTGTGCTTGGTTTTCTTTGCAAAACAGAAGTTCATTGACTGCCATGCCTTGCTGGATACCTGAAACCACAGGGTAATACACAATGGCCAGAGTTCTGCATTCCCTGCTCACACAAATAATTCCATTGACTTTGGGGATGTACGACATCAACAGGGTTCCTTGTCGTAAATAAAGTAAACTGGATTTAGCCCAATATGAGTTTAATTTTTATGGAGTTTTCCTTTGAGTAATGAAAGTTATTCCCCTAATTTTGAGTTCTAAATCAAAGAGAGTTGGGCTTATGGGAAAAAAAAAGGTTGGTCCTATTGGACTGTAATGAGTGAATAAGTTCATCTTGGTCTTTATGTATAGATTATGCCTGTGCCCTCCAGAAGGATATTCTGCTGCAGGGACGCCTGTACCTCTCTGAAAACTGGCTCTGTTTCCACAGCAACATCTTCCGATGGGAGACCACAGTAAGTTATTTTGTGTATTTGATTATTGGTTTGCTTAAAGGAAATCCCTTTTTGTTTTGGGGGATCATATCTGAAGCTTTCTGGCTGAGGGATCCTTCTTGGTGATGGTAATCATGGAGGGCATCCCATTGGTGCTGGTCCTGCAAAAGGCAGCCGGCCGTCATGGCTGAAGTTACAAATCTGTATTATACAGTAAAATCAAAGAGCAGCCTAGAAGTCAATGGAACACTAAGATCAGTCTGTTCAAAATTGTCTCTATCCCTATATTGGATAACTTGATCTGATATAATTTTTTGCAGGTTTTCCCCCTACATGTACTTGAGGTGCCCTTTCACTCTTTAACTTTTTTAATCCTCTGCCAAAAACAAAGATTCTTCATGAAGACACTTTGCCTTTTATGAAAGTATGGGTGTATTATATTATGTGTACTCAGATGGATCTCCATGCCCTGATAGTTGGTCTCATCTGATTTGTTTTGGCATTCCCTGTGTTGCATACTTGCAATTTGGTTTAGCTGCTGGTGTGGGCTTGCCTACACAAACATTTAATTTGCGGTAAGTGGGAATGTGAATGTACCCTGCACTAGCCCACCATGGATTAACTGTCCATGTGGATTCCACTGACACAAATTAACAGTTTTAGAAATAAGACTAGTTTGGACCTACATCAGAACTGCCGCAGAATACAGATTCCCTGTAAGAGAAATGTTTTCTGTGAAATATCTTAGCTAAAGGTTCTGAAATTATGGTCAGGGTCTCTCCAGTGGTCTGAAGAAAGCTGGATGTCCACATGGTGCTGGCTCCTTCTTATTTTCAGCTCCTAAAGTGCATTAAAAAGCAGCTAAAATTGTATTACTTTTTCATAAGAGCAATTGCTGTAGTTGCCACAGGGATGTTATGCAGTTGAGAATAGGGAAGGGAAGGGTAGTCTGCCCAATTGCTAGTGGAAGGGGATGGCAGCATTAACAATTTCTGAATTAAAATGTAGTCCACACTGTGAAAAAGTTGGAGATCTTTTGGATTAGACAGTACCAGTGCTTTTTGAAGAATGCAGGACAGGTGATAAATAGCCTGTTTATACATAAAATATAGAAAATCTGTTGAAATGTTTTATTCAAAATAATGGTCTAGATGGTCTATACCAAGAAGTCAAATTCATCCGCGGGGTTACTCCATTGACCTCAATGCTGGAGTTACACTGGGGATGGATGTGAGGTAAAGTGTTTAAAAGGAAATGCCAAAAGACCATGATGGGATTTTTTTATTTGGATCTTCAGCCTTGTGTGTATGAGCTATGCAAAGATGGCTTCCAGCCAGGGCTGGCTCTAGCCATTTCACCACCCCAAGCACGGCGGCACGCCGCAGGGGGTGCTCTGCCGCTTGCCAGTCCCGCAGCTCTGGTGGATCTCTCGCAGGCGTCCCTGCGGAGGGTCCGCTGGTCCCGCAGCTCCGGTGGACCTCCTGCAGGCGTGCCTGCAGATGCTCCACCGGAGCCATGGGACCAGCGGACCCTCCGCAGGGACGCCTGCGAGAGGTCCACTGGAGCCGCCTGCCGCCCTCCCGGCAACCGGCAGAGCACCGCCAGCGGCATGCCACCCCAAGCACACGCTTGGCGCGCTGGGGCCTGGAGCTGGTCCTGCTTCCAGCTGAAACAAGCATGCTATAACTCTTACTGACTGACCAGATGGAAGCTCTTTTTTGGATCACCTTGGGGAGCTGTTTATTAACATTCTAGATGGTTGCAGTTTAAGTGTCACCCGTACTAATGTGCAGAGCACATGCCTGCACCCCACATGTCATCTGGGAAGACCCCACAGCAGTGTTTATAGACTAATAGACTTTAAGGCCAGAAGGGATCATCATGATCATCTAGTCTGACTTCCTGCATATTGCAGGCCATGGAACCTCACCCACTCCAGTAATAGACCCCTAATCTCTGCTGAGTTACTGAAGTCCTCAAATCATGGTTGAAAGACATCAAGATACGGAGACTCCACCATTTACACTAGTTTAAACCTGCAAGTGACCCATGCCCTCGGCTGCACACCACTTGGCAAATGTACCTGCATGCACATCTGTCAGGCTGCTAGCAGAAATGAGACCTTACAGTAGAAAAAGGGAGTACAAATGTCTTCTCCAGTGTAGCAGCCAGGATTGACATTCAGATTTGTGGGGCTCAGCTTGCTGTCAGGATAGGGTTTGTCTCATGAATCTTCTAGTCTTGCTGTGGGAATGGTAAGGGTGAAGTGAGTTGTGTGTTCACTATTTGGTCCTGGTGCGCTTGGCTGGGCTGGGCAGGGCTGTGAATTACATAGCTTTGGTATGCTTGTGCTTAAGGCTGGTCCTAGTGTCCTGCACCCTATGTCTACTATGTTTTATTCAAGTAGCTTGGGTTAGTTTGATGTTGAGTTCCTCTTGCGTGTCTTGTGCCCTGTGGATTTCAGGGATTTAATAACTTTTCTATGTGTGTTTTTGTATCTATTTCTGTTCAGATTTCTATTGCCTTGAAGGATATAACCTTCATGACAAAGGAGAAGACTGCGCGGCTCATCCCAAATGCCATCCAAATTGTAACAGAAGGGGAGAAGGTGAAAAGCTAGTATTTCCTTTTTTTCATAATAATTCCTGGAGTGGAGCATTTGTCGATTCCTGTTGGTTAAGGCAGCTGTCCCAGCTGTATATTTAAACTGAAGTAATGATCAGAGAAGTGACTGTTTCTTTAAAAAAAATAAAAATCTTACTCCACACATCTGCTCCCTGTGTGTGTCACAATCAGATCTGATAACTTTGACTACAACAAGTGTTTACTACTCTTTACTTGAGTTAGCACTGCAGTGTCAGCGCAGCTGTGGGAGAGGATATCAAAGTCTATTCTGTAATATCAACAGAATTGTCAGCTAAGTTTGAGTTGCAAAATCTTTATTACTAGTGATGATGCCTGGGCCAGAAAGAACCCAGTGAGTCAGAGCTATTAATGTAATATCATCTTTTTACTTGTTTGAGCACAGTTGCTGTGGAATCAGTGAACACAAAAAACAGAGGGCCCCATGATGCCATTTTTAGGGATTTCCTTTTCAGAGTGGGTTTGCATTGGAATTTTATGTTTTGCAACCTCTATAAATAAAACACATTCTGAAAGACAGTTGCTATAGGCTAATAGGGCTGTTTTGTAATGGGTTTTGGTATAATTAGGAGCTTCTCCCTGCCTCCTGGGTGCTGTATTCTGCACTAGCTGTAGCTTCTGGGTGAATTTCAAAGGGATTCCAAAGAGCAGGTTGCAATAGGTTAGCCTGCCCAATCTGTATTGGGATGGGAGTTGGCCCATCACCAGTTTTTCAGTAACCTTTCCTCCCAGAAAAACAAAACTGTTAGGCCAGAAAAAGGGTGACAGGTGCCTAGTATGTGTCTGTTGATGTTTTTGAGGAAGGGTCTGGTCGGCTGCTTATTCAGTATAGCTGACACCGAAGGGAGAACCTTGCAGTTCCATAATGGGTCCCACGAGTCTTACTAGTTTTTACCTGCTGCAAAGGACGTGATTCTATCCCTGTGCTTAAGAGGTTACAAACTTTAAAAAAATGGAATAAGTAACAGTGAATGACAAGGCAAAACACAAGAGAGCAGATTAGGTAAAGCAGAGATTCTCAAACTTTTGTATTGGTGATTCGTTTCACACAGCAAGCTTCTGAGTGCGACACCGCTTTATAAATTAAAAACACAGTTGTTTATATTAAACACTATTATACATGCTGGAGGCGAAGCGAGGCTTGAGGGTAGAAGCTGACAGCTTGTGACCACCATGTAATAACTTTGTGACCCCTCTAAGGGCTCACAAACCCCAGTTTGAGCATTCCTGAGGTAAAGGATGATGTGCCAGGCCTTGGTAAGAAGATTAGCAAGAAAAAAATCATGCGAACAGTGGGTGTGAAGAAGGAGGGTGAGGATATTGATAAGTGGAGACTGTTGCAAGCATAGAGGGATATATGGAGGTGCGAGTGGGAGAAAGGTTAAGGGAACAAATAAATTATACAGAGGACATTTTTTTATACTGGAGTAAGTGCTTGCAAGTAGATGGCATAAAAAGAAACAAAAATGTTTTATATAATGTATAGACTGGGAATCTAGCCCTTGTACAGGCTTCAGTAACTGTCCTCAATAGCTGCATATCACACTGACTGCCTGGTTGTAGGTATTAATCCATTTTTCTGGGGCCATGATTTTGAGGGAATTCAATAAAGCAAGCTATCATCTTACCTTCCGTACAGTTTTTCTTCACATCCTTCAGTGCTAGAGATAGAAGCTACCTCAGTATCTTCCGCTTATGGCAGAATGCACTGCTGGACAAGGTAAGGGTTTTTCTTTTTTGGGGGGAGAGGGGAGTAATGTAGCTGATCAATACTAGTTTAAAAAAACCCCAAAAACTAAGGATTACTTTCTGTAGTGAGCACTAGACCTGCACTGGAGGTTAAATGATTTCAGAAACAGAGGTTTGGTTCTTCAAGTATTCCAATCAATAGTCAAAGTTGGAGTGGGGCAGAAGAAAGTATTAGTACTCTCCCAGGCTCCACTCACTTCAGATTCCAGAAAGAGACTCCAATCAAAGAAGATCTTCATAATATGATGATTCTTCTCTCTTCTTGCATTTACATTTAAAATGTCATTATCTGCAAAGTTAATAACTCCGTTGGGATGGCAGAGCAGCTCAGACCTCTTTTGGAGCTATTGTTTCAGGCTATCTGTAAACTCAGGCAGATATTGCTGGATTGATGAATATTTGGTTCACATTTTTAAGGTCATCTTTGTGACCATAAGAGAGAGAGACTTTTTTTTTTTTTATGATAAGCTTAGATTCTGGAAAACAAATTGGCATCATCTCAAGAAAAGTAAACTAGGTTGAACCCTCTGCCAACCAGCTCAATATGACCTCTGAGCTGAAAAGATACAACAAAGATGAAGGCTGAACTACATACAGGTGTGTTTTGGCAACTTCTGCTAGGTAGCTTGATTCATATGGCAACTTGTGTACACGTAATCTGATGCTTCTTCCTGAAAAATGCAATGACATGTTTGTTGCAAAGAGTCAATTCAAATAACATGCTTCTGTGGATCTCTTTCCTATAACTCACAGTTCTCATTGTTTTAATATTTCAAAACAGAGGCAGCTAAGCACCAAGATACACAAATATAACATTGAAGGAGAATCTCCCCCAGAGACTTAAATCTGATGCACTGTTTATATACATATCCTGCACATAATCTTAGCTAATTTAGAGTTAAGGTGGCTCAAATGTGTTTAAAAGAAATACAAACACTAAAATTCAAGGAAAACACCATTTAAGGTAACATTTAACATCCCTTACAAACCGAACACACTGTCACACTCATAACTCCATGTCAAACTCTTTTTCAATTCCAGCATCCAGTATAGACAACTACAATGTATCCACCCAGTTCCTCGCTATCTCCTGTTCAAGTGTGCAACCTTCATTCCAACCCCATATTTTTCTTGTACTGTACACATTTTCTTGTAAATGTTACCACTACAGGAATGGGTGTGGTTACTGTATCTTAATCCAGCTCATTGTGGATTAAAAATTGATGTTAGTAATAATAAAAGGAGGCAGGGGCATGTGCAGGAATTTAAATTTCACTGTTTTTGGAGGGGCACATTCTGGGCCCCGCCCTGGGGCTGAAGGAGCTGTCAGCTCCCGCCCCGGGGCTGGAGGAGCTCTGTGCCCCAGCCAATTACTGGGGAGCCTGTGTCCCTCCTTGTCTCCTCTTGTGAATGCCCTGGGAGAGAGAAAAGTAATTTTCACTTTGTCATGGTGGCTAGGGGAGCTGAATGAGGGAGAAGCCTATGGCATTAGAGAGCTATTGTGGCAATATTTTAAAAAATTATCTCTGTCATTAGTCCAAAAGGGAGAAAATTTCCTCATCAAGTTAGTCAATATTTTAAAAAGTGTATGCTGTCTTAATGTAGAGTCACTATTGACCTGTCCGTAATATAATACATTTCACAGACACTGAAATGTATATTAGTAGCTTCATCAGCACATAACTTCGTGTCCTATAATCCCTCGGCGTCATAAATGTCCATCTGCATTTTGTTGAGGGAGAATCAGCAAAGCAAAATCTAATTAGGCATGTCAAAAAAAAATCAGGAGCATAACAAAAGTGCTCCTGATTTCTAAGGCCTTGGCTACACTGGCACTTTACAGTGCTGCAACTTTCTCGCTCAGGGGTGTGAAGAAAAACTCCCCTGAGCGCAGCAAGTTACAGCGCTGTAAAGCGCTAGTGTAAACAGTGCCCCAGCGCTGGGAACGTGGCTCCCAGCGCTGTAAGCTAATCCTCTCGGGGAGGTGGAGTACCTGCAGCGCTGGAAGAGCTCTCTCCCAGCGCTGGCGCCGCGACCACACTCACACTTCAAAGCACTGCCACAGGAGCACTACCAAGGCAGTGCTTTGGAGTTTCAAGCGTAGCCAAGCCCTAAGAGAACAAGTGTAACTCGTAATCAAGTTTCAATTTCAACTCCTGCAAGTTTTCTTCTTAGCAGTTTTGGATTTATTTTCCACTCTGAATTTTAATTTAGTCAATTAACTATTTTGAGCTTTCATAGAATCACAGGGTTGGTGGAAGGGACCTCAGGAGGTCATCTAGTCCAACCTGCTGCTCAAAGCAGGGCCAATCCCCAGACAGATTTTTACCCCAGTTCCCTAAATGGCCCCCTCAAGGAGGAAACTCACAATCCTGGGTTTAGCAGGCCAACACTCCAACCACTGAGCTATCCCTCCCCCTTTGCTGGGTACAGAAGTGCTCCTGGGTGCAAGTACATTGCAGGAGGCAGGAGAGAGCTTTGGGGTGTGGGATCAAGTAGCTAGAATTCCTCTTGATATTTCCGAGGCATACATACCAGAGCAATAGCTCTGCCACCCTTGCAGCCAGCCAACTGTCAGTGCTGATGGGAGTATGTGGGGGAGTCTTTTCTCCACTCCCTTTTGAGCAGCTAGTGCTGTTGCAGTCCCTGCTCCCAATTAGCTCTCTACATCCTTCCAGACTAATTCTAGCCATCTCTGTGCAGGGGCACAAGGGAGTATGGGAGGGAGGGGGAATTTGTTGTGCTTCTCCTCCCTACTCCCCTGCACAACTGGCCAGAATCTATTAACTTTTATCTTGAAAGTCTGCAGAGATGCACAGAAAGAACTTCTGTTTAGCATCTCATCCAAACCCCTGTAATTGTGACAAATGCATTCCATGCTCACTCTGAAGTATTGTAGGGCAGTATCAAGAACTGCATGCTAGTGTTGGATTGTAACATGTGACTTCCTGGTCCCGAAGGAAGAACTATATTGTTTGAGCCATTCTTAAACATGTATTGTGTGAATATGAGAGTCACGAGCAAATTGCATGCATTTGTGTTCTCTTGATCCTTCCACCTGTACTTTGCCCACTAGTTCATCTATACTTGAGATAACATCTAATGTTTCTGAGCTGCTTCAAACAGATCCTAAAAAACCACAAAACCACCTGCCCCAAAGATAATTTTCTCCTTCCCAAAACTGCACTATCCTGAATCCTAGGACAGGCAGGATTTGATATTGGACCAGTGACAGATTTAACATCCGTTATGAATTATCCAAGCTAGAAACAGAAGAGTTAAGAATTTCTTCTTTCCAGTGGTGTAAGACTTCTGTTTCTAGATTTAGTAGATTTTGCAATATCAGCCCTTTAATACTGCAATGTTATGAATACAAAAACTATTTTATGGAGACTTTTAAAAATGCATTAGATATTTTCTTCTCCCCCACCATGTGCAGGGGGACTTGTACTAAGTCTGATTTGTGAGGTAGAGGGATATGAAGAATAGTATGATTCATCTTTTAAACTGTCTAACATATTTGCAAGTTGGTCTTTTAGTAAATTATGTCATAAAATAAATGATGATGTGGTATGATGTAAATATTTTACTAGCAGCAGAACTGATTTCATCCCAGCTTTGAAATCTGTGGAAGAAAAATCCTGTATAGGATCAACATCTATATATATAAAATGCAAGATGGTATTGTTACTATATAAAGCACAAAAACTTGCCTGCTATTAAACTGTAATAGGCAAGTTAGTAATTCAGCACTGAAAAGCTAAAGGTAGCAAGGACACTTTTTCTTTCAGTGTGGTTGGGCATAGTATGTTCTGCTTTTCCATTTAAAACTAATGCTGTGGCACATGCATATACTGACAGCAGTGAAAAGGTTAAATGAAGAGGCCTGATAAGAGAGCTGTGCTAGAAATGCAGGAATGTCATTAAAAAAGAAGGTTCTCTCATTGCAGTAAACAGTGGCTTAACCTGCTTTAAATGGAGCTCTGAGTAATAAAAGCTGCAGCTTCTGAAGCCACTCCCTTGAGAAGCAGTGTGTTCGATTCAAGGCATTCTCCAATGTCTTTAGCTATTTAAAATACTAATTGAATGGACATTGTAAAACTCAAAATGAGTTTAAATAAGTCTGTCTCCAGCTGTCTCTTGCTGTAATGGAACTTTTAAGTGCAGTTTAATGTGTCTGGAAGAGGAAAGGAAAACCAGACTGTGTCTTTAACAGACCCTGCTTACCTATGCTTCCTTAGTGGGAGCGGCCTAGGAACTTGTCCGGAATCTAGCACAACTTCCAGTTCTGCAGGCAGACCAACCCCCTTGTGAACAGGTCTGATACTGCCAAGCAGGAAGTTACAGAGAAACGGGTTTGAAAGAGCAGCACAGTCCATCTTCAGACAAGGCAAAGATGCAGCTTAATAAACAACAATGCAAGCAGCCTGCTTACCCCAGGAGTTTTGCTACTGTGTAGTGGAGTCGTCTTCGTGTTGACAGCTCAAGGCTCATTGGGTCTTGATTAGAGTCAAACTAGCGTGGCTGGGAATTGTTGTTCTGAGTTTTTGGACTTGCCTGTTAGCCATGCGGCCCACTGGGTTCATCTGCTTCACAGAAAACTCAGCCCTTTGGGGTGAAATTACGTGCTTCTGAATGCAGGAGAGTTCTACAGCCCCAGAAGCACAGGTTGCTGTCTTTTGGTGCGGTCCTGTTTCCTGAGCATCAGTATGAAGTTGGCTAAGTAGGTGAGGAGATTGAGAATTGAAAATGTAAAGTTCTCCCCACTTCCTATTGAAAGGAACACAGAGCAAATGTGATTTAAGAACCATGCTTTCATAATCAGAAATCTGCAAGTAATCTTAATAAAGCAATCGTTGTTGAAGCCGAACATTTTAAATATAACTTCCAAATACATTCTGCATTTCTGGAAACCTTAAGATATAATAGTAATATAAGAAAAATCAAGTGTGTGTGTGTGTATGTATGTATATATGGATAGCTACATATTCGTGCTTGTGTGTTACCTTTTTTGTACCTTTAAATTGCTGTCACTCTTGCAAACCCCTGCAATTTGCGTAAGCAAGACAACGGTGTCTCTTTAAAATGTCTTTAATGCACAGATATTTAATGATTTTTCTTGTAAATTGTTCTTATGTTGTTGTTACTTCATTTCATAATGTTTGATTCCATTGATCCATATGGATCATGGCTGATACAGTTTCCAGCTTCTTTAGAGACCATTAATGACACTCTTCTTTCACATCCATGAACTCCTTATGCCTTCTTTCCCACTTTTTTTGAGTTCTTTTCAGCAAGGAAAATGGACTTTGAGACTGGTTGTTTATTTTATGGATATGGGTTTAAGTGTCAGGATCCTTTCTCTTTTTCTTACCCCTCTTGAGAATACCTGAGAGCACTTGAATAGGTCAAAGTGTGAATTTTATTGGTGGATGAGGAAATCTGGCTCAATTTCTCAACAATGAAATGAAAAACCTAGCACTGAACTTCTATAAAGGAGGTATCTGAGCACATTTCTACGATTCCCCTCACCCTTCCTGAGAGTAATAGCTTTGTGTATTCATAAGAATAACCATACTGTCTCATATCAGTGGTCCACCTAATCCAGTATCTTGTCTCTGGCAGCAGTCGGTACAAGATAATAGTAATTTACGATCTAGGTAGTTCTGTCCATCTGTAAAACTCTGTGTTTTACAAAAGTGTGTAAGCTTCATGGGGAAACTGAGGCACATCTTTTACACGACTTACCCAAGGTCATGAGAGAGTCACTGGCACAGCTGTGGAAAGAACCCAGATCTCCTAAGTTTTAGTCTAGTGCCCTATCCTTTAGATCTTGAGAGGGAAGCAGACATTTCTTCTGTTCTAAGAATGTCCAAGAAAACATTCATGACAAGTGAAGAAACACTGAAGTGTGGCCATTATGTTACATACATTAGCTGCATTTTAAACTGTTTAAATTATTTTTCAAAACGTTGTGTGCATATGATTTATTTGTAGCTGAGGGCTAATGGTATATGGGGTCTTTACAGAGCATGGGGCAGACGGTACAATGTTTAAAAGTGCCTAAGTCACTTAAACCTAAATCAGACAATGATACTTCAGCTCCTAAATCCCTTTTTGACAAATGTGACGAGGATTTTGACTATACAGGCACACTGAGGAAAATTAGTCTGAGTTAACTGGAGGTGTGAATTAAAGTGGATTAATTCAATTACATTAAACCTCTGTTCAGACACTTTTATTCAGAATTAGTGACCTTTATTGAGTTCAGTTTAAGTCACTTTGGAAATGAATGAAGCTACACCAAATTAAGATCATGGTAATTCTGAATGTCACTTAAGCATTTTTGAAAAAAAATTACCCAAGGTGTCATTCTTGACCTGTGTTTGTATTGCAGTGTCACCTAGAGACCCACATCAGGCTCAGAGCCCTGTGGTGCTAGGTGCTGTACGAACATATTAAAGGGACAGTTCCTGCCCTAAAGAGCTTGTGATTAAATACAGTGTGATTGTTATCAATAGTTTGCACAAGTATTACTTTATCTGTGACTGATTACCAGCACTAGATGATGAGGCTCAGTACCCAGTGCATTGTGGATGCTACCAGAAATAAATACTTATAAACGATAGAGACTGAGAATGCACAGTGAATTGGCTTTGAGGAGCTATTTGAAAGAGGAGGGATGTGTTTTATTGCACTGGGATAAGGAAGCATTTCAGCCATTTGAGGGCAACATGTTAGGAAGGCACAGGGATGAGTGAGAGTAAGGAAGTGGCTAGAGAGAGCCTTGGTCAGGGCCGGTGCAACAATATAGGTGACTTAGGCGGTCGCCTAGGGCGCTGGCATTTGGGGGGCGCCATTTTCTTTGACAGCGACTGCAGTGGCCAGATCTTTGGCCGCCCCGGTTGCTGCCAGCATTTAGGCGGAGGGAGCTGGGGCAGGGGAGCACGGGGAGGGCTGCCTGCAGCAAATAAGGATGGGGGGCGACACGCAGGGGAACTCCCCGCCCCAGCTCACCCCTGCCCCTCCTCCTCCCTAAGCACACAATGGCCGCTTCACTTTTCTCGCCTCCCAGGCTTGCAGCACCAATCAGCTTAGGAGAAATGAAGCTGCTACGGCGTGTTCTGGGTGCTCGTGGGCAGAGCAGGGGTGAGCGGGGGCATGCCTCAGGGTGGGGGGTGCAGAGCTGTCGCAAGGGGGACACCTCAGGGTGGAGGGGGGGAGCTGCCGTGGGGGGAGGCGCCTCAGGGCAGGGGTGCGAGGAGGGGAAGGGCGCAATGTGGAAGTTTCGCCTAGGGCACGAAACATCCTTGCACTGGCCCTGGCCTTGATATTTATGGTCAGACTTATTAAACCATTTTCTGCCACCACCTTTGTGTTTACAGTGATCACACCTCTATGCCCAGATGCAGTTGAAGGATTTGGGGATTTTCAAATCACTCCTTCAAACAAGCTTTTGGCTGTGCATCCTCAAACCTATTACTAGAAAGAAATAGCAGTAGTATTATTTAGTGCAGTGATAGTGTGCTGATCCAGCAAAGAGTCCTGTGGCACCTTATAGACTAACAGACGTATTGGAGCATGAGCTTTCGTGGGTGAATACCCACTTTGTCGGATGCGTATGTGACATGCTCCAATACGTCTGTTAGTCCATAAGGTGCCACAGGATTCTCTGCTGCTTTTACAGATCCAGACTAACACGGCTACCCTCTGATACTTGTGCTAATCCATTGGATCTGCTACCCTAACATGTGCTAGTCTTTCATAAAGTGACACCTGCCTGATTTTGTTGTTGGCAATTTCTATTAGATTAGACTGTAAACTCTTTGAAGGGACTGTCTCCTATGCTGTGTTTCCACAGTGCCCCATAAAAGAAGGCTTAGATCCTGATTGGGATCCTGAATACTTCCTAGAATGTAAGCAAATTAGGGAAGGCAGCTTGCCTGCTTTATGTTCTTTAGAGTGTCCAGTTCGACATAGGTGGTCTAATAGAACTAATACAACTGTGTGTGTGTGTAAAATGAATTTAAAAGGGATAGCTGTCCAAATAAGCTGTATGGTTTGTGTACTATGGTAAATTCTAGTGTGTCATACGCATTGACTACTTACTCCTCGCATCTCCCCTGTGAGGTTGGTAAGTGTGATCATCCTCATTTTGCAGATGGGGAAATTGAGGCCTAGGGACAAGTGACTTGATAAAGGCCACCAGGATAGTCTGTTTAGAGCTGGGATTTCAATGTAGCAGTCCCTTCTCCTTAGTCACTGACTAGAACTAGACAATTCCACCTTTCAAGCTGCTGAACTGTCTTTCCTTGTGACTAAAGATCACACTGGTTATTCAGCAAAGAAGCCAGCTGAGCTGCAGGCAATTTGGCTTGGAGGGAATTTGAGATACCCCACTGTCATCAGTGGCAGCCTGAATGATGAGGCTCGAGTCAAGGGACTGTGACTTTATAGTTTTCATGAGCTCCAAAGGCCAGCTCTGGGCAGCTGTTTGGGGGATGGGGTGGAGGGGTGGAATGGAAATAAGCCCTGTGATATTGAGTTAAAACTAGTCATGAGTTTTCAGCTCTAGTGATCAGTTTATATTGGGTTATGTTATCAAACCTGTTTTGGCTAGAAGATTAGCTATTTTTAAATGGAAGCTGCGGGTCTCCTTTATATTTCTAAGGAGGGCTACCAAGTGCAGTGGGATCTAAAATGTGTGCTGTTTGTTAGGCAAGAAGATTTCTTAGAAAATAACAGGGAGGGATCCAGATATATCTGGGGTCAAATAATCTGTTTGTGAACAGGTAGAAGAAGTAGCTCTTCACTGCATTTTTTTGACCAACAATGTGCTTTGTCTTTGCAGAGACTGACCAAACAGGAGTTCTGGCAACTGGTACAACAGAGCTATGGCTCTGAGCTGGGCCTGAACAGTGAGGAGATGGAGAGCTTTTACTCCTCCTCTGAAGACAATGGACAATCTAGGTAAGAAGACACTACATATACTTAACTTTTATGGAAATAGAAAACTGTTTCCGCAACTCTGTCTTAAAATCCTCCTTCAAAATTGCCTCCCTTACTGGCACTAATCTGTACGCATTTTAGCAGCCTTTAGCAAAGGGGCTAAAGTACTGACTGGGCATAAAGACTCGATTGCCTTCACTCTATTGTAGGTTGAGCAGAACTGAGACCCCTTAGTGTGGAGAAGTATGAGGAAGCTCGTGTTTCCATAGCTTTTCCTGGTTCTGTTCAGGTAAAGGAATCTAGGAATTGTGTGTCATATTTTTAAAAAAGTCCCATACTTGTATTACTAATGCCACTTTTAGATTGGGGATTCTCAGTCTTTCCCCATGCTAGAATCTAGTCAAGCCCATCATCCTAGTAAGCAGTATGGATACTGCTGAGGGTTTATGACCCTTTGCTACCTTTTCATGAACCCCAGGTTGAGACCCTCTGTCTTAGATTATTAAAATTGAAACACTTAAAACTGCTGCTTTATTTTTCACCATTTTACAGTTAATTATTATTGTTATTTTATTTTTGGCCAATGAAAGTGGATTTATCAGTATCTCTTTGTGATTCTGATACAATTTCTTTCACTCCTTCAAATGACCTTGAGTAAAATTATTAATTTTCAGCTTTACTCTTTAAACAATGTGGTTTTAATTTTCTACATGCCCTTAGATGGGCAGGTCTTATAAAAATGAACAAAAATTAATGAATGCACTAACTGTTTTGAACACAAATGCCGAAGAAATGCGTATATCCCAAGAAAAGCCTCTGTTTGTTTTTTTTAATATTTCATAGTATAATCTTCAAAATATTTTGACATAGGATGCTAGAGGGATGGGTGTAAGAAGAATGCCTATTGTAATAATAATTAAAAGAACAAAACTTTTCAGTTTGAGGCCTAAGATACTTTTATCTCCCTGCCATCCACAACATTAACTTTCTCCCTTGGTTCACCATAATCTTGATTTATTAACTTTCCAGACACACTGCTAAGCCAGGGTTTTCTCACAGGCACTTGGGGACAGGGTAGTTTGATGGGTTAATGAAGTGGATGTGGGATGACTGAGCTGGCAGTCTTATGTGGCAATTCAATTAATGGCTTGTAGTGCATGTTTTAAATTCAATAAATCTCCAAAAGTATGAGTTTGGTGCCATAAATGCTAAGAAATTAAATTAACACCATCTTTATTATCTTTTTGCTTTGGACAGATCCAGCATTTGTGATGATTCTGGAGACAGAGATGAAAAATTACCCAAAGCAATCCATGAAATTCATGAACCCATCATTCAGATAGTAGAGGCAGAGCAAGTCCATGGAAACACACTGCCAGGAGTAAGTATTTAGAAAGCCTCTCTTACTGTACTTAACAAATACAAATGTGTAAATCACACATCCTTAAGTGTGTGTGTGTATGTGTGAGAGAGAGGGAGAGAGGGGATACTCCTTCTCCTAACTATGAAGGATGTGAAGATGAGAACAGTTTAGAAGATTTTAGCATCTGGAGTGAATGGGTTAAGGTCAGTTATTCGTCTTTCAATGTTTTAAGACTTTTGCCCTGCTGGCTGCTAGCATTCACATGAAATGGATGGTTTGTAGTTCTGATCACTTTTGAATTTTTTACTTAAATAATACATTATTATTATTGGCAGTGTGATCAAGTGGATAGGGAACTGGGTCAGGAGTGAGGAGCTCCTGGCGTCCCGTCCCCTGTTCAGCCATTGAGTCACCATGTGACTTCAGACAAGTCACTGCAACTCTTTGTGACTCCGTTTCTCTATCTGTATGAAGAGAATAATTATAGTTATCCATTTTTATAGAGCACTTTAAGATCTACGAATGAAAAGTGCTCATTAAAACCTATTGTCTTTTTTCCATTTCTATGTTCAGACCCACTCACCTGATATTTTTGTTCCCGATTAGAATCTCCTCACACTTCCCTATAATTTTTCTAGGTGTAAGGATTTGTTAAAAGAACTGAGCTTAGAAGGAGGATGGGACTGCTGGGGGAACAGGCTGACCTAGAGATTGGAGCGTGTGGGATAAGTTGGACCTACTTAGGTTTTAGGTAAGACAAGGTGTGTGTGTATAGGCTTTGTAGTTCTAGCCCTTTTCTCAGAATGCTGTTCCTATAGATAAGTAATACTTTGAAAGAAACTATTCTGAGTCACTGCATTGTACTGGTCACAGCTCACAAAGGGAAGTCTCTTACACTGCTAAATGCATTTGGGCCTGCTGAGGAATCATGTATGATGAATAGGTGCTGTAGCCTAGGGTGGGAGAACCATGGAATTCTACCCTGAGAGGAGTGGAGGTGCAAGGCCTGTCATTTGAAAGTGTGTACTCAATGGAGACCTAACAAGGGGGAAGTTATAGCTAACCCTGTAACAATAAAAGTGCCTTTGAAAATCTCACCCAGTAGAGCCATTTTGATGAATAGAGGCTCCAATCCTATGCACAGGCTCAATTTGTTGAAGTATATTTCTTAGCATCCGAGCTCATGGAAGTTTTGAGAGAGATGAATCTGGAGTATTTGATTATTGCATAACTTACAAAGTGTATGACAGTTACATTTAGGTATACATTTTGTGTGGTATTTGCTAGAGTAGTTGAGTGACAGAATGCAGATGTTTCAGGATTACAGAAGGAATAGAGAGTTTCAGTAGCTATTAAAATATTGCTGCCATAAAATGTCTGAGTAAATCCATGAAAACTCATTATGTAGTTTAGAGGTGACCTGCAAAAGGGGAAAAACTGACTCATTCCCTTTTTGCCGCTTTTTAATGTATAAAGGAGGACTGAACCTTTTTCCCAAAAGAAAATTAAAAAAATAAAGGGCTGAAGAATTCTTCTTGTTTTTCATATGAGAAATTCAGCTCTTGTCTGCTCCTGAAGAACCTATGGAGAGCTAGTAGGGTTTTGACATCATAGGAACTAACGTGATATGATATATGTATGGTGTGTATTTTAGCTCCTGTTACACATTTGAGTCATCCATGGAGATCTCAGAAAGCCAAGACACTGACAATCATGATTGTTTTCATAGATGTTAAGAATAGAAGGGTCCTCTGTGATCATCAAGTCTGGCCTATAGCATAACTCAGACTGAAGAATTTCTCCCAGTTACCCCTGTACTGAGCCCAGTAACTTCCGGGAGGAGGAAAAATATTTCATACCTTATTTATTCTTTCTAAAGAAGAAAAACAAGGGAAAAGCACAGCTTTTCAGGCCACCTTTAATGCTGTCCGCGCTCCCTCCCCCCTTTGCAGGCCACCTTTAATGCTGTTTAAATACAGCAAATATTTGCCAGGTTGTGCTTTTGAATAGAGTGGTTTTGCTCCCATTATTCTTCAAAGTGGTATTTCCAGTTACATTAATAAATCCATCCAGTGCATGTCTTCTGAACCTGCATACGTCCTGCAGACAAGTCACAATGATGTGAGTTTACTCAGTAATAAATATTTCAGTAGCCATAAGGAAATAGGCCATCAGCATACAGCATGATGGCTCCTTGATCCTGACAGTGAGAGTTGTGTGGAAAGTATAGCCTGGTTCTAGTAAGCCCTGTGGCAAAAGATTCAAGGAAGAATGAAGAGTATTGCAACTTCATCACCATTTATGACAAATCCCACTTGAGTTTTTGGGGGGAGGGAGGGCGGGCAGTGTCAGACCCCTGCAAACAGGAGTTGCCAGGGTCTTGAACAGCCATCTCTGCATTCAAGTCTGTCTTCAGTTTTATTATGATTAACCTTTAGTGATGCATTTTAATACTTTCATAGTTGATATAATGTAATCTCAAGAACATTTCAAGGGCTTTTGTATCCCACAGTTAAAGTTTGTTTCTGCTTGACAAACTAGGAATTTGTTTTTATTAATTCTCTAATTTTTTAAAAAGAAAGTGTGCAGCTTTTGTGTGCACCATCAGTCATGGTTTTCATTTTAAAGCACAGTGCATCTAACAGTATACACCAGTCTGTTTCCTAATTTTCCCTGCCGCCAGAAATTGGTGCACAGCCATCAAGACACATGGTGCTATTCTCCTTGACAAAAATTGCATGCGTTGATCCCCATTATTAGACTCTACTAGGCACTAGTAGCACCAAGAAAGTCTTAGGAAAAGGTTTGCCAAGCTTGGTGCCAAATTTGGGATTTCAGAGAGATGTATGACACCACCTCCCGTCACTGTACATTTTCAGCTCCTCTTGAGGACGCATGGAACCACTAGACTGTGTGAGCCTCCTACTGCTTTTTGATTTTAGTAGCAGGTTTTTTTTGTTTTTGTTTTTAGTTTAATATTAATATTTCTCTTTAGCCCTTGTCTTAGATGTGTTATGGCTGAAAGGTAAAAGAAATCTGGGTTTATAATGCCTATGTCATGCAGGCATAAAAAAAAATCTCTGATGGGCCAGTATGTCTTGGGAAGGGCTTTCTTCTCAGAATTGTCATGCTTACCCAATACTACTGCTTAGTTAGTTATTTCCCATCGTGTAGCTGTGTATTTTATTCCCCCTCCCCTTTCTAAGTGTAGTACCTTGCATTTTTCTTTATTGAATTTCATTAGGTGTGCAGTTGCTTGCCTGAATTTCTAGAATAGTCTGGCCCCACAAGTGTCATAGTTAGGGTTCAGACTTAAGTCATTATAAGTCAGTCAGTCAATAGGATTGATGGGGATAATTCACACCTCTGAGTGTCTCAAATTGTGCTGCATCGTTTCATTCTTGAAAGGTTACCTTCACAGCAGTAGTGGCTAGGAACTGATTTCAGCTGAAAGCTTCCCTTTGGCAGAATCTGCCTTGGAGCTATATCAATAGATGAGGGAGGCTGGATCCAGGGAAGGAATTTCACAGTCCAGTGTTAGAGGCACTACTTGCGCCAGGTAAGTGGTAAATAGAATTTGGACAGCTAGCTTGTTTACACTTGTCAATTGTAACTTTTTTTTTAACTAAGGTTGTATATAAAGTGTTTATGAAGGTTATTACAGTCAATTATACCATTTGCTGATGGCTCTTCCGATAGGGGTCTGAGCAGGAGGAATCCCAAAATGAGAAGCAGAGCAAGAGGAGCCCTCTGTTGCCTTCAGAAAATAAACCAGTTAAGCTAGAGAGATGCAGGCTCCTAGCACAGTCCCTGGAGCCAATCGAGAATGAGAATCTTCTGGAGAAGAGCAGTGCCTCAGATACCGAGGAAGAAGGTAAACAGCTGCTCATTTAGAAATCCAACTGAGAGCTGTAACGTGACTGTAATCTGGATCTCAAAGTACGCTACAGCCCCCCGGGAGACCATTACAGGTCAGAGCTGTTTGAACATTTTCTGTCAAAACTTGGTTTCATCAGAAAATGTAGCGTTTGACAAAACCGTATCTTTTTACAGCAATTCATCTTCCAAAATGTTTCACAAATGACAAATGGGGGGTGGGGGAGAGAGAACCACACAATTTTGAACGTTTTAAAATTTTGAAATTGTGGGGATTTCCCCACTTTTTGGCTTTTCCCAACAAGAAAGTGTGTGGGAGGGAAAGCGTTTCCTCACATTTTTGAAACTTTTCCAGTGGGAATATTTTCACAAAGGGAGTTTTCTCTCCATTATTTTCACAGAGAACAATGCCTGTTTTCCATCCAATTCTAGTAATTATCCCAATTGTACGGATGGGGGCTGGGAGGGAGGGGGGGGAGCTGAGTCAGAGAGTAGGGAGAGATTTGTCCACAATCACACAATGCATCTGTGACAGTGTCAGAAACGTAACCCAGATCACCCGAGTCCTATCCATTATTTTTACTATTAGACTATGTTTCCTCTTGAAGGCTTTTCATCTTCAAAGCACATAACAAGTATTTAAAAAAGAGATGGGGAAAAAAGAGGAAAAACTTTACAAAATGTTTGACTGGGCTTTCTGTTTCAGAATAACAGATGAATGTTAAGTTTCAGAGTAGCAGTCATGTTTGTCTGTATCCACAAAAAGAACAGGAGTACTTGTGGCACCTTAGAGACTAACAAATTTATTTCAGCATCACTCCCCAAAAGATCATGTGCAGCACTATGAATTTACATTTGCATTACACATGAACAAATCTAACATGGTGCTGTGTAATAGCTTACCCCCTTTATAGTTTGTGTGCTGTATAAATAATTTACATGCATTTCTCCATCACAAATATATTTGCCTATAGCAGTGGAAAGTTGCAGGCTCTATCATTTTAGAGTCCTTCTGCAGTTTTCCTGTTTTGTCCTAGAGCCTTAGCTTTGTATAGTATCTCTTTTTTTTTTTTTCCCCATTTTGAAAACCTTTATAATGTAATAAATTGACCCTTTGTCCTATTCACCCAGCTGGGCAGAAAATTTACCCAACATTAAAAGAGCAGCAACAAAGATAGGCTCTATCTTAATGGTAACTTTAAAGACTAGTTGAGACTATTTGACTTCTTCTAATGTTAAGCAAATAAAATCTGACAAACTCAAGTAGATTCAAGACCTTTTATTCAAGAAAGAAAAACTCCTATTCATGCTTCTTGTTCTCCTGTTTTTCTAGGGTGAACTCTTTGTTTGTTCTTGAAAGCAGGACTTTCTGGTACCACTGCATAAACTAGAAAGAGATTAAGGTTTACTCTATTCATGCTTGGAATTTTTCCTCTGTTTCCCAGTCTGTCATCTAGCACAGTGTTTCCCAAACTTTTGAAAGCTGAGCCCTCCTCAGAAACCAATTGCAACCGCCCTTCAACACCACCATTTTAAGCTTACCCATTTTGATTTAGACCTCATCTATACCCTCTGGCTAGTCCTTTTTGCCCACCCATTCTGCGTGAGTTGTGCTTCACCCTTTGGGAAATGCAGTTCTAATAGGTGCAGTGGGGAATGATCACATGTCTGTCCTCCTCCAGCAGCTTCTGAATTGTACTTGTTACCACAGCATCAACTAAACCTGAGCTGCCAGGGTCTTACCCACACTCTAGGGGTCCGTTTGTTTAGTATACAAATGTCAAATGCTTATAGCTTGGAAGTTTTAAAAACTGTTTTAGTTATATAAAATTTTTAAAAATTGAAGCTTTTTATTAGTGAGAAAACGAAGTTTTCCTTTCAGTGTTGGCTCAGAAATCTCACACACAATTTTAAATTAATATCACTTTTGTGATTAGATCAATCATGTGAGTTATCAGCCCAACCATGACTAATATAACTGGTGCAATCCTAAAATGTGGCATGTCTGGCCTGCATAATTGTGCTCATTCCTTCTGTCACACTCCTATCTGTGAAGAGGTTTCCATTATTTTGAATCCAGTTGTTCCAAAGGCTCTGTTCTCTCTGCACAACGTTGGTGATATTTTTCCAGTGGAGTGGAAAACTGTTTGGTTCCTTATCTTTACCCCAGCTGTTTCTGGTTGCCAGGGCTCTCTGTATACGGTATGGCTGATAAGTTTTTTCCATTGGACTGGAAATCAATTTCTCATTTGTTTGATATGCCCTGTTCTTGTCAGTTTGGCTTCTTCAGAGTTCAGTGATTTGGCATGTATTATTTTGAATTTCTTGTTCTGCTGTTAGGAGTTAATGGGATTTGAGCTGAGGCATTGTTTGACGGGAGAGCAATTAGATTTTGAATGTCTTCCCAATTGTCTAGCTTGTAGATGAGGGATTAGGGTTTTTATTCTTTTTTTTTTTTAATTTATTGAATTTTGTGCAGCAAACCTTATAGGAAACCTTATAGTGTAACGGGTCTGATTCTGCATTGTCCAGCACAGTCTGTTATCATTTCCATTGGTGCAAAATGTTGCAAATGCTACCAAGTCCAAGTGGTAGCATATTATATTCACTTTGCACTGGTGTGAATGACCACATAAAGTACAGGGTACCAGAGAATCAGGCATGCTGTCTCCAGCATGAACCAGGACATTTGAGGTGATGGGTTTACGCTAGGTTTTGGTTATACAATAACTTTTTCATGTAATCTGTTCAGGCCAAAATATGCATGTAATTGCACTCCACATACTTGCCTTACAGGCTTAAAAACTGAGGAGCTAGAATGAGGCATTAGGCTGGCAAACTAACTTTTCACTTGTAGAATCTTTATTTCAAAGCCTGATCCAGGATGTTAGTAAAATGAGTTTGGTGCCCACATAGGGGGCATGTGCCTATGACATATTATCACTACATGATCCAGCACAGGACATGCCCAGGACTGGAAGAGCAGGGACTTCTACAAGTGAATATGGGCAGAACTGCCTGGAGGATGTTTGCACGCATCTGCTTCCACTGTGACTAACTTGTAGCAGTTTTAACAGTAGCTCCTTTTCACAGGCATCAACTCCATATGAGCATTAACAAAAAATAAAGCTGTGGCAAAAAAGGGCTGTAGCTGAGTTGAAGAGAAATGTGGTTTGAATCCTAACACAGAAAGTGACAGCTGCTTCATGTTCTATCAAGCCCTCAAATTAATAATGACACTTAATTTTTCAACACAGTAGCATTACTTGTAACACCAAGTGTTCCAAAGAGCACAGAGAGACTGTAAGTAAAAATATTTCTCTCCGTTTTTATAGCTGTTTACTTTGTGTCTTCATCAGTTTCATGTTTCCCTATACAGTCAATAAGTCTTCCAGGGTTTGTATGGGTCTATTCACACAGCAGTGGGGGAGAAACACTTGTACATGTGATTATACAAACCCAGTAAGTTAATCAGAGATTTGGGGGCAGAAACAGTACCTACAACTACATCTTACTCTTTATATACATTTATTAAAGGGACACTGTCAATGTAAAATGCTGGTTAGCGGTGATTAATTAAGGATGATATAGACCATTTGAGGATGAGGATTCCTAACCAGCATAAGTAATATGAGTTTTTATGCACCAACAAATTTTAGGTAGGGTTTTTTTTTTTCTTCTGGGAGATGTTAAAATAAAGTATCTGACTCCCTGTAGTGTCTGGCACCCGGTTGTTCAAAATGGGTGTTTATACCAAACTGTGTAAAGCTTGCTCTCTCTCTGTGAGGACCGTAAATCGGCAGTACAAAAGGCTCGAAGCGGGTTAGGGTTAGATGTTAAAGCTGTCAGAGCTAAAATGATAAATGTAAAGCTCACCCAGAGCCTGGGCTCTGATGGCATTTACGTGGAACTCTACCCAGAGTAAACATTGAAAATGTCACTGCGTAGGCTGTAAGCACTCCCCGATGTCCTGACTCCTTGTAATGTATTCCAGTGCAGAAAAATTCTTACCATACTGAGTAATCACTTTACAGAATTGATTGGCTAAATAGGCATCTCTGTGAACATGGTCTTGATCATCTGGTCCACCCTGTAATTACAACTGGAAAAGCATATTTTGTAATCAGAACATATCACAGGAAGAGAAGTGCATATGTTTATGTAAACCTTATTTTAGTCTCCTGGTTGGGTGTAACTAGGGCATTCAACTTTGAATTCGAGACCCCAGAAGTGCAAATGGGATGGTATCACAAAGGTGATTTTTTTTGGGGAGGTCACTTGTCTGCGTATCACAACTGGAAGTTTTGAATGGGACAGATACAAGATGAGACTACTAGCTGGCTGAAAGCATTCTCAGGGGGAGGGCATGGGGAAGGGGAGGTAGAGAATAGATTATAAGCTGCCAAGGGCACCAGCCTCCTTTAAAAAGAACAACCCCCCTCCCCTGCTATCACATCTGAAACCTCAAAAGCTCATTCCTGCCTGGTAGCAGAGAGGATACACCTATCTCCTAGAACTGGAATGGACCTTGAAAGGTTATTGAGTCCACCCTCTGCCTTCACTAGCAGGACCAAGTACTGATTTTTGCCCCAAATTGCTAAGTAGCCCTCTCAAGAATTGCTAAACCCGGGGTTGTGAGTTCAAGCCAATGTGCAAACCACTGAGCTAGCAGAGGGTGAAGGCAAAAGGAAGTAGCCCAGCAGCTAAAGAATGAAACTCTGCAGTGGAGCAGCACTGGGGCACCATAGAGACAACAGGACAGTGGATCCGGGATCAGGAGAAAGCATCTCCTCACAGCTCTGTGTTAATGGGGGATGAGGGTAGGGCAGGTACCAGTGCCCGACCCAGGATTACAGGGTGGGAGCATATCCCCTTCATACAGAGACACATGGTAGGCAAGGAAGGTATTTTTTGTTAGGGGCAATGTTTTTTTTTTCAAATTAAAAAAAAGCCAGTGAAATATGTTTTTACAAGTAGTCTCCTGCAGCCCTTACACAGCAAACATTGTAGCATCCTGAAAGAGTATGGCCAGCTGAGAACCATCTGGACTAGAAAACCACCCTGACTACATTGTCCAGATTGAGTGATGTATACAATGCAAACAGCTGGCCTAGAGTAAATAGTGACAAGTAAAGCAATAACATAGTATTCCTTCTATTCTAATCCCCTCAGGTGGGTCTTGGAGGGCTGGTAATGCATTTAAGAAAGACTTTTAACCTGACAGGGACCATGTTATTGAAGGAGTAAGTGATGCTATTGAAAGGGGCTGATTGTCATCAGATGAGGCTTTCTACCAGGAAAAGTACTGGTGAAAGTACAGTGGATGGGACTGGTTGAAAGACCAGTTCTGGGCTGTCTCATAATGGTAAATACTGTGCTGTTAGGTTTGTGGGAGTGGAAGAGAAGTGTGGATTAATATTTGGTTATTGGTTAAGCCACAACAGAGGATCAAACATTAAAATGTCTTTTTTTTTTACTGTGGGCAGATGATGGGGCCCATCCATTTCCTTAACCAGTTCCTCTCCATTTCTTTATCAGCCAAGGAGACTGTCCCTGAGAATGACCTGCATGGGAGACTCTTTATTAACAGAGTTTTCAATATCAGCGCAGATAAGATGTTTGAAATGCTTTTCACCAATTCCCATTTCATGCAGAGATTTCTCAACACCAGGAATATAGTAGGTAATATAATTTCCTCTTTCAGTTCATGTAAAGATTTATGCTAGAAAAAATTACATTCTCGATCTTGGTGAGAGAAGTGTTAATGTAGTCAGAGATGAATAACCAAAACTCAACAGATTCTGCCCACAAAGGGGAAATTAAACCTGCTTTTGAAGATAAGGTTCTGCTTTGAAAATGACTACGTAAACCTGGCCCTTTCCTTCTCCCTGTGTGTGTTAAGACTCAAAGCTCTGATTGAGGTAATAAGTGTTTACACTTTTACTTTCTTTTTGCCAAGTCCAGCTCTAGGACAATGAGCTGGAGTCTCTTCTGCCTAGTACATCAGCATCAGAATTGCTAGCTATGTCCCAGTGACAGGACTAATCAGTTACATCTATACCGCCTCACTGAGGACAACAGCTAGCACAAGTGGAACGAAGGGAGGAATGTGAAGGTAATAGGGTTGGCAGGAGTAATAATGGCAGGATCTTTTTTACAAAATCTTTCTTATTCAAAATGAAAAGAAATGTAACTGAACTACCAAGGTGCGTACAAGATTAAATTGATTAACCTCATGGATTTTATCACTGTAACCTGTGTCTGTCCTCATCCCACACCCTCTTTATTGTTTTAACCCCACTCATTATGTCCTAGATAATATCAAATCTTAATTTCTTCAGAGCAAGGACCATATCTTTTTATCTGTGCTGCACTTTGTCTTGCGCATTTTGGTGCTGTAAAATAATAATGCTTTTACAAGAGTCTGAAAGAAATGAGCTTGACCTTTAGATATGAGGGTGAGTGTGCAGGACTGTCAGAAAAACAATTTTTATTTATAAAATGAGTGTACTTGTTCTGGTGTTATTGAGACAATGAACACAGAAACAATACTCTCTTTATGTTCACTTTTCAGAGTAGAACCTTCACAGTACACATTAATGTTACAACATTAAATAATTTAATATGTGATTGATTTTAAAGTCTCTGCTTTATTGATTAGGGTATTGGCTCAATAGTTTTTTTGTTTTGTTTTTTGGTGTTTTTTTTAAATCATGTTATATTCAAGTAATAGTAAAGTCCATACAATTTGCACATAGAATAAATCCTTGCACCCTCCTAAATAACACTCACAGGCTTTAATTTTCTGGGCAAGTAAATTTTATTTATTGAGATCACAGAAACAGAAGATAAAGTCAAAAGAGAGTAATATTTATTCAGTGTCAGATTTTAAGGCAAATCAGCAAGACCTGTCTCTTTCACTAATGCTAATGAACCTTATAACTTCCATCCTAGGCAGATGGAACACAGTGTAGCTTATCATTTAAAGCCTTTCTTTAATTTTTTCCCATGGTCTATTCTGCTTTTCTAGAATCTAGCAGACCTAAGAGTCCAATACTGGCCAGTGCTTCTCTCACTTTTTGCTATTCTTGTAAATTACCAACCATCTGGATTGGTTCCAGGCTGGCCTTTGCAGGGGAAAACTCCTATGTCCAAAAGCAAGAAGGGAGTTGCAAGGGGAAAGTGACAAGGCCGTGTGTGTGGAGGTATTCCCTCCTCTTCCTCCAACACACTTCTGAATTCTGGCCTCTAAACACTCAGGCCCCGTTCTCCATTTCCTTATCTCTGTCCTTGTTTACACCTATTCAGAGTTGGTGTGAAATGGTCTCTAATCAGAGTGATGGTGTTTTGCAGTCACTGACATTTCACAGCTGTGAATGTTGACACAAGGTGTGCAAGGCAAGGGAGAATCAGGCTCTCTAGCATCCCTCAGTGAGTAACATGAACTGATTCTACAGTGTGTTAAATAGTAAACATACAGGAACTCATGAAGGAGAGGAGCAGACCTTTCACCTGTTCACTGTGAAACCACTTTCAACCAAGTTAAGGATTGAGACTGCTCCCTGTAAATTGTTGGACATTAATAATTACACATTTTGTGACTAGATGCTGTATCGACCCCTTGGAATATGGACGGCAGTGGCAATCAGTTGAGGACCCTCACCTACACTATAATGATTAACAATCCGCTCGTTGGGAAGTACACAACTGCAACAGAAAAGCAGGTACTGTGTGCATTCACAATGTGTGCCAAAATTCACAATGTGTAAACACTTATGTAGTGCCTTTCATCTTCACAGAGGTTTGTAAACCTGACTTCTTCCCCACAGTCCTTGTGGGAGTAAGCGTGAGCCTTATTTTATAGACAAGGAGACTAAGACACAGTAAAGTGAAATGACTATTCATAGGTCATTAGAGTTAGAGGCAGAGCCAGGACTAGAACTCAGGAGTTCCTGGTCCCCAGTCCCATGCTGAGAGTTCTAGACCAGTGGTTCTCCTCCTCTTTCATACCAAAACCATTCTGTCCTGCTGGGAGCTAACTAGGAGCCTTCTCACATTTGGCAATGTGGGAAGGACAGTGGTTGCCAACCCCTGACTCCTATCTGTAACCACCATGAGTTCTCTACCTGTCTCATTTTCTCAGACTATTTCAGATTCTTTTCCTACTGCCAGTAGCTTTTAGGTGGTAGTTTTGCTGGCATGATGAACCCAAAGACTGAAGGGAAGAGAACTGAGACTGTGTATTTAAAATGTCTTCCCCCCCCCCCTTTTTTCTTTTTATGGGTAGATCCTGAATAAACTGAGCCAGAAAGGTCAGTCATATCGGGTAGATGCAGAGGTGCTGACACATGATGTCCCATACCATGATTACTTCTACACTGTGAACAGATACTCCATCACCCGCACATCCAATCAGAAATGCAGATTACGGTGAGACAGAGTGGTGTGCAGCAGGTGGGGCGGGAGAGCCATGTTGTATGCACTGAGGTATGTTTACTAAAAGAGGTGCCTACAGCATGGGAAATTTGAATTTCTTTGCACAAATTTCTTCTCTTGAAGTGTGGTTCCATTGTGCAAAAGATGTAAAAATGGCCCCTTCTTATTCATTGTATGTGTTTCCTGCAAGTATTAGTCAGCTCTGGTGGCTTTTAATGACAAAAACAAGGTTTTACTCTTGTGCCCTGCACAGCCAACATAGCTTCAAGAGAATGAGCTGGGTTGTACTCCTCCTTGGGAATTCTACATAAAATTGTTTACCAAGTACCAACAAATTACACCTGTGCATGCTCCTGCACAGTTGTCATTGCCAAAGGCATAACTTGAAGCTATTAAATTGCCCAGGTGTAAGTGAAAGTGGAATTTGGCCTGTACCACCTCTACTAGTGGTGCTGGTGCTAAGGGAAAGAGAACCCAGCTTGAATCTCAGATCCCAAGCTGACTTTGCAGACTAGGGAGGCATGAAAATCATCTTGTAAACTGAGCACATTTGATGATGAACACGAACCCTCCTAATACCACTTTTACAGTCACTTTTTGGAGCTGAAGCACACTGTGTAAGAGAATAGGTCTAGTAGCAGTTAATGCTCAACATTGCTGTGTGGGAAACCTTGGGTTGATTTTAGGCTGGGATCTCTGGCACTGGGAGTACGAAGGGAAAGGGGTGAACTCTTTGCCTGGGGGAAACCAAATGCCTTGAGCAATCCTTCTAACTGATGTAACGGCTTGTCGTCATGTACAGCGCTACAGCAGCGCAACTGCACCACTTTAGTGAAGACACTAATACACCAACAGGAGAGCTTCGTCTGTTAGCCTAGTTAATTCACCACCCTGGGAGGCCGTAGCTATGTCTGGGAGAAGCTCGCCCATCAACATATGCTGTCTATACAAGGAGTTAGATATAACTACATCACTCAGGGAGTGGATTTTTCCCACCCCTGAGCAATACAATTATATTGATATAGGTCTGTAGTGTAAACCTGGCCTGTGAAGCAGCATTGACTGGCTGTGAAGGGAGACTCCCGTGGTCCTTTTTATACAGATATATGGTGATCATAACATCTCAAGGGAGAGGGATATACAAGCAATGCATGTAGAGTATATGTGTTGGATGATAGCAAATACAGCATGTAATACCATTTATAACACTGAGCTATAATTAGAGCTGGTAGAAAAATTTCTGATAAAGTTTCTTCTGTTGGAAAATTCTGTTTCATCAAACCAGAAACTTCCCAAGGGAAAATGTTAATTTCAACAAAAGTCTGTTTAAAACAATTGGGAGAGAAAAAAGCATTTTGATAAGGTCAAAACCATTCCATTTTGACATTTTCAGAAAGGAACATTTTAACTTTTTTTTTGTTTTGAAATTTATTTTAAATTATATATAAAAAAGTGAAAGTTGAAATGAAACATTACAAATTACCTAAAGAATTTTGTTTCAAAATTTGTTTTGTGGGATATAGACATTCTTTTTCATTCCGATTGGGAACTAAAGCAAATTTTGAAATTGTGGAATGTCCTGTGAAATGGAAATTCCCACAGAACTCTAGCTGCAAGGCAGTTTATAATTTTTCTTTACCCATGTCTAATCCCTACCTTTTCAATGTGAGTGCTGCCAACTGACAATGTCTTGCCTATTTATAATAGTGATTGTTTTGGATTATGGACAGCCACTAACTTTATCATTTATCACTCACTTTACCATTCCATTCTGTGTTGTTGCAGGCTTTCCACAGATGTGAAATACAAAAAGCAGCCATGGGGCCTCATCAAGTCTCTAATTGAGAAGAACACCTGGAGTGGGATAGAGGAGAATTTCAAACAACTTGGTGAGGATTTGCTTTTTGTAGTAACAGGGTGAAATCTTTTTTTGTGGATGGATCTGGTAAATTTTAGTGGTCATGAAACTGAATCTACTAGAAATAAATGTACAAAGTGTGAGATTCTCTTTGTGTCTCCTTCAAGCCAGAGGATCCCCTAGGTCCATATACTGCTTACTCTGGGGTGCCATTGTATTGTGCTTTCAGTATGTTATCAAAGGACTCCTACAAAAAATTTCCTCTTAGCAATCAATAGTCTTGTGTCCAGGGGATGGGGGTCAGCTCCCAAGAAGGAGATGTGAAGATAAAAAAAAAAAACCCATTAATTTGATTTCCCATTTAAATCAAGGTGCTTCCTTGGTTGTAGCTATGAGAGAAAGCAACAGTGCTCAGCAAATACATTAAGCTGTACTGTGCTGGAAAAGTATATATTTCATACCTGTAAAGTATCGAGTGTAATGTTAGTACAAGTCAATGGTACAGTTTAAGGAATCTCTTATGTATCATATATATTTTCTAGAAAAGAACAGCCTCTATTGATTTGTATGCCTTGCCCAGTATTGTCTATCATAGCAAGATAATGTGAACTTTCCATTTGAAAAGCAAAGGGAAAAATAAATACTTATTTTCAACTGTAGAATCAGACCTGCTAATGGAAGAATATGCAATAAACCAGCCTATAGAAGATCCTGGGAAACTTATTGCCCTAAGAAGACGACGACGGAATTTACACCGGAATGTGGCAGAGCTGCTTCCTAAGCGTTCTTCACAGCACTCTTCTGGGGACATTGGATTAGAGTCCCAGGGCAACATAGTTGGTGGGTATAGCAGCATCTTTTCTATTTCAGCTTCTTGTCCAAACGTGTGTTGGAGAGGGTGTTTGATTAGTAAGACAGAACAAATGTGATGCCACTATGTGTATTTGTTAGACCTAGTTGGGTAAAGAGAGCTGGATGAATAGTTAAGGTTTATTTTATATTACTAAAGCTTGGATATACAGGATCTGGAGCATGTCTGATCCTCTTTGCAGTGACAAGCATCTGCTGAACTCAAGTGCAATCTATAATCTGTTCTGCTCCAAAGTAATAGCACAAAGCTTGCACAGGAAAAGCAATGCAACCTGATTTTAAGAACTTGCACAAAATCCCAAAGCATTTAATTTTTGGACTTTAACTACACAGGTAACTGAATGCAGTCCTTGAAACGGTTACTATTTTACAGTTGCACCCTGGACTCATCTTCCTAAATCTTCTTGTTGTTTTGTATTTTTTATTAAACTGACGTCTTTTTCAATCTCCTGGCTGCTTCAGTCGTTTCTGGGGCACCAAAGCTGATCTAGCACTGTTGCCCCTTCCTGCCACTAGGCGTGACAGATTGACTTGTAATCAGTCATGGCGTACAGTGACTGCTTTGACAGAGAAGAGGAACATTTGTGCACTAATGAGTGCCGGAGAACTCTGACTTATATGAAACAGCTTAAATTGTAACCACTGAACTGAGAACACAGACTTCAAACCAGGAAAAAAGTCCTTGAGAATACCAGAGTAAATTTGGGTTAGTAGCATATGTAACTGTGTTAATTCCCACATTCCTAATCTGCCACCATTGCTCCAGCTTTCCAGGCGAGTGCTTTTGTCTCTGTGCATGTTACAGCCTTAATGTATGTCCCTTTATCAGGCCAGGAAATCTCAATGTTAGGAACTATTGTAGAAGATCAGATAATTTACACAATTCTAGGATAACCAATCGGTGGTGCTGGGTAACATATTTTCAGTTTGAGAGGAAATGTACACTTCATCCTGCCCTATGCCAATATCCAGGGCTGGCTCCAAGTTTTTTGCTGCCCCAAGCAAAAAAAAAAAAATTTTCCCGTGCCCTGGCCCCGCCCCAACTCCGCCCCTTCCCCAAATTCCTGGCCTCACCTCCTCCCCTGGGCGCACCGCATTTCCCCTCCTACCCTTCCCTCCCTGCCAGGCAAGCCTGGGAGGGAGCGGGGAGAAGCGGAGCAGCAGCGCACTTGGGGGAGCAGGCGGCAGCGGAGCAGAGCTGAGCTGGGGTGGAGCGGTTCCTCTGCCCCCTACCCCCAGGGTTACTTCCTGCGGCCCTCCCTGCGCCCCCCACCGCCGCTCACCTCTGCTCAGGGCTGGCTTCCGGCTTTTTGCACCCTAAGCAAAAAAAAAAAAAAAAAAGAGTCGGAGTGCTGGTGCCTAGAGCCGGCCCTGCCAATATCAGATTCCCAAAGGTGTCCAACGGGGAGCAGTTTTGCACTCAGTTGAATTTAAAGTGTTTTCTGCAGGATGATAATTACTGAAACCAGGTTGATTTTTCGTGCGATAGACAAGAAAAGAAACTGGAATGGTTAATGGTATGCAGCACTGGCAATGTGATCAGATAGGCATGTGGATGTGATAGGGTGACCAGACAGCAGGTGTGAAAAATCGGGACGGGGGTGAGAGGTAATAGGAGCCTTTAAGAAAAAGACCCAAAAATCGGGACTGTCCCTGTAAAATCGAGACATCTGGTCACCCTAGGAAGTGAATACCCACTGAGAGCTGCTTTGTCTAAGGCTATGGGTACGTCTAGACTATGGGAAGCGATCGATTTCTCGGGGATCGATATATTGCGTCTCATCTAGACGTGATATATCGATCTCCGAACGCGCTCCCGTCGACACCGGAACTCCAGCAGCGCAAACGGCGGTAGCGGAGTCGACGGGGAGCTGCGGACGTCGATCCTGCACTGTGAGGATGAGAGGTAAATTGATCTAAGATACTTCAACCTCAGCTACATTATTCACGTATCTGAAGTTGCGTATCTTAGATGGATTTCTTCTCACACCCCCCAGTATAGACCAGCCCTGTGTCTACACAGCAGAGCTGCAGCTGTCCTGCTGTACAGTAGACATTTGCTACAGCTACAGAAGGGGTTTTTCTGTCATTCTAGTCAATCCACCAACTCAAGAGGTAGTAGCTAGGTCGATGGAAAAATTCTTGTGCCCACCTAGCTGTGTCTGCACCAAGGTTTAGTGTAGCTTAACTATGTTTCTGAGGTGCATGAATTTTTCACACTCCTGAGCAACATAGCTAGGTCAATCTACGTTTTAAGTGTAGAACAGGCCTAACTCAGGAACATACTTCACAGCACTGCTTTGCATTAGCATAAGAGATGGACATGTAAACTTGATACTCCGGCTGATTCCTCCATTGGGATGGATAGAGAAATAGTTTCTGTTATGTGCATAAATGGGCATCCCAAATTGCACACAGCTGGTGTGTCTGTCCATTGGGGCTGCCATCTAATCCACCACTTACTGTGCATTGTAGACTCCTATTTAGGAGAATTAATGTTGAGCATTTCTAACCTGATCTTTTCCATGCCCAGCAGGAAGGAAAAGGGATGTTGCAAGGAAGACCACAGCCATCATTGTGGTAATGAGCATCTTGTAAGTACTCACTGCTGTTAAACCACAATTTGACTACTGTCTGAGAGCTAATCTGATTTACACCTATGTGGAAGCAGGAAAAGACTATTCATGCAGTCCAGTGCTTCTCAAGCATGTGATATATGGGCCACTAGTGGAGTCATCTTTAGTGGTCTTCAGAATAAAATCCTTTGTTGCTCATCATTCTTAGATTGTAAGGGGACTCTCTCCAGGGCCGCCCAAAGGATTCAGGAGGCCTGGGGCAAAGCAGTGGAGCTGCAGCGCTTGTACTCACCCAGTGGTGGTCGGGTCTTTGGCAGCATGGCCCTTCAGTGCTGCTGAAGACACGGAGTGACTGAAGGGCTCCTCTGCCGTCAAAATGCCGCCAAAGACCCGAGCTACTACTGGGCTAGGGCTCGCGGGGCCCCAGGCCTGGGGCAAATTGCCTCTTCCGCCCCTGCCCCCCCCCCCCGCCGGCGGCCCTGACTCTCTCTTTCTTTGTGTTTACATGGGTTGAACTAGTCTGCTGCTGCTGCTATTCATGATTGTTCGTACACTGCATTTTCTAGTATTCATCCACTCTAGTTTTAAAAATGTCAAAGGATGAGACTTCCACCACTTCCTTTGAAAGACTATTTCACAGCCTAATAGATCCCACTCAGATGCTCTTGTTACCTTAAATTCCTGCATGTTGCTTTCTCAGGTCCTTTCCTGAGGGTTTGTTCAGAGAGGATAGAATATTATTCATTCTGGCCAGCATGGCCCTAGTAATGCTGCAGAAGCAAAATGATAGCAATGATTAAATCAGTCTGATTTTCTTTATACAGTTTGCTGCTCTTGGTTTTGCTGAATGTGACTCTCTTCCTTAAACTATCAAAGATAGAGCGTGCAGCTCAGTCATTTTACCGGGTCCACCTTCAGGATGAGAAGTCCTTAAAGTGAGTGAATTTCTGACTGAATTCTTCCTCGTCTTCATCCAGATATAAGAACCTGATAACTTGGACTGTACTCGTAACCAGCAAATTTCAGGAGGCAAATCTTTAAATACTTTTGTGACCTGTAGCCATTGACACTACTGTCCAGCAAATGGCTTCACATTGCACCACTGGCTTTCTCCCTCTCCAAGACATTTTAGGATTAGCCTGCCCCGTTCTGCAGTCTACTCTGCTGTATTTCTCCATCTTGTCTCATGGAGATCTACACAGAATTACAGCCTCCTCCTTTCTGCTGATCCCTGCAAGGTACAAATGTCTCAAGGTTCATGTCCTGCTCACCTTTTAAAAGGATGAAGTGCCCAGTTTTGGAGTGTGATGTAATTGAACACTTAGCAGTTCTGCTGTGCTTTACATCTTCAAACACTGTTCACATGTTATCCAATTAAATGCATTACAGTGTTTGCAAACGGACTTGATATTCTCAAGAACCAGGTTTGTGGATCTGACTTGGAGGAGACAATTTGGGAACTGGTATCTCTGTATTTAAAGGATGTTATTGGGAGGGCTGGTATGATGCCTTTGGCTACCCCTCTTCCATTTGTTCAATGCAGACCTTGACACCTGTCTTGCTTCACATCTGTTGGACATAGCATTGAAAGACAGTTTCAAAATCTAACTTAATCTTTAGCAAGGACAGAGAATGACAGTCCTTCTAAATTTGTGCTAGGACAGACCTTTGCAATATAAGATTGGCAGAAGAACTAGATCACTTCAGCTTTCCTTCAGATGGAGGAATTTACTCCTGTTTAGAAGGCTGAGGAATTCAGTTTAATTACATGTATGATCCCTCTTAGTGTCCAGTGTATACAAATGCACTAAGGCAACATCTCTAAGAAAGTGGTAACATAGTTTCAAATATAACTGTACACAGTCTTAATGCGGTCCTGGCTTGGAAAGTGCTAAATGAGTGCAGGTAGAGATCAGTGCTTGCTGGGTATGGATGTACAGAAACTTGTTCCATGGTATTGATATTTCTCATCATGTTCCCTTTTCAGCTTAGCCCCTGACATGGTGTCCAGGGAGGATATCCCTCAGCATGACAATGAACAGGTTCAGCAGGTGAAGGGAGTGCTGCAAGACTCTATTGCAATGCTTGAACAGGTAGGCTTCCTCCCCACACACGCTTTTGTTGCTTCTGAGGTAGCAGTGAGGAAACAAAACATAGAGGTCATTTTTCAAAAGTTTTAAAATCCCCTTTAAAAAGTGTCTTGCTCTGTGAAATAAATGAGCCAGTCTGTGACCGCCTGTCTTCAGGAAGAATAAAGCTGCAGCAGGGTGTGTAAAGAAAGTGGCAACGTTTTCAGACCTTGCCCCTTTTCTTTTACTGGGCTTCATTTGTCTTTCTATAAAAATTGCCTGTTTCCTGAGCGCTCTGTATTTCTGTTTGCCTAGAGCACTGGCCAACCAGAAGAAGAAACAGGAAAAAAAATTGATTTAATATATTCATTGCACTATGAAGAATCATAAAAATTAGAAGCAGAGCACACTTATTAAATAATTTAGTCCCTCTTCCTGCCAGTGCTGGATTCTTCCCTAGAGAATGTGCCCCATTGGTTTGCTTAGTTCAGCTTCCTATGACCGGGCTTCAACACTATTCTTAGGAGACTGTTCCACAGCCTGGTAGATCTAACAAATGGCAAATTTTCATTGTCTAAATTTTCCTTACAATTTTTTTCCTCCCATAATGTATCGTTCTGCTCCCTTGGATCACCCTGTGCTAAGGCAGAAATCATATCTGCCAGCATACATAACTCCAGGAGTCCAGGAGCTTCAGGCATATCATACTAAAATGCTTAAAAAGGGAACGTAGGCTGGTAGATTTGAATTTGCTTCTATCCTAGTATGGCCTAGCGATAAAGTCGTGGCAGGAAGCATCATACAGCCACTGGATTTCAAGTTGTTTCCAAATGAAAGCTGTTTGTAAGAAGAGTGGACTTGGATACACAGTGGAAAATTTCATGTTGTGAGGGGTCATCTGCCTACCTCAAGATAATTGTATTCAGATTGTATTGGCTGCCTTTCCGAGAGCAATCAATGCAGGAATGGAGACAAACAAGAAGTCTTCTCAGGCTGAAACTCAGCCTGTTTTGCTCAGTGAAGCAGGGCCACCCAGAGGATTCAGGGGGCCTGGAGCAAAGCGGGGTAGCTGCAGTGCTTGTACTCACCCGGCTGTGGTCCGGGTCTTCGGTGGCATTTCAGCGGCGGGGGGCTGTTCAGTCACTCCGTGTCTTCGGCAGCACTGAAGGGCCCCCTGCCGCCAAAGACCGCCACTGGACCAGGGCTCATGGGGCCCCTGTGGAACCCAGGGCCTGGGGCAAATTGCCTCACTTGTCCCCCCTTCTGGGCGGCCCTGCAGTGAAGTTCTAGGGTGCCCTGGGGTCTTTGAACTGCAAATCCTAGTGGAAGAATATTTGGTCCATTTGTTGGTTGGAGGCCATCAGGCAGGAAAGGCACCAGCATCTTACAAACTGGTGATTTAGGCCAACACTTAAGAACCCCCCTCTTGATATCAATGACATCTGTGTTTCTAACTTTGCTCCCTTGTTTTGGTGAAAGTTGTGATGAGGCAGGTCTGGTGTTATCTGGAGACCACAGACTTCCTTGACTGTTGTCAGTTTCATTTTAAGCTTGAATATAGTACAGAGACTGCATTGGTCTTGCTGGTAGATTATCATAAACGAGGCCGTTCGTTGTGAGCTTGTTTGGGAATGGTTTCAAACACGGTTACAAGCCACAGTGTGGACAGGACCTCAGATACAGTTGTGAAAAAGGCTACTATAAATCTGAGGTGTAGAAATAGGAGTTGTGTGTAAGACACAGGAGATAATTGTTCTGCTCTACTCAGCGCTGGTGAGGCCTCAGCTGGAGTACTGTGTCCAATTCTGGGTGCCACACTTTAAGAAAGATGTGGACAAATTGGAAAGAGTCCAGAGGAGAGCAACAAAAATGATAAAAAGTTTAGAACACGTGATCTACTAGGAAAAGTTAAATATGCTTAGTTTTTTAGTTTTAGGTTTTGTTTTTGTTTTGATCTTGAAAAAAGAAACCCGAAGAGGGGACCTTATAACAGTCTTCAAATATGCTATGGGCTGTTATACAGAGGACAGGAATCAATTGTTCTCCATATCCACTGAAGGTTGAGCAAGAAGTAATGCAGCAAGGGAAATTTTGGTTAGATATTGGGGCAAGCTTTCAAACTATAAAGGGTAGTTAAGCTCTATAGTAGGCTTCCAAGGGAGGTTATGGAATCCCCATCATTAGAGGTTTTAAGAACAGATTGGACAAATACCTGTCAGTGATGGTCTAGGTTTACCTGGTCCTACCTCAGAGCAGGGGGATAGACTTGATGACTTCTCAAGGTCTCTTCCAGTCCTATGGTTCTACGATTCTGTGATCTCCCCTTTGCGATGGACAAAGATCAAGTGTTCATGCTGATCCTTTTACATCTATCAGATACTTTTGATGTTGGTTATGAGGTGGCTTTGGTGCATTTGCGAACCCAGGAAAATTAAGATAGGATTGCTTTTGTATGGCTCCATTCTCTTATTTTTGAGAGCACTGGGCAATTGCTCAATTTGTCTGAGGATTTTTTTTGTGCAGGGTGCCACAGGCTTTTACTTGGTCATCCCTCTTGCTCTATGTGTATGTAACGGGTGAAGATGAGCTGGCTTCACCTGCAGTGGCATCAGTGTGCAGATATTTGGCTGTCTCCATTTCAATATTTATATTAAAAACTCCACATTTTTAAAATATCTGTTAGAGGGTGATTGAAGGAGAGCAGATATTTGTGGGATCATTCCTTTAGTGTTTCCTCCTTTCCAGGCTCCTCCAGTTGCTTAACGCTGTGGTTTTCAAACTTTTCCATACCATGACCCTATATTATAACAGGAAAAAGTTTGGGGACCTTCCCCACTTCCATCTAGCCATAAAAACAAGGAGGGTGCAGACCGCTGGATTGAGAAGCCATGGCTTAGCAAATGAAAGATTGCAAAATTGACTGATTTTTTTTTTTTTTTTTTTTTACTTTTTAGCCTATTAACCTTTGAAACTTAATTATTTATAAATCATAGAAATGGGATAGAAGAGTTTGTTTGGGTAGAGAAACTGTGGAGGAGCTCCAAGCTACTCCTGCCTGTCAGCTGCTTTATCAACCTTGCCCCATGCTCCCAAGGAAAGACAATGGTAGTTTTTGGTTTTCCTTGTTCCCGGGTATACCCTGCCCATAAATTGCTGCTGATCTGATATTAACCCCTTTTCGCACAGTTACAAAAGTATCTCTATCAATGAGTGATGGAAGTCTCAGAAAGTAGACGCGGATTCCCCATATTTTTTTCCTTATCTTTCTGACTCTGACTCTCCTCTTTCCCAACTGCCTACCATACTGACAGTAGTAAAGTCCAAATAGCTAAAATGGTATTTTTAAACATAGAAAATTAAATATTGAAATATATTGAGTGAGAATTTAACCACATTTCCTATCTTAAAAAAAATTATCACCCGCCACTTTTTCTCCTGTGCAAGTCATGGTGCACTTTAAATTGCGATAATATTGTGCTCTTTCTGCATGCTGGCAATTTTCTGCCTTCACCCTTGTGCCTCAAAGCACACCAAAGGTGGCATGCCTCTATTACAGGGCACATCTTGTTGTGGTGTTCCTTTCAGTATTTGCCATGTGCAGCAACTATGTTAAAAATGACAATGTGATGGTTTCTTTCTTGCAATGTAGCCAATGCTACTGCAGCATAGTCTAACAGGGTAACAGAACTTAGGACAGCTCTGTAACTACGTAGATATGACAGTCTATACTTAGTATTGTGCTTGCCTAGCAGCTGTAATATAAATGATTTAGTGCAAACTACTGTTAATATGAAAGGGTGGGAGGGAATTATTCTGAATATAAAAAATAAAACATTTCCATCTTATCCTTGCAGCAGTGTAATTTATATTCTTTTGTGGGACTGGGGTTTTATATCTCCACAGCTGAAGAGCTCCCTTTCTATGCTTCAGAGAAGCTTTGATCACCTGAACAAGAGCAAGAGTGATGAGACTGAGAGTTAACATTACCAACGCCCACAACTCAAGGTGTCATGAGGATGAAGATGCTGCATGTCTGTTCGGGGGTGGGAGTTTTGATATTCTGTTGTCTCAGGACTTTTTACTATTTTTTGCTCAGTAGCTGCTGGTGCAGCTAATAAAGACCTCTGGATAAAACAGGGCAGGTTCTGAGGTCCTGTAACTCTGAGAATCTCTCCCCACCTCTCCCATACATGTGGTTTTCTTATGAACAAGCCAGAGGTGTAAATGAGCGAGAACATTGTACTGTACTCTGTAACTGTGATGTGCAAATTACAGAGAAGAGCAACCTCAGCACAGCAATGATTGTATCTAATGAAATCTGAACTCTTTTATATTGATTTGAAGAATCATTGGCACTAAACTACAGCAGGGGCAGGACGGGGGATGTTCTGTGAAGAAATAACAGCAGGTAGTGGTTTTACATAGCAAGGGTATTCATATGCTCTTTCATAGATACACATACTCTGTAAAACAAGTCAGCAGTTTGAAATACCCATATTTATTTTTTTAAGACTGTATTTTTTGTTTCACAGTGAAAGAGCTCCATGTTTAATCTCTTATTAAATTGTTCTGCATACTGATGGGCTATGGTAATTTCTCCCACCCTATCCCACCACATCTGTTCAGCTTGCCTAATGAAATTTCAGCACTCCAGAAGAAATTGTTCCTTCAGTCCTTGGTGTGATGCCCAGCAGTGAGGAAGCTATCTTGTCTCTGCTATCTCTAGCCTTTTCAAATGGTCTGACATAGTAGACATTGGGAAAGGACTAGATTAGGCATAAAAATTGAAGAGGCCCTTATATTGGTTGGGAAAGCTGTTAGCAACTTCCAGGGGCTGCTTTAGGCATTCTGCTGCCCCAAGCATGGCAGGCAGGCTGCCTTCGGCAGCTTGCCTGCGGAGGGTCCGCTGGTCCCGCGGCTTCGGCGGACTTCCAGCAGACCAGCGGACCCTCCGCAGGCATGCCGCTGAAGGCAGCCTGCCTGCCACCCTCGCGGCGACCGGCAGAATGCCCCTCTCGGCTTGCCGCCCCAAGCACGCGCTTGGCGGTGCTGGTGCCTAGAGCCGCCCCTAGCAACTTCCTAAAAAACCTAAACCAGGGTTAACCATGGCTGCTGCTACAACATTGCCAACTCTACACTACAGAAACTGGCATGTTTAATCATGCTTGAAAAACATGCTTGTACTCCAGCTTTGTTATGGTTTTCATGTCTTTGTGGACAGCAAAACAACACATTAAATATTTATTTTAACCCTCAAAGTTGGTTTCCTGATGTGACTGTGTCATGGGTTTGGTTTTATGTTCACACAAGCAAGACGAAACTATATTATAACATGGCTGGGTTACAAGTATGTGAAAGATGGCTATTTTGTAGTGGAGGAAGGATCATGAATTCCCTGACCAGTATATGCAGGTGTCACTGTGCTACAAACCCATTTACTGAGCAGTATATATTGTATTTTGGAGTTCCTTTAAAACAGGACTATATCATGTAAAAACTAGTGTCCTGTTTACACTACAATTATGAACTGTGTCAGGGACCTGGTTATAATTGTCCCTGACCCAGTCTATTTTCCAGTATAGATGGGATGCTGAGTATTTTCTAAGCAGTCTAATACAGTTATGATCTTGTCTGTGTTGCAAACTAGAGCTGCTCCAAAGGACCACAGTTGTTACCAGGTCCCCAATGCAGTTGTAGTGTGGATGGTGCTGCAGATCTATAGCACTGTGTGGGAATGGACGTGTGAGGTCAGTGCTTTGCTCTGTATCTACTCGCTGGAGACAATTATAGGGCATTATTTGCCGTGCGTTATGTATTGGCAGGGGGTCAGCTTGACTTTCCTTGTGTAAGCATGGGGGTAAAGGCAGCTAGTTTTTAGCGGTTAGGGTGCAAGACTGACTAGTGCTTGTCTACTACTGATTGAAATACTTTGGTTTGAGGTTGAGGTCAAAGGCTTTCCCCACCCCGACTACGCTGTCACTGTAAACGTCTAATGAAACTCAGAACTTCCCAGGAGTGGGTATTGAGCAGGCAGGAGAGTTGTAGTTGCTCCTCCTGTTGCAGCTGCTGGTGAACCGGATTCTCCGCTAGCCTTTGTCTACACGCTTCTGTTGAACACGTTTGAGGCTGCACGCTGCCCTGGCAAGACGGTACCAGCAGGGACGTGCTCCGTCTGCTTATCAGCTGCTGTTTCGTTGGGCAGCTCGTTCCCCTTTGCGCCTTTCGAAAGTCACCAGCGGGCCGAGGACACAGCGACGTTAAACCGGGGCAAGCGTGCCTGGCGCCGACCCACCCTCGGAGTTGCACCGGGGGCACGTACGCTGCTCAGTTAAACCGATGCAACGTCTAGGGCGGGTTCTCAGGGCCTGGGGGAGGGTGCAGCGGCGCTGGCTCGCAGAGGAGTTCGCGGCTCCTCCCGCGGGCCCCGGGCTCGCTGGGCGGCAGCGGAGCGCCCCAGCCTGGCCGCGCAAAGCTACAGCGGCGCGAGCGGCGCTGTCTGGATACGGGCAGGGAACGCGCGCGCGGCCGGCTCTGTGACGTAGCGTCTGCACAGCGTTCTGTGCCAGGCTGCGCCCCCCACCTGTCGCCACCCCTTCGTCCTTTAAGCAGGCAGACCTCTGACGTGACGTCATGGCTGGCTCCGCCCCGCCCGTGTCGGCATTGGGCCGTCCAGGCTGACGTAGACATGAGAGGCGAGGCTGTGCGGAAGCGGTAGGGCTCAGGGTGCTGCTGGCTGCCGGGAGGGGCAGCCACGCGCCCTGCTCACGTGAGGTGAGTGACGAGGGTGAGAGCCTGCGGGGGGGGCGTAGCCAATCACAGCCGCTCTCCGGAGGGGGGGGAGCCGGGGTGTGCGGAGCGAGTGGCGGGCGGGGCGCTGGCGCGGGTGAGTGCGCGGGGCTGGGGCAGGACGGGCTGAGCAGCTGGGACCCCACGTTCTCCCTCCGACGGGCTGGCCCGAGCCAGAGCAGCGGGGCCCCGGGGCTAAGCCGGGGGGCAGATGAGTTGCCCCTGAAGCCTCTTTTCAACTCGCGTCTTGCTTCTGTGTCAGAACTAGCCGGCTGCTGACTTCGGCCGGACCCCAGCAAGCAGCGCTGGGCTAGCGGGGTCCCTGGGCCCTTCCGCGCTACAGTCACCGTCTCATGCTGGCCAGAGCAAGCGGGAGCCACGGTTGCCTGAGGAATCAGCAGTAGGAAACGTGGGAAAAGGAGGCAGAAGGTCGAAGGGTCTGAGATGGAGGAGCCGCTCTGCTGCTGCGAGTACATTGACCGGAAGGGGGAAAAGAACCATCTAGTGGCCTGTTGCTGTGACTGCGAGGACCTCGATGAGGGCTGTGAAAGGTAAAGAGCCGGGCCTTTCATCTGCCTTCACATAGGGGGGCTCATACCCCGCTCGTGACCATGGTATCTTGAGTGTCTTCCCCCCATTAGCCAGCTTCTTTAGAATGGGGCACTGTGTGGTCAGGCTCAGCTTTGGAAACCCAGTCTACACATAGCTGCTCCATTTGGCACTTTGAAACATCTCCCTGTCAGATAGGAGTGGTTGTCTGTGCCAGTTGACAAGTGTCTTGCCATATAGGAAATGTCAAAAGCCTTCTGCCCAGTTAGGATAAAGGCTGGGGCAATAGTGCTAGCTGGGAATTTTGCAGCAAAACGTGATTTCATCAGAAAATTCTCATTTGTCAAACCCAAAATGTTTTGTGGAAACATTCTGGGTTCAAAGAACTTTCACTGAACCACAGGCAGGGTTGCTGCCTGCCTGGTTTCCTGCCAGCTCGCATGCAGGGCTGCTAGAGACCCAGGACTTCCAAGGTCTGCAACATTAGGGTAGGTTCCACAGTGTGGGCTGCCCCAGAGCCAGAGAGCTGTGAACACCCAGACCTGATTCTTGTCAGTTTCACAGCTGCTGTTCAGCTGGTTTCTGAATCAGGGATAGATTTTGTTGAAGTGGGTAGAAGGAATCACAGAAGTTAGAGAGCAAAAAGGCCTAATATTATTAATAGAATAACCTTGCATGGGTCTTTAGAGATTTCTTTAAAAAGGCACAGCTCCTGTCCCAGAAAGATTACAGGCTATATCACCTGGGCATAGACCAGGAAGAGGCTAAAGAAATGGGAGTGAAAGTCAATGTGATTGATGTGAAGTGATTGAATTTTGTGGGTTCTGATAGACTGTAAGGAGAGATTGAACGAAGAGGGGAGCAGACAGCACAGAAGTGTCTCATGTATGAGAGCAAAATCTGTGTTTTTCCCTAACAGGTGGCTGACGTGCAGATCTTTGCCCCCAGGGACTTTAGAGAGAATTGCAGACACCATCTTGGATCGCTTCCGCATCCCTTGGCTTAAGGGGGCCATAAAGATCAATATCACCCTGCTCCCGCCACTCATCCTGCTGCCAGTCTTCCTCCACGTAGCAGCTCTGCACTTCCTTTTGGCACTTGTTATCCTGACATCCCTTCCTGTGTTGGTGCTGTGGTACTACTACCTCACACACAGGAGGAAGGGACGGACTCTCTTCTTTTTGAGCCTGGGGCTGTTCTCTCTGGGGTACATGTATTATGTGTTCCTCCAGGAAGTGGTTCCGCGAGGCCATGTGGGGTACACTCAGGTGGTTATTCTCACATGTGGGCTAATTCTCATGCTTGTGGCCCTCTCTCAAGCCAAGAGAGACCCTGGCTACCTTGCCAGCCAAATGAGCAATGACAAGTCACCATGCCAAGGCAGCAATGTCTTGCCAAACAGGAAAGTCCTGGGGAGCTCCAATGGGCTTCACGGAGTGGCTATGTCTGGCATTGCCAGCTGTCATACTAAGAACGATGATGCCAAGGGCTATTCCAGAATGTTGGCCGAGGGACTAGACAGAGCAAAGGAGGACTGGTGCACCAAATGTCAGCTGATTAGGCCACCTCGGGCTGGACATTGCCGGTTGTGTGGCATATGTGTAAGGAGACTGGACCATCACTGTGTCTGGTAGGTGCCACAGACTTCTGAGGTTGTTGTTTAAGGTTAAAGAAGTTGTTGCTCTTTGATCCAGATGCTACCAGTCAAATAGGGCTGCCACTTGGCTTTGGTGCCTTTCCTCTTGGTACAGAGAGCTGTCATTTGTCCTAAGTAGGGTGACCTGATAACTAGAGCTATTTTTCAAGACCAGTTTTTGGTCTCTGGGTCCCTAGTCTGTCTGCAATGACAGTTTTAGGGAAATTTCCCACTGTGATTCTAGAATCAGTACAGTTCCACTGAGGGGAGTGCTAGTGATGTAAGAAAGGGCTCAGGTTTTTACCACCATGATGTTTAAACGTGCTCTAAGCAGGTATAAATGTTGTGATATGCTAGCACCCCTGCAATTGCTTCCACCACTGGAGCTGCACTGGTGCTACAGCAGCAGAGGGAGTCTCCCTAAAATTGCCAGTGTAAATGCAGCCCAAGATCCCAGGGATGGTGGTGTGCAGCCATGTCAAGCAAGGAGACATCAACTTTCTTAGGCTTTTAGGAAAGACCAAGAGCCTTCCAGCAGACAATCGACAGGATGTGGGAGGCTCTCCCAGAGCCATATTAATACTGGCAGCGTCTGAATATGCTGTTTTTACATTTCCTTCATTATTGACCTAAACTACTAGCCTGTGCCCTTGAGTGGATTTTTATGCACTCTGATAAGTGTATTATACAGACACACCTTGGAGCCAAATTCTCTGCCAGTCAAGGGAGAGATACTACTATTTTTTTTTTAAGAAAAAAGTTTTATAAAATGTTCTTTCCTTTGGAGGATTAACAGCTGCGTAGGGGAGCGGAACCACCGAGCCTTTATCCTTGCGCTGTCACTCTTCCTGCTTACCTCCGTTTATGGAATTACACTGACCCTGGACACCATCTGTAGGGGCCAAAATATGTTCATAGCGCTGTTCTACTGCCCAGGGACCTATGCAGACTACAGGTGAGAACTCTTCTCAGGGACAGGGCAAGGGGTGGGGACATGGGTCCTTCCTCAGAGGTTAGATCATGTAGCTCAGTTCGGACCTGTTACTTGCTTCCAGTTCCAGAGGCCCCAGTCCATCTCCTGTGGCCTGCGTCATGCCTGACAAACAATGAATTTATTTTCACAACTCCTGGGGGACTGAGAAGTGCTGTCCCCATTCTACAGCAAGGGATGCTGAGGCACAGAGTTAGTTTCTCAAGGTCCTAGTCAGTGGCAGAGTCAGGACTGGAACCTAGTTCTCCTAAGTCCCAGTCCTGTGCCTTAAACACAAGACTGTCCTACCCCTCAGTGTGTGTCCTTCCTCCTCTGTCCTTTCACCTCATCCTCAGTGTATGAGTCTTCCAAACTGTTGCTTCTTCATTTGACTCCCTCCACCAGTCCCTGCTGTCTGAGTTCTCAGACTTCCCTTCTGACTCTTTGGCTCCCTCCAAAACCCCTCACCTGCTCCCTTCCGCTGCCTCTCCGGTGCTCAGGAGCCCTCATGTTGCCTGGCTGCATCCCACCAGCTCCACAGACCCTTCTTCCATCCAGCTGCCTCTGTATTGTTCTATAGTTCCAATGTTTGTTTGTTTATTTATCCAGTAGCACCTAGAAACCCTCATTGGTATGGGCTCCCCTTTGGACTAGATCCTGTACGGCTTACACAGTAGCTGACAGCTATTGCTTTGAAGAGGTTACAGTCTAAATCAAGGGTGGGCAAACTATGGCCTATGGGTCGAATCCGGCCCATGGAATTGCCACCCCCATGGCACTGCGCGGCTAAGGCAGGCTTCCTGCCTGCCCTGGCCCCACACCACTCCCAGAAGCAGCTGGCACCATGTCCCTGCAGCCCCTGGGAGAGTGTGTGGCAGAGGGCTCCATGCGCTGCCCTTGCCTGCAGGCACTGCCCCCCACAGCTCCCATTGGCCGGAAGTACCCGCAGGTGAGGGTAGTGCATGGAGCCCTCTGCACCCCTGCCCTGCCACCCCCCAGGCCGCAGGGATATGGTGCCGGCTGCTTCCAGGAGCAGGGCAGGGCCAGTGCAGGCAGGGAGTTTGCCTTAGCCCTGCTGCGCGCTGCTGCCACCCCGGAGCCACTCAAGGTAAGCTGGGCCAGAGCCCAAACCCCTCCTGCACCCCTGCCCTGAGCTCCCTGCTGCACTCCTCCTGTACCCCAGCCCCCTGCCTTGAGCCCCCTTGTACACCTCACACCTCTCCTGCACCCCAGCTCATTGCCCTGAGCTCCTTCCTGCACTCCGCACCCCCTCCCACACCCTGTTCTCCCTCATGGACCCCAGCCCCCTGCCCTACATTCATGGCCCTGCATGCAATTTCCCCACCCAGATGTGGCCCTCGGGCCAGAAAGTTTGCCCACCCCTGACCTAAATAGACAAGATCAGGGGTGGGGAGAAGAAATTCAGTATACAAGAAAGTGGTCAGGGAGGTTGGGAGATGAAATGCCAGGTCCAAGAGTTTGGGGGGGGGGCGAGTACTGGGGGGGCATCGCTGGGAAGTGGCAGTGATGTAGGGAAGGAAAGAGGTTGAGTTGTAGGAAAGGAGGTGGGAGGGCAATGGAGAAGTTGGGTTTGTGACTGCAGCAGAGACCTAACCAGTCCAAGTTATGTGTCAGGACATCAAGTGGTTGCTGCCATGCGGAGGTTGGCCTTCGTAGTTTAGCGCTTTTTATAAGCTGCCCTGAAAGCTCACCCCCTTCTGCTCCCATGCAACTGGTGTGGGAGAGTGGAGGCTGTTAGTGTCTAGAGCATTTAAGTGGCCAGATCAGTGAACAGACAGGGAATGAGGGCTGGTGGGTCCCCGACTGCAGCTGCTATCTCCTGTGACTATAAGTTGAGCTCCCTTTAGAGTTTGATTGTAAACAGCGTGATCTAGTGGTTAGGGCAGAAGAATGTGAGTCAGGCCTCCTGGGTCCTTTATCCAGTGTCACAAAAGATTTGCTGGTGTGACTCTGAGCATGTCACTTCACATTTCTGTGCATGAGTTTGTCCAGCTATAAAAAGGTCTTAGTGATCGCCTCTCTCCCAGGCACAGTGACAAAAACATTAATGTTTATACAGTACTGACCTAGAGGCTAGAACACTGGACTGAGACTCAGGAGGCCTGGGTTCAAATCCTGCCTCTGGTGGTGACCTCAGTTTCCCCAACTGTACAATGGGGACATTGATACTGCCCGCCTGTGTAAAGAACTTTGAGATCTACTGATGAAAAACACTAGATAAAAGCTTAGTTTTATTATGATGTTTATTAATCCCCAATCTGGGACTCATTTTCCCCAACTGTAAAAGGAGGATGATACTGACTTTTGTAAAACAGATGGCATTCTACTGGTGAAAAGCACTGTATAAGAGCTGGGTGGTATTATTATTGGAAATGCATATGGCTGTGTAAGTGCTAAGCATCATTATTAGGGATGTTGTGGGGCTTTAATGTCTGTAAAACCCTTTGGGATCATCTGATGAAAGGGGCTGTTGTAGCAGATGTGGAAAGGGACAGAAGGGAGATCTGTTAGCAGGGGAAACCTCTCTCTGAAGCTACAGATTAAAGCAGCCGTGCCTACATTAAATGGCTTCCTTCCCATCTCTTTCCCCACTGCCAGCTCTGCTCTGTCATTCACGTGTGTGTGGTACTGTGCGATCATAACGGCCGGGATGGGCTACATCCTCCTCATCCAGCTATTGAACATCAGCTATAACGTGACTGAGAGGGAAGCTCGGCTGGCTCTGCGAGAGGACACCGGGCGCAGGCTTCTGGGCGGGATTGTGGTAGACACGGGCAAGTATAACCGGGGCTTCCTCTACAACTGGGGCCAGTTCTTGACCCTGGGGTCACCCACTCCTCAGCGCTCTGCTGAAGACATTGTGTGAATCCCTTTTCCCACTGATCACAGTGATGTTCTGTGGAAGTGAATGGCTCCTCCCACAGGGATCCCACTGCCATTCCTTACTGATTTGGAGGCTGGGCCCATCTCATCATTGGTGTCTTAAGAGGCATTAAAGTAGAGAGCTCTTGTACACCAGAGGTCAAAAGTAGGGTGCAGAATGAATTAAGCCATAGGCACCAACCTGGAGAGACAAAGTCACACTCCTCCCCCACCTGCCTCCACACAGAGAAATTATGCATAATTCAGCAAGATTAACAACAAGCACAAGACTTTGAGAATGTGGGTACTCCACGTCTGGATTTCAGAGCCAAGATAATCAAATGCCAGGCTTCAGGCCTCAGCTGGACGCTGCAGGGGACAGGACAGACTCCCCACTCTTACCCACATGCGACATTTCACAAATGATGTGATGCCTTGTGCTGATGAGGCGAACTATGTGTACCAAGAGCAGACCATTCCAAGAGACAGGATTGCAATCATAATGGACCAAGGGGAAGATATTTAAAACGGGCTTTGTCTCTGTGGTAGCTTCAAGAACCAACTAAGACCTCTCTTCTGTCTTGTGGGCATATTTTTCAATCTTTCATTCCATCCCATCCATAAAGCTGCCTCAGCTGTTAGTGCTTCTCTTAAGTGCCTTTGTGAGCAGTACATCTATAGGGCTGTTTGAGGTCCTGTCCTTGCTTAGCCCCCTCCCCCCCCAAGGGACTATTCCATCTATGTGTGAGAGGGGAGGACTGGTCCCTCCTCTGTGTGCCAGTGATTTCTTCCCTTTGCTTCTCTGAGTTGATCCAAGGGCTTGACTCCCTTGAATATTTTTGTTCCATTAGCAATTGCTAGCACCACACAGCTGGTAAACATTTTCCAAGTAAGAAAGATGTAAGTTCCCAAGTAGCTGTTACTCATTCTGGGGCAGTGGTCCAGGTGGGATGTAAATAGACCCTTGTCTGAGGCTGCTATTGGCTTGTGATTTCCCCTCCCTGTGATGAGAGAGGAATAATAATACTCCTGGGAGATGGCTCACAGCTGAAGTACAGCTGCCAGGATCCCCTTTCCCCCAATCTCTGAGAATGTGCTCTACCCCCAGTAGACATGTCTCTCAAAGGAACTGGAAAGGCAAGATTCAACTCAGAGGCCTGGGAATGAGGGGAGGGTTTGTAGGCCTCACAGAAGACTGCTGAATGAAAATGTTGGTTGCAGTGTTGTATAGTCAGGATATTAGAGACAAGGTGAGTTAGGTAATATCTTGTATTGGATCATCTCTTTTGGTGAGAGAGACAAGCTTTCAAGCTCATGTGACCTGAAGAAGAGCTCTGTGTAAACTCAAAAAACCCATGTCTTTCACCAACAGAAGTTGATCTAATGAAAAATATTACCTCCCCTACTGCGTCTAGCTAATGAAACTGTTGGCGAGGGTTACAGTAGAGTTGCTAGAGGCCCGTGAGGACTGAGTGCACCTGCCTCTCAACCGCACGTATGTGGGCTCCACTTTTAGCTGAAATCACAAGTGATGTCATTTGGCAGATTGTATCCCAAGCCCTGGTTGTAAACACCACTGTAATTTAATATCCCTGGCTAGATAAGCCCTGGGCTCGGAGAGTGCTGGAGTATTGTAGATCCAGACTGAGATGCACAGGCAGAGCTGGGAGGAATCTCACTCTAATTATGTGTCCACTCCACAGAAACAACAGTCAGGGAGTAGCCCCTTTGGTGGCAGACAGACCAAGGACTGATTGGAGACTTGAACTCCCCTCTCCTTGCTTAGAGGTCATCTCTTTAGGGCAGGCTTAATAAAGGGCGGGGGGGGGGGGGGGAGGAGAGCTAGCAGCAGGGCAAGCTTGCCCTCCCCATCTCTCTCTCTACATTCAGCCCCCAGTCTGCTGGTCTGGCATCTTTCACCATCACCGTACCACTCATGATACAGTGCCCAAGTTCACATTGATATGCCCCTCTTTGCACTGTTCTGTTGCTTGCTAAAGTGGTATATGCAACTTCTGTGCCCCAGAGCATAATTAATGAGCCTTAGGAAAGGCTGTGCTTGGACCCCAGTGACATGGAAAGAGCTGCTGACTTGTGCAGTCCCCTCTTTGTGATCACTTTAAAAGGGAGAAACCTCTGTCTCCAGTCAGAGGGAAGGAAAGAAGAAAATCAAGAGATGTGGAGACCTCTGGCCCTTTATTATCCCCATTTCAATGAGAAAACAGTCACATGGATCACAATAATCATGCCAGTGGATGAGCTTGATGATCTGAATTCTGTTGGGATGGGAGTTATGCTCATGTCAAGAGCTTGCTCAATGCTACTTAACTGCAGATGTGTCTGTAGCAGAAATACATTTAGAGGGGCTGTGGTAGCCTAGACGGAGGGGTTCTGCATCATGCAGTGAGCTCTCACAAACCTGTCCTGTTGGGAACTTGGAAAGGTTGAGATAATGTTGCCTTCTGGGCAGAAAAAAGCCACCAGAGGTATAGAGCCCAGAGCTAGGAACCAGGACCGTGGGCAAGTCACCTAACCTCTCTATGCTTCAGTTAACCCCTCTGTGAAGTGGGAATAAAACTCTGAGAGAGAGAGAGAGAGAGTGTACGTGTGTACCAGTGCCATCTAATGGGTGGAATTGGAGCTGCTCAACTGCAGGTTGGGCCCAACCAGAGCTTCAAGTGGTTAGAGGCTTGTGTTTTTGCAGCAGGAGGATCTGAATTCTAGTCCTACTGCATGGGAAGTTCTAAGTGGCTACAGAATGCACTCTGGTGCAAATGCACTGTCTGAAATGGCCACCTTCTTGTTTACAGTCCAAGTCTTCCTCAGAGAGGATTACCTCATGAATGTCTTTGGAGAAGGAAAGCACAATGTTCACTTTTTGCTCTGTTTGTACAGTGCCTAGCACAATGGGGTTCTGGTCTAGGACTGGGGCTCCTAGACACTATAGTAATATAAATACTAATAGCGGGAAGTATTACCGTGAAAAGGATAGAACAGCATGAGCTTCAAATTTACTCTGGTTTGGAGTTTCCTTTGAGTACCCACAGCGCAGCAGAAAGTCCAAGGGCAATGCCCCTTTTTCATTTCTATTGAGCGTGGATTCTCTCTCATTCTTTGCTTTAACCTTGTCTCACTGAACTAAGGATGGGCAAACTTGCAGCAAAATGTTAAAATCCACCACAGCAGAGGACATGAAGAGAGTGTCTTGGGGCTGTGAAAAAGGGATAGAGATGCAGTTCGTGCAATAAAGCAAGGCAGGCTGGTGAGGGATTGTCATGTGAGTAATATGATAGATAGGGGAGCACGCTGCATTTGACCGATGAGCTGCACAATGGGCACCCAGCTAGGTCCAACAGATGCTTAAATGTAAGCTCTTTGGGGCAGGGAGCAGCCACTTACTTGTCTGTAAATTGTCATGCATACACATAACAATGAAGAAATCATTACCATTCTGACCCTTTAAAGGCTCTCGTGAGCTGCAGAGGAGGAGTGTCTAGAGCTGGTAAAAGACTGGGGACTCTAGCAATTTTTTAAATTGTTTTTCTTGGTTTTCTGCCTCAACATTTTGAAATGTAAAAAGATGTATCCTGCTCTGGTAGCATCCTTCTTAGAGACTTTCACTGCGATTCACTTTACAGACCAGGAAGAATTTTAAAGGGGTAGGACTGTCCTAATACAACTAGAATTGCACAGATACCGGTGTGCTCTTTCGTGAATTTAGTGAAGGCTGTTGCACAGTTAGATGCATGGTATGAGTGATAACTTGGCGCTCTGCTGTAACTGCCTCTTGTCAAGTTTGCATTCGTGCTCTGGTAGACGAGTGACTTTGTAAAGACCATTTCCTGTCTCTCACCTTTACCCAAATGACTCAAGTCACTGCTGCCCAAGGAATGCCAGAGATTCCAATGACATTTCAGACTCCATGCTATAATGGTGCTTTTCCCTTCAAAATAGACTGCTTTCAAGTGTCTTAAAAAAGAATCATGTGCTCTAAAGTTTCTTCTCTAGCCAAATGAATTCTGCCTACTGTCTTAATAATCACATGCTCTATGACCTCCTTCTCTGTATAAATGCATATTGCCTCATTGGGGGGGGGGGGGGAGAGAGAGAGTGTGTGTGTGTGTGTGTGTGTGTGTGTGTGTAAGAGAGTGTGAGAGAGATTATGGATGTTTTTTCCCTATCTCTACTATGTTTTCAATGGAGGCATGTGCTCTCTAGGACTTTCTTCCACTGCAAGGATGTCTGTCAAGTGAAAACCCTGCAAGGGACAAAGTGAGATCCTTCCTGAAATCAGAAATCTGACTTCCCAAGAATGTACATCATTAGGGAAATGGTTTTAATAGTAAAATGAAAAATACAGGGTCTGAAAGAAGAATTGTTTCTAACTTGGATGGGTTTTTCCTACATGACAGGAGGAACCCTAAATAAATGTGAAATGCTGTAGGTGTGAGCTTTATTAAAAGGATTGTGTTGAGTGGCCACTTTGTAACATGCCCAGTGTTTGCAGCGGGGTGTAGTTATGAGTTCAAATAAAAACTATCTATAGAGTGGTCTTGGTTAATTTATACTATGTTACAGTGGAGATGAACTGAATGCTTCCAGCCAACTGTACTGGGTTTCAGAGACGCATTTCTATTCAAATCCAGCCAGTTAAAGCTACCACCACCTAGTGGCTGGTGGGGTGGGGAGTCGGCCCACTTCCCAGTGAGTATGTAGCTATAGCACGACACCATCATCACATCTGGTATTGCCTGGTCCTATCACTCCTAGTCTCAGAGGGAAAAGGACTGAACTTCCCCAAGTGTTTCCTCATAATCTCAAGGACAAAGGTTTCTACCATTAAATTTTGCATCAATTCAAGCTTTAAAGCAGGAAGCAAACTTGAAAACAGTCACTAGCTAAGGCTGAATCTATTTTCTCATGCCAAATCTCCTACACTTCACTCCCTTGGCAGGAAGTGTTTGATGGGATAAAGCTTAAATTTGGAAAACCTTAACATCCACTCACAGTGTTTTACAGGTGTCCTGTACAACCTGCCAGTAGCCTTATCAGAAAGATCCTGGGCTCTGGCTGCTCTGTGAGATTATTTCAGCTAACTGTCTGAAATCAGCAGAGGGCAAGGTCTGATTCAGAAGAAAACTAGTGTTATGGTAAAGTTTCATCCCTGTGGACTTTAGTCCTGAGAGCTGCATTTCTAACCCATTTGCTAGCACTAAATTCATGAGAAACTGCACCTATTTAAACTGTTAAATCCTGACTGTAAGGGACATAACTGCAGCAGTCCAGGCCTTCACAGGCATCTGAAAAAAAGCTAAGCAAATCCCAGTGACATGGTCTGTGGTGGAATCCTCCAAGGAAGTCTGCCAGGCTATGGGTGGGTCTGCTAAACTAGTGGGAAGAAAAGGGAGGATGAGGATGCTCAGGAGTGCCTAGGGCCCATCTATCAGGCATGGCCACAGGTTGAGGTGCCTCATGTTTTGTGTGCTATACCAAAGACGTGCTGAACACTAACTGAAGTTAGTAAGAGCTGTGTGCGCCCAGTTCAAACCCAAGGTATCACAAATCTAAGCATCCAAAAATTGAACCCATCTGTTTCAAGCCATAAGAGGGGTTGGTTCAAGAGAACCTTCCCCCAGGGAAAGGTTACTTTGCCAGTGCCAGAGACAGGGTATAGGTGGATGATGGCCTGCTCCAGTATGGCAATTCCTGTGTTCCCACCACTGTCCCTAGAAAAGCCCTGAAGTGTCCTGGTGCCAACTGCCTGCAGCTCTATCTTGATGAGAAACCCAGTGTGACCCTGCCTTTGTCATCTCACTAACTGCAATTTTACCTACACCAAGAACCCAGCCTTAGAGGGGGGAGTAGGCGAACATACCGTTCCCACATGGCAACTTCCTGACTGGTGCATGAATACAGCCGGATAACAGAGGATTAAAATGTTCTCTCTATAAAAAGGAGGCCAGTAACCTAAGAACGGAAGGGCCGGCTCTAATGCATCCTAGTATATAGAGACTGTACTGGCAAGATTTCAGTGAGGCCGGTATGCACCAACAGGCAGACACTGCTGCTACTGTTCTATCATCACACATTAGTGAGGAACACACCAATGAGTGGAGAGGAGTCTGTAAATTGCATTGAGGAATTGAAGCTGGCTAGGTTGGTCTGCTCTTCCCCTCTACCCATGTCCCCTATCTGCTGAGCTTTCTCCTAAGGAGATCTTATCTGTTCTGCACTGCCCACCCTCTTCTCCCCTACACAAGCGATGCCCCAACCCCCTTCCAGCTGCTCTCTCACCACACAATCTGACTTTACAGCTGATCTCACACCACAGTCACCTGTCCTCCATCCACACACTTTCAACTCCTTTCTACTGCTAGAGAAGTGCCCACATGACTTGACAGCAGTCAGGTCTGGAACCAAGATTTGGGCAACAGGCTTTTCTTGCATTCCTTAGCATTTGGGAAGTAGACTGTGGGAGGAAAAATTAGGGAATGCTAGTCTTAACTTGTTAGGATAGAACTGAGAACCTGTCAGCCTGGCATGGTACAGGGTCTACTTTGTAACACACCCTGCTCTCCATCCAGTCCTTGCACCCAAGCAGGCAAAAGCCTGAGAAGAGCCCTTGTTTTCAGCTCCACTAGTGAGAGGGAAGCAAATTCCAGTCTCCCAACTGCCTGTCTCCATTGCTCAGGTGTTCAGAGCTGAGGACTGTTAGCAAGAATGCCCCAGCAGATCTCAGCAGGCACAGCAATCAACTATCTAATATAGACAGGAGATTTTTTCTAAACAACTGTACTAACCAAATCCCCATGTATAGGCTAGAGCAGTGTTTTTCAAACTTTGGGTTGTGACCCAGTATTGGGTCGCTCTGGTCAGCACTACAGACTGGGTTGTTAAAAGGCCTGTGCGTGGTGCTGCCCAGCTAAGGCAGGCTAGTGCCTACCTGCTCCAACACAGCGCTGTGCCCCGGAAGTGGCCAGCAGTGGGTCTGGCTTCTAGGCAGGGGGGCCATGGGGCTCTGTGTGCTGCCCCTGTCCCAAGCACCAGCTCTGCCCTCCCATTGGCCGAGAACCAGCCAACTGAAACGGGGGTGGGGGGTGCGGGGGGTGGCGGTGCCTGCGGGCGGGAGTCGCATGAAGCCGCTTTTGTGCCTCTGCCTAGAAGCCGGACCAGGCGGGAAGCCTGCTTTAGCACCCCTGCTGCGCCGCTGACTAGAGGTTGCCCGAGGTAAGCCCATGTCCAAACCCCAATCCCCAGCCCTGAGCCCCCCCCACAAACCCGGAGCCCTTTCTATGCCCTAAACCCCTCTTCCCTGGCCCCACCCCAGAGCCTGTACCCAGAGCCATGACTCTCTCCCACACCCCAACCCCCTGCCCCAGTTCTGAGCCCCCCCAAAACTGGAGTCCCTCCTGCACCCCAAACCCCTCATTCCCTACCCGCCCCCAGAACCTGCACCCCCAGCCCAGAACCCTGACCCCCTCCCACACCCCAACCCCAGCCCTGAGCCCCCTCAAACCCAGGGCCCTGCCTGCACCCCCAGCCCAGAGCCCTGACTCCCTCTCAAACCTCAACTTCCTGGCCCAGACCAGAGCCCCCTCCCACACCCTGAACCCCTCATTCCGGGCCCTACCCCGCAGCCTTCAGCCCCAAACCCCAACCCTCTGCCCCAGCCCTGAGCCCCTCCCACACCCCAAACCCCTCATGCCCAACTCCACTGGGTTGTAGCCATCAACAATTTTCTTCAACTGGGTCCTCAGAAAAAAAAGTTTGAAAACCACTGGGCTACAGCACTGTTTCTTAACTCAGCTGCAATACTGTAACATGTTAATGCCTAATCTTGACTAGGATATAAAGGGGTGATGGTAGCTCATGTTAGCTAGTGTCTAGCAAACACTTTCTAAACCTCTAATCAAGACGAGGGAAGTTGTACTTCAGCACGTGCTAAACTGGTAGAATTAAATTAACCTGGAGGGAGCCCAGGCTTCAACACCACCAGTTTAGCTTATGCTAAAGTTCAGTTTGCCTTGTTCTGGACTGGAGTTTTAGAAGTTATCTGATCATGATAACTAGCTTGATCTAACTAACGATACATCTTTAAATCCTAGTCTAGACAAGGCCTATGTGTGAATACAAACAAAGGATCTGGCGGCACTAGGAACAGATTAGGAAAAATGGGGCTTTTTAAAAAATGGACCTAGTTGCCATGATTTGAAACACCACTCAGCACCACGTGTAGATAGTTACATGCCTATACAGTTGAGTTAGCTGGTTGTGCTATAATTTAGACTCACTGCTAGGGTCAATCCTCAACCAATTAAAGGTTTTAACAGTGTTCAGGTGTTTACACAAAGTGCTATGTTTGTGTTTCAAATCCTGTTAGCTAACTCAATGGCAAAACACCTGCTTCTAAAGTTTAGCCTACCTTTCCTCCCCCCAATACAATGGTTTAGTAACAGTTCCTCATGGGGGCAAGGCTTTGTGTAATGCTCAGCAGGACATGAGTTGTTCAACGATGCAGCTCTTTTGGAGGGTAAAAGGACTCCATGTATTTGCAGATACAGCCACATTGTGTCAAACCACAAGAGGAGAGTACTGACAACAGAAAGGCATCAAGGACTCTGCTCCAGCACAGAAAGGCACGTTTCAGTTCTGCGCTTCCTGTCCCTTAGGGGGGAAGTTCAGTGTCTCAATTCGACAGCCCTAGGCTAAAGGCAGCAAAAATCCCTGGGGAGGTTTGGAAGCAAAGTTTGCATCTGGCCTGGAATTTATCCTGCCTTGATTCTCGTGCTCTAGCTCCACTCACTGCCCGTTGACAGGGTGTTGCCCTGGCATGTTCCCACTGTGGAAAAGCAGCCTGGTGGCTACAGGGTGACTCTAACAGTCCAGTTTTCACTGTCATCTTCAGGTTAGACTGAATGTTAGAAGTGGCACTTGAAACACAAGTGGCCATGGGCCCTAGAACACCCTCTTTGCCCCCACTGCACCAAACCAGGAAGAGTTCCTGTCATTCACATCACATCACTAGCTGAATCCTTCCACTTAGGGTCCACTCTGCTCATCCAGGAGGGAGCGTTGCCCAGAGTACTTCCTGTCATATTCGGAAGTCAGGGAGAATTTCAGCTACTCTCTTGCGCAGCTGCTCTCTCCTTGCCTCTTTCTCTCTTTCCTCCTTCATCAGTGCTGGGTACTGCCTCCAGGCCCTGAACATGGTCAGTGTTATTCTCCTTTAAAAAAGGGAGAGGGAAAGAGATGAATGGACAGTGCCATCACACACGGCCATTAAAAGCCTCCGCTCTATTCTAGAGCAGCCAAAGACCCCCCAGGATTCACCCCCTCTACTGCTACAGTCAGGGCAGTGACAGGTTAAAAGTCTCCAGTGCAAGCAGTTTAATTACAGATGTCAGTCAACCCAGAATACTAACACTTTGCCCTTCTCTCTTGCCTTCCCTCCAGATTTCACTTCTCTCACTGGCAGGATTCATTAGTCAGTGTTTGCTGAGCACTCTGAAGAGAAAGGTGTTATATAAAGGCTAACGAGGGTCCTTGAGAAAGAGGAGGTGAAAGTGGCTTCTTCATGGGAGGCTCCCTCATGGAACGAGTGAGAGAGAAGAGCAGCCTCATTCAGTGCAATTAAGTCGCTTGCAGGCCCGGTCACTTCACTTCTAGTTTCTCCAGATTCTCCTCAAGTTCACTGTGCCTGTCACTGATAACCAGGTACATCTCAATCTTAGCCCTGTCAATCAGGTTCAGCACTAAACTATGAAGGAGAGTGAGCCAAACTTGCAAACTAAAACCAAAACCATGTTGATTTCATTGACTCTTCCCATGAGCCAGTGATGGAGCTTGTCTGCACCGATCCCACCTTTATTACACAGCTGAAATGCCATTATAGTCAGATGGGGGAATGGGATTTGACATCTCTGCTTCCTGCAGTGACTTTTGAGACTTAGCTCTTCATTGTACTGACTATAACAAATGTCCTGTTAAACCTGCACTACAGCACAGCTATGGGAGAGTAAACTGGAATCTATTCAGCTTCATTCATCATCCACAAAACTGTCAGCTGAGTTCCCACAGCAGAATCGGGTAAGAGGTAGGAAGAACAACTGGGATTCTCAGATCCCAAGTGGCGTTTGCAGCTAATCAGTTTTGGATTCATAAACTGAGCCCATTCAATCTGCAAGGTCATCAAGAAGAACAGCTCTGAAAACCCTGCAGTGTTATTCCCATACGCTCACTGGACTCACTATCACTGTACTTAAAAGTTTTTTCTAAGCTGGCTTTTTAACAGAAGCTGTGTGGCCAGGTCCACTGACTGACTCTGGAAGTCTTAGCCGTTCATCAGCTTCTCCCTGCCCCTCCTCCAGGGAATTCAGAATTGCTGAAAAGATTAAGAACCAAAAACTTCCTTTTCCAATCTGCATGGAGCCATCTTATCTCAGATGTTCTGCACCCACTGTCAGCCCCATGCATATCATGAGACCAGAACATCACAAGCAAGAGCTGCCTTACACCTATAAGTGACAGCAGGGTTTTGTCTAAATATAGTGGGTTGAAGGGGAAAGGCCAGACACTCAAAAATGTCCCACAGGGTAGGTACATGCCAAGCAAGAACAACTCCCACTAGGGGAATATGTTTACCTATCACTGTGCTCAGCTGCAATCTTCTGCTTTTCCCATAATGCACTCTTCTCCTCGCTGAGCAGGTCAAACCATGCCCACAACAACTTCTTCTTGAGGGAGGCTGCATAAAGCCTGCTAGCTCTCTCTTCCAGAGCAGAGAGATAATCCTTGTACTGGAGAATGGACAGAGGGAAAGAGGTAAGCATGTTCTCCTGGCCTCCCCACTAAACAACCACAAAAGAGTATCAAGAAAACCTCTAGTGAAGGTAATGGGCATGGGAATGAGAAAGGCAGGCAGGGAAGAGCAACAGACTGTGGAGTAAAGGGGTAATGACTGAGGGGAGCAAGAGGACGCTGTGATTGAAAGGGTGAGGAGATGAGCAACAGGAAGGGGGAGTGATAAGGGGAGGAAGGGAGCAGAGCAGAGTAAGGGGTGATGTGGAAAGGGGAGAAGGGAGAAAGGGGCTGAAGAGGCAAGTGACATATGTGAAAGGGAGTTCAGTGTAACATAGCAGGCAGCATGCAATGTCCATGTGATGCAAGGCTCACCTGGAGCCCGTGGGTGCATGTGGTAGGCCCTGAAGTTGGGTTTGGAGTGAGAGAGCAGTTGGTCAGGTTAGTAACATCCCCTCCCCTTTCGTCTGGGCTCACCTTTAACCAGCTCCTGAAGCCCCTTCTGAGTAACATGCGGGAAGAGAATTCCTCAGCCCGAGCCATCTTCTCGGTGAGGCTCTCCTGGACGTGCCAGAGCCAGGCCAGCAAGCACTTTCTTTGCAATCCCGAGCAGTGGTGCTTTTGTGCCACCTGAGCAGAGTTAGGAGGGAGAGAAGTTACCTAAATAAATATGTTGTAGGGCCACAGCCATGGAAACCTCACTGCAAAACTACCTCAGCTTTAATGTAAAAAGTCCCATGACGCACCATGCCCAACTGTGCCACGCTCTACACTGGCTTGACTATGTGATCAAGTGGCTGATCAGTTTATGACGAGCGAGGACTGAAAGCCCCTCATGACTGCGAGTCATTTTTGTCTTTGTATAACTGCAGATGCCCACCTTACTCAAAATGTCACACTGATTCTTACCACACTATCAGCCTCAAATCACAGGAGCATCGCAGGTAACTGCATGCTAACCAGAAATTATTTGCTTTCATCAGCTTTGAATTTGCTGTCTTTATTTCACTGTGTGCCATTTTGCCTTGCACGCAGGAACATGGGAGCACCCAGCTGAGGTTTTGTTTGTCCTTCTTAATTTCATATACAACTACCATGTCTCCTCTTGCTTTTCTCCTTTCAAATTAAATAGTCCTAGAGTCAAATTTTCCAAAGCACTAAGGCCCAGACCCTCACAGGTATTTAGGTACTTGAAATTAATTGGTGTTAGATACCTAAATACCTTTGAGGAGCCACTGCTGTGTGAATTTAATATTGGAAACATCTTCTGTTAAGGAAGGGTGCAGTGCCCTGCTCTTGCAGGAGGAGGGACTCAGTCAGTCAATAGTTTTTTCCATCTCCTTCTGACTTCAGAGTCCATTACCCATTTCTCCCCCACAACCCATTTGGCTGCTGCTTCCTCCCTTTCTCTTCCCCACTCAAGAACCCACTTCCTCAGTTTTGTCCTCTGTAGGCATTTTACCACCATGTTTTCCTTGGCTTGCTCCCTCAGCCTCTTCCAGGGCTCCAGCCCCCACTTTCTCAGCAGGACCTTCTTGTAATGGTCTCTGGCTTTTGCCAGGAGCTGCTGCTCATTCTCCAGCCTTCTCTGCTTCTCCAGTTCTTTCTGCAACTCAAAGAGCAGCAGCTTAACTAATCCGGGGTAAAATGGATAGTAAGGCACATAACCACAGACAGTAAGTAGATGGGAATCCTGACCTGGCCAGAAATAGGAATCTGCAGCTTGTCTAGCTACTGCCACAGGGTGGCCAAACATCTCTGACACATACAAACGCATCTGCTGCCACTGGAATGAGCCAACCATGGCTGTGTGGAGAAAGGGGAACAGTCTCCCTCAAGAAATCATGAAGGTTTAAAACCATTATCGAAGAATGGCCACAGTACTAGAGAAGGTCACCCCCAACTTGTATGCCAAAGGAATGGAGAATCTAGCACATGTATACATTGGTATGGCTCTGTCTCTCAGGGGTGTGGAAAAATTCACGCCCCTGAGAGATGCACCTATACCAACAAAACCCCCTGTGTAGCTAGCACTATGTCAACAAAATAATTCTTCCATTGACTTAGCTACAGCCTCTCGGGGAGGTTAATTATCTACACGCCCATTGGCGTAGGCAGTGCTACTGAAGTGCTACAGCAGGGTTTAGGTCACTGAATGGGAGAGCGAAAGCATATCTCTGGGATTTAAAAGCATCTTGCTACTTGGGCTATTGTCACAGCTCATGCCCAAGCACTAGCCTTAAGATGGCAGTTCCTGCCTGGCAGAAACTGCTGGTGTACCAGAGGAGATATTCCCATTCTTTAGGGGGAAGCTGCCACACTATAGAACTCTTTCTAGGGCTTATTTAGTTTAGGCTACATATTTGTTACTGGTGCAGCAGGGTATAGGGACATGAATGAAAGGAGCAACGCAGAACGAGGGGTGGATACAGCATAGCCAGCCACAATGCAGGCTTCCCCGACACAGCCTCACTGATGCACCTCAAACCTGACAAAGCGTCTGCAGGGACCAACAACTGGACAGTGAGTGCAGCATCCACAGCCCATTCAATCCTCAGCCTGTGCTGAAACTGCCAGTATGGGAGCATCCAATAGTGATAGTGGGTTTTATTCTGCGGACACCAGTACACTACTGAGATCCCAACTCTTTTCATTCTGGCCACTGAACAGTTGCCAGAGGTAATGGCTTTTGCTCTCTACCATTGTGGTTGTGGGGCAGAGGCATGCAGTGTTCTGCGCACCAATTTCTGCTGTCTCCTCTCCTCCCGCCTCTTCTCCAGCTGGGCCTCTTTTTCAGCAGCCTCCTTCCTCTGACGCTCTTCCTCTTCAGCCTTCAGCTGCACCTTGGAAAGAAGGACATGGCTGGGATAAAACCATATTCATCACATTTGAATGTTCACAGGAACAAAGGATATTCAGACCAAAGACCAGCAAGGTGAGTGTCCTGCCTCTAGCGGTGACCAGCAACTGTTGTGCAATGATGTACATTAGGGTGGGGAAGAATATTGCTTCCTGCAAGTGATCGCTGTTCAGCCTGAAGCATTGCATTTGACAACCCTTCTCTGTGCCTGAATAACTTAACACATTACTGAAAGTTATCCAGACCCCATTTCTCACTCAGCCCTGAGTGCCACAGGCTGCCTCTATGATCTGGGATGTTTTATTTTTACTCCCACACAAAACCATCATGAAGTTAGTGTCACGGTGGCTCAACTTGTATTTCCCTGATGTGCCACAAACACAAAAAATCAAGCAAGTTGTTTCACTGAGGCAATATTCACACCCAGCCCAGCACCATTCTCCAAGCATTCGCCCTCTCCTGTCACAAACTTCCCACCTCCCAACACCTTCTGTAGCACAATCACTTTTAATTCAACAACGTTGTCACTTGAGCACACACATCAAAAGAACCAAAAACCACACTGCCTAACCCCTCGAGGCGTGTCAATCACAGATGGGCAAACCTATTTGGATACACAGTGAAACAATCTGGCTCCTGGCCTGCCCACCAATTAACATAACCAAATTCTATGGTTTGGTTAAGCCTCTTCTACTCACTTCCCTCCCACAGGAGGCAAAATATAAGTTTCTGGAGGATCCTTATTCTGAACTTCCTGATTTCAGTGCAGATAACATCACAACCTCAGCATTACTGTAACGGTTGGTTGAATTTAAGAGGGTCCCTCTGTCAAAGGAACATCTATGACAGTTACCAGCAGAGATTATAACCCACGAGAGCATCTGTGATAGAAGAAACATAGAGACTGGCTTGGCCTCCTTCCATTCCACCTAACTCAGGTCCTCGGTGAAATGCTGCTTCGTCTGAAAGCAGCTGGACTCAGGATTTCAGGTGGATTACCTGATCTTCTGACTTTCAGGATTTATTTCCCTATAATAAGATAATTCACATCTAAACAACTCCATTCCTGCCTCTAACCTTCCAGGCATTTGTTTGAAACTGCTGCCTGAGGATATACAGGTTGGAGATCCTGGAAAATACTTTCCACAGGGTAGAGTGGGGCTAACCACATTAATTACACAGACACACACATACATGGTAAATCATCCTTATTTGCTGGCAGACATTTGCTACTAAATAAAGAACTATAGGATTTGTTCTGTTGGATCAGATCAAAGGTCCATCAAGCTCTGTGTCCTCCTGATGTTACAGAGGAAGGTAGAAAAAAAACCACATACTTGGCTGGATGTGCAATGGGTGGAGCAGGGGAAAAAAACCCATCTGAGCCCTGTCTATGATAACAAAAAGCAGAAGTCCCACCATTTTCCTTAGGTTTGAGGACCTTGCGGAGGAAGAGACGGATTGGCAGGTGAAGAGATGGTGACACTTAGGATGAGCCCAGGATTTTCTGGGACTCTCCCTGGATGCATAAGAGATTTCTTATTTCTAGGAGTGCTGAAGATGCAGCATGTTCATCCCAGCAGCAAGAGAAGCAGAGAGTCTAGAATTTCACATCACTCAATGGTGACCCATGTGGACCACTCAGTAATGGAACTGATGGGCTCTGAAGACAATCCCACCCCATCCTCCTTGGCTGGAAGGTTAATAGGCATGATGGAGGGGCTTGGAAGAGGGGCAGAAGTGGGGAAAAATTGGTGCCTTCAGCGCTCCAGCAGGGAGGTCAATCACTCACCAAGTTGTGTGGGTGGGGGTGTCCTGCTGTGATAGGGTTTTTTATCCATTTTTGGGGTGTCTATCAGACACTCACCATTGGGCTCAAGTTCATCATGTAAATAAAGGAGGTGCTTTTCCCAGCACTTGACTGTGAGGGGCTTCCTTTTACAGCCACTCTCTCAGATGAGATGTCTCAGTTTAGCTCTCAGCTTTACTTACCAGTTTCTCCTCCTCTCTTTTTCTCTTGGCCTCTTCCAGTTCCCTCCTCCGTTCTGCTCGGTGAATTGCTCTCTCTTCCATGGCTAGAGAATTAGGACCAAGGGGACATGAGGATTAGTATATGCGAGCTACAAGGCCACGGTAGCAGTTTGGGAACAGGATGAATGTGCAGTTCTGTCTCCAAACTCACACTCAAGCTTGGCTTGGCACAGTCAGTGTTGAGGAGCTCGGGTCCTGCCTGCTTTTCAGTCTGGCAGTGCAGTGGAGGACTTGTGGGAAGAGTTGGGAGTGCCTGACATTGGTTATGACTGACCCCATGTGGCCACCTCTCAAAGCAACATTGATGGGCTCTGACAGGAGCCATGTCCAGAGTTTCTGTAACACAGAACCTTTAAGAGAAGGAGGTAAATGCAGAGAATCTGTTCCTTTCCTCTTTCCATCCCTATGAGACACATGGTGGCCTCAGTAAGAAGCTATATATGTGGTCAGGGTATGCTAAGGCAGAGGATCTCTAACTGTGGTCCAAGCTCCATTCAGATGGTCCGTGGATAGTTCCCTATAAGGTGTACACCTGGGTGGCCACACACAAGAAAATGAAAGGCCACCCACCACTGTAGGTGTGGCTCCACTAATTAGGTGCCTGGACGCTGGAGAAGATGCACATATACGGTGAGGTGGTGGCCTTGGGGGGGGAATAGTGGGTAGGTGGAAGAGGGCAGTGGGGTGAGAAGAAGGGGTGGGGGGAATTTGGGACGTGCAGGGCTGCAGTGGCCAGAGAAAGAGGCAACTTTCTCCAGCTCCAGGACTGCGGCTGCTGGAGAGAGACCCCCCCACCTCCTTCCCAGCATCAGCTTGGGGGTTGCCGTGGCGGAGGAGAGAGGGCACATCCATCGCATTAGAAAGGTAAGACTATGGATATTAAAATATGAGTTGTGTGCTTTTATTTGTAGAACAAAAAATCATTAATTGTTATTAAGGTTTTTTTTATAGAGCGCTTTTATCCAAAGCGTTTTACAATACTTAGCTAACGGTACAAACAACATTTGAAAAGATCATTAAGTGGTCCGCCAAGACCCTCAGCAATTTTCAAGTGGTCTGCGGGAAAAAAGTTTGAGAACCACTGTGCTAAGCATATTGAACAGATAGTACAAGAGTGTAGGTTTAATATAATGGTACAGGACATTCTACAAGCAGCCCTTCTCCGCCCCTAGAAATGGCCAGTTTAGGTGTAGCAGTGTTCACACTGATTTTGCTTGAGAAGATAAGCAATGCTTCCTTGCAGTGCGTGGGGAATCATTCAGTGTGGTTATACATTATTCCAGTACCCACAATAGTCTCATGTAGCTAGTCAGCAAAAATGACCCACACCTGGCGTAAGAAATACAAAAGGAGACTCAAACCCCCAGAAGGCCTCATGTCTTTGCAATTTTGTTTTTACTGAATGCATGTGCCTGTACATTGAAGCCTCTGCCAGCAGAGAAGATATCTCACATTGGAAATGAACCATGCCTAGGTGGTCAGCTTCCACCCATCAGATCCAGGAGCACAAAAAGCCCTGGGGATTCACGTATTTGAGTGAACAACGGATTTGAGACCAGAGGTTAGTCCATGGCAGAGTGATTGGGCTGACTTTTGACCTCTACTGTTCAAAGTCACAGCTTATCACATAGTACTAGAGTTAAAACGCCGAGAACTAAGAGAGAGGGCATAAGCTAAAAAGGCCTCGCAGCAAATGTATCATAGCAAAAGTCCTACCCAAGGCTATAAGATGGGCCTCTCATTGAGTGGAGAAAGCTGGGTTATGGGCATGATAGGAGAGGCCTTTGCTCTACACTCCTCAAAAGTGATGAGTTTTGTCCTAAGTACAAAAAGACAAAGTGTCCAAGGATGGGACTGAATAGATTCACTCTCCCTGTGGTAACTGAAAATGGACTTACAAGGCTGGGAGCAGAGATAGAGAGAGTTGCCAGCATGACAATGAAGAGACAATCGGGCATGGTCTCTAGGTTTTACTCTTCTATTCTCAGGCCATCCACATATAACATTCTTGTCACAGCATGGCTGGCACTTTAAAAGGAGATGGGTCTAAGGCAGTGCTTAATTTGTGCCAGGCCTAGCCAGGGCTGAGCCCCAGCACCTCTAGGCTTCCCAGTTCATAGCCCCAGCACCTCAGGGCTTGCTGCATCAGTTATAAATGTAAAAAAATTGCTTGAGCCCCAGTACTTCTTTCATTATAAATTAAGCACTGGTCTCAGCCCTAACTGTGATACGGCCAACTGCACTCCCCAGGTGGGGACATGTGATTCAATCAGGGCCTCGGATAAATGAGGGAGAGGCCTGGATAGAGAGGTGACTCAGAGGTAGCCAGGGAGAGAAACTTCATCAGTGGCCCAGCTGCTGAGAGCAGCTAGGCTCTTGCAGGGACCCTGAGAAACCAGGAAAGCAGCACCAGAGGGGTTTGCCTGATGACCTCTTGGAGCCAGAGAATTGGACAAGGCTGGCAGAGGCCTGGGTAGGAAAAGCCTGGGAGTGGCTGCTTCAATTATTTTTGAGACCTTAAGGATGGTTTGAATTATTCTGAACTTTATGTTAATAAACCAGACCCCAAGACAGGCTGTTCTTATTGGACACGTGACAAAACTCCAGGAGTGGAAACTGGGGCACAGTGCCACAGAGCTGCCACAAGGGGATGCTTAGGAGGCAGCTTCAGGAGCCAGCCTCTCCATCCTACAATGGCTGGGGCTGTTACCTCCTTTACCAATAAAAACTGGCATTACTCAGCAGTTAGACTTTGAGAACAGTCCCATGAAGAATTTTTTCTTTCCTGATCCTTCTGTTTGGGCACAGAGGTGCAATGTAGCTGATTGAAGGGGAGCTGCAATGGGATCTCCAAGAGACCTGGACAGATTGGCTGGTGAGAGAGGTAAAATCCCAAGGGTTCAGTCCTGGAGATGTTACTCATGCAAGGAGCTTCTTTGGCTTACTCACAAGGACTTCAGGATGGAGCTCTTCATGTTATTCTGACTCTTGGGGTATGTGTACAGTTACTGAGATGCCACTGCTTCTCACGCGGCTTTTGTGAGATCAGTTGAAATGCAGCACTCTCATTGGTCAGCAGAGAGGGTGAAATCATCATCAAGGTGTCATAGTGCTCATGACCTCATCTCTCCTGTATGTTCTGTCAGAGCTAGTCTTTGCCCCTCAGTGTCAGCATGAGGTAATGACAGGTGCAGTCAATATCCAAAGACAGTTCAGTCTTTTTATCACAGTAAAGAAATTGCTTCCCCAATTCTGCCAGGGCTTTCCAAGCCAGGCTGTTTTGCTGTTAGAGATGGGCCCAAGTCAAATGGATCTGGATTTTGATCCCCTCCTTCAAAAACTTGAGAGGGGAGTGGGGGGTGCTGGGATCTAGGGTTTTGGTTCAGCCTCATCTCTAGTTGCAGAGCAGGGCAGTGGGAACCATCAGCAAAGCATCTCATCTTCCAATAGATAAGTGCAATGAGTCACTGAACTGTACTTTGCAGGAGTTAGTAGGGATGGCAGCCCACTCCCCAGCTGTCCAGCGTTCACTCCCTCTGTGGGAGTGAGGAAGAGAAAGAAAAGGCTCACAGGTCTCCCCGAGATCTCACTAACTGATGTATCCATAATAAACACTAGAGATGGGACTGAGGTGCTAAATTCAGATCCAGATTTCAAACACCACAGTGCCTGAATTCTGGGTTTGGTTGGATTCATTATAAGGGTTGGGGGATGAGGGTGAACAGCTCTGAAATTCTGGTCCAGATCCTGGTTCAGATTCCAAACCTCCCCAGAGTTTGGGAGTCCTTTGATCTGTGAATTTGGTTCAGGCCCCTCCCCAGTTAGTACAGCCTGATACTGGCTGAAATAAGGCAGCTTGAGAGAAAGTAAGAGACATGGGTAATGATCGAGGTGTTAAATCTATGCAACATAACACAAAAAGGACCCATGGGCTAAGGGGACTTGATGAGTGTCGATACATTTCTGCCAGGGAACAGCATGAAGAGTGAACAGGAACTATTCACGGCTTCACATGGTAGTAGGAGCAGTAGCGATGGCCAAAGCCAAAGAGAGGAAAACAGAGCTGAGACACTAGGGAAATATATTAATAGTGAGAGGGATTGGTTATTGGAATAAACTAGCAGGGGCAGTTCCACCAGTGCAGAGATTCATGAACAGCTGAGAAAAGGCTTTAGCACAAATGGCATTTGGGTGGGATTTTTAATAGTACCTAAGCGACGTAGGAGAATAATCAAAATCAATGGGACTTGTATCCCAGGGCACTTTTGCAGATCCCACCCATAGTCATTAAGCAGACTTCAGACACGATGACCTGTTGTCCATAACTCTTTATCAATGTTTTTCTCTCCTTTTCTCAAGTATAGTTTTCTCTTTTTCATACAGTTCCTTTTCTATCTGTCTCTCCCTTCATGCCTGTCTTGAACTTTCTGGCTTAGTGGATCTTCTATTCTATATCTGTTTGCCTCTTTTTAATAATTGCAAAGCATCTTGGTTAAGATTGATTTTTTGGGGGGGTAAATATTCAAGTACTGGCCTGAGGGTGTTTCCTGGCCCTACTATGCATGATTCTATGGACTCCGTTGCCTTGAATGGAACCAGAAAACTAGTTCTAAAAGGAAGAACAAGGATTCAGTTCTGGTGGAAGTTGGGTGGTTGAAATAGTGGACTGGGAGATAGAACAGTCAAACTGCAGCAACCCCATAGGGGAGCTGCAATTCAAAAGGGCTCTGTCAATGGGGATGTCACATTTCTATCACTGTCTTTCATGTCCCAGGCCCTTGGGGTCAGGCTGGGGGATAGGGAGGCAGAGCCAATGCCAAAGCTCAACTGTACCATTTTGCAATACTAATTAAACTTCTCTGCACAGGTCTCATAGTGACAAGCATCTCCAACCTACAAAGACGGAGAAGCACAAAGTGCTGCAGCAAGAGACTGAGGCCCATAAGCAAAGCTGCCCAAGGGCTGCATCAGCACCCACACTTCACAGAGAAGCCAGCATTCAATGGTGCGTGTACATTTGTCTTGTGCTTTTAGCCTGTGACTTCGGGACCTGCCTTATCTGGGTTCTGTAAAGCACAGTGCAAATTGACTGAGCTATAAACGGCGCTTACCAGCACTTCACTTACAGAACATGGATAAGACCTATCCATGTCCTGAATAGCTCACCGAGTAAATAGGACAAACACACAAAGGTCCCACATTTCTCTCTTCCATGCCATGGAGAGATGACAGCCCCTTCCCTTCCTGCATCCCCCACACCCACACCTCTGCTTTGTCCTCACTATGTTCACACTGGTATCCATGTTGGTGAGATAATTAGAGGAATCTAGTCTCATGCTTCAGGTCTTCAGCTGATTTTCCGCTGAGGTCAGAAAGGACTCCCCCTTGCGCCCCCCCACACACACTTCACAACTGGCTGAATCAATTATGTCGGGTTTTTCCTTCCTTTGAAGTATCTGATCCTAGTCGCAGCTGAAGGCAGGACACTGGCCCAGAGGGCCAATGGTCTGAGGCAGTAACAACAAATCCCATGAGGCCAGATGTGCATTAGCTGCGTGAGCCTTGCTCACACGCTCAGGTTAAACTGATCATGAGATTTGGGGTCAGGAAGGAATTTTCCTCCAGGTCAGATTGGCACAGGCCTTGGAGTTTTTTTGCCTTCCTCTGGAGCATCGAGTGGGTTCATCTGCTAGGATCACCTGGGCCTATCGCACAAACATCAGTCTCCTGCCATTGCAGGGGGCTCGCTTGTTGGGGCAACTTGGCCCTGCCTGTTTTCTGGCTACGGCTATGGACACTTCAGTTTCCTAGAGCCTCCACATTTTGCAGGATAATTGGCCCTGTTTTGGGGTTTATACTGACTCAAAACAATTTCACTTGGAGTGACTGTAGCATGAGGGGTTTCTGTTACATAATTACCATTTCTGGAGAGCCATAGACTTGGCAGCCAGAGATGAAATGGTACCGGCCAATTCAATTGTTGCCCCTGGAAGGTGCTGGTGAATCTAAAGGCCAACAGGGAATCATTTAATAAAGAGGTGGAGTTAGTGCAGGCTGCCACTGTGGGGAAATGAGGGATACAAAAGCCTTAAAGCAGCTCCCAAGGGACATTGTGAAGGCTTCTGTGTGAATCCCTTCAAGAGGCTGCCGTGCCAACAGAGGGGAACATGTCCACCGTACACAAGACCCTGAAGTGCTGGCAGGGAAGGAGGAGGGAGAATACATGGTCAGAGGGACAGGCCCAGACGCAGTGATGACTCAGTGAGGCCACAGTCCAGCCCAACTCCAGGTCACCTTGTAAGGGTAAAACAGAGATAAAGGGGGAAGGTGCTGGTAGGCCAGTCAATGGGCTATTTACCATAGAATTGCCCAACTCAGAGAGCAAATGGGCCAGCCAGGCCTGAGACGGGCTAGTGTCTCAAATGCACAGGGGAAAGCCCTTAAACCACTCCCCACAAAGAACCATCTCCCACTGATGCATGTTAAAGGGAATCAGGTGCCAGGACACTGGAAAATGGCTGCTGAGAGATCTATGGAGCATAGGAGCTGGATCTAGCCAGAACAAATGCTGCCTCTCCCCTAAGGGGATTTCCTGCATAGACAAATGCAGGTTCAGGTATTACTCAGCTGGGAAGGAGGGGCAAGGCTGAGAGCAGGGGTCTGGAGGGTAACTTCCCATCTGGTGTGATCTTAGGGGATGGTCTGAGCAACAAACTAAGATGGCCTGTATTGTTAGAGATGGAATAACATTAGTCCCAAGTAGCCTAGAACAGCCTTGGAGCTCCTCAGGGCTAAGCAGATGGCACCGGCTGATCCTTATTTGTGACCTTCGCAATGGATAGCATGTGGAACTAGATTTGGAGTCTGAGGAGAATCCAGCTGTAAGTACCCACCAAAATCTGTGGTTACTTCCTTTGTCCTATGGTGGTACTGCAATGGGGTGTCCACCTCACACAAGGCAGAGCAGATTATTAGGACAGTTAACCTGACAGGCTGCAACCTGCCAGGACTGAAAGACTAATTGATGATGAAGCCCAGGTGGGCAGGGGCAAGCTGAGCTTGTATACAGCCAGCAAGCTGAGACCAGAAGGGGGCTGCAGGGAAACAGTCTGCAGTTGTTCTCTGGGAGAAGGTAAGTGTGTTTGGAGCTACACAGTCTGGTGAGAAGTCAGAGGAGGAAATAGCCTCTAGTTACTCCCTGCGAGGAAGGAATAAGGGCTGGTAAACCAGAGAAGGGCAGGGGGGCAGAGTCTAGAGCAGGGAAGTAGGAAGGAGTCTAGGAAAATAGCAGCAGTGTCTGGGAGCAAGTAGACTGTAGTTGCTAGACACGAGGTCCCTGGACTAGAACCTGGAGTAGTGGGTGGGCCTGGGTTCCCCACCACCTGCTGGAAGAGTAGCACAGGACCTGCCCCTGGACTGAAAGACTGTCTGGAGCAGCATGAGAACAGCTGATCCAGTGATATTTTGATACTGTCGAAGGGGAGGACTGTACAGTGGCCTGGCCGGAAGGCTCAGCCATGAAGAGGAAGAGGGAGTTCTGGGAAGTGAGGAGGAGCGGGGTGTGAGCAACTGTGGGAAGTGGAGGCATCAGACCGGAATAGAGCTAATCCCCAGACATGGCCACCAGATATCCCCGTGGTGAATAGCGAACCCTGTGACAGGTATCAAGTATCAGAGGGGTAGCCCTGTTAGTCTGGATCTGTAAAAAGCGACAGAGTCCTGTGGCACCTTACAGACTAATAGACATATTGGAGCATATGTCTGACGAAGTGGGTATTCACCCACGAAAGCTCATGCTCCGATAACGTCTGTTAGTCTATAAGGTGCCACCGGACTCTATTGCTTGTGACAAGTATAGATTGCTCTATGTTGTCTGAAGAACATCTGCTATTTTACACTCTGCAATGGAAGAGGTCTGAGCAGCACCTGATCCTGCACTGTGTTCTCTTGATTATAATTTAGTCACTGGGATGTCTGTAGAGAAACACCCATTAATGCAGAAGTGCTTACCCGCCTAGAGCAGCCGAGAGTCTGAGTGACGCAAAGTGTGGGATATCTTGGCTCATGTACTAAAGATGCTGAAGACACGCTTGGGCGCTGAAAAGGTTGCAGCCAGGCAGGCACCACAGCCAAAAAACCATGTTACTGAATTTTTGTTATTCCTAGGTCTGTTTAAAATATTACTGTGGCCACACTTTGGGAAACCTTTCAAGCAGGCTAAGGCCTTACATAAGTTTATACAACGCTACAGGCCCTGGGAATGGTTAAAGGAACCTGATATTGCTTTAATAAATGCAACCTCCTCATCTCTGATGACATTTACACATCGCTCAATATAGACGGTAGGGGGGAAGGGTGTGAAATCATACGTGATGGCAAATGGGAAGGGAAGCCAGATAGCTTTTGTCTCTACAGCGTTAGCCTGCAGTGAAAGGGATAAAGCGTGAAGTGAACAAGATGCCAGCTCTATAATTTCTTGCGGAAAAATCGAGCATGGTTTTTGGGGACAACAACTCTGATTTATTGACCACAAACCACAGAACTTGCAAGGACCCATATGTTCCAAATGCCTGACTTGGATATTAAAGGGCCAGACTCTGTAACAAGCTGCCAGTGCATGCTTAAGTAACCCATCCTGTTGTTGTTTAGTAGTGTTGATCCTGCTGGAAGAGGATTGAGTGGGTTTTGCTCATGCACTGTTGAACACCCATATGGAGGAGGGATGTGGACAGGAAAGAGATGCTATTCTCTGGGAAGAGGGCAGGAATGGCCTTTACTACCAAGCAGAACGATACCTTTCAGTATGGGATGAGCTGAGGTCAGTAGATTTGAGCTCCTCCTGCTTTGGGTCACTGTCTTTGTGCTCTCTGGCCCCAAAGGCACAGGTGAACTGTGAAGTGAAAGAGAAAAGAAACTAGCATCATCACCTTCCATAGCAAAGAGGCCTTGTGTATAAAAATTAAGGGTGAGAGTCGGGATTCATGGCTTCTATTCTCAGTTTTGCTGCAGTCTCATTGTGTGACCTTGGGGAAATCACTCAGCCTCTCTTGGTCCCAGTTTCCCCATCTGTAAAATAGGGTTAATAACATATTCCTACATCACAAGAGGGTTGTGAGACTCATGTAATTAGCGCCTGTGAAGTGTTTTAAGATCCTTGGCTGAAGGATGTTACAGAAGCACAAAGTACTGATAGTGTTGTTGTACTAAATAAATCCACTTTGCTCCTATCTTTAACAACAATAGAGCATTTTGCATCCCAAGGTGCCTTACAAGTTTAACATGGCTTCGGGGCAATGCAAAGCAGTCAGAGCAGTATCAAGGATCTGGCCCAGCTAACACCAGGCTTGGCACTGGCTCAAGAGGAAGAGAGCAACATCTAGTGCATTATTAACACCACTCTCAGCTGCACAGAGGTATTATGTGGAGGTCTACTATGCAAGTGCTGACCCAAATGACCTTATTCGGTTTGTGAGCGGGAGTAAGGTGCTCTGGATAGTACAGTCCACCCACACTATGGCTCAGTAAGGTGGCTGTACCTTAAAGATGATACAGTCTTGCAGCTTGACGGATCCCGTCTCTTAAGCATTTTTTCCTTAGTTTTTAGGTCTGGACTGTTGAGTTCCATGGTAACAGCTGTGGCTTGCTCTGCCTCTTGCTTAGCCCTCCTCAGCCTTTGGTTTCCCTGCAGTTCGAGGATCACCTCCCGCTGTTCTTGAAGCTGCCGCCTCTGCTCCTCAATCAGCTGCTGCTGGAAGGCATGGCGGTGCTCAAAGTGAACCCTGAAGGCAGGGGCCACTTTTTTGCCAGGTGCCCCAAACCATTGTATGGGACTAACTGTTAGATTACTGGATTCGGCGTGATCCTGTGAATTCACAGCAGCATGTTGTAGGGTAACCTGCCAGGCATACTTGGGCTTCTTGCATGAACGAAGACTAGGGGTCTGACCAGCATCCCGACAACAGGGTTCTATAGGATTGATGGGCTCCTCCTGAAGAAGGGCCGTTTCAGTCACCTGCAAGGGAAGAATTCTGCACTGACTGAAGTCAAGACCTCTGCTGCCCTTGAAGAGCTAGGAGCATTTTTCTGAATGGAGCAACAGTGAAATCAGTCTGAGAGGCAGGGTAACCTCAGGTATGTACTCTCGATACAATTCTTACCAATTGTAGTGCTGTCCCAGGGAGAGAGGAGGTACAGGAGCTACAAGGTTGCTCTACACCATCCAAGACTCCTGAACTGGCCAAGTCCATCTGGTTTATGGCTGGTATGTACCCATGGGGCATCAGACAGGATTCTTATGGGGAGGCCCTGTGGCTCAGAATTTTTGTAATGCAGTTGACACGGGGGATATTAATTCAGTGAGTGGGTCTAAATCCAAACAACGTTAATGCAATCTTATTTGGACTGAAGTGTTCTGATTAGCCATTAAGGCTAAGATTAAAAGAAATGCAGCTACGTTTTCCTTAATTAGCCAGATTGGTCCTGTAAACGGGACTGATTCACTAGGATACTCCTCTAGCTTTACACCACAAAGCTGCACTGAAATTAAAGTAGTTACACAGTCATAAAACTAGAGCATGGTGACAAACCAGGCCCAAACTTTAAGACATGTGGCCTCCCCTCTTAGGATTGTATGGTTAGTGAATACTTGAGTCTCAGATCTACTTCTTAGGCCAAATTCTGCCCTCAATTACAAATATGATGCTCCCATTAGAATGGTGTATCTCAGTGAAGAAACTGTCCCACGGGGGTTGCAAGATGGAACTGGGGAATTTTGCTTTTATTTATCCCCATGCAACCCCACTGAGCTCAGAAGTTACACTGGTATAAGTGAAGGAAAAGTTTGGCCTGACGTGAGTATATATAAACGTTTTATTATTTATCTATATTATGGTAGCGCCTAGAGGCCCCTATCAAGTATCAGGGCCCTATTATGCTAGGAACAATACACGCCTAAGGAAGATGGTCCTGCCTGACAGCTTACAATCCAATTGTGCACATACTTATTCTTTTCTTTGATGTGCATTACCTGCATACTTCCTGGGCCAAATTCAGCTCTCTCATTCTTTAAAGTCGAGAGGGTTGCACTCTGTTTAACCAAGGGCAGAATTTAGCACTTTCTTCTAATACTCTGGTTTTAGTCAACATATATGGTTCTTTGGCATATTGAGTCATTTTAAAAAAAAGAAAGTGACTTTAATCTCCCTTCAAAAGAGATCCTGAGGGTGCATGCCTCAATTTGGTAGACAATATATGGTGGGATTACACTTTGAAAGCACTAGAGGCGGATTTATTTTTGTAAAGTCTACTACCTTCCCATCCACCTCTGATCTTTAAAGACTTGTTTCTGGAGTGCCTGAACTACTGCTGAAATGTGCACGTGACATCGCAGGTACACGAAGCTGCACTAGGAGAGTGCCCATCCCTGTGTCATAAAACACCATAGAGGTTAACTTTTAGAGCTATGATTAATCACTGTGGGAGGGACTGGGATGAGGAAACATATGGGAAAGAACTTTACCCTCTCTTCCCTGACAGGTTGATCCGGGGTCACCTGTCTCATCCTGGTCCTGCCGACATCCCATGATCCGTCTGTGCCAAGTTTCCCCACTGATGCTGCCTCCAGCAGCTGCGCCATCTTCTTCCTAGTTTCCTCCTGTCTCAGTTGTAGCTCTCTCTTTTCAGCCTGGGCTCGGCTCCAGAGCTGCCACTCTATGAAGCAGCACCGTAAAACCTGTTTCCGGTTATGCTCAATAGCCAACTGTTTTTTCCTGGAAAATAAAGCACTTCCATTAACAACAGACATTGAACAGGCCTCTCTCCTAGCCTGCTTAAAATTAATGTACCCCACTCTCATCTAGCACTTCTCATCAGTGGATCTCCAAGGGCTTTACAAAAGAACTGAATGTCATTATCCCCATTTTAAAGATGGGGAAATGGAGACACCAAGATCTGAAGTGACTTGCCCAAGGACACCCAGCAGGCTAGTGGCAGAGGTGGGCCTAAAACCCAAGTCTCCTAAGTCCCATCCCATCCCAGTGCTCTATCCATTAGGCCACACTGTCTCTCCAGGTGATGGCATTTACCAAATGGGTGGAGCAATCCAGAAGACGTCATAAGATTTCATATTTTTCTGAGTTCTGCTTGATATCACTTGATTCTGGAAGACTCTGAAAACCATCTACTATTTAAATATAGTTCTTTAAATACATTTTCCTGCTTGTTTTACAGTCCCCATCCATTCGTATCTCTGTGCTATAAGAGTAAAAGGGATACACTGTTGCCCTCTCCAGCTGTCTGGAGGTGAGGGATAGTCCCACTTGCAGAATATGCTGCTGTCTATGGAGAGTCCAACCAACAAGCTCCTTGTTGAAGGCATCAGGCCTAACTAATCGCTGATGTAATGACTGGATTAATCAGGGATGAATTTGGCTCTTCACATGCTTGGGGCCTGGAGGAAAGAGTGAGCCAATGAGAGAGGTTCCATGAAGGACACCCAAACAGAGAAATTGGAGGTTGTTGGAAAGAGGTATTCAAGTCCCTCTCAGATCCAGCTTCATTTCAGTCTATGCCATGGTGTCTCCAACTGCAGGTGACGTGTAGATTTACTAGAAACAAGACTTTCCACACACACATAACAGACCATACCTCTACACAACCCTCCGCTTAGCACTAGACTCTGTTTGAAGGCTGCTAGCTTCTCTGTGAGAAGGAAGCATTCCATAGGCTAAGGGCCACTACCTGTTTTGATCCCTGAGATGAGTTTCCAACTGCTCAGTCTCTTGCTCCAACTTCTGGACCCATGTATAGTCCCTCCAGGCTCGCAGGGCCTTCAGCTGGCACTTCCAGTCAGCAAGGGCCCTGGCTTTCCCCATTTTAATCCTATGATCCAGAATGAATTTGTACCAAGCGGAGAAATGCTGCTGTAGGCACTGCAGTGAAAAGGTATATAGAGCCAATGAGGAAGAACATTTCATCACACAAGTGCTGATCCTCACAATCCTTCCCTTGGCCTTTCCTTTTGAACAACCGTATATATCTTCAAATCCCCAGCAAACACTTCTGGGGGGCAGAGAACTAATGTGAAGAGCACGATGCTTACTGTGCAGTTCTACTGTGAAAATTGACTGTAAAAATAGCATCACGGGACTCCATGTTTATTGTTTCATGGTGACTCCAAAGCAAAATGTGCTCAGTTTACAAGTAAAAAGGAATAAACCATGAGCGTGAAATATAAATTCTAGAATCAGGATTGTCCCTAAATCTAGAAAGCTTAAGATTATAGAGAAGATTGCCCTCTATGTAGAACTTTTTCAAACTACTCCATAAACTATAAGCTGCTCTTTAAAGACCAAGCACAAACAAGATAATTCCCAGTGCTAAAATGTATAATGTGACCTAAACTCACCCTCATTTCACTGGGAAGCTAAAGTTTTCTCCCAAGGAGTAATCATACTGGCTACCTCTAGAAGTGATTTATCTTGGACAGAGGAGCAATTTGCTATCTAATCTACCTCTTAATTCTAGCCCTGTCACTGGAGATGCTGTTCATTTTGATCCTCCAAGTGGGTCAGCTCATAACAATTCCTTAGCTGTTCCTCTTCTGTCATAATGTACTGTATTAATTGCATCAACATTCTCAGACATGGAAATCCAAACAGAGAATTATGAAGAGGACAACATGTCAACACGCCAGCTACTTAAGTTAATAATGAAGGATTCATTATTGCTTATCTCTGCTCAGCTACAGTTTCTGCCCTTGAAAATGTACAGCTCACATTATACCAGTCATATAGTCATATGAAACCCCTCTAGTTTCATGTGGACTCTTTGCACCCTATCTTAAATTGTGGTGTAGTGTTGCTGTGCACATTTCCTCCAGCAGCAGTGGCATTTGAGTTATAGACAAAGTGATCCTTCAGGATAGCTGGCTTCTCAATTTGAGTGCTGTGGGATTCTTCTGTTTTAAATGTGCTACAGGTATATATGATGTAAGTGATTATTACTTATATATTAATTAAAAATATATTATGGTGTCATTCATGCTGCCACACAAGGAACCTTATTCCTTATAATGAGCTTACTCACTCTATAGGGTGTTCAGTACAATAGGGTCTTTTCATTTCCAGATGTTTAATAAACCAAAATTTTTAGCACAGACTTTGTCTTGCTGTTTGAGACTTTCCCTGCCATTCTGCAAACTCTGTCTTGGACAATTAGCAGAAACGGCAAGGGAAATGTCTGGGGAAACATATAGAAGTTTCTGTGCCTACATCTGTGTTTCATGAGACAAAGTGTAGCTGGTCAGGGCATGCAAGTCTGTAAGAGACTGTTTCCTATCGGCTGTTTTAACCAAGTTGCACTACCTAAAACTGTAACTTGACATTAAGAAGCAAGGAGACAGGTTTATGATGTGGCATTGCAGGAAACCTGCAACTTTGTGGCCAGTCAACATTTCTTTCCTGGGCTATTTTTCTGAATTATGAGGGGTGGGAGAAAGTACTCAGGGCATATGTCCAACAGCGAACCATGGCCACTGGGAGCTGCGGGGGACCGTAGCTGCAGATGGTCAACGTCAGCAAAATGTCTCATGGCCCGCAATCAGATTACCCGGATGGGCCACATGCGGCTCGCGTGCTGCAGGTTGCCCACCACTGCTCTTGGAGCTTTCCCAAGGGGCCACAGTGCTTCATGGAACCTGCACAGCCCCACATGCTGTGGCTCCACCCCTTGGCCTGCTTTAGCCTACTCCCACCCCTTCCTATGCCAAGGAATGAGGGAGTCCTCAAAGGGCTGCCTTATTGCTGGCTCCACAGTGCTTATAGCAGAAGTGGGTCTTGTAAGGCCTCTTTATACCACTCCAGACCTTTTACTTGGTGTTGAAGGGCTGGACTTGGGGTGAGGATCTCATCATGAGTTTTTCAAAGCACCCTCTGTGTGTCTGCTTGATCTATCACTCTGGGCTGCTCTCTGCCCACAACTGCTCCAAAAGCAAAGTTTTACCCACAACTCCCTTTCTCCCCACTGGAGAAACTGAGGCACAGAGACATTAAGTGACTTGCCCATGGACACCCAGCAACAGAATAAGGATTAGGATTCAGGAGTCCCTTGCTCCCAGTTCCCTGTTCTAACCATTAGGAAACAGTTTCCCAAGCCATTCTCTACTTTCTCTCTCAATGGATCGTTTATCTTACTCTCCCTACACAGGACACTCAAGAGGAGGCAGAAGGCCTGGCAGCCAGGCTTTTGACTTCAGTGAGAGTTGCGTAAGCACATTGCTGAGGGCAGAATTTGGCTCAGAGTGCTAAATACAGGAGGAGGATGCTCACTCTCTGGTTTTCACTGTAAATCTTGCTCAGCAGCTCTTGCAATCTCCTTTGTTTCTCCTCTTTTTCCTGCTTCAGGGGCTTTGGTATAGTGTGAGACAGGCCCACCGCTGCCAGTTTCTGAGCTTGTTCTAATTCTTGCCTCTTCCTCTCTCTGCAAATAAGACAAACACAAGAACCAAAGGTAGAGAGTTGTCATAAACAGACAAGTAAGAGTTAATAGAACAGAAGTACTTCATATCTCTTTTGCCTGTAAAGAGTTAACAAAATCAGTGAGCCTGGCTATCACCTGACCAGGGGACAGGATACTTTCAAATCTTGAGGGAGGGAAGTTTTTGTGTGTGCTGTTAGTGTTTGGTTGTTGTTCTCTCTGGGTACTGAGAGTGACCAGACGTGCAACCAGGTTTCTCTCCAGTCTCCCTGACACAGGTTCTTATAGATTCAAAATAGTAAGTACTTAGGTGATAAGGCAAGTTAGGCTTATGTTTGTTTTCTTTATTTGCAAATGTGTATTTGGCTGGAAAGAGTTCAAATTTGTATTTTGCTGAAAGGATTTTAATTTGTACTTGTATACTTAGGCTGGGAGGGTATTCCCAGTGTCTATAGCTGAAAGACCCTGTAACATATTCCATCTTAAACTTATAAAGATAATTTTTACTGCTTTTTAATTAAAGAAAGAAAACTTTTCTTGTTTAAGAACCTGATTGCTTTTTTATTCTGGTGAGACCCCAGGGATTGGGTCTGGATCCACCAGGGATTTTGTGGGGAGAAAGGAGGGAAGGGGGAAAGAAAGGTTAATTTTCTCTCTGTGTTAGGATTACTTTCTCTCTCAGGGAGAGTCTGGGAGTGGGAGAGAGAAGGAGAGGGAAAGGTGGATTTTCCTCTCTGTTTTAAGATTCAAGGAGTTTGAATCACAGTGATCTTCCAGGGTAACCCAGGGAGGGGAAGCCTGGGAGAGGCAACGGTGAGGGAAAGGGTTTACTTTCCTTGTGTTAAGATCCAGAGGGATTGGATCTTGGGGGTCCCTGGGCAAGGTTTTGGGGGGGACTAGAGTGTACCAGGCACTGGAATTCGTGGTTGGTGGCAGCGCTACAAGTAATAAGCTGGTAATTGAGCTTAGAGGAATTCATGCTGGTACCCCATCTTTTGGATGCTAAGGTTTAGAGTGAGGAATTATACCATGACAAGAGTAAATAAAGGGAGTACTGCGGTATGGGTCTCACCTCCTTCTGAACCAATCCTGTGAGAATGACCTCTGTAGCTTTGACAGTTGATAGCTACTGAAGCCCAGCCTTTATAGAGAACAGGGGTAGCTTTGGGATTTGGATGCCTGGTGCCCATGAGCTACACAAATTCAACACAGTCAGGAGGGGGTTCCAGTACACAGCAGTAAGAGGGAATTGGAATGTCAAGAAGGCATATATGGAGAACTAGGATCTCATAGATGCCTATGAAGATAAGTGGCCATCACAGGGCCCTGTGGGGGCCACAGCACTGTGGAAAGTATGAGCCCTATGGAGCTCCTAAGCTCAGTGGAAGCAAAGACTCTGCCTCTGCAGAGCTTTGAGCTCCATTGGACAGGCACGTTCTTTCCCCTCTCTAAAGAGAGGATGTCTCCAATTTTAAATGCCAGAGTTTTGATGTGTACAAGTTGATAGATGTCAGCATTTGATTCCTTCTTCCAATCTGTCAGCTTCTGTGATGTAACTAGAGACAGTAATGATGCTGCCTCCAGGATTAGTCATTTAAAATATATATACATTATGAGAGGTCAGGGCCCCAGAAGGCAGTTTTCCTTTGAGACTACCATGTCTTCTATTTTTAGAGAGCTCACTGCAGCCAGAAGCAGATGACTGAAGAAATTCACTATCATTTGGAGTTCATAGGCCCTGCAGCCCAAACGACTAGATGGAGCTTGAGTTCCACTCTCCCTCCCCACTCCATCTTACATTCTTCGTGCTTCTCCCATGATGTGCCTCTTCTCTGCCATCTTCTTTCGCAGCTTCACCATCTCCCGTTGGATCTCCTCCTCCTCCTTCCTGGCCTTCAAAGCCTGCCTTTTGTTCTCCTCCTGTACTCGCTGCTTGGCCTCAGCCAGGGCTAGTTTTTTCAGGATCTTTTCTCGTCTCCGGAGCTCTACCTCCTTCTTCAGCCTTAAACAGTTTTCTTTAACCTGGGAAGGAAGAGCACAGCAATGAGTCAAGGCAGCGGTAGTGACAAGAGTTATATCATCTGAAGAAAGGCTTCTGGGAGTCTCTTTGAACTGAGAGGGTGGGTTTCAATCAGGTTGCCAATACACAGATGGCCACACCACACAAAATTTCATTCTTTCCTTGTACTCCCCCATTGATCTGTCTGTTTCCACCTGTTGTCTCTTGTCCTACACTTAGACTGTAAGGTCCGTGGGGCACGGACTGTCTTTTTGTTCATGTTTGTACAGTACCTAGCACATTGGGGTCCTGGTCCCTGGCTGCGGCTTCTGGGTGCAATGATGATAATAATTAATAAGAAGCTATCATCTCTATATTTGGCATTAACTGGATATGATTGTGTTCTTAGGCACACTAGTGGGGGGGTGGAAAGGGGTATGTGAACCCCACACTGGCTAGGAAGGGGTTAACACAGAGGCGGGCAAACTTTTTGGCCTGAGGGCTGCATTGGGTTTCATAAATTGTACGGAGGGCCGGTTAGGGGAGGGGGTTGTGGCCCGGCCCCAACCTCCTATCTGCCCCCACCCTGACTCCTGCCCCATCCAACCTCCCCATTCCCTGACAGCCCCTCTGGGACTCCTGCCCCATCCACACACCCCTGCTCCCTGTCCTGACTGCCCCCAGACCTCTGCTGCCCCATCCAATCCCCCCCGTTCCTGACTGTCCCCTGGAACCTCTGCCCCCATTCAACCCATTTCCCCTCGGACCACCATCCACACCCCCGCCCCCTGACCACCACCTCGAACTCCCCTGCCCTCTATCCAACTTCCCCTGCCCCCTTACCGCACTGCCTGGAGCACAGTGGCTGGCAGCGCTACAGCCGCGCCACCTGCTGGAGCTGGGCCACGCTGCTGCCACTACGCAGCTGAGAGCACCAGGCCAGGCCGGGCTCTGCAGCTGCGCTGCCCCATGAGCTCACAGCCTCACTGCCCAGAGCATTGTGCCAGTGGCAGAGCGAGCGAGCTGAGATTGCGGAGGAGGGGGATTACTCTCCCGGGCCAGGAGCTCGGGGACCGGGCAGGACGGCCCCACGGGCCGGATGTGGTCTGCGAGCCATAGTTTGCCCACCCGTGGGTTAACAAGCTGCAGTGTCTGCAATGAACCCCGCCCTGCTATACTTGTTCTTGAGTCAGGCCTGGAAAGAGGAGTTAAAGAGGGATGCAGAATGGCAGCTTCTGTATTGTGAGAGAAGCCTGGTTATAGCCAGAAGCTGTCTGGAGGCTATGGTCTGCTAGAGCCTCCCTGTGGGAAGGCAGGCCTGATGCTGACTGTGGTTTAATTTGTTACCAGGTACCCACTGGGGGGCATTAAAGCAAGCTGCTGCAGCTGGGGTCAGCCTGAAAGCAATGGGCGCTGATCTGCTTGATGCTTCATGCAGGGGAAATTTAAGCAATAAAACTGAGATCTCTAGTCCTAATCTGGTTTACCCTGAATATGAACATTAGACTATAACATGGGCTAATTCTGAAATAATTCTTTGCAACTACAAAGCTCACCATCTCTGCTATGAATCTGATCTCAGAACTGTACTCATGCTGTATGTATATTGATCTTTTAACCAATACTCTCTTCTTTTTTAATAAATTTTAGTGTAGTTAATAAGAATTGGCTGTAAACATGTATTTGGGTAAAATCTGGAATATTCATTAACCTGGGAGGTAATACGTCCGATCTTTTGAGATTGGTAGAACCTTCTTATATGATGAATAAGATTTTCATTAATCCTCATCATATCTGACTTGGGTGTCTGGATGGAGGCCTGAGACTGGGTTGCTTTAAGGGAATGGAGTTGCTTGCTTCTGGGTAACCAGTAAGGTATTATAGAAGCCATTTTGTGCTGGTTTGGTAAATCTAAGTACACCTCTACCTGGATATAACGCTGTCCTCGAGAGCCAAAAAAATCTTACTGCGTTATAGGTGAAACCGCGTTATATCGAACTTGCTTTGATCCACCGGAGTACGCACCCTCACCCCTCCGGAGCGCTGCTTTACCGCATTATATCCGAATTCGTGTTATATTGGGTCGCATTACATTGGGGTAGAGGTGTACTGGAATATCCACCCGCTTTGGGGATTGTCTGTCCCATTCTTTGCAGTTCATCCTAATTGAGTGACCTCAGCGTGGCTCCCCTGGGATTCCATACACACTTGGTTCTTTAATATGGCCAATTTCAGAAAGCTGAAAACAATTATGAAACAAGTCAGCTGGGTGGAAGAATCTAAATAGAAAACAGTGAATGATAACAGGAACTGCCTAAGAACACTCTACTAGATGTCCAAAAGCCTCATTTAAGAGGAGGCTATGCTTGTTTTAAAAAACAGCCTGTCCTTTGAGGGAAAGTGAAAGCAGAAATAAAAAGATACTACATGCAACAAATGGAAAAAAGAAGTTAACAGTAATAAATATAATACATTAGAGGCTAAGAACTGTAGAAAATTGGTAAGGGAAGCAAAAGTACACACAGCTAAATCTATGGAAAGCTAACAGTTAAGGATAGTAAAGAACATTTTTTAAGTATATCAGAAACATAAGGAATCCTACCAATGGTATTGGTCCATTATTAGATGGAAATGGTAGAATTGTCAATAATAATGAAGAAAAAGCAGAAGCATTCAATAAATATTTCTGTTCTGTACTTGGGAAAATCCAGATGTGTTCATATCATATGATGATGAAATATGTTCTATTCCAATGGTAACTAAGGAGGATGTTAAACAGCAGTTTTTAAAGTTACACATTTTTAAAGCAGCAAGTTCAGATAACTTGCATCCAAGTTTGAGGAACTTTCTGGATCATTAATGTTGATTTTTAATAAGTCTTAGAAATCTGGAGTAGTTTAAGAGAACTGGAAGAAAGCTAATGTTGTGCCAATATTTAAAAAGGGTAAACAGAATGACCCAAGTAATTATAGGCCTGTCAAGCAAACATCTATCCCAGGCAAAGTAGTGGAATGGTTGATACGGGACTCAATTAATAAAGTGTTAACAGAGTAATATCGTTCATGCCAATCAACATGGGTTTATGCAAAACAGATCTTGTCAAATTAACTTGATCACCCTGGATGGTTACAAGTTTGGTTGATAAAGGTAGTAGAGTTGATGGGCAGAGTTTGTGGGGCCATACACTCAACTTGCTTGAGAGACACAAGGTGGGTGAGGTAATATTTTATTGAACCAACTTCTGTTGGTGAGAGAGGCAAGCTTTCGCGCTTTCACAGAGCCGAGACCTGAAGAAGAGCTCTGTGTAAGCTCAAAAGCTTGTGTCTCTCACCAATAGAAGTTGGTCCAATAAATATTACCTCACCCACTGTGTCTCTAATATTCCAACACAGCTACAACACTGCACTCAACTTAGTGACATTTCTGTGTGTGCGTATATGTAATGCAATAATGATCAATTCCAAAATTTATGCAAGTGTTCTAGGCATCAAAGGGCAGAATCCTACTGCTTCTGAGGAAAATCAGGAAAACCAAAAAGGGGAAAATGGAAGACATGGGAGCCCCTACCATCTCTTTAGCACAGCCACAGCTTCAAGCACTGCAACTGTTTACAGATCAAACAACAACTACCCACATAATACCACCCTATCTCAACCCTGCCTGTCCTCCCAATAGAATTTAACATGCTGACATCTTGAGGAGAAATAATTGTTCATTATACTCGTTCATAAGCTTAATTTTTTTAGTAAAAAAGGGAAGCACCAGAGAAGGGGGTCTGCTTATGAACAGGTGTAGAGAGGAAGAGGTGGGACACAGTCCCTCCCCGCAACAGGGGGAGCAAGGAGAGGCAGCACAGCCAGCAGAGCTAGAAGGGAAGAGGTGGGGCCAGAGTCTCTCCACTTCTGGCCATGCTGCTCTCCCCCCCACCCCTGCCTCCGCAGCAGCAGTAGCTCCAGGGCTGGCAGACTGCAGTTGTGCCGCTCGGCCCCACCCCCCAGAGCAGGGTCTGGTCTGGCCTGCCAGAGTAGGCTGCAGCCTGCCGGAGCAACTCCAGCCAAGCCAGAGACATCCTCCCCTGGCCCTCCCCAGATAAGGTGGGATGAGATGGGGGGAGTGAGGGGATCCCTGGCTAGGGGTGGGGTCATGTGGGGGGTGGTCACAGGGGTTACTCCCCTGACTCCCAGCTTCTCCCTCCCCCCCCCCCCAAAATGTCCCCACCAGTTGCTGTCCCAGCCTGTCAGGATAAGCAGCTGGCATGCCGGGACACTTTGTTTACTTAGGTTTACCTCTGTGCCTGAGGATGCTCGAGGTAAACAAACCATCTCAGACCACCAGCGGCTTATCCTGATGGCCCGGGAGCCAAAGTTTGCTGATCCCTTATAAAAATTTTCCATTTTTACTTATCCATCTTGAGGGGGCTGTCACTTTATAAATGAACCGGCTTATGATGGAGTATATACAGTAGTCTCCCTGCTGAGAGCTGTGGAATAGCTTTGCGATGGATGCTCAGCCTGAGGGAGAGGAAAGAAAAAGAGACTTCCTTCCGGCCTCCTCAAAGCCTGCTCCATGGTGTGGGGAAGATACCAGCTGTGCACCCATCCCTTCCATTCTGGGAGGAGAAAAAGGGGAGACATGGGGTATATTTTCACTGCAATTTGACATCCGGGGCTGGCCTGTGCCAGCTGACTCGGGCTCGCAGGGTGACTCAGCCTAAGGAGCTGTTTAATTGCAGTGCAGATGTTCCAGCTAGGGCTGTAGCCCAGCATGTGGGACCCTGTGAGGGTGGGTGATGGATACTGTAGTATAGTGGATACTGTAGCTATCTGTGAATCTCTTGTACTAAGCCTACAGGACAACTGTATAACTTCCATATGATCTCTAGGGCCCTCACCCTACATCAGTGCTCCACAGTGCAAATGGAGGGCTAGATTAGAGGTAGGGTGATGTGAAAGCAGCATCCCATATGTAGAACAGAGCTGCATTCTATGCGGCCCTCTGTATGCATTGACACAAAAGGGTCTGGTAAATGGCAGCACAGAGGGACACTTCAGCAAATAAGCTAAAATTGCCTCAATAGAACAGCTACATAGCCATTTTGCAGCCTGGGTGAAGGATTCCTTCCTCCACCCATTTGCCCATGTATGTGAGATGAGTACTAACAGAATGATTAGACTTTAATGCTTAAGAGGTTGGTTAACGCATCTCCCTATTCAGTTAGCACTCTGCTTACTCCTGACTTGAGCAGGGAGGCTAGCAAAGAACAGTCACTTACTGCCACTTCCTGGAGTGCACAGATCCATGTTAGAGATGGATATTACAGCCCTGAGCTAGTGCAAATACTATCCTCATTCACAGAAATGCCTAATCCTTTTGAGAACTATCCTAATCTATTTGCGTCAATTATATCATGTGGCATTGAGTTCCATGGGTTAATATATGTTACATAAAGAATGTTTCCCCATATCAGTTTCAATGTACTGCCTTTTCCTCACCTGCTTGTGTCTTAGCTCCATGGTAATTCGTGGGTCCCTTGTTTTTTTCTTTTCCTTGATTTCTTCAATCCTGAGGTCTTCCAATATCCCACTATCTACCACTTCATTTTGCAGAAGATTCTGCAGAAAATCTTGAACTGTGGTACTTTCCATTTCTTGTTCCAGATAACCACACAAATCTGTAACAGAAGATCCAGATCACCCCAAGCTAGTTTGTAATTAACAAACCTCAGAGCCTAAAGCCATCAAGCATAAAGTGATTAAACAGAGAATTGCCCAGTTTGTGAATGTAATCCTGATGAAAGAAGCCATATTGACTGCACTCCATTTAGCCTCAAGAATCTAAAGCAGTCTCAAATTCAGTATGTTTAGATGATGATGATAATAATACTTTCCCAATCTTTACTGCCCTGCATCTGAGGATCTCAAACTGTTACACAAATCTTACAAACCTTATAGCCCTTCTCAGTTAGGGAAATATTATCTCCATGAAGCACAAAGAGTTTTAGGCTTATTTCTGCAATGTCACACAGCAAGTTAATGTCTGAGCTGGGAAAAACCAAGAGCTCTACTGACCCTGGTTGTTCCTACGGAGACTATCATCTTGGTATGTTCATGATTCCTGGCTTTCAAGCCTACAAACTAACCACTGTTATCCCCTTATCTTTAAAAATAAGTTAAGAAATGTTTTGTTGTGCTCTCACCATCAAACCTCTCGTACTTCAAAAAGCCAGCAGGAGTCTCTTCAGCAGGAGTAGAATCAGCAGCAGCATCTCCAGCATTCTCTTCTTGGTCACTTTCTAGCTCCAGTCTCAGTTTGGAATTCATCCAATCATTGAGCAGCTCCTGGGCTATGGTGAGAAAGGGATCAAGGGTTTTACTAGGATTAGAAATATCATAGTAAGCGTAAGATGGCAAAACTCTGTCCTCTTAGGATTGTTACACAATGTGCTATGCAGTTTGTTTAAAAATGACTGAAGGGTGATCTGTAAAGGAAAAACTCATTGGGTTGGTGTTTCCACACCTCTCTATTCTTGATATGTGAATAGGCTTGAAAGTTGGAGGGTTTTTTATTTCTCTTTGTGTTATATGCATTAGAAATTGTCTAGCCTGTTTTTCCTGCAAGACTCTCTGGACAACAAGAGAACTGTAGTAAGAGGAGGCCCTGAGATATAAACCTTGGTATCAGAGGCCTGGTATGAGGCCTAAGGCCTGAACTAAAGTAATGGTCAAGATTTTGCTAACATAAAGCAAAGTGGAGCTGTGAGCCAGAGGCAGGCCCTGCTCACAGAAGCTGGCAAGGAAAGGGCTGATGCTGCAAGAAGATACGTACCTAAAAGGTACTGAACACTAGAGATCAGAACATTCACATACTTGTACATTCCACACAGATAACAAGGAACAGACTGACCCATCCCAATGACGGGGCAAAAGGGTAATATGATGGATTGAGTTGTTTTGTTCAGACCAACATGTACAAGGTGAGAGGTGGCACCTTACTACATAGAGGGGTTGCACCTCAATACGTCAGGAGTGGTGTGTAACTTGTTTGTACCTGTGTATAAGAATGCATCCTTGGGGCGGTGTCTTTGTCCAGCCGAGGGGGCAGTGGAAAGTCCCACCACTGACTGAGCTGGGTCCATTGCCAAGAGGCACTTTCTCGTAGTATGCCCTGAATTAGGCTAAGAAACCTACAGGGAACTGCCATTGTGTCTGAGATCGCAATAAACCTAGCAGACGTGACTTTGCACCTTACTAGAGTCTGTGGTCATTGAGGGTTCTTGTCGGGTCTGCTGCATCAGCTATCTGCAAAGCTGGGGCAGCACATGGGGCGAGCACACGCACGCGGCCGAGTGATACCAACAAGGAGACAGCAGAGCACCACACCGGTAGCATCTGACAACATCTCTGACAACAAGAACTATTAAGATCATGACATCATAGATACCAATAAGATGAAACCTGAGTGATAGATCAAGTGATTTTTTTTTTAAACTGACTCCTTAAAACGTTCCTTAAAACGTTTGGTTTTTCATTCAGACCCTGATCCTGCAAATGCGTACATGTATCCTCAACAGGACTACATATGGGCATAAAATTAAAACCATATGTAAGTCTGTTTGTAGGAATGAGACAATTTTTGTTTGTTTGTTTTTGGCTAATACTTAGTTAACTCAAATGCCTGACAGCTGGAAGAAAAGCTTTTTTAAAAAAAATACAAAACCCTACTCCTTTAATTCAGAACTAAGAAAGCACTCACTCCAAGTCTCTCTGGTACTGCAACTAAGTTATACAGTAAAAATGATGGAGGATATAATTTAGCATTCCAGCTATTTCTAAGGAAAAATATAAGCAACCTTTTAAAAAAACAAAGACCACCACCACCAAAAAATTCCTTTTCAGGCTTCTTTAAAGAAGTGGTCTGGGATGGGATGGGATCTGAGTTACTACAGAGGATTCTTTCCTGGGTGCTGGCTGGTGAGTCTTGCCCACATGCTCAGGGTTTAACTGAACGCCATATTTGGGGTCGGGAAAGAATTTTCCTCCAGGGCAGATTGGCAGAGGCCCTGGAGATTTTTCGCCTTCCTCTGCAGCATGGGGCACGGGTCACTTCCTAGAGGATTCTCTGCAGCTTGAAGTCTTCAAACCACAATCTGAGGACTTCAATAACTCAGACATAGGTTAGGGGGTTGTTATTGAAGTGGATGGGTGAGATTCTGTGGGCTGCATTGTGCAGGAGGTCAGACTAGATGATCATAATGGTCCCTTCTGACCTTAAACTCTATGAGTCTATTCTAAAAAAGTTCAAAAAATCCCAAACAGACACATACTGAAGCTTTTTAATCCCTTTCAAGTCCTTGTATCCCAACTTTCAGTCTATAATTAGCCCAATTTAACAACGTTTATTCAATGAGAAAAACAGAAGTCAGTTTGTCCTGTAAAGGCTGTGTCATTCTTGGACAAGAGAGTGCAGACTCCTCATATTTGGAGTAAATGAGCTTTAACACTTTCTTTATCAATATGTCTCTTAACATGGTGGTGTGACTGCAGATAATCAATATTCTTATGTATTATAATTGTGGTGCAAATATAAAAGGCTTATAGGCAATTCTGGAACACTCAAACAGATTACTATATGTAAAAAGGAAAAAACAACACAAAGGCAGGGGAGGAAAAAAAGAAGGCATCTTTCATATTTCAGACACTTGCAGAGAATTAGCTCCATCTGTGAGAGACATTTGACATTATATATAGAAATCCGAGAGTGTACCCAGATTTATTCATCCATGCTATTAATAGTGCCTCATATTATTGCAAGTGAAAGAACTGACTCTGAATTTGTTAGAATGAGAACTCAGAGACCTTGTCTTTCTATTTGTTCTGTACTGTGCTTAGCACGTTCTTAGATGCTGCAAAATAATAAATATTTATAAAAATCCAATTTGCTTCCAACTCTTTTTACTGTCAGTTTAGCTTTTGCATTTCCTTCGCTTTGGACAGCAGAAATAATTGAAGTTACTTTCCCTTTTGCTTATAGACATTTAAGTTTCAGATTTGTAGTTCTGCAGGGTTTGGGCTGCAACATTGCACAAGAAACATTTATTTATCTGGGGAGGGAAAAGCATCCATGGAAATGAAAAAGATCAAATACAATTATTCATAGATTTTAAGAGACCATTTAGGTCATCTAGTCCCACCTCCTGTATAACACAAAATTTCAGCCTGTTACTCATATATGGATCTCAATAGCATGTGTTTGACTAAAGCATATCTTCCAAAAAGGCATCTGGTCTTGATTTGAAGACTTCAGGGAGAATCCACCACTTCCCTTGGTAGTTTGTTTCAATGGTTAATCAGCCTCACTGTCAAAAATGTGTATTTCTAATCTGAAATTGTCTGACTTCAGCTTCCAGCCATTGATTTTCATTAGGACTTCCTGCTCAAGATTAACTAGATCAAATCTAACCCATATTATGAAATATTTCTATTTGGTCTCAGGTGTTGAAAAAGATTGGTGATACACAAATCTACCTACTGGCCCAGTTGGATTTCATAGGGTCCCTTTAAACAGCTCTGGACCGGTGCTATTCAAACTCACCTTCTGCATAAGCCTCATCATGATCCTGCAGCTGCTCTACTGTTTCCAGATCCATCGCAGGACCACGTGGCCTTTGACGATAAGCTGACTTTTTAAGGGAAAAAGCTTCAGAAACAGCAAACCTGGAGGCTTGTTCCACTCGCTTTAAAATAAATAAGAGAAGAAATATAATTCTTGTAACTTGCACTTACTCAGTTTCAGACGCTACAGATTCCAGGTCCTGATCCTGTAAGATACTCTGGAGGAGTGTACTCCTGCATGTGCGCAGAGCATCATTGACTTCAGAGGGAGCTGCATGAAATAAGGTTCATCCATATATATAGGACTGGGGCCCAAAGCATGACTCATCTCATGGGTATGATGCTATTGATAAGGCTGAGATAGCGCTTATGTGATCAGATCCTATCCTTAGGTGCTTATAACGTTCCAAAAATGTTATCCCATGGGGTGGAAATTTCTGAGGTTTGTTTTCAAGCCAGAGGCTGTGGTGGATTTGTTTGGGACAGAGGATAGATTTAGGCACATCCCATTTGGTTGTTTTTAAGATAAATAATGGGGGGGAAAAAGGATTACATAAAATCTTCTGATGCTTCTTTGTGTGTCCTCAGAGCACTGAAAATGAATAGTCAATCTTGAATCAGTATAGCACCTTTCACCCTGAAAAAGGATAAAGGGCTTTACAGATTGTATCTAAGGAACATTCACTCTCTAGGGTTTGAGCTGGCCAGAGGCCCCCACTGACCTGAGCCTGCAGTCCCTTCTGTGTTAGAAGAGCTAAAACTGTAGCAGAAAAATTCAGCTTTTTTTTTTTAAAAATTGCATTTCTAGACCTCATGAAGATAGCACTGAAAACATCAATCAATCAATCAATAGGATTGAGGAAACAAGCACAATGGGGTTTCACTTCTATAGCAGAAGGACCTACACACACACACACACGCTTTTTATAACAAAGCATGTCCTAAGCAATCATGAAATCCCTCCCCCAAATTCTCAGGCTGACTGTTAGCATAGCAAGGTGATTAACAGGGAACAGAGATGCGTTATAAGTAGGGCTGGGGCAGACAGATCTGTGTTTCATAAGCCCATGCCAAAATGTTAAGGGGAGCTCTTATCATGCAACTGCTGTCACCTGCATGGAATGCGGCAGCTGTTTAACGGCCCACATTGATACTTCACAACAGTGCAGGATAGGATGTACAGAATACTGTAAGCAGGCCTAACTGCTGAGAAAATGCAGGGAGGCAGAATGTAATTACCAAACTGGAATTTGGCCAGGATACTTGAGTTTAACATCCAGTCTTGCAAACAGTTTCACAGGATTTTTTAACAATCACTAGTAGTCTGGACCTCAAATTTACATTTCACACAAAAGAAGGAACCACCAGTAGCATAGAGACCTTGTGCATCTTGCCAGGCATTGTCATAGTATGGACTCTAAATGAACAGTACCATCTACTGAATCATGAAAACCACATCCTGCAGTTAGCTAATTTTTCCTGGATGTATCTTATCCAAGTACTCACTGGTTCTACCAAGTACTAACAGGATCACAACAAAAGGGGAATATGGACTGCCACAAAAATTTGCTTTCTTTTGAAACTTCACATTCCTCATGGACTTATTACATTTGACACATCTCAAGATACTTGATTCATACATAATTAAGTTAGTCATTGGTATGTTCATGATTACCAGCTGTGGTTGTGGACAGCATATTGTAGACATAGGGAAACCACATACCCATCAATTTACTCCGTAGAATCCATCAAGCAATTATCAGATGGTACCAACTTTTTGTCACAGTCAACCTGAACTGGATGCAAACATAAGACTGAAAGGCTTTCTGTCCTACTTCCATCCCACTGAGCCTGCATGTTCCCTGACTCAATTACATTTTGTTTCACAAGTTCCTTTGCAAATAACCTTACCTTGATCCACTGCTCCACATTATCAGAGTCAAAATTTGGCTGGAAACAAGATGCAAAATGTTAACTTCAAAATGCTTTTTTGCTCACTTTTAACTCTCATTTTAATGTTTCCAGGCTTAGAGCCAGTCACTTGAGTACCATGAAAAAGCCTGTGCTCTTTCGCCAGAAACATTACTCCCATCCTCAAATTTCCCACGTTTCTCATTCATTTCTGAGCAGCACTGACCCGGGGGCGGGGGGGAGGAGCCCCCTGATTGGCCAGCGCTAGCCAGGGCGCCCCGAATGGGGCTGGCAGTGACCCAGGGAGCCCCCTGATTGGGCGCCGGTGACCCCGGGGTGGAACACGATTGGGCGCTGGTGACCGGGGGCGCCCCATGGGTTTGCTGGTGACCCCCGGGCAGCGGCGAGCTCCGGGATTGGGCGCTGGGGACATGGAGCGGGGTGATACCGCCCCCTCCGTTACCTTGGGCCTGGCCGCGGTGGTGAGGCGCTGCCAGCGATAGAGCTGGGACCTGGGCGCTGGGAAGGCCATTGCCAAGGCTCGGACAGAAGCAGCATCCCCACCCCCGCCCCGCCCCGCCCCAGCCACACAGGGGGAGAGGAGCCTTGTGGGAAACGGAGTTCGCCATTGGACGGGGCGCACGGAAACTTGGACGAGAGCGAACTACAAGACCCAGAATGCAGCGCGCATGGAGGGTCGATTCTCTATGGCAACGGCACAGCCGCCTTTACCCCCAACCGCCCGACAAGGCTCTCCTACGTCCCTCGGTGATGACGTATCGGATGCTGATTGGACCCGGGAAGAGACGCTTGTGCGACACAGGCGGCTGGCGCGAGCCAGGTAAAGGGGGGAGGGAACGGCTGGGTTGGTTCTTCCTGTTGGGGTCTCGGTGCCGCTCGCGCGCACTTGGCCCGGCCGCCCTCGGTCACCACGACGGGGCTGTCGAGGCCAGTTAACCCGAGCGGGGCTGCGACCCCACCCCCTCCAGGTCCTAGCGCCCCAAGCCGGGAGCAGGGCCCGGCCCGCGCGACAGCCGCTGTGGGGTGAGCGCGGGACGGGCTCGCTCAGCAACCCCCCCCGGCCCCGTCCAGTGCAGGGCCCGAGACCTGCCCGGCTCCTTCCCACCCCCGGGGGTGAAATGAAGTAGCAGGAAAGTGGGGAAAGGCCGCGGGGCCTCAGATCTTGGCGAGCGAAGAGCGAGGCAGGGCCTGCTGGAAACTCCTTTCTGGAGGGCTAGAAAGAGACTTCTTAAAATGAACGTGTGAAGGGGGGAGAGATCTCTCAGTGGTTTGAGCATTGGCCTGCTAAACCCAGGCTTGTGAGTTCAAAGCTTTTGATACCGTCTCCGACAGTATTCTTGCCAGCAAGTTAAAGAAGTATTGGCTGGATGAATGGACTATAAGGTGGATAGAAAGCTGGCTAGATCATCATCGGGCTCAACGGGTAGTGATCAACAGCTCCATGTCTAGTAGGCAGCTGGTATCAAGTGGAGTTCCCCAGGGGTGGGTCCTGGGGCTGGTTTTGTTCAGTATCTTCATTAATGATCTGGAAGATGGCGTGGACTGCACCCTCAGCAAGTTTGCAGATGACACTAAACTAGGAGGAGTGGTAGATATGCTGCAGGGTAGGAATAGGATACAGAGGGATCTAGACAAATTAGAGGATTGGGCCAAAAGAAATCTGATGAGATTCAACAAGGACAAGTGCAGAGTCCTGCACTTAGGGCAAAAGAATCGCATGCATTGCTACAGACTAGAGACTGAGTGGCTCGGCAGTAGTTCTGCAGAAAAGGACCTAGGGGTTACAGTGGACAAGAAGCTGGATATGAGTCAACAGTGTGCCCTTGTTGCCAAAAAGGCTAACAGCATTTTGGGTTGTATAAGTAGGAGCACTGCCACTGATTGAGGGATGTGATCATTCCCCTCTATTTGGCATTGTTGAGGCCTCATCTGGAGTCCTGTGTCCAGTTTTGGGCCCCGCACTACAAGAAGGATGTGGAAGAATTGGAAAGAGTCCAGCGGAGGGCAACAAAAATAATTAGGGGCCTGGAGCACATGACTTTTGATGAGAGGTTGAAGGAACTGGAATTGTTTAGTCTGCTGAAGAGATTTGATAGCTGCTTTCAACTACGTGAAAGGGGATTCCAAAGATGATGGATCTAGACTGTTCTCAGTGGTACCAGTTTATAGAACAACCAGTAATGGTCTCAAGTTGCAGTGGGGAGATTTAGACTGGATATTAGGAAAAACTTTTTCAGTAGTAGGGTGATGAAGTACTGGAATGGGTTAACTAGGGAAGTGGTGGAATCTCCTTCCTTAGACATTTTTAAGGCCCAGCTTGACAAAGCCCTGGCTGGGATGATTTAGTTGGTGTTGGCCATGCTTTGAGCAGGGGGTTGGACTAGATGACCTCCTGAGGTCCCTTCTAACCCTGATATTCTATGATTCAATCTTTGAGGGGGCCATTTAGGGAGCTGGTGTAAAAATCTGTCTGGGGATTGGTCCTACTTTGAGCAGGGGGTTGGACTAGATGACCTCCCTTCCAACCCTGATATTCTGTGAAAGTTGAGAGTCTAAGAGTTTGCATAACTCCAGCTTTTTTTTATGATTAATATTGAATACTAGGGTACACATCCAATTGTGACACCTAAATATCACAAGTCAGCAACTCTGCCCGAGTTATCCTATTCCTTTATTGGTCAGTTTATTTGCCTTTTTAAACCACAGCTATGCATTGAACAGAGGTTTTCCTTGAACTGCCCAGATCTTTTATCCTGGGTGTTTACAGTTAATTTAGAATCTTCCCCTCCCTGCCACCATGTTTGTGAATAGTTCAGATTATTACTCCCAATGTACATAATCTTGCATTTATGGACACTAAATTTTATCTGCCATTGTACTATCTTGATTTAAGTTCCTCATAATCTTCCTTAATCTTGACTAATCTAAGTATTAATAATAATTATTTGTATTGGCATCCAGAGGCCCTTGTAAAAACATGGATCTCATTGCACTAACTGCTGTACAAATACACTGAGGGACAGTTCTTGTCCAGAAGAGTTTACCATCTATATAGACAAGACAGGCAAAGGGTGGGAGAAAAGATGGCACCCCTGGGAAATGAAGTGATTTACCCAAAGTCATACAGCGACAGAACTAGAAACAGATCAAGGTCTCCTGCAGGTGGATTTGATTTAAATCATTATTTAAATCATTAGTCAGGAAGACTCGATTTAATCATGGATTTCTACATAAAAGTGCATTCTTGTTGGTTGTTATAACCTTAATACATATTCTTCACAACTCCGAGATAGATGAGACCCAAACTGGGTCTCTTTTATGGCCTATTGCCATCATTGGTTTTCTCTTCTAGTGAGAGAATGGTATGGTAGATCTCAAATGAATGAAGGTTACTCTCAGAAAGACCTCAAGACTTCTGGAATATGCTGCTCAAACAGTTTTGCTTTTGTTTCTACTGCCTGTCCCTCCCTTCTCACATGTATCTTCAGACTTCTTCTCCTTGTGCAGATCTGTTCTGCCTCCAACAATCTTCTATTTATTGAACTTTTTGAAACTTTGCACCTTTTAGAGAGAGGTAAGGGATTGCCTCTGTATACGCAGATTTGCAGAGGGACAATAGGGTTAAGGTCTGTTATTTCTCACCTCGCTTTATTTATTTATTTATTTAAAACAGTTTTGCTGTTAACAAGCATGTTATCTCGAGACACACATCCACAGTTTGAGAATTGCAAAACTAAGCATCTCTGATGGTATCTTCTAGACTTAGCACTGAGTCCCATTAGGTAGATAGCAAGATTAACCTAAATAATCCATACAGAAGCCCTTGGAACACAATAAAATTGGGTCCCTAATCCATGAACTATTGGCACTCATTTACAACACTTTTCTTAAACATTACATGACTATATTGTCTTATGCTATAAAATTAGAATTCATAATCCCTATTCGATGATGAGGTATCTTTGAGTTATAATATCTTTATCTTTAGATAGGTTTTTTCCTCAAAAATAATTTTATTAAAAAAAATCTGATTTACAAAAAAAATAATTTTATCCACTCTTGTCTCCTGAGTGAAAGTTCATACCATAATAACTCTCATGTGAACTACCTCTCGACCCACTGCTACTAATGGATCTATTGCAGGTGTATTGGAATGCCAGGTAGCCTTAGAAATAAACAATTTATTTTTCCATTTCTGTCAATTACTAAGCTTTTACAGATACAAATATTAACCCAAAATCTTGATGGAGAAAGACCTACCTAAATAATCTCTTTCTTTAAAGGACGTTGCCTACCAGTTAACCAGGATGAAGCTGAGTCTCTCCAGAGTGGTCAGTGGTTGTCGTCTTGGGACACTGACAAACCTTGGCAAGAATGGGGTTCAAACCATGGAGCTTCCGGGCTGCCTACTGTATACCAAAACAGGATCCCCACCACACCTCACCCATGACACACTGCAGGCAGTTGAAGGGGTTCCTGCTGTTGTACAGCTCACGCTTTCAACTCTGTGAGTATCAAGCCTAGCTGGGACACCGCTTTTGTGTTACCAGTTTCCCCATTGGAAACAAGAAACAATACTTCCTTGCTTCACCAGAAGGGTTTGAGACTTGCCTCCTTAAAGTTCATCAGGACAATGAGATTATAGAGAAACAGCTATTCCACCTCAGACCACATGATGTGAGACTGTTACAGCCCCAGAAAGAGAGTATTGGCATTTTAGTTCAAGATGTGTAACCACTCATGATTTTTATCAATGTAAATCCCTGATTCAGTCCGTGGTGTGCTGGCCAAGATGTTGACCATCACGCTCTTTTCCTTATGGTTGGATTTCTTGGGGATGGATGGTTTGCTGCTGATTTGTTGTAGGTGAGAGCTAAGAGCAGATATATGTAAGGGGAAGCCTTTTTTGAAAAGTGAACAGGATGATGTAAATGGCCTTTCCCTGTTTCTTTATGACTTTTTGTAAAACTCTCTAATGAGAAACCTCTGATCACCCTAATCTAATTCTAAAAGTTGTATTCTTAGGCTGCATGTACCTTGACAAAAATGGAACCTGTAACTTCTTCCTTGTGCAGATCCACTGTGATACTAATGGTGGAAGTTGTAGCGTAGACAGGGTTTAGGTTTCTTTTCCATTACCTAGTCTAATCCAAATTTGGACAACACTTTAGTGAAGAAGCCTGAGTCTTATCTATATGACAGCTCCATCTTGCGGGTACAGGGGCAACAAGATCTTGTGAGATTTGGTGTAGTGACTGTGTCATTCCTCTATCTCCATTCTGACTCCATTCTGTGGCTGAAACTTCAAGGCTCTTTTTGCAAAGTTTGGAGTGTGTCTTCTAACATACTGAGGAATTAGCTCATCCACAGTCCTCTCTGCAGGCTCATTCTCATTTTTTTTCTAATGTATATTCTTTTATGTTTGGACACAGGGTAGAACTTCACGAGGTCTTGGAGGAATATAAAGAAGGAATTGGGAAATTTATAGGTAAAATTCTGTGTGTGTGTGTGTGTGTTTAGGTGCAGTCTGATCCCATCTAATGCATCCCCTACATTTTCATGTTGCTTGGTGCAATGAATTAGGGGACAAGCTGTCCATCCCTAGAAACTTGAGTGCAGATCTGTTGTAGATCCCAAGTGAGTTGTGTGAGAAGCTCCTTTTTTTTTCTATTCAAAGTGGATTTAATGGCAGTTGTAAACTGTTACACTCACTACAATAACTGAAGTTCTTATTTACAGTTACAGCTTCCCCTATAACACCCCAGCAATGGGCTTCAGCACTCACTTGGAAGAACCCAACTCTGGGTTAAGAAGGGAGTTGAGTATCCCTGGACTTTTCAGTCCTTGACCTCTGTGCTGTTAGTGTTAATAAGTGCCATTTGTGATGATTTTTTTGGCGATGTGAACACCTCTCCCACTAGAAACAATACAAAGAACAACTTTCTTCATACAGTCCCCAGAAGGTAACAGCTTTCAGGTCCCTGCTGATCTGGGTTAGATTATTTCCCCCACAAAACAAAATCAGTTTAGTTTGATACAAAGCCCTCATTCAACCTCAGCAGTGCAGAGCAGCACAGATCAGTCAGTCTCACTTAGAAAAGTGGTGGGATCTCCTGACAGATATTCCTGCCCCTAGAGCAGATCTGTTAACTGGAGGAACTGTTTTGGGTGGCTGCCTGGGGAAGGAACCATGTTACAGGCCCTCAGAAATCTCTGAAGGGCAAGCTTAAGGATGTGGACAAACTTATCTTGCCATCCTTTCAGACCAGTGGAGAGCTCGCGTTTACGTATCCCACCAAACTTCTCCTTGCTTTGCTCCCTTTGTTTTTGTCTTTTTTTGCTTTGCTCCATGGTGGCTGGCTGGCTACAGGAATGCTCCTTTTGTTTCAGGAAGAAACATGCACAGGAGTTAAGACCAGTTGTGCCCTTCACCCCCCAGTTAGCCAGGGAAAGAGAAGTAAGGGCTCCAGGGCCTTTCACCAAGGCACCACTTATCTCTCTTAGACAGACAGACACTTCCTGTCTTCCTCTTTCCCCATTGCATCACAGTCATCTAGCAGCGCTGAACCAGTGTCATCCTCTGTGGTCCCCAGGACTCCTTAAAGGCATTGTTTGCACATGAAACCTTAATTGTGGCATTTCCTTGTTCTAGAATTCTTAACATTGCAATCTTGAGTTCTCCTGATGTACTTTTTTTATGGTATATACACAAATTTGTCATGTGCCCTGTGTTTGATTAGGGATATATTTATGTGAGTAAAGACCTGACTCTGCATTCCTTATGCACCCAAAACGCCTACTGGAGGGAGTTCTGAGTGCAGAGAATGTCCAGTTAGAAGATTTAGACAATTTTAATTAATTGTAGTGGAAGTTATGGTTGGAATTTTCAAAGGAGTTTAAGGACATTAGGTGAAATTCACTTCTCAGTGAATTTCATTGGCATTTGGGTACCTAACTCCTTGGGCTCCTTTGGAAGTCTGTCTTTGCATCAAATCCCCTAGATAAGGGGTTCTCAACCTTTTTCTTTCTGACGCCCCCAAAACATGCTATAAAAACTCCATGGCCATCTGCCGCACAATAACTGGTTTTCCGCATATAAAATTCAGGGGAAGCAAGGAGGGCAATTGCTTGGGACCCCATGCCACAGGGGCCCCCGCAAGGCTACATTGCTCAGGCTTTGGCTTCAGCCCCAGGCAACGGGGCTCAGGGTCCTGGGCTTCACCCCCATATGGTGGGGCTTTCGGCTTTCTGGGCCCCAGCAAGTCTAACCCTGACCATGCTTGAAGCACCACCTGAAACATTCTTCTGCCCGCCTCCACCCCCTGACCCTGGTTGAGAACTACTGCCCTAGATGGCTTTGACAAATCTCTACTTGTATCTCTAAAACAGAGACCTTTATTGCATTCAATGCATCTAGCTTGTTCTGTTTCTTGTGAAATGATCATAAATCTCTCATTGCTACAGCTCATTCTACTGTCTTGGTGTATATATTGCCCTTCCTTTAAACTCCAGGTCTGAGACTGTTTATGTCACCCAGCCTAGACGATGTCAAGTGTCAGATGTCCCCAGAGCATTCATTCAGTGGACAAGTGAGTCAGCTGTCGTTGCGTCTGGTTTACTTTTGGCAGCAGTAGCATTAATCAAGTAAACAGTCCAAAGGCTTCACATAGTTTGTGGCATTAAATAATGCTACTCTTGTGGTTTTCTTTGCCCCTCCCTGTAACTAGTAGAGTGTGGACAGAGCTGTCCAACTGAATGTGGTGTTGCTATGGAGATCAAACAAGCCATGTCTGTCTCTGAGAAAGATGTCAGGTGTGTGCATTCCTGGGTTACCCTTTTTGTAAATTAATAGCCATCTCGTAGCAAGTTGCCAGCATAGCCGTAATGGTCTACAAGATTACAGCTGACATTAATTTTTCTGTTGTGCCTCCAGGTATGCCAGAGTCAGTGCTGTACTGCTCTCTCCATGATCCTGGTACCCCCTGCCCACCTGGCTACAACAACAACAAGGTACGGTGAGTGTAAAAACTTATGAAACCTCACAAAACATATGTCTCCTAGATGCCATTGTGTGTGCCCTGCTTAGCAGCTACAGAATGCCCTCTTTGGGGTTATAGGAAAGTGAACCAGTGTATACTAGGATACAATGTCCAGATTTTTCCCACCATCTTCCATTGGGGTTTAAAGTGGAGGTATCATCAGATAGAGGAACTTTTTTTATGCACCAGGCCTGATCCTGGGTGCTCTTGTCCTGTCTGCTGACTTTGTAGGGCCACACAAATATAGACTGGATTCATGTGCAGTTTGTTATATGTCAGTTAAAAAAATTGTGGCTTATAAATTGAGCAAGTTTTCTCCAGTGTCATTGGCAATAAACATGGAGCCCTAGGAGACCATGTAATATTTTGAGTCTCACTTGTATAGCCACACATTCAGGAGGGCCACATGAAGGGAAACTTAGTGCTGGTGGAAGGTGCTGACATGAGTGCCCAAGAGTAGGAAGTCTTGTGTATATTCACAGATTATGTACAGAAGCAGTTCAGGCTCCTTGCACACACTTTGCTCTGCCCTTACGGTTTACTGTTGTGCCACAACCATAGGGAAGCCACCTCTGAGGGGCTGCGGGAGGGAGTTTAATTTTCATGAACCATTCAGTCTTGGAAGTATCTGGGGAAGGTGTCAACAAAAGGGAGTAATTATTTTTTCTTTTTGTGGTGGTGGTTTCTGTGAAGAGGACGCCTGGGAACTGGGCTGAATCCCACCCTACTCATTTCACACAGGCTACAGTGCTGTCAAATGGCAACAACTTTTGGTCGCTACTCACTTAAGGTTTGATCCTGCTGTCATTGAAGTCAGTGGCAGTTTTAACTTCAAAGGGAATAAGATCAGGCCGTAAGGGCCTGATACTGTAACTGGATCTGCTCTGGCAGGTGCCCATCCTGGTATGAAGTCTCTTTAAAGTTACTGCGACTGTAGTCATAAAGATCTGCTTTGCAGAATCAGTGTCCCGGGTTGGATTTGAACCTCTGGTGTGAGGCTCTATAGTCTTTCACCAGTCATCTGGGTCATCTCTTTCCCCATGGTTTGGTTTTATTAAATAAAATAGCCATTCTGGTAAAAAATCAAAACAGTGTTTACATTTTGCACATCAGCTTGAGAGGTGAAACAAATCTGATTAGTTTCACTTTGTGGGTCTTGTGCACTAACACAGTGCTAATTATTATGGGTTTCCAATGCAGCAGAAGAGTGAATTTTATATTTAAATACAGAAAAGCTGTTCAGTGAACCAAAAAAGTAATAAAAAATCGTGAAAACATGTGTATTCATGTTAGCTTTTGTAAAATCCTCTTTTTTTAAATGTAGAGGCCTACATTACTTGGATGTCTATTAAAAACCTAAGATCACAAGTGTAGCAAGAACAATACCAACTCAGTTGGAGCAATTACCAGGCAGCCCACACAATGTAATTACATTATCCACAGATAGAGATGAAACACATTATGCCCATGGTGATGATGGCTTCAGTAGCTCTCCCTGAATTCTCGTTCAGGCCCGTGCATCACGCTGAAGAAGGCTGGCACTTGAAGAGCAACGTCTTTGTTTGCTCAGAAGCTTGCATGCAAGAATGACAATGTTGGGCCAGTGCTTTATCTTCCTAATATAAAAAACGTATGTGACAGAAACCCCCTGGGAGCTGCCAACTGATGTGCCAAGGCTACCTCTGCTCCTGTTTTCCCTGCCAGCTTAGGACTTTAGCACCCTGTCTTGCTGAGCCAGACACTCCAGTCTGCTCCAACAAAGACCAAGGGTCTGAATTACTTGCCCCAAAGCTGCAGGTTTACCTGAAAACAGCTCACAGAAGTGTGCTTGTCTTTAGCACTCAGATGCGCAACTCCCAATGGGGTCTAAACCCAAATAAATCCGTTTTACCCTGTATAAAGCTTATGCAAGGTAAACTCATAAATTTTTCACCCTCTATAACACTGATAGAGAGAGATGCACAGTTTTTGCTCCCCCAGGTATTAATACATACTCTGAGTTAATTAATAAGTAAAAAGTGATTTTATTAAATACAGAAAATAGGATTTAAGTGGTTCCAAGTAGTAACAGACAAAATAAAGTCACCAAGCAAAATAAAATAAAATGCGCAAATCTATGTCTGTTCAAACTGAATACAGATAAAATCCTCACCAGTTCCAGGATGCTCCCTTTTACAGACTAATTTCCTTTTAGTCTGAGTCCAACAATCACTCACACCCCTTTGTTCCCGTTTTTTTTCAAATATCCTAGGGGGTGGAGAGGCTCCCTCTTTAGCCAGCTGAAGACCAAATGAAGGTGTCTCCCAGGAGTTTACATAGACTTTCTCTTTTGGGTGGAGACCCCTTCCTCTTTCCTATGCAAAGTTCAGCTCCAAGATGGAGGTCTGGAGTCACCTGGGCAAGTCACATGTCCACACATGACTCAGTCTTTACAGGCAGAAGCCATTGTCCACATGGTATCTTGTATGTCTTCAGGAAGACTTCTTATGTGGATTGGAGCATTTCAAAATGCATTGTTCCCCAAGCGCTTCCTGATCGGGTACTTAACCTTGTGAATTTCTGCCTAAAGCTGACCAAATGCCTTACAAGCAAATACAGCCAATACTTTTAACCTCAAGTACAAAATGATATATGTATACAAATAGGATGAATAGATATAGTAGACCATAATTTTTACCAAGATATGTTACATGGCACAGGTAGTACAAAGCATATTTTAGTTATGTCATATTCCCATAAAGCTTTATGGGGTACAGCGTCACAGCCTACATGGGATAATATGAGAATAATAAAAATGGAAGATGAAGGCCTACACACACAGAAATACTAGGAAGAATGGGAAAACATGTGAGAGAACTTAATTTCAGGCCTCACATCTGACCACTTGGGAAATGATGGAATTACCCTCAGGAGTGTATATATGTATAAGTTCACTGTTGTGTAGGCACTGCACAATCACCTGCGATTCCTTTTGCCGTAGTTGGCAACTATTCATGGGGTAGAGCACAGGCTGGGAGTCAGGAGATCTAGGTGTTTTCTTGCTCTGCTACTGATTTGTTGGATGGCGATGGGGAAGTCACTTCAGCTCTCAAGCCTGTTTCCCAGCATCTCTGGGAGGTAGGTTAGTGTTGTCATCCTCATTGTAAAGATGGGGAAATTGAGGCATTAGATGATGTGACTTGCCAAAGGTCTCACAGGGAGTTAACGTTAGAATCAGGAAGAAAACCCAGCACTCCTGACTCCCAGTCTCCTGCTCAAACCACTGGACCTTCATGCCTGATGTTAGAGACAGTTGGTTTTCTGAGCTGTCTCCCTTTGAGAGCTTGTCCAGGGAATGTTATTGCAGTGGCAGGCATTTTACCAGGACCAATTGCTGGATGGTGAGTCTTGCCCACATGCTCAGAGTTTAACTGATCGCCATATTTGGGGTCGGGAAGGAGTTTTCCTCCAAGGCAGATTGGCAGAGGCCCTGGCGGTTTTTTGCCTTCCTCTGCAGCGTGGGACATGGATCACTTGCTGGAGGATTCTCTGCACCTTGAGGTCTTTAAACCACGATTTGAGGGCTTCAATAACTCAGACATAGGTTAGGGGTTTGTTACAGGAGTGGGTGGGTGAGATTCTGTGGCCTGCGTTGTGCAGGAGGTCAGACTAGATGATTATAATGGTCCCTTCTGACCTTAAAGTCTTTGACTTCCCCTGAAAGTTCTCTTAACCTCTTCAATTAACATCCATTCCTGTGTTCCTTTTGTTTGTGTTTGACAGACAGTGTCCATATGGGGCTACGGAGGGCGAATGGAAATGACAGCTTCCAAGTTCATGAGCATGCAGCGTGCTCTCCAGCCAGATTGGCTTCAGTGCCTCTCTGATGGAGACACTATTTCTGGTGAAACCTCCAGAAAGCGGGCCAAGAAGTCTGTGGACCGGTCGCTTTCCTTCCTTGACGAGTGCCTTCAACTGCAGGAGAAATCGCCGGTAAGGTCCAAATGTATCAGAGGCAGCAGCACTGCAGCTGCTTTTCTGTGTGTACTGAGCCTTGTGAAGGTCCCAGCGTGTGAGCAAAAGAACACCTAGTGCACACGGTGAGGTTAGACCTGAGTGATTTTAGGGCTGGATTGGAAATGGAAGTCTTTAGGCTATCCACAGATCAGGCATAACATGGGCAGCAGCCCAGCAAACTTCCCTCCTGCTGCCCTTGTGCCTCACCCTTGACCCAGATGGACTAACCTCTAGGAGTGAGAAGGAGTTCAGCCTCCATGGCTTTTAATTCCTCTGTTTTCACAGAACAGTGGTCTCTTATCCTTTAGAGTCACTTTGTATTCCTGGGTAGAGCAAGAGGTAGCATTTTCTCCTTGTTCAGAAATCAGAGATCCCACCTACCCTGCCTTTCATTTTATTTTTTTCCAGCTTTAACCCTGTCAAGCCCTGTGTTGCAAGCGCAGTCCGCCTAGCTGTGGGGAACTGAATAGGACTCGTCAGTATTACTCCTTAGCTCTTCCAGTGGGTTTGAGAGACTTCCCCTGTTCCTAGTGTTGAGGGGCATGCCTGGACCTGACTAGCGAGGAGACCAAGGGCCCAGCATGGGGCTGCCAGGAATTGATGCTAGAAATCCCTTGAAAGGCCACAAGACGTGTAGTGGTGGGTGAAAGCCATGGTAGCAGCAAGGCATGGGGGCAGGATTTCCCTAATGTATTCTGCATTGATACATGGCATTTCTGTAGTGCCTTTGCCTAAGAAATACAAGGCAGGTTGCCAAGGTGGGTCAGTCTTCTTATCTCTTTATGGGAGATGGGTCTAATGAGACCCAGAGATGAAATGAGTTGCTGGCAGAGTCAGAAACAGAACCTTCATATTCCCCTGTTCTAAACCCTAGACTACACTGCATCCTAATTGATACATCTGAGGAAGGTTCAACTACCACTGAACCCAACGGTGCCTAGGAAGCAAATGTAGAGTGCCAAGTATCCAGACGCTGTGCCAATGCACCAACTCTTGGGGGGTGGTGGGCTTTCCTGGAACAACTTTGTTTGGGGAAGTGCACTTCTCTTACATTTGCAACTTTCACCTGGGCCAGGAGCTGCAGGGCAGTGTGATGGTTGGAGTGATCGAAGGCGGGGACGTGTTGGAGGAGAGACTCAGATCGGCTAGAGAGACTGCCAAGCGACCTGTGGGTGCTTTTCTGCTGGATGGTTTTCAGGGACAAGCCATGGCCAAGGAGACCAAGCTGAAACTGATAGCCTCTGTCACAGCGGAGCTGCCGGAGGATAAACCAAGGTCAGATTTAAGGGGAGGATAGACCAAAACCCACTTGTTCTACTGTAGGTAGTTACCACAGGCTGCTTCTTGCCAGTGTCCAGAAAACCCATTTATTCTCGCAAAGATTCTTGTCTGAGCCAAATGCTGCATCCTTTGCTATTGAAATGCTGACTTTGATGGCCCCAATTTTACTTTTAAGGCATAGTTGGCACAGGGCGAGAGATATGGAACAGCCCACAGTATGGATGTGATCTCTTCCTTTGGGGAGGATTCAGGGTTTGGGTTCAAACCTATTTCTAGACAGAATCATGGGTGGGACTGGTATGAGCCCTTCACCTTTGGCCTCCGTGGATCATGACTAACTTGGAACATAGCTAAAAACAATTTTCAGTCATTGCAATCTGGAGTGAATGGTTAACCACCTAGCAAAAACTCCTACCCAGTTTGTTGCAGCTGTCTCCTCTCAGAAGACTGGAATATCAAGGGGGTTGTAGGTCAGGAGTGAGGGGCATTGGCAGATGAGGATGGGGAACGCTTGTATGTTGCCTACATGAACTGTGCCTGGATCCAGCCATTTGCAACAATATCCTAAATCTTATAAATGGTAGACACTCATTCACGATTCCCAGAAATGTTTATAAATATGCCAGAGGCTCCAGAAAACACAATTGAGTGCATAAGAGTGCCAAGATGGTACAGTTGGAGTCTTTTGGGATGAAGGGGTAAAAACAGATGCCTCATTTATACCCTTCTGAGGCTCTTATGGAAATCATATATCAACTCAATGAGTGCTGTCTTTTCTAGTGTTTCATGAGGAGAATGATTGATGCTCTGCTACCTCCTGTAACTGAGCTTCCCTCTCAGGATCCCCTTGTCCTGGCCACCTTCTGAGACTTGAACCCTCAGTTTATGATGATCAAAGGGAAGGGAAATTCAGGTGCATGATTCTAGCCTTGCAGTTATCTCTTGCTCAGTGGTACCTGGTATCAGAGGGGTAGCCGTGTTAGTCTGGATCTGTAAAAGCAGCAGAGTCCTGTGGCACCTTATAGACTAACAGACGTTTTGGAGCATGAGCTTTCATGGGTGAATACCTACTTTGTCGGATGCATGTAGTAGAAATTTCCAGGGGCAGGTATACATATGCAAGCCAGCTAGAGATAACGAGGTTAGTTCAGTCAGGGAGGATGAGGCCCTGTTCTAGCAGTTGAGGTGTGAAAACCAAGGGAGGACAAACTGGTCTTGTAGTTGGCAAGCCATTCACAGTCTTTGTTTAATCCTGAGCTGATGGTGTCAAATTTGCAGATGAACTGAAGCTCAGCAGTTTCTCTTTGAAGTCTGGTCGTGAAGTTTTTTTGCTGCAGGATGGCCACCTTAAGATCTGCTATAGTGTGGCCAGGGAGGTTGAAGTGTTCTCCTACAGGTTTTTGTATATTGCCATTCCTAATATCTGATTTGTGTCCATTTATCCATTTCCGTAGAGAAAATGCCCTTCTGCTATGTACATCGGCCAAACTGGACAGTCTCTACGGAAAGGGATAAATCGACACAAATCAGACATTAGGAATGGCAATATACAAAAACCTGTAGGAGAACTCTTTAACCTCCCTGGCCACACTGTAGCAGATCTTAAGGTGGCCATCCTGCAGCAAAAAAACTTCACGACCAGACTTCAAAGAGAAACTGCTGAGCTTCAGTTCATCTGCAAATTTGACACCATCAGCTCAGGATTAAACAAAGACTGTGAATGGCTTGCCAACTACAAAACCAGTTTGTCCTCCCTTGGTTTTCACACCTCAACTGCTAGAGCAGGGCCTCATCCTCCCTAACTGAACTAACCTTGTTATCTCTAGCTGGCTTGCATATGTATACCTGCCACTGGAAATTTCTACTACATGCATCCGACAAAGTGGATATTCATCTGCTAAAGCTCATGCTCCAAAACGTCTGTTAGTCTATAAGGTGCCACAGGATTCTTTGCTGCTTTTCAGAGGTACCTGGAGTTTGGAGCTCTCAATAGCTCATGTTGCTGCCATCCAAGCTCCTTATATAGGTTCCCCAATGAGCTGTAGAGTCTTGTCAATCTGGCTAACTTGAGTGACTGTACAAGTGCATCCACCTCATCTATCAAATAGTTTACTTCTCTGTTTCAGTCAAGTGATCATGACTGCTCTTTATAGCCCTGGGGGTCCTGTTTGAATTTCACTCAGTACTTACGTCCCACTTTCTTACATTTAGTTGTAAAAGCTATTTTACACACACATGCACGTACGCATGACCCTATTAAAACTGTGTTGTGTAGTTGGTGAAGAACAGCTGTTGTGTCCCACTCCAAAGATGGCTGTTTTTCTATGGTGAAGGAGTATAGCCTATCTATATAGTCTCTGAAGCCCTTTGGGATCTTTTAGGATAAAAGATGCTGCCTCAACATATTGCTTAGAAGGTTTTGTCTTCTCATTTTAACCAGAGCATTCTTAGAAATCTCAGCATCTGCAAGAAAGGTTGTACCCTTGCTCTCTGTAAGAAACATTTCAGTCAAAGTCGATCACATGTATAATAAGTACTGATTGTTTAATTCTTAAATAGCATTTTCTTCCTATCTGGAGCAGGGAATGTAACAAAATCATCTTGTAAGCTTTTCGCATCCATATTCTGTGCTCATACAGGGTCTTATGTAATTATGGTCAGAAAAACGACTAAAAATGGCACCTTATTACTGCTCTTCTCAGTCTCTGTGTATTTTCCTAGTGATCTTGCTGCACATTAGCTTTTACTGTTGTCAGCACAGCCAGTGCACATGGGGGAAAGCACGACTATTATATTCTCTTCTGCCTCACCCATCCTCGACAAAACTGCCAGCTAAATTAGGACAGGAGCAGTATCTGTGTTACCACTGATGGCGTAAGAGGCAAGAAGAGCCCAGCTGGATTGCTAAGCCCTGGAGGAGTTGATAGTGCTGGCTGATGGGGGGGAAATTTCCTCTTAGGAAAATCAGCTAAAAGGAAATCCCCTTGTGTGAACTCGGCACATTTGAGCTGGACATGGGGAGGAGAGGAATGGGGAGGAAAACTGAGCCCTCCCACAGTGACTTGTCACATTAGTGCCTCTTCATGCAGACAGATCCCAGACACTTTATAAAGTAGATATGTGCTTCCCAAAAGGGGAATGCCTCCCCACTGCTGAGATGTATCATCCCCTAATACCCTTTGCACCTGTGGGAATCTACTCCCATGGCCTTCCAAATACCTTCTACTGAGGATCAGCTGTCAATTATCTCCCATGCCCCATGATGGGACAGTAGGGTGAAATAAGTATGAATTCCTTTCTTTGCTCTGAGGACCCAATTCTGTAAACACGAGTAACATTATTTGTATGAATAGTCCTAGTGCCTTAAGGAGGACTACACACAAGTAAAGTCACTCACATTACCTATGTGTTTGTGGGTTCCGGTTTTGGGAATCCAACTCCACCCACCATCCTGGGGGTGGATTTGTGACTTTGTTGCTGGATTTCAAAAGGACCCTCTAACACATGGAATGGTGTTTTGCTGGTTAGGAGTCCCATGTAGTAAATAAATCCCCATACCTGGTAATCATTTGTTACCCAGGGCACAGAATGTTCAACAAAGTATCTGATCCAGAACGTAAGGTGTGAGATGGATCGTGAGATAGAATCATTGTACATGGGTGTTGAGGGAGCCAAATCACTTTAAACACAATTTATAGTGTTTTGACATTATTCTTGAGTTAATGTGTGGCTGGTGTAACCTTCTAAGCAAAGGCAGAACAGTCGGCACTGGGAGGTAAGGGGAATTCAACTGTGCTGCTGTATACCAGACAGATGGGATGTGGGAGAAGCATGGTCTCATGACTGGCGATAGACCATGTGTCAACTTTCACCCTGTTTAATAACTGCAGGGCTCACATGTTACTGTTTTCACTGGCTAAAACACATTCCAGTGTATTCCACTCTTGGGGTTTCTTATACCTTTCCTGTAGCATCCGGTGCTGGTCACCATGAGAGACGGGATGCTGGACTGGTTGGCTCTCAGGTCTAATCTGTTAAGTCAATTCCTGTGTACCTGTGTCCTCTCCTTGGAGAGAAACCACAGTGACTCAGTAAGTTCCATTCCGAACACTTTAGACCTATATTGTTTTATCTCTCTTAGACTCATTCATGGCATTGGCAAGCCGGACGAGGTACTCGAATGCATTGAAAGAGGAGTGGACGTGTTTGAGAGCTTTTTTCCCTACCAGGTGACAGAGCGGGGCTGTGCCCTATCCTTCAGCTACAATTACAATCCTGACCCTGAAGCTGCAGGTAGATTTTCATGATAACCTTGCCGTTGTGGTCGTAAGATGATGTAACAGTAGTATCATGCCCAACATAGTTCATGCTCCACAGTCATCTTCCATGTACCTCATTTGTCACGGGAAAAAGTATTGTAACCATTGAAATCAGAGAAAAGCAGCTGAGTTCTGCTCATTCCAGGGGAGAAATTACTTGGGATGAAGTTAAACAAAGAGAACTTGAGACCTTTAATTTAGGACCTGGGTTATCCATATCCAGTTAACCAAAACATGGGTTATACATCCTCTGAGGTTCATTGAACAGAAGCCTTTGTATGCCTGATCCTGTCGTGTGCTGAGTCCCTGGTTCTCCCTTTGGTCCTGCGCCCACTGGAGTCTATTGCAGAATTGCCCTTACTTTGAGCAGGACAGGATTGGGCCTATACATTTCAATGGGATTTGAATGCACCTGCCAGTGTCAAATTCAGTGTGTAATGTAGCTCTTCTCTCCCTATCCAGCTGGGCAGTGTTGGGGAAGCCATTCTTCTTGGGCCGTTCTTTTTCCCTGCCTTCACCCAGTTTGCCCCCTTGATTAATATAAATGCTTCCAAAAGAATGCAGATTACTCAAATCCCCATGACAGAAGGTATCTGCTTAAATGAGTACGTAAAGGCTTGGTATTGCAACATGGTCTCACCAAATGTCTGAGCAATGCAGAGACTGTCATCCTTCTTATACACAAGTGTTTTAATACAAGTATCTAACAGTTCTCTTAATAGCTGGAATCTAGTTTTGTTTTTCATGCCTGGGTAGTTCAAACCAGCTGAATAGGCTTTCAACACATTTGTTGTCTCATTGTTTCCTTGTGCTCCCTCCTCCAGCCATCTGCATCCTTGTGTCTTATACTTGGGTTGTAAGTTCTTTGGGTGCAAGGACTACCTCTTTTCCGTGTTTGTTTAGGGCCTAGCACAGTGGGGTCTTGGTCCATGACACGGCCTCGTTGCCACTATTCCAATACAAATAATACATCATAGTAGTAATTTCCCAGAAACATCCCCTCTGACTTGAGAGCAGGCCTGAGAAATTTCAGATGCCAAGGTAATGATTTGTGAAAGTTATGCGCTGCTGAAAATCCAGGTGTGGAACCTTCACCCATAACTGCATTATCGCTGCCACAACAGTCAAGACTTTCTGACTTAAATTATTTGGCAAAAAAAAAGAAAAAATCAAACTCAGCTACTGCGAAAACGTGATTTGGATGCACACGAATCCATTGTCAATTCCAGCAGAATCTAAATCTAAACTGTGGTATGTAAATGGTTAAATCAGCCTCTGTACCAGAAGACTGGTGGATAGCTAATGTAATGCTGATTTTTAAAAAAGGTTCCAGAGATGATCTTGGCAATTAAGCCTAACTTCAGTTCCAGGCAAATTGCTTGAAACTATAGTGGACTATGGTAAAGAACAGAGTTATCATGCTCATCTGTATGTCTGATATGTTGGGGAAGAATCAATGCTGCATATACGCACCAATCTATTAGAATTCTTTGAGGGGGGTCAACACATGTGGACAAAGGTGATCTAGTTATATAGTATACTTGGACATTCTGAAAGCCTTTCACAAGGTTCTTCCCCAAAATTTCCTAAGCAAAGTAAGCTGTCATGGGGTAAGAAGGAAGGTGTCTTGTGGATCAATAATTGGTTAAAAAACAAGAAACAGAGAGCAGGAATAAATGGGCAACTTTCACAATGGAGAGAGATAAATTGCAGGGTCTCCCAAGAATCTGTACTGGGACCAATGCTGTTCAACATATTAATAAATTATCTGGAAAAGGGGGTAAATTTTGCAGATGATACAAAATTGCTCAAGATAGTTTAGTCAGAAGTGGACTGCAAAGACTTACAAAGTGATCTCACAAAACTGGGTGACTGGACAGCAAAATGGCAGGTGAAATTAATTGTTAAGTGCAAAGTAATGTATGTAGGAAAACGTAGTCCTAACTATACATACAAAATTATGGGGTCTAAATTAGCTGTTTCAATTCAAGGAAGAGATCTTGGAGTCATTGTGGATAGTTCTCTGAAAATATCAATTCAGTGTGCAGCGGCAGTCCAAAAAGCTAACCAAATTTTAGGAACCATTAGGAAAGGGACAGAAAAGATCATAATGCTGCTAAATAAATCCATTGTACACCCGCACCTTGAATATTGTGTTGCGTTCTGATCATCCCATCTCAAAAAAGATATGTTAGAATTGTAGAAAGCACAGAAAAGGGCAACAAAATTGATGAGGGGTATATAACAGCTTCCATATGAGGAGAAATTAAAAATTCTGGTACTGTTCAGCTTAGAAGAGAGACAACTGAGGGGGATATGATAGAGGTCTATCAAGTCATAAATGGTGTGAAAAAGGGAATAAGGAAGTGTCATTTGCCACTTCACATAACACATAGACTCATAGGTCAGAAGGGACCAATCTGATCATCTAGTCTGACCTCCTGCACAAGGCAGGCCACAGAACCCCACCCATCCAATTTTATAACAACCCCTATCCCAGGACCGAGTTATTGAAATCCTCAAAATTGGTTTGAAGACCTCAAGCTGCAGAGAAACCATCAGCAAGCGACCCGTGCCCCACGCTGCAGGGGAAGGCGAAAAACCTCCAGGGCCCCTGCCAATCCGCCCTGGAGAAAAATTCCTTCCCGACCCCAAATATGGCGATCAGCTAAACCCTGAGCATGTGGGCAAGAGTCACCAGCCAGCATCCAAGAAGGAATTCTCTGCAGTAACTCAGTTCCCATTCCATCCAACATCTCCCCGCAGACCATTGAGCAGACCTATCTGGTGGTAATCCAAGATCAATTGCCAAAATTAACGATCCTATCATAACATCACCTCCATATACTTATCAAGCTTTGTCTTAAAGCCAGGAAAGTCTTTTGCCCCCACTACTTCCCTCGGAAGGCTGTTCCAGAACTTCACTCCCCTAATGGTTAGAAACCTTCGTCTAATTTCAAGTCTAAACTTCCTAATATCCAGTTTGTACCCATTCGTCCTCGTGCTTACATTAGTACTAAACTTAAATAATTCCTCTCCCTCCCTAACGTTAACCCCCCTGATATATTTATATAGAGCAAGCATATCCCCCCGCAGCCTTCTTTTGGCCAGGCTAAACAAGCCAAGCTCTTTGAGTCTCCTTTCATAAAGCAGTTTTTCCATTCCTCGGATCATCCTTGTAGCCCGTCTCTGAACCTGTTCCAGTTTGAATTCATCCTTGAACATGGGACACCAGAACTGCACACAGTATTCCAGATGGGGTCTCACCAATGCCTTGTATAACGGTACTAACACCTCCTTATCCTTGCAGGAAATACCCCGCCTGAAGCATCCCAAAATCGCATTTGCTTTTTTAACAGCCGTATCACATTGGCGACTCATAGTCATCCTGCTATCAACCAGTACCCCAAGGTCCTTCTCCTCCTCCATCGCTTCCAGCTGATGCGCCCCCAACGTATATACAAAATTCTTATTATTAATTCCTAAATGCATAACCTTGCACTTTTCACTATTGTATTTCATCCTATTTCTATTACTCCAGTTTACAAGGTGGTTCAGATCTTCCTGAATAGTATCCCTGTCCTTCTCCGTGTTAGCAATACCCCCCAGCTTCGTGTCATCCGCAAACTTTATTAGCACATTTCCGCTCTTTGTGCCAAGGCCAGTAATAAAAAGGTTAAATAAGATCGGTCCCAAAACTGATCCTTGAGGGACTCCACTAGTGACCTCCTTCCAGCCTGACAGTTCACCTTTCAATACGACCCTCTGGAGTCTCCCCTTTAACCAGTTCCTTATCCACCTTACAACTTTCATATTCATTCCCATCTTTTCCAATTTAACTAACAGTTCCCCGTGCGGAACCGTGTCGAATGCGTTACTGAAATCTAGGTAAATTATATCTACCACATTTCCTTTATCTAAGTAATCCGTCATCTTCTCAAAGAAGGAGATCAGATTGGTTTGACACGATCTACCTTTACTAAATCCGTGTTGCAATTCGTCCCAATTACCATTGACCTCTATGTCCTTAACTACTTTCTCCCTTAAAATTTTTTCCAAGACCTTACATACTACAGACGTCAAGCTAACAGGCCTATAATTACCCAGATCACTTTTATTCCCTTTCTTAAAAATAGGAACTACATTAGCAATCCTCCAGTCATATGGCACAACCCCCGAGTTTATCGATTGCTTAAAAATTCTCGCTAACGGGCTCGCAATTTCAGACGCCAGTTCCTTTAATATCCTCAGATGGAGATTGTCCGGGCCCTCCGACTTCGTCCCATCGAGCCGTTCAAGTACGGCCTCTACCTCAGTTGCGGTAATATCCACTTCCATATCCACATTCCCGTTTATCATCCCTCCATCATCGCAAGGTTCCTCACTAGTCTTATTAAAAACTGAAGCAAAGTACTTGTTTAGATGTTGGGCCATGCCTAGGTTATCCTTAACCTCCATTCCATCCTCAGTGTATAGCGGCCCCACTTCTTCTTTCTTTGTTTTCTTCTTATTTATGTGGCTGTAGAACCTTTTACTATTGGTTTTGATTCCCTTTGCAAGGTCCAGTTCAATGCGGCTTTTAGCCTTCCTCACTTTATCCCTACATGTTCTGACCTCCCCAAGGTAGCTTTCCTTACTGATCCTGCCTTTATTCCACTCCCTGTAAGCTTTCTGCTTTTGTCTAATCTCCTCTCTGAGTTGCTTGCTCATCCAGTTTGGCCTACAACTCCTGCCCATGGTTTTTTCCCCCTTTCTTGGGATGCAGGCTTCCGACAGTCTCCACAGCTGCGACTTAAAGTAATTCCAGGCCTCCTCCACGTTTAAATCCACTAATTCCTCTGTCCAATCCACTTCCCTAACTAATTTCTTTAACTCTTTAAAATTAGCCCTCGAGAAGTCAAAAACCCTAATCCCAGATCTACATTTGTTTATCCTTCCATCTAGTTTGAACTGAATCAGCTCATGATCATTCGAACCAAGGTTGTCCCCTACCACCATTTCTTCTACGAGGTCCTCACTGCTCACCAACACCAAATCTAAAATGGCATCTCCTCTCGTAGGTACTTCAACTACTTGATGAAGAAATCCATCCGCTATCACATCCAGAAAAATCTGACCCCTATTATTCTTGCAAGTACTCGTCCTCCAGTCTATATCCAGGAAGTTGAAGTCCCCCATAATCACACATTTCCCCTTTGTGCTTACTTCATTAAAGACATTAAAGAGGTCTCTATCCATATCCCAATCAGATCCTGGCGGTCTGTAGCACACGCCAAGCACTATCTCAGGGGAAGCTCTAGTTGCTTTTTTACCCAGTGTGATTTTTGCCCAGACAGACTCTGTCTTATCCATTCCATCGCTTCTTATTTCGCTACAGTTAATTTCATCATTGATGTACAAGGCTACTCCACCACCTTTGCCTTTCTTCCTGTCTTTTCTAAACAGCACATAGCCTTCAATAACCGTGTTCCAGTCATGAGTACTATTCCACCAGGTTTCAGTTATCCCTATAATATCCGGTTTCACTTCCTGCACCAGTAACTCCAGTTCCTCCATCTTGTTACCTAGGCTCCTCGCATTAGTGTACAGACCTTTTAATTTTCGGCGTTTGGCGTCAGTGACATTCTTTCCCCCGTCGTGCAGAGACCTTTTACCACCAGCATCACCCGTTACTCTGGTTTCTACTCCACTATTCCTCCTTAGATCAAATCTTGGGACCGCAAGGGTATCCCCTCTCACTTTGTTTACTTTCCTCTCCAGGTTATATTCTGGCGTGGAGATCTCCCGAACATCTCCCAACCATCTCCCCCAACTTCCTAGTTTAAAGCTCTCTTGATGAGGTCGGCGAGCCTCCATCCTAGAATTCTATTTCCCTCCTTGCTTAGATGAAGTCCATCCTGAGCGAACAGTCGTCTATCCGTAAACGCTTCCCAGTGACCGTACATCCCAAAGCCCTCCTTATAACACCACTCCCTAAGCCATCTGTTGATCGCCATAATCTTGTCACTCCTTCGTCGCCCCGCTCTTGGAACCGGCAGAATCCCACTGAAGATCACCTGAGCCTCGATGTCTTTGAGCCTCTTCCCCAGTCTGGCATAGTCCTCCTTGATACAATCCAGCGAGTAACTAGCCGTATCATTCGTTCCCACATGAAGGATAATCAACGGATTCTTTCCCGCTCCCGCTAAGATCGTATTCAGCCTCAGGTCCACATCCTGTATCTTAGCCCCGGCAGACAGCACACACTTCTGTTCTCCCGATCAGGTCTAGTTACAGGCCTATCTACTCTTCTCAGTAAAGAGTCTCCAATCACGTAGACTTGCCTTTTCCTGGCGACAGTGCGATTCTGTGGTCTATCCCCCACAGCAGGTGGTCGCAATTCCTTTCGATTTGTATTCGCCCTTACAGTCCTCCTAGGGCTCATACTTGGTGTCACCTCCATTGACTCCTCCCCTCCTTCTGCAGGACTAGCTGCTCGCCTCTTCTTCCTCGCCCTTTCTCCTTCAGCAGCCTGCTGTACTCCATCTTCATTTCCCAACTCAGCAAACCTGTTCCTGAGTTCTATTTCTCCATCACTGGCCTGTCTTTTCCTCTGCCTGGTTCTCCTAGTCACATGCTTCCACCGTCCACTTTCCTCACCCAGCAGCCCCTCCTCAGAGTCCTTTGGTCCTGCTTCTATCTGCTTGTCTGAGCTTGTCCCCTGTGCCTCATCATGTCTGTGTTCCATCATCTGCTCAAATCCCCTTCTAAACTCAGCCAGAGTTTCCACTTGCATCTCCAGTCCCCTTACCTTTTCCTCCAGCAGCTCTGGAGCTCTGACCAAGAGTCACAATAACTAAGAGAAATTAATAGGCATCAGGTTTAAAACTAGAGAAAGGAAGTACTTCTTGATACTACACACAGTCAATCTGTCAAACTCATCACAATAGAATGTTGTGAAGGCCGAAAGTATAACTGGGTTAAAAAAAGAATTAAATAATTACCTGGCAGATGGGTCCATCGATGACTATTAGCCAAGATGGTCAGGGACACAACCTTATGTTCTCTAAAAGCATGGACTGGACAATGGGAGGGATCACTCAATAAATTGCCCTATTCTGTTCATTCCCTCTGAAGCATTTAGCACCAGCCACTGTCGGAAGACAGGATACTGGGCTAGATTGGCCATTGGTCTGACCCAGTATGGCTGTTCTTATGTTCTTATTTTATGTTAAATAGTTCCAGTAATCCAGGTGATCACACACTGTACAAAATGCAATTTAAACTGCAAGGATTTTTAATGACTTTAATAAAAGGAATTAAACTCGGATCAGCAAAAAACTGTGCAGCTATTTCAGTTCTGAATTTTTATCAGATTAGCTGAGTCCCTCCCCACCTCACTCTTCTAGTCTGAGTTTGATCATTTACAATTTATTTGGCTTACCTGTTGTTTGATAATTAAAGGAAGATAATGGAGATGGAAGTTCAGTCTGTAACAAGGGGCAGCTGAGATGCCTCTTGTCAGAATATTTTTCACCTTTACTTGTCTGCTTCTGCCTATTGATGAAGTGATATTGTTTTGTTACAGTCCTTGAACAAAATGGGATCCAGGATGCAGGAAAAAATGGCGCTGAAAAAGACATAAATGAAACCTCAAAAGCTGACCCAGAAATAACTTCGTTCGAGATATTTTTGAAAGAGAAAAGGTAAGTGGGTTTGTGTGTGGTGGCTTTTAAATAGTGTCTGTAGCCTTCACACTTTGAGCTGTGATTTCATCCTCCATCCAGGGTCACACCTGGACAGTCACTGGACAGGGAATGTCCACTGAACAGTTAGAGTGCTGCAGGAAATGTTGGTCACTAGATGGGTGGCCTTCTTCCCTCTGAGTTGGTATTGGACAAATGCCTCAGATTGATACTGGGGAGCAATGCACTGCTGAATCTGTCATCTTTCAAATGACTTATAACCAAGGTTCTGGCTATTTAGTTACTGTGAAAATTGCCGTAGGATTTTTAGTATGTTTTGTCCAACTTGAGACTCATTGGAGGGTGCTGATTTTCAGCTGGTGCTGAGCCCTCTCCCATTGAAAATCAGGACCTCTAATGTGTCTCAGGTGAAGCACCAAAATGGAGGCACCTACACTTCTGAACATATTGGCCTATACTCCTTCTCTCCCTCCCTCTACCCACCATAATATCAGCTATGTTACCACTACACAAATGGCGAACGTAGCGATGATCTATTCTACCATCCCAGAGAATCCTGCATTTCAGAGGTGGATGTAAAGGTCCCCCATGTGGAAAATTATTAAAATATCACTGGTGTGGCACCCTCAGAACACAGTTGCAACCGCTATTCTGTTCAGCTAGCGCAGGGGTTCTCAAATTGGGGGTCGGGACTCCTCGGGATCGTGAGGTTATTACGGGGGAGGGGGATCACAAGCTGTCAGCCTCCACCCCAAACCCCACTTTGCCTCCAGCATTTATTATGGTGTTAAATATATAAACAAGTGTTTTTAATTTATAAGGGGCATCGTACTCAGATGCTTGCTGTGTGAAAGGGGTCACTCATACAAAAGTTTGAGAACCACTGAGCTAGGGCCTGAATCAAAAGCCATTGAAGTCAATGGAAAGACTCCCACTGATGTCAGTGGGCTTTGGGTCAGGCCCTTAATGTTTGCTCTCGCATTATATCCATGAATGAAACTGTGTTTATTTCCTTTGTTCCCCCAGTCTGTCGGTTCATTTTAGTGTGTTGTGATGCAGCGGGGATGTGACTTTTTAAAAGCAGTAATTTGTTGATTTGTTAATACCATATAGTAATGCAGGCAAAGCTGTTATGACTTATTTCATGTGTGGTTATAAAATCACCGCTCATATAGCCTGTCAACTGGCATTAAAACAATGCTTTACTGCACTCAGTTCATGAACCTGCATGTAGTGCTCTTTGCAGTGCTGTTAGTGTCAGAGGGGACCACATCAGACTCCACACCCCAAAGAGCTGGACTGAAACCCACAAACCTTTTGACTCAGGCCACCAAACAGCTGCTACGTGGTAACTATGGGTGCTCCCTACTACTTGCGATTAATTTTTTTTCCCATTGCCCTTTTACCCCCTCTACCTTCTTAGGTACCGGGATGATTTTGGTCCCTTGGTGCACGGATGCACCTGTTACTGCTGTCAGAACCATAGTCGAGCCTACGTCCATCACCTCCTGGTGACCAATGAGCTGTTGGCCGGTGTCCTGCTCATGATGCATAACTTTCAGCACTACTTCAGCTTCTTCCATTCCATCCGAGATGCACTGAGAGATGACAGGCTGGATCAGCTGAAGGAGCTCATCTTCAGGCAGGCACTCTGAGACCCAGGAAATGCATAGCCAGGCCAGTGAGTGTGGGGGGAAGAGGTGAGAGAGAACTAGTGAAGAGGGGAAGGCTCCAGGTTTTATCACTTCCCAAAGAGATCATATTATCTGGAGTGCCTGCAGTGTATTCTGGATTTGTGAGGCTAGACAACAGGAAAGGAAGATTTTTCTGCTCACACCAGTTAAGTGGAGGAATTGGAAGGGAGACTAGCTGGAAAAGACGTTCTAGAGGCTTGCAGGACCAGTGCAACTACCTTTGTATTCAGTGATCAAACAGCATTTCTGGGGGTAACAGAACTCTCAGGCTTGGGGTGGGGAGAAAAGGAGACAGATGCATTATGGGAGACTCCCAGCTGCCATTTTGGGCTGTTGCTTCAACCTCAGTGAATGAAACAGATGAATATCAGTCTAATTAGGATTTGTATCTCTTTAAAGAAATCCTTGTGGGGGACAAAGGAAGGGATAGTCTTCACGTATTTGCTTGGAATGAGGTTCAGCCTCATCCTAACACCTCTCTTCTCAAGGCCACAGCCAACATTCCTCCTACTGATGTTGACTGCCTGGGAGGCTTTCAAAGCTGTTCAATGCCAGCCCCTCTTCCTCCTCTCCTCCATGCTGCCTCACAGTTCCAGTCCAGGGAGAGAAGGATAGTGTATAGCTTATAGCTATCTCCCATGTCGCAATTCAGAGCACTTGCCAATAAGTCAACACACCAATCCCCCTTGGTAGCGTGGGACCCTCCAAACTAGGTCTGGCCTTGCATGGTACTGCAGAGCATCAACCACAGGGCTGGTCCCCATCCATGGCTCTTTGGGCATTTGATCTATAATCTTTCTGGCTGTATATTCTGCTACAGGGTCTTTTGAGTCTGCCATTGTGATGCAGTAGGGACTGTCTGTGTGGGGAGTGGGAGAGCAGGGGAGGACTTTAGGGGATGGACAATGCCGGGGCCTGTAACCTGAGCTAGGTAAGGGAGGGGAAAGGTCAACACCTTTGCCCGGGAAGGGGAAAAAAGGAAGGGAGTGGCAGGAGGGAAGCAGTTTGAGTTTGGGCTTGGGGCTGTGTAGGCGGAATTCAGGGTATCCTAGCTAGGATCCAAGCACCCTGAAAGCCCAGAAGGACTCGATGGAGGGGTCCTGACTGTGCCTGCAAGCCCTGCTGTAACCTGTGTTCCTGTTGTCCAATAAACCTTCTGTTTTACTGGCTGGCTAAGAGTCACTGTGGGTCCCAGGAAGAGGGGTGCAGGGCCAGACTCCCCCACACTCCATGACAGCCATTCTGCCTTCATGAGCTAGAATCTCACTCCCAGACTGGCATGTGGATGGCACTGAACATGCTACAGTCACGTTGGCTATATTTGGCTGCTGAGATCCTAGTGGATTACACAAACACTGATGTGAGATGAAGCCACATAAATGATTGAGACCCCACAGGACGAGGCATTGTTTTAAAACCATATGATTCCTTTTTTAATATTATTTTTCTCTGTTATAGTCCTCTTACTAGGCTTTTTATGTCCCTTATACTGGAATCATTGATGTATTTATCTCATTTTATGAAAACATCAATAAAACTATTTTTCACACTCTGAATTGCTTCCTAGTCTGACCAATCGACCATAGGCCATATGGTTTCCCTGTATTAATTCCTACTTCATTCTTACGGCCTTCAAATCTACATGGAAGTTGCAGCTGCACCTGTTTCTCCTTAAGAAAAGCTGCTCAGTATCACAGGGAAGTTTTCAAGTCTGTCTTCTGTCAACCCCACAAATACTACCACCTTCCCATGTCTTGACTTTATTAGGGCATGATGGATTTACATTCTTTTATACACCATGTTATGTGCCAGTCTTTAATTTCCTGACTCTTTTGAGCTGTTGGCACATGCCATCATAGTGACAGGTTGTTTAGTTGCAGTTTTTTGATTTGGCAGTAGAGATGGATTCATTGATTATTTTTCTTTTTCACCAATTGGGAACTAGGATCAAAACCAAAGCTAACATGAATGTTTACATATGTCAGTTTAGGGCTAGATTCTGAATGCCCCTGCATGGATTTGCAAAGTGGAAGAAAGGTCACATGCTCCACACCTTGTGACCCAGAATTCTGGTGGTTGTGCTCCTTGAATAGAATGTGCAGGTCAAAACAAACCCCAAAGGGGGTTGTGTGAGGTGGGGGCTTCAGCACTGACTCTTTATACCCCTGGGGCTCCCAGAAAAGGGGTGTGCATGCAGCATCTCAAAAAACATGTGAGAATTGCACTGCCCACACCCATCAAAGGCATACACCTGCGTGAAAATTCCCTAAGCCGAATGCTTATGGGAACCTCTTCTGCTGTGGAGTACCTCCACATCCATCGCCAATACCTGGCCTTAGATGTCTTGATTTGGTATGAAAACATCATACTGGAACAGAGCAATGGTCTAGCTTACATCCTGTAACAATGGCCAATCTCAAATGCCTCTGAGAAAACCCAGACCATAGACCAGGTTGTGCTATACATGGGGTGGGTTGAGGGTGTTCATTGACTCTGAAAAGAGTAAGCAGCTCTTTTCTTGATAACCTACGAACTTCTCAGATCTGCTTCCAACCAGATACCTAGTTTCATTTGTGGCCTATAATACCCTTCTTACTATAAGGCAATTTCCCCTCCCTATCTGTTTAGTTACTGAGATGCAAAAACTAGAAGGGATGGGAGTGGAGTGCTACCCTGTACAAAATGCCATCTCTGGAAGCTTTCTTGGTGGCTAACTCCCCAAAATTACTGGAGGCAAGGGGTAGAAGTGAGCAGGTAAGGCACAGAAGTGTAATGTTCTGCAATATCATTATCTTAGCTGCCCTGTTTAGCCCTGTGCAGCAGCTGTGGAATGTTGTTCTATTTACCACATGTGGTGATAGTTCACAGGGCCCTGTGATAAATCATATTTACCACGCTTCTCTGACTACTGTCCCTGCATTCTGCTCACTATTTCATTGCTCCCAGGGCTGCTTTAGCATTCCATCCTCTCAGCAGTTTCAAAGATCTGTTTATTTTTATAAATTCATATCAGTTTGTCACAAAAAATATTTCCTCCTTTTCCTCCAGATGTGTGATTTCTCTTTCCCCTCCCATAAATTATCCAATCCTAATACCCATCACAGGCTATGTTCACTCCTGCACCAGTGGCAGGTTTAAGGGCAGATATCATGTGACCGTGCAGGATAACAGAAGTTGTATCCCACTAGAAAGGGGGGGTTTCCAGCTTTCCAACTGAATGGACAGTTTTCTTCTAAACCTGGCTGGTCCAGAGAGCTTTAAAATCATGACACTCTTCTGGATAGAAAATCAATGTTTGGTAAATTCTAGAGGTGCTTTAAATAGTAGCTATTTTTTTCTTCTTTTTTTTTTTTTAACTGAATCTTGCTCATTTTGAGTCATGACCTGGCCTTGCAGGCAGAGGGCTATAAAAACCATCTCCAATAAAAAATTTACCCCCCCTCTAAGTTGTCTGAAATAGTTTTCCTGTGGCTTTGTCTACACTACACAGCTTTTAGCAACATGGTTGTGTTGTCACAGCCGTGCTGCTAAAAGTCACACAGTGTACCTGCTGTTTGTTGGCTCTCCTGTTGACAAAAAAACTTCCACCCCCAACGAGTGGCGTTTGCATTATCGGCAGGAGCACTCCTGCCGACAACACGCTGTTCACCCTGGCGCTTGTCACGGCAAAACATTTGTCTTTTGGGTGGGGAGTAACAACTCTGAAAGACAAAAGTTTTGTTGCCAGTGTGGACCGCCTAAGACATGGACAAGATGCATAGAATTGATAGTGCAGAGCAGTCCAAAGGATTAATTGGTGCTGCTTTGAGGTGACTCACATAATTCACGAGTAGATTCATCTCTCATCAGTAATGCAGCTAACCTGTGCACACATTGGAGAAGGCTTTAGAGTGCATGTGCCATCCAGTCTGTACCTGTCGTAGGCATGGTAACAGCAATCCGACAAAGAGGGAGTGAAGTTAAAACCCTCTGATAACTTGGTTATAGACAGACCTGGCTCTGGAATGAAAAGGGAAAAAGAAGATTTAACATCTACCATAGCAAAAGGCTTCTGCTCTTTCTGCTTTGGAGCTACAACTGTATAAAGGGCAGAGGGTACAAGATCATCTACCTCCATCTTCCCATTAGGGCATATCAGATGGGACATGCAGTGACTTCTGTGCTGTGAGGTGAGAGATGAAAGCTGGCTGCCCTGTTATTTCTACATCCATTCAGTCTAATTAAACAGATAAGGAATGAGAGCTGTGAAGGCAAGAGACAGACTGACACTGTCTAAGGCTTCTGTCAATTTCAATAGGTCTCTGTCTCACTACCTCTATCTCATTAAAAGTGCAGCAGAAAAACCCCTCCCCTCTTCCTTGCTCATACCCCCACCCCTGCAGTTTTTTATGCCTGTATGCATATGAATACTCCACAGAGCACTTTGTGACTGTAGTTTAGATGGAGGGGGCTCGCTGTGTTGTTGACCTGGCTTATTTAAACTTCAAGGCTGAGATTTCCAAAGCTGCTTCTGAATGACTTGGATGCTCAGTTAGTTCACACTAGGATTTGAGCATCTAGATCCATTAGACAGCTTTGAACATCTCGGTCTTAATATTTTCCACCATGCATAACACATTCTAGCCAAAGGGATGGCACAGGGGTCTGAGTATCAAGTTTGAAGCATCCAAATGCTCTAGTAGAACCTCAGATATGAAAGTCATCAGTTTTATCTTAGCTCATCATCCTTCCAAGGTAGATACACAGCAGTTTTCATCACGTGGGTCCTTTAGAAAACAACTTAAATCACAAGGTCCTATCTGCTGTGCTTAGACATTAGATCTCACTGATGTTTCATGTGGGAGGGGTTTGCTCCTAGATCCTTGGCCAGACTTTTCCCTGCTCCCTCTGTTCTGCTGTGCACCCGCTGACTGCTACCTTCCAACTCAGTGATGGCTGCATTTCAGTGGGGCTGTGTGTTGTGAAGCACTCCCTTGGGCTGAAGGTTGCTGTGTAATAATGCTTTGTACTTATGTGGACTTGCAATGCCCCCACAGGATAGAGCTCAGACTTATCCCTATTTTACAAATGGGGAAACTGAGGTGTGGAAAAGTGAAGCGACTTCTCCAAGGTGTCTCAACAAGTCAGTGGCAGAGCTGAAATTCTTGATTCTTAACCATGTGCCTTAATATTGCCCTTTCTAGTTGTACTGCACTGTGCTGTACTTGACATTTTGCAATGTGTAAGAACACTTTTGTGTGCTGTATGTAAAAGGGGTGTCTTCAGGGCCGGTGCTACGATTTAGGCAGCCTAGGCAATCACCTAGGGCGCCAGAATAATTGGTGGGCAGCATTTTGCCGGAGGAGGCGGCAGGCAGCTCCGGCGGAGCTGCCGTAGTGGTGCCTGCAGAGGGTCTGCTGGTCCGCGGCTCCAGTGGAGCTGCCACAGTGGTGCCTGCAGACGGTCGGCTCCTCGCACGGCTCCGGTCAACCGCCCGCAGGCATGACTGCGGCAGCTCCACTGGAGCCATGGAGCACCGGACCCTCCACAGGCACCACTGCGGCAGCTCCACCGGAGCCACTGGACCAGCGCACGGGGCGGCGAAATTGCCGTCCGCCTAGGGCGCTCAAACCCCTAGCGTCGGTCCTGGGTGTCTTCCTTATGTCTTAAGAAAGTTAGATGCTAAAATAGAGGAGGAGCAGGTGGGTTGGAACAGAATAGGGATTGGGATGGAGTAGGTGTCATGGAAGAGTTACAGATGGCTTTCACAGAGTGAATGAGGGAATGGAGATGAGGTGTCTGGGGAGATGGAGCAGAAGTTGAGATGGTTTGGACTTGGCAAGGCTTGCACAGAATGGAGTGGGAGCTGTTCCGAGTGCCCACAACAGGCATTGCCAAGACTGAAGTAAAGGTGTTACTGGGAACGAAGTTTCTAATTTCTTTTGTCTAGTTTCTCTTTTTTTTAAATAGTGGGAAGGAACTCTTTTGGTGTTGAGAAAATTCTAAACTAGGACTGTCAAGCGATATAAAAACATGAATTGCAATTAATCATGCTGTTCAACATAATAAATACCATTTATTTAAATATTTTTGGATATTTTCTACATTTTCAAATATATTGATTTCAATTACAACACAAAATACAAAAAGAACAGGAGTACTTGTGGCACCTTAGAGACTAACAAATTTATTTTAGCATAAGCTTTCGTGAGCTACAGCCCACTTCATCGGATGCATAGAATGGAACACACAGACAGGAGATATTTATACATTGTGACAGACCCAAACCAGTGGGGTACAGGAGTCTAGTAGAGGGCAAATATACTGGTCCCTGGATGAGTAGTTTTCTGTTCCCTGAGTGACCAGGGCAGGGGCTGCACTAGAGTAATCAGGAACCTGCTAGAACCAATTAAGGCAGACAGGCTGATTAGAACACCTGTAGCCAATCAAGGCAGGCTAATCAGGGCACCTGGGTTTAAAAAGGAGCTCACTCCAGTCAGGTGGTGGGGGAGCCAGAGGACAGGAAGTGTGTGTGAGGAGCTGGGAGCAAGAGACACAAGGAGCTGAGACTGAGAGGGTGTGCTGCTGGAGAACTAAGGAGTACAAGGGTTATCAGACACCAGGAGGAAGATCTTGTGGTGAGGATAAAGAAGGTGTTTGGAGGAGGCCATGGGGAAGTAGCCCAGGGAGTTGTAGCCGTCATACAGCTGTTACAGGAGGTACTATAGACAGCTGCAATCCACAGGGTCCTGGGCTGGAACCTGGAGTAGAGGGGTGGCCTTGGTTCCCCCCAAACCTCCCAACTCCTGATCAGACACAGGAGGAGTTGACCCAGACTGTGGTGAAGATCACTGGGCTGAGCAAATCTGCCAATAAGCACAGGACCCACCAAGGTAGAGGAGGAACTTTGTCACTACTGGTGTCGGGTGGGATTTGGTGTGCACAGCATGGCTGAAGGAGGGTGATTTTAAAAAAAAAAAAAAAAGGTAGAGGGCTTATTTTTTTTTTTCACCACAATAGATGACCTAGTGCGGGCATTGATACAAGCTACAGTGGCCCAGCAGGAGGCTACCCGTGTCCAGGCAGCTGCTCAGCAGAAGGCAGTGTGACTGCAACAAGAGACTAATTGCCTGCTTATGGACCAGGCTTCTCAAGACCGAGCTATGTTGCAGGAACTGGTAAACCAGGTAAAGATCCTTACAGAGCTGAACCGCAGCCATGATGGGATGCAGATCATACGGGCCAGCCATTGGCTGCAGAAAATGACGTGGGAGGATGATGTAGAGGCATACCTTCTGGCCTTTGAGAGGACAGTCCTACGAGAGGCCTGGGCTCGAGATCAGTGGTCTGGCATCCTTGCCCCATTCCTGTTTGGGGAGGCCTAGAAGGCCTACTATGATCTGCCTGAAGAGGCTGCAGCAGACTACCCCCAGCTGAAAGCAGAAATCCTGGCCAGATCTGGGGTAACGACCGCAGTGTGGGCCCAGCGGTATCATGAGTGGAGGTACTAGGAATACAAACCCCCACTGTCCCAATTGTATGACCTCATCCATCTCGCACTAAAGTGGTTGCAAACGGAGTCCAGAAGAGATACTAGAGGTTCTGGTCATTGACTGATACATGAGGGGACTGCCGTCAGACCTTCATGCTTGGGTAAGCCAGAATGAACCCTCCACCTATGATGAGGTTGTCGCACTGGTAGAAAGGCGAAGGATGGCGAGGGAGCTGACCTGACCAGTTAAGGAAGAGGCACCCCGGGTTAAACTAGCAGCACCAAGCCCTAGAGCTCGGGTGACTGGGCCACCAGCAGGGCCAAGGTGGAAAAAGAGAGGGGCTGAAGGCCCACCAGAGGCCACAAAGAGTCGGAGCACTGAGGGAGAAGAGGATCATGATGTTAGATTGCCCAAACCAAGAGACCAGGGAATGCCTAGGGTTCCATACAGATGTTATGCCTCTGGGGACATATAGCTGCACAGTGTCCCAATGCTGAGGAGCCGATGTAGTGTAACCTGGGGAACTGGGCAGACCCATGCTCCTTAATCCACCTTGTGGGGGTCTCACTAACCCCACATATGTACACCAGACCAGTGAAACTAAATGAGGTAGAGGCCATGGCACTTGTTGATTCGGGGAGTGCTATCACGCTTGTCTCGGGGAAGCTTGTGAAGTGTAGTCAGCTGCTGCGGGCTAAGCGTACAGGGATACCATGCGTCCATGGGACAGTTGGTTACTACCCCACCATCCCAGTAAGAATTGAGATTCAGGGGAACACTACTGAGGTAGCAGCAAGTGTAGTCCCTAAACTCCCATACCCGGTGCTCATAGGGAGGGACTTCTCAGGGTTTGGAAACTTACTCCCAGTAGGAGGATTGGAGGAAAAGGGGAACCCTCAAGTTAGTGAGGCATCCACAGAAGACTGTCAACCCCCAGTCTTCTCTGAAATATCCCCAGATTTATTTTCCATTCCCAGACATGGTAGAAAGTCGAAAAGGGAAAGGAGGGCAGCTAAAGCCTTGGGAACCCGAATACTGACTCAAAGCCAGAGGGTCGCTCTTGTAGGTAGGTGGACCCGAGCAGCTGAAAAGGAGGCCACCCAGGAGGGAGAAGCACCTGATTCTGACCCCCACGCTAACACTTCTGAACCAGTAAATGCAACAGAGACTAGGCCCCTAGATCTTGGGCAGATTAGCCCCGGGAGAGGAAATTTTGGATGGGACCAGGCCAAAGACCCAAGGTACAACAACATTAGGAAGGAGGTGATTGAAATAGATGGGGTTGCCATGGAAGGGAAAACCCAGGGACCAGGGCCCTACTTCATAATGAAGAAGAATCTCTTATACCGGGTTGTACCAGTACAGGGGCAGAAGGTACAGCAGATCCTAGTACCTCAAAAACACCAGAACGCTGTATTAAGTCTTGCTCATAGTCATCTTTTTGGGGGGCATTTGGGAGTAGAGATGACCCTGGCAAGAGTCCTACGATGGTTCTTGGCCCGGAGTACGCGAAGAAATGTGGAGGTCCTGTCCGGAGTGCCAGGTGCACAGTCCCTGTCCCCACCTGAGGGTACCTTTAGTACCCCTTCCCATCATAGAGGTCCCCTTTGAGTGAATAGCCATGGACCTAGTGGGACCTCTGGAGAAGACAGCTCAGGGCCACCAATATATACTTGTTGTTTTGGACTATGCTACTCGCTACCCAGAAGCCGTCCCCCTGTGGAACACAGCCTCTAAAACGATAGCCAAAGAGCTTGTGGGGATCTTTGCCCGAGTGGGGCTACCAGAGGAGATATTAACAGACCAAGGAACCCCATTTATGTCAAAGCTAATGAAGGACCCCTGTACTCTGTTACATGTGCATGCCCTGAGAACTTCAGTCTACCATCCGCAGACTGATGGGTTGGTAGAAAGTTTAACTGAACCCTCAAGGCTATGATAAGGAAGGTGGTAAGTCAGGACGGGAAGGATTGGGACATCCTACTACCCTATCTTATGTTCGCTATCCGGGAGGTACCTCAGGCCTCAACTGGGTTTTCCCCCTTCGAGTTATTATATGGGCGTCACCCCCATGGCATATTAGACATCGCCAAAGAGATCTGGGAAGAGGACCCAAAGAGGGGAGAAATATAATAGAACATGTAATACAGATGCGAGACCGGATAGCCAGTGTCACCTCTATTGTACGGGAACATTTGGAAAAGGCCCAGGAGGCCCAGAGAACCTATTACAATCGCCAGGCAAAAGTCCAACAGTTCCAACCAAGGGATCGGGTAATGTGTTGGTACCCACAGCAGAAAACAAGCCTTCCAAACAGGTGAGAGTGTCTCCCGATTTAACACCAGACCAGAAGAATGAGGTGTCTGAAATGATCTTCCGGAACCAAGATGTGTTCTCAACAAAACTGGGTCGAACAACCGAGACATATCACCACATCGTCATGAACCCTGGGGCAGAATAACAATAAGGCCCTATCGGGTGCCAGCGGCCAAAAGGGAGGAAATAAAAGCAGAAGTTAAAAAAAAATGCCGGAGTTGGGGATCATCGAAGAATCCCATAGTCGGTGGTCCAGCCCAATCGTGCTGGTGCCCAAACCTGATGGCACCACAAGGTTTTGCAACGAACTTCCGGTGACTTAACGAAGTATCCCAGTTCGACGCGTACCCCATACCTCGCATAGATGAGCTAGTGGACCGTCTGAGTAATGCCCGGTATTTGACTACTCTAGACTTGACAAAGGGGTACTGGCAGATTCCCCTTGCGGAAGACGCAAAGGAAAAGACTGCATTCTCTACACCAGAGGGTCTTTTTCAATATACTGTCCTCCCTTTTGGACTACACGGGGCCCCAGCTACTTTCCAGGGCCTCATGGACAAGGTATTACGCCCGCATAACAGTTATGCTGCTGCCTACTTGGATGATGTGGTCATTCATACCCCTGACTGGGAAACCCACCTAGAGAAGGTGGAGGCAGTCCTTGATACCTTCAGGCAAGCTGGCCTTACAGCAAACCCTGCCAAGTGCGCTGTAGGGTTTACGGAGGCCAAATATCTTGGCTACATTATGGGAAAAGGTCTGGTAAAACCCCAAGTGAACAAGTTGGAGGCCATCCAAAATTGTCCCTGACCACATCACAAGAAACAAGTCCGGGCATTTCTAGGTGTAGTGGGGTATTACCGACGATTTATGCCCCACTTTGCCACATGGGCAAACCCCATGACAGACCTAGTAAAAGCCCGTGGAACTGATCTGGTGAGATGGTCTGACATAGCAGAGGAGGCATTCACAGATCTAAGGACTGCCCTCTGCAGTAACCCTGTACTGATAGCCCCTGATTTCACCAAGGCATTTATCCTGCAGACAGATGAATCGGAATTAGGGTTGGGGGCCGTTCTATCCCAGATGGTCGGGGAGGAGGAACACCCAATTCTCTACCACAGTAGGAAACTCCTTCCGAGAGAACAAAAATATGCAGTGGTAGAGAGAGAGTGCCTCGCCATAAAATAGGCCATGGAAGCATTGAACAACTACCTGCTCGGGCGCAGATTTGTCCTCGTGACCAACGATGCCCCTTTTCATTGGATGCAGCAGAACAAGGAGAAGAAAAAAAGGGTGACCAGGTGGTTCTTATCCCTCCAACCTTTCCAGTTCCATGTGCAATACAGAGCAGGGAGCCATCACAGCAATGCTGATGGCTTGTCACATGTGCAGTGTCTGGCATATCACATTGCCCAACCCCTTGGTGTTGAGCAGGGGGGAGGGATATGTGACAGACCCAAGCCAGTGGGGTACAGGAGTCTGGTAGAGGGAAAAAAAAATATACTGGTCCCTGGATGAGTAGTTTTCTGTTCCCTGAGTGACCAGAACAGGGGCTGCATTAGAGTAATCAGGAACCTGCTAGAACCAATTAAGGCAGACAGGCTGATCAGAACACCTGCAGCCAATAAAGGCAGGCTAATCAGGGCACCTGGGTTTAAAAAGAAGCTCACTCCAGTCAGGCAAAGGAGAGCAAGTGCGTGTGAGGAGCTGGGAGCAAGAGACACAAGGAGCTGAGACTGAGAGGGTGTGCTGCTGGAGGACTAAAGAGTACAAGTGTTATCAGACACCAGGAGGAAGGTCCTGTGGTGAGGATAAAGGAGGTGTTTGGAGGAGGCCATGGGGAAGTAGCCCAGGGAAGTGTAGCTGTCATGCAGCTGTTACAGGAGGTACTATAGACAGCTGCAATCCACAGAGCCATGGGCTGGAACCTGGAGTAGAGGGGTGGCCTGGGTTCCCCCCAAACCTCCCAACTCCTGATCAGACACAGGAGGAGTTGACCCAGACTGTGGTGAAGCTCACTGGGGTGAGCAAATCTGCCAATAAGCGCAGGACTCACCAAGGTAGAGGAGGAACTTTGTCACAACATGCATATATCTCCTGTCTGTGTGTTCCATTCTAAGCATCCAGTGAAGTGGGATGTAGCTCATGAAAGCTTATGCTAAAATAAATTTGTTAGTCTCTAAGGTGCCACAAGTACTCCTGTTCTTTTTGCGGATACAGACTAACATGGCTGCTAGTCTGAAACCGGACAGAATACAAAGTCTACAGTGCTCACTTTATTTTTGATTACAAATATTTGTACTGTAAAAAACAGAGTATTTTTCAATTCACCTAATACAAGTACTGTAGTGCAATCTCTTTATCATGAAAGTTAAATTTACAAATGTAGAATTATGTAAAAACAACCACCCTGCATTCAAAAATAGAATAATGTAAAAGTTTAGAGCCTTCAAGTCATTCAGTCCTACTTCTTGTTTAGCCAGTCACTCAGACAAACAAGTTTGTTTACATTTGCAGAAGTTAATGTTGCCTGCTTCTTGTTCAAAATATCTCCTGAAAGTGAGAACAGGTGTTTACATGGCACTGTTGTAGCAAGATATTTACATGCCAGATGCGTTAAAGATTCATATGTCCCTTGATGCTTCAACCACTATTCTAGAAGCTAGGCGTCCATGCTGATGATGGGTTCTGCTTGATAACGATTCAAAGCAGTGTGGACTGGTGCATGTTCATTTTCGTCATCTGAGTCAGATGCCACCAGCAGAAAGTTGATTTTCTTTTTTGGTGGTTTCTGTTCTGTAGTTTCTTCATCAGCATCAGAGTGTTGCTCTTTTAAGACTTCTGAAAGCATGCTCCTCATCTCATCCCTCTCAGATATTGGAAGGCACTTCAGATTCTTAAACATTGGGTCGAATGCTGTAGCTGTCTTTAGAAATTTCACGTTGGTGCCTTCTTTGTATTTTGTCAAATTTGCAGTGAAAGTGTTCTTAAAATGAACATGTGCTGGGTCATCATCCGAGACTGCTGTAACACGAAATATATGAAAGAAGGCAGGTAAAACAGAGCAGGAGACATACAATTCTCCCCTAAGGAATTCAGTCACAAATTTAAGTAACACATTATTTTTTAATGAGCATCGTCAGCATGTTCTCTGGAACAATGGCCAAGGCATGAAAAGGCATATGAATCTTTAGCACATCTGGCATGTAAATATCTTGTGACTCCAGCTACGAAAGTGCCATGCAAATGTCTGTTCTCACTTTGAGGTGACATTGTAATTAAGTGGGCAGCATTATCTCACATAAATACAAACAAACTTGTTTCTCTTAGCGATTGGCTGAACAAGAAGTAGGACTGAGTGGACTTGTAGGCTCTGAAGTTTTACTTTGTTTTGGTTTTGGGTGCAGTTATGTAACAAAAAAACTACATTTGTAAGTTGCACTTTCAGGATAAAGAGATAGCACTACAGTATTTGTATGAAATGATTTGTTTACAAATATTTGTACTGTAGGAATGATAAAAATATAAAGTGATCACTGTACACTTTGTATTCTGTGTTGTAATTGAAATTGATTATATTTGAAAATGTAGAAAAATATCCCAAAATATTTAATACATTTCAATTGGTATTCTATTGTTTAACAGTGTGATTAATTGCAATTAATTTTTTTAATCGAGATTAATGACATGAGCTAACTGCGATTAATGGACAACCCTATTCTAAACCAATGCTGCATGTCTGACTAGAAGGACAAAGGGCTAAAATAGAACTGATGAGCTTCAAGCCTGTGCTTCCAGAGAAGCTAGAAGCTGAATGCTCTTGCTTCACACCTGATACTCAGGCCCATTGTACCATCCCTTCCCAACCCACAGACATCTACAAGACAATCAGCCACCCGCATTTACCCAGCTGGTTCACACATCACAGCTGGATAGAAAGGCTGTCATGTGACAGCCGATACAATGTGCCCGGTCACCCGAATCCACTTCCTCGTCATGTCCAGGCTCCTTCTTGCGGACACAGGCAGTGGTGAGTTGCTGAGAAAACCACAGGGTGAAATGGTGAGCTGTTCCTGCCTGATTAGAAATAGCCTTTGCTGTACTATTCAATTAGTCTCATTTGTGGCTATGGGATAAAGCTTATTAAAACTGACAATGATCCCTAGAGCAGGGAGCCAGAAAGGTCAGCCCCACTTGCTGATCAGACAGCAGCCTGGTTTTGCCTTTTAATGATATTTAAGTAATTATGCTGATATTAATTTTTAATTACATTAATTCTTTTGTTGCTTGTGAGGTTTTTTTCCCTGCCTCATATTCCTGGGAGGTCGGGAAGGTGAGAGATACAGCTTCTGCCTGGTGCTTGGCAGCAAGAAGATACTTAACTATATGTGACCAAATTCATAAGACAATCTCTCATTGGCCTTCCTCACTCGCTCCCAGCACTGTCATGTGGTTAAAGCAGGGAGTGGAACTAGGAGTCAGAAATTGTAAGTTCTATTTGTGGCAGTCGGAGAGTTGCTGGGCCAAGGAAGGGTTGATATGGATGATGGCCAGGGAAGCACAGGCTGGAAGGGCTTTTGCCCTGCAGGGGGCTGAGAATGGCTAGTTTGGGAGTAACAGAGCTGGACTGAGTCAGTAGCATCTGACCGTGCAAGGACTCATTGAACAAAAGCTAGAAGATACCATGCTTAGGATTTGTCCAACCTCAGCCAGCCAGCGTGCAATTCTGTGTGATTGAATACGATCATTTATTTAATTGATATTACCATTTTATGCAGTTGCAACAAATCTTGAACAAAGTATGTCATGTAAGGTGTCAATGGAAAAGTTATGATTTGCTAAGTATGATTATTCTGTTTATATGCCTGTACTATCTTTGCATCTGAAGTTATGAATATTGACTATGCACTGGTAGCTTACACGTGTGCTATATTCCTGGGTAACACTCACCAGGTAAAATTTACATCAACGCCATATAGCTATGTGTTGATGGCCCACTAAGAACTCCTCACTCTAACAGTGGGACATAGAAGAAACTCATCCCACCCAGTAAGCCTGCCTGTGGATGCCTCAGTAAGAATATGGGCAATGGCTGCTGCTGTGAGTATCAAAGCATGTAAGGACATGTGGTATGCTCATGTGACCCTGGACTCCATCTAGAGCCAGTAACTTTCCACAAACTGGGTGGTGAGCTTTGTTGTGAAACAGTAAATTTCCAGGCAGATGGCGGAGGATGTAAAAGTCCCCTGAGATATCTCCATTTTGCCTCTTTCCTGCCCTGATTCTCTGGACTGTGGATTTACAACTAAAAGGAACATTTTGAATTATGGACTGAGGACCTACCAACCTCTTGGAAATTACCAGAGACTTTACAAGCTAGCAGTTTGTAAAGTCACTGCTACAAACCTGACATAAGGACTTACAGTTGTTTGTATGTATATTATCTAGTAACCATAATTAACTCTCTTCTTCTTCTATTAAACCTTTAGCGCTTAGTTACTAAAGGATTGGCATCAGTGTGATTATTGGGTAAAATCTGAGCTACATATTGACTTGGCTAAGTGGCTCTTCTCTTGGGATTAGAAGAACCCTATGTTTGATGACATTGGTTTTCAGTAACCACTCATCATAGAGTCTAGTGTCTGGGTGGTGAGACTAGGGCTGGAATGCCTAAGGAAACTGCATTTTTGACTTCCTGTTAACCAGTGTGGTGAGACAGAAATTTACTTTTGTTACTGGCTTGGTATAATCTAATGAGAAATTTACTTTTGTTACTGGCTTGGTATAATCTAATGAGAGAATAACCACCTGTTTGGGCTGAGTCTGCCCAATTTCTCAGCAGTTTGTCCTCAATTTGGCATCCTCAGCTGTGACTCACTGAGGCACGATGACATAGAGACATGCAGTTACTGTATGGGAGTATCAGAACGAGCTGTTGGTAAGTGTCGAAACCCAACTACTTGCAGTCATTTGGAACTATGATATTTTATCTTTCTTTGGTATAAAGGCAGAAGATCAGATGGGAAGCAATCAAAGAATGACTAACTGCTCCCAAACTTCTTCACTGTTACTCCTGAGAAGTAAAATGCTCAGTTAAAATGTTCACCCAGAGGGCAGTGTAGTTATTTAGACTGAGTGCCTGGATGATGTGTAAGATAAAACTGACATGACAGTTTTGTCTGAGAGATAAAGTTACTCACAGTGTCAGCATTTGCAACTCCCCTGGGGAAAAGAGCAGAGCTGAGCTGGGGGTGTTGTTATGCTAGCATGTTAATAGCTGCTATCAAGGGATTCTTTGCTCTATAAACAATTATAGAGATGATTGAAGCCACTTGGTCTGCTAACCAGATGCCAGGGACTCCATGCATCGCTCCTTTTCTCCTTCTGGTTTTCACCAACATCAACTGGGTTCTGCTCATTGATGCACAGAACATTCCCTGAAGTTTTGGAAGTGATCAGATGCTGTGTTCCAAAGTTATCACATCACATGAGATACAAACAGATAATTGAGAGTTGGGCCTCACTTTGCTTGGCTAATGATCAATAAATACTCTGATTTGTGTTTAAGGCTGGTCCCAACTGGAAGAGCTGATTGGAGCTGATAACCCCTTGGCCCTGCATCCACACTAAATTGCAAGCAGAGAATGAGTTCCGCTAGGCAAGATGGCAACTGTTCTTCCCTGAGCCTGTCCCAGGTAGGTTGTATATTCTTGTGGAGCTGCCTGTATGTAGTGATTGTCTAGCTGCAATTGTCTGAAGGGGCATTGCACACACCGAGTCTTATAACAGCATTCTACTGAATTCAATCTGTTAGATCAGCTGATCAAAACCATAAGGATTTTTGAGGAGGGAATTAACTGCCTAGTATGGTATCTTTGTTTTGTGTCTTTTTTTTTCTGCTCCTGCTCCGTATTCCAGCAAGTTGCTTCGTTTTAAGTCTGGATGCAACAGGGTTTGGTAAATACACAGAGCTGCATAATCACGTCAAACCGAAGATGTAATTGAGTCAATCAGCCAAACAGATTCAGCAGCAGAATGACAGGGCCTAGACTTGTTGAAGAAACATGTCTCCTGCTCTATTTCCATACCCTGGCTGCAGGCAGCTTCCCCTTCCTAAAGCTTGTTTTACCTTCTTCACAATTAAGTTTAGTTCTTTTCCACCTAAAGAGACACCACAGCCTAGCTGATGTGGTTCCTTCCTGCAAGCGTAACCCCCAGGTGTGAGTCTGTGTTATAGGTTCCCTTCTGTGTCTGATCTGCAGACAATATGTCTGCAGCAAAGACCATTGCCATTACAGGGTCAGGGCCGTCCTTAGCCATTGGCAGAATAGGCAATCGCCTAGGGCACCACTAGGTCTGGGGGCACCGCTCTGCTGGGAGCCCGAACAGACAGGAAGCAGTGGAGCATGACAGAACAGGGCTGCTGGGTCCTAGAGAGAGCCGAATGCAGCACAGTCTGAGGGAGGAGATTGGCTACTGGGGTCTCTGGGAGGGCATGGGGGATGGAAACTCACCTGTAGGGTGACCAGATGTCCCACTTTTATAGGGACAGTCCCAATTTTGGGGTCTTTTTCTTATATAGGCTTCTTTTCCCCCCCCACCCACTCCCTATTCTGATTTTTCACACTTGCTGTCTGGTCACCCTAGGGGGGTGTAATTGGTACCTATATAAGACAAAGCCCAAAATATCGGGACTGGCCCTATAAAATCAGGACATCTGGATCTGGTCACGCTAGCTGGGGAGCACGTCTCTCCCCTGGGCTGGCAGCGATCCATCTCATCCAGGGGGAGCTGCACAGGGCATGATGAGCTGCTGTGGCTCCATGGGTGCCCCATCCCTGAGATCAGATGCTATGCCAACTTCACCATGCTCTGTTGGGCTGGCGGTGGTGCCCATTGGCGTGTGATCGGACCTGAGGATTTTCTGCTGCTGTTGCCACTCTGCCCCCAAAGAGGTGGATTTTGGGGTCCTGCAAGTTTTCCACCTATCTCCTTCTCTACTGCAGCTGTTGGACCAGCAGGTTGGGTGGGTGAGCCAAGCATGAAAGGAGTACTGTGTTGCCATTTAGATTGTCATTTAACAAATTTGTTCGCCAAAAATGCTTGCTAACAATCCTGAATTCAACTTCGATATTTTTTTTTAAAAAATCAATATCTTGGCCAAAACCAGAAAATTAAGTTGTTGACAATTATTTGTGACAAGTTTGGTATGGGGAAGGGAGTGGGCCATTTTCATCAGAGAAACAAAAAATGTTGACTGACTTTCCTATAACCCTGTTACTGCTAAATAGAGCCTTCCAACAGCTGCTGCCTCATTGCCACCCGGGGTCCCGGCTGCCGGCCCCACTCAGCACCCACTGCTGGCGTGGGGATCCCCAAGGAACCCCAGGCTGGCAGCGGGCTGAGCAGGCCGGCAGCTGATACCCTGGCTGAGCCACTCAATCCACTGTTTGCCTGGGGTTCCATTCACTCAGCTGGTAGGTGGGCTAAGCGGAACTAAATTCAACGAAACAGGAAAACAAGAGCAACTAATGACAAAGTGCAAGAATCTAGCAGTGGTCCCCAACCTTTTTTATCTGATGGGTGCCAGATGAAGGTCCATGGCGGTGGACAAGCATCTGCCAAAATGCTGCTGAAATTCGGTGGCATTTCAGCGGCAACGCCTCTGGATGACATAGCTTGTTGGCGGCAAGCGGCGTCATCCAGAGGTGTCGGCGCTAAAATGCCACTGAATTTCTGTGGCATTTCGGAGGATGCTCATATGCAGGTGCACTGAGAGGCCCCTGCGGGCGCCATGGCACCCACGGGCACCATATTGGGGACCCCTGACCTAGAGAGCCTCCTGAAGCCTGGCAATCATTTTGATTTAAATGGACTTGAAATGTATGAAGAATTGGATACACTGTCATTAATGTTGCCACATGCAAAATTGATGATGGACATTGTACAGTTTATTCATACCAGCAAACTTGTTGACATATATCCTAATGTGTACATTGCCACTCATATTCTACTGACAATTCCTGTAACAGTAGCATCAGGAGAATGGAGTTTCTCAAAACTAAAGCTCATTTAAAAACTATCTCCGCTCTACAAGGAGTCAGGAACACTTGACTGGTCTTGCTAGTCTTGCAATCAAACAAGACGTCACTTTGTCTTTGTCATACGATGACATTATTACTGATTTTGCAGCCAAAAAACGTCAGAAAGATTGCTTTTAAATAAAAACAAATCCTTGTTTCAATACCTCTTCATATAAATTTCCAATAAAATGTTGACAAATTAAAAAAAATCATATTTGCATCATTCTGTCAAATCAGAATTTTTTCTATAGTGCTACTTCTTTAGTGCTAGTCCATCAGCATTACAGTGTGCTTAATTAAGTTAAACTGGCTTTAATAACATGCATGTGGCAAGTTTTCCAATTATGTAAGCTTATGTTTGTGTTGCTAAGAGCAAGATAGGCACAGGGGCACCAGTTTAATAATCCCGCCTAGGGCACCATAAATCCTAAGGACGGCCCTGCACAGGGTCCCCTTGTTGGCAGAGGCCAAAGACTGAATGGCTCTGACCATTGAGACTGAACTTCCCTCTCATCCCTAGAGACTGTCCTCCCAAGTCAGAGATGAGATACATGTGCTTGCATCTGATTTATGCAGCACAGGGAGATGGAGAGAGGATGTCAGTCTCCAGGACTGTCAAAATGGTGCATGGTGCATCTCCTGCCACAACACACACCTAAGGAAGGGCCAGTCTTTTCCTGGTTTGGTGGGCTCCACCCACCGTCCCAGTTATCAAATAGACAGGTATCTCTCAACAGCCATAAAGGAGCCATCTGCTGGTGCTTGGTGCAGCTGGTGCTTATGCACAGTACCCAGCCTAGCTAAGGTGCTCTTGCTGCCTGGCAGGTAAGGGGTGAAGGGGAAAGTACTATTACAACCCAGGCACATGCTACATAAACCTTCCCTGTTCCCTGCCATTTGTCCAGCCTCAATGGCAACATAGGTTCTTCCTCATCCCTGGCACTGGGAGCTGCATCACAGCACCCAGAGGCTGACCCCCATCCCTCCTGGCCTCCATGAGTGTATTTGTATACTCTATCTCCCCTAATATGATTATTGGTATCTTACTGAAAAATCAATAGAACAGCCAAGGTGCAAAACGAGACAACTCAGGCTGGTTGGTGTCCATGAGCAGAGAACACAAAGTCATTGCTCATCTCTCCCCTCCTGTTATTTGATGTTAGAAAAAAACAAACCAAATAAACAGCAAGGACAAAAATAATAGGAACTGGAAGTTAAAAGAGAAAACGTTTCAATTACGAAACAATGGAAGGAATACAGTCCACTAGTCAGAGCAAAGGATCATGAAGCAGGGATCCTGGGTTCTCACCCCAGCTTGACCACTGATGTGCTGAATGACCTTGGAAATCAGTTTTCTGTGTCTCCGTTTCCTCACCATTCCTTTGAGGAATAATAGCATTACCATCCCCATTGTAAAACAAGGACACAGCCCAGTGAAGTGACTCACCCAACGATGCACTCTGGCAGAGCTGGTCAAAAGGGTATTTGCTTGTAAAGTGAGCTGTCTGAAATACTCTGCTGGAAAGGCACTAACTGTAGAGATGCAAAGCATTAGTTGGAGCCAAACTCTGCCTGTGTGACAGACTAGAACAGGGTGATTGGAATGCCTAAAAAAATCTTTACTTGTTAGGTAGGTAGCTTGTATTTGGAGAGATCAATGATTGTTTTAAGATCTGATATCCCCTAGCTCATTAACAACCAGGGACATAAACTAATACTAAACAGTACGCCAGTGGACAGCTAGCAACCGCACAAAGTAAGATCTTTCCTATCCCTGCTGGTTCCCAAGAAATCTGACCTTAAAATCACATCATTCTGATTACAGCTTGGGCTTTTATTACTGCCCTCCGTGTGCCTCCCTCAATTCTGAAATGACCTTAGAGGTTAGAGAACAGTTCGATCTTGAACCAATGGGGCACACGCCATCTGAGGGACTGTGTTCTCACTTTCTGGGGATATAGTTGTTGTTATTTGTATCACAGTATAGGAGCCCATTATGAACTAGGACCCCATTGTGTTAAGTGGTCTATGAACACAGAACAATTGAGGTTGGTGCCTCTAGGCACTATCGTAATGCAAATAATAAATAGTGGTTTCAGAGGGGCATCAAACTTCTTGGCTCAGAGCATTAGCAGCAAGACAAGGTAGAGCGGGGTGGGCAAACTTTTTGGCCCGAGGGCCACATCTGGGTATGGAAATTGTATGATGGTCCATGAATGCTCACAAAATTGGGGGTTGGGGTGCAGGAGGGCTCTGGCTGGGGGTGTGGGCTCAGGTGGGGCTAGGAATGAGGGGTTGGGGGTGCAGGAGAGTGCTCTGGGCTGAGCCGGAGGGGTTCAGAGGGCAGGAGGAGGATCAGGCCTGGGGCAGGGGTTTGGGGCACAGGAGGCAGTCATGGTGGCAGGCTCCAGGTGGTGCTTACCTCAAGCAGCTCCAAAGCAGCATGTTCCCCCTCTGGCTCCTATGTGGAGGCACAGCCAGGCGGCTCTGCGCAGTACCTTGTTTGCAGGCGCTGCCCCCGCAGCTCCCATTGACTGCAGTTCCCAGCCAATGGGAGCTGTGGAAGCGGCGCTTGGGGTAGGGGCAGTGTGCAGAGCCCCCTGGCTACCCCTATGCATAGGAGCCAGAGAGAGTACATGCTGCTGCTTTCAGGAGCTGTGCGGAGTGGAGCAAGACCCCAACCTCAGCTGGAGCGGGCAAGCCCCAGACCCCACTTCCCAGCAGGAGGTCAAGGGCTTGATTAAAACGTCTGGAGAGCGATGTGCCCCGGGGCCATAGTTTGCCCACCTCTGAGCTAGAGGCTAAATTCCTGCCCCACCCCCTAATGTTCCACTTATTGAAAACACTGTGTATGACAGTTTGTGTTGCCCTGAGACACAAGCCAGGTGAAAGGATGACACCAGGGGCTTGTGTTGGCACAGATCAAAAACACATCTGCCACATTTTTCAAAGTACAAATATTACTGTATGGTGTTTAGAGCACAGACTGATTTCCAGCTATGTCACTGTTCTACTGTGTGACACTGGGTAAATCTCTTCTTCTCTGTGCCTCATGTTCCCACTTTGTAAAAAGGGGGTAACGAAGCCAGTCTCACAGGGTGTTGGGAGGCCAGTCATCACTTACTATTTGTAAAGCATTTTGGGTATGGTGGATGAAGGGTGTTATAGAAGTGCCAGTACTATACCAAGCCACAACCAGTGGCTGCAAACTTGCTTTACATCATTCTATTTGATTGATACAGTTTCCAGGGCACCTTCCCAAGCAAACAGTCCCAAGGATGCCAATTACTAGAATCCAAAAGGATATTAATAGATCTCAGCTATATAGAAGCTAAGGAGAATGTTTAGCCTTTAAACAAAGGAGCTGTGGCATAGACAAGGGCGTGAATAGATCGACAGCTTCAGATGACAAGTGTGTGGGTAACAACACATCGAAGTTTGAGCTCAGGAGCAAGACAAGAGACTGAACTGTAGCCACTGATGTATCAGGCTTAATATTGTACAGTGAGAGAATCTGAAAGAAATGTCATGAGATCAGCTGGGGAAGGGCTTCTTGTGAAAGGAGACAAGCTTTAGATGCCTTGGCTCTTGAGACGGGGCCCATGCCACACAGGACTGGTGTGATCAACCTATTCAGGAATTACAAGGGATAAATATCCACCAATAAGGGATGGGATCAAAAAGGGACAGTAGTTAGCAACTCATTCCATGATTGCGGACTCCAGGCCAGGACTTAGGGGGACCCTGTGTGGTGACACAAGGCAGCACAGGCTGTCAGTCGGGGAGTGAGAGAATCACAGAGTCCGCATGCATCCAGCAGCCTCAGTAAAGAATCCTTACATAAGAACATAAGAACGGCCATACTGGATCAGACCAAAGGTCCATCTAGCCCAGTATCCTGTCTACTGACAGTTGGCAATGCCAGGTGCCCCAGTCGGGGAGTGAAACTAACAGGTAATGATCAAGTGATCTCTCTCCTGCCATCCATCTCCATCCTCTGACAGACAGAGGCTAGGGACACTATTCCTTACCCATCCTGGCTAATAGCCATTAATGGACTTAACCTCCATGAATTTATCCAGTTCTCTTTTAAACCCTGTTATAGTCTCAGCCTCTTCAGGCAAGGAGTTCCACCAGTTGACTGAGCTTTGTGAAGAAGAACGTCCTTTTATTTGTTTTAAACCTGCTGCCTATTAATTGCATTTGGTGGCCCCTAGTTCTTGTATTATGAGAATAAGTAAATACATTTCCTTATCTACTTTTTCCACATCACTCATGATTTTATCTCTCTATCATATCCCCCTTTAGTCTCCTCTTTTCCAAGGTGAAAAGTCCTAGTCTTTAATCTCTCCTCATATGGGACCCATTCCAAACCCTAATCATTTTAGTTGCCCTTCTCTGAACCTTTTCTAGTGCCAGTATGTCTTTTTTTGAGATGAGGAGACCACATCTGAACGCAGTATTCAAGATGTGGGCATACCATGGAGTTATATAAGGGCAATAATATAGTCTCAGTCTTATTCTCTGTCCCCTTTTTAATAACATCTTGTTTGCTTTTTTGACTGTCTCTGCACACTGCGTGGACGTCTTCAGAGAACTATCCATGATGACTCCAAGATTTTTTTCCTGATTTGTTGTAGCTAAATTAGCCCCCATCCTATTGTATGTATAGTTGGGGTTATTTTTTCCAATGTGCATTACTTTACATTTATCCACATTACATTTCATTTGCCATTTTGTTGCCCAATCACTTAGTTTTGTGAGATCTTTTTGAAGTTCTTCACAGTCTGCTTTGGTCTTAACTATCTTGAGCAGTTTAGTATCACCTGCAAACTTTGTCACCTCACTTTTTACCACTTTCTCCAGGTCATTTATGAATAAGTTGAATAGGATTGATCCTGACCCTTGGGGAACACCTCTAGTTACCCCTCTCCATTCTGAGAATTTGCCATTTATTGCTACCCCTTTTTCTCTGTCTTTTAACCAGTTCTCAGTCCATGAAAGTACCTTCCTTTTTATCCCATGACAACTTAATTTACGTAAGAGCCTTTGGTGAGGGATCTTGTCAAAGGCTTTCTGGAAATCTAATTATACTATGTCCACATTTGTTGACCCCTTCAAAGAACTGTAATAGATTAGTAAGACACGATTTCCCTTTACAGAAACCATGTTGACTTTTGCTCAACAATTTATGTTCTTCTATGTGTCTGACAATTTTATTATTTATTATTGTTTCAACTAATTTGCCCGGTACTGACATTAGACTTACCGGTCTGTAATTGCTGGGATCACCTCTAGAGCCCTTTTTAAATATTGGTGTTACATTAGCTATATTCCAGTCATTGGGTACAGAAGCCGATTTAAAGGACAGGTTACAAACCATAGTTAATAGTTCCGCAACTTCACATTTGAGTTCTTTCAGAACTCTTGGGTGAATGCCATCTGGTCTCGGTGACTTGTTAATGTTAAGTTTATCAATTAATTCCAAAACCTCCTCTAGTGACACTTCCACCTGTGACAGTTCCTCAGATTTGTCACCTACAAAAGCTGGCTTAGGTTTGAGAATCTCGCTAACATCCTCAGCCATGAAGACTGAAGCAAAGAATCCATTTAATTTCTCCGCAATGACTTTATCGTCTTTAAGCACTCCTTTTGTATCTCGATCATCCAGGGACCCCACTGGTTGTTTAGGAGGCTTCCTGCTTCTAATGTACTTAAAAAAAATTTTATTACCTTCTGAGTTCTTGGCTAGCCGTTCTTCAAACTCCTCTTTGGCTTTTCTTATTACATTTTTACACTTAATTTGGCAATGTTTATGCTCCTTTCTATTTACCTCACTAGGATTTGACTTCCACTTGTTAAAAGATGCCTTTTTATCTCCCACTGCTTCTTTTACATGGTTGTTAAGCCACGGTGGGTCTTTTTTAGTTCTTTTACTGTGTTTCTTAATTTGGGGTATACATTTAAGTTCAGCCTCTATTATGATGTCTTTAAAAAGCATCCATGCAGCTTGCAGGGATTTCACTTTAGTCACTATACCTTTTAATTTCTGTTTAACCCCCTCATTTTTGCATAGTTCTCCATTTTAAAATTAAATGCCACAGTGTTGGGCTGTTGAAATGTTCTTCCCACCAGAGGGATGTTAAATAATATTATATTATGGTCACTATTTCTAAGCGGTCCTGTTATAGTTACCTCTTGGACCAGCTCCGGCACTCCACTCAGTACTAAATCGAGAGTTGCCTCTCCCCTTGTGGGTTCCTTCTATTCTAGTCTTTACAAATGAGTCCCCGCTCTTCCCTACCACGAGGGACACTATGGGGCACTTGCCATAGCTGTGTGTACTTGAATATTATAACATCAGTAAAAACAAAGCTAAGCCCTTACTCAAGCTGTGTTCTTGTGAGGGACAGCAATGTGAATAGAGCAGTCAAATGGGTCAGGGACTAGTAGGATAAACTCTTCAGCAGTAGTCACCTCCCTCCACCTATGTCTCTTTCTAGCTATTGGTTCCTGTATAGTATCTAGGCAGCAAGAAGACCACTCATGGCAGAAGAGAGAAATATGTGCCTGTCACCCATATTATAGTGGAATCCAAACTGATATCTCTCGTTTAATGGCCCTAAGAGATGACAGCATATACAGTAGATCATTAGTTGCCAATTTATTGCTGATCCTTGGAAGGCAACATTATACATATGGCAACCTGGTGAGCTGCTGCTGACACAATCTAATTTACTAATACAAATCTCACCAAGGGAACAATAACCCCTCCTGCATTATCAACACAACAGACTCTGTATACAAGCTAGACTATGCTGGCATCATCAAAACTGATTCTAAAATTACTTAATTTTAGGCACAGTCTCATGAGTTTATATATAACAAACAACAAAAAGGTACCAGCAGCAAAGAGGCTGTGTGAAGTGAATGAGATCGCTGCTAGGAGTGAAAACAACCTAAGCTTTGAAACCTACAGGCAGATCTTAGGACCAGATCCTCAGCTGATGTAGATGGGCATAGTGCTAGTGACTTCAGTGGAGCTATGCTGATTTACACTAGCAGAGAGTCTGGCCCCTGAGCTGGTTTAATGGCTTAACCTAGATAGAGTGGATAGGATTTCATACTACACTGCTCTGTAATGTCTGAGTGCTTGCATTGTGGTCTTTTAACTACTAAAACTGAACTGATTGTAGAGATCAACCCTTCGATGGAGACAACAGGGAAACACTGGTTCCTTTGTACATTATTTACTAGCTCACTTACTTAGTCTCATCAGTAGATTTGTGGGGAGCAATTTCTCTCTTGTTCTTATACACCCCAGTGGGCACATCCCTGACATCTCATCAAGAAGACAGTACAAACACACCCGCTGTTAGCAATGTGCTCTTCACAGTGAGAGAAACCAGCAATGGAAGGATGAGTACGTTCTTAACGCATATGCACAGCAGCTAAGGGTATGTCTACACCGCAGTCAGAGGTGTGAGTGCAGCACATGTAGACAGACCCAGATAAGCTTTAATCTAGTGTGATAGACCTAGGCCAGTTGGGAACAGCAGAGTAGCAGAAGGGAGATATACTGGCCACTGGATAAGCAGTTTTCTGTTCCCTGAGTGACCAGAGCAGGGGCTGCTCCAGGCTAATGAGAACACCTGACTCCAATTTAACCTGAGGCTGTTAAGCACCTGACTCTAATTAAGGCCCCTCTGATGCTAAAAAAGGGCTCACTCCAGTCAGGCCAAAGGGAGCCAGGGGAGAGGAGGTGCATGTGAGGAACTGGGAGCAAGAGGCATGCAAGAAGTTGAGGGTAAGTAGGCACTGCTGGAGGACTGAGAAGTACAAGTGTTATCAGACATCAGGAGGAAGGTCCTGTGGTGAGGATAAAGAAGGTGTTTGGAGGAGGCCATGGGGAAGTAGCCAAGTGAGTTGTAGCTATCGTGCAGCTGTTCCAGGAGGCACTCTAGACAGCTGCAGTCCACAGGGCCTTGGGCTGGAACCCAGAGTAGAGGTTGGGCCTGGGTTCCCCTCCAAACCTGGACTGTGACCCCTATCAGAGGGGAAGGTCTCTGGGCTGTTTCCTGACCCACAAGATGAATCTGTGAGGTGAGCAAATCTGCCAATAAGAGCAGGACCCACCAAGGTAGGGGAGGAACTTTGTCACGCTAGCTAGCATCATACTAGCCACAGTAAGACCAGCTTCAGTGCATGTTGTACAAACCTACCCAGGACCCTGGGTATTTACTTGTGCAGCCAGTGCATACTTAGGTTCATATTGCCACAACTTCACTGCTATTGGTACTCATGTTAGCTAGGGAATCATCAACACAAACATTTTGTTCATGGCAAGCTGGGCTGTGAATCTACCTTGCGCTAGCCTGCTATGGACAAACCGACTGTGTGGGTCCTGCTGACATGCATTAATAGTTCAATAATATGCTTTGATCTAGTCCCGGCTCATCAGCAGGGTCCCCATGTATAGTTAACCCATGGCAGGCTTGTGTGGGATAGTCGCACCCCAGCTTTCTGCAAATGAAGTGTGTGTGTGTGTGTGTGTGTGTGTAGATAAGCCCTAGATTAAAGCTAATTTGGGTATGTTGACATGTGCTGGAATCACACCTCTCATCACAGTGTAGACAGACCCTAAAGACTCACATGTGGCTGCTATATTCCTAAAGGCTAGAGATGCCTGAGAACTCTTAATGAGGCTACACAGCTGCAATTAATGTTCCGGTGTGTGCTCGTGTTTGAATTAGAGAGCCACTGAGGTGTGTGCTGTTTCTTTGGCTCTCCACCTCCCCAGAACCTTTAGCTTGCTTTTGCGGAAGCCTTAAGCATTTAAGGGAATCCAAGTGGGAGTTTTGTGATTCAGTGAATGAAGCCAGCCAAACTTGGCCCGCTCCCATTTGTTTTGCACTGGGCAGTGTATGTGCTCTGCACTCCAGAGACTAGAGCGCCTGACCTGCTGAAGTGTGTGCTCTCATGCCAGGCTGCTCTCTAGTGGCTACAGCTTGCAGGGGATAGAAACCTTGATACAGCAACAGCCAGTGGAGATTCTTCTTTAGCTGAAGCGTTTGGGACTTGTGGGACAGAAGATCCCAAGCTTTCTCTCCGTTGATTGCTGAGAGCGTCTATCCATGTGGCCTCTCACTATGGCACTGTCCCAGTAGGCTCCTGCTTGCCACACCCTCCTGGGTTTACTGTTAAATCAAGCCTTTGTCCTTCCAGGCCTGCTGTCAGCAGCACAAGATCTTGAGGAAAGCTTTGCGGAACTCAGTGTTAAAGGTTGTGTAGATGATGGGGTTGAGAGCACTGTTTACATAACCAAGCCATGTGGTGGCACTGTAGAGCTCCGGGGTTATGTGACAAGCCTGGCAGTGGGTGTTCAGGATATGGGTCATGAAGAATGGCAGCCAGCAGACTACGAATGTCCCTAGAGTTTAAAGGAGAGATGAGAGAACATATTGATTTTGGATTAATGCTGTTGCTCAGGGCTAAACTCTGCCCCCACTTATACCCATGCCAGACTGGCTTCTTCTGCCAGATGTGTGCCTAGGCAAGTCACTTCACCTCTCCATGTCTCATTTTCCCCTTTTGTAAAGTGAGGTTCACAACACCCACCACAGTTATGTTCCCTGCATGCACATGTTCACCAACTCAGGCTGGTTCCTGCTCTTTAAGACACATGTAACTCACTAAACTACAGAAACCAATAGAGAGGTGTGGTCTTATTTACAGAGAGAGAGAGGCAGGAACCACGGCCAATGGGAGCTGCAAGGGAGGTGCTTGCAGGTGGGGGCAGCGCGCGGAGACCCTCTGGCCTCCCTGCCTAGTAACCACTGCCAGAGGGATATGCCAGTAGCTTTCAGAAGCCACCCAAGATAAGCGCTGCTTAGCCGGAGCCTGCACCCCGCTCCTTGTCCCCAGCTCTGAGCCCCCTCCCGCACCCAAACTCCCTCCCAGAGCCTGCACCCCAGCCCTGAGCCCGCACCCAAACTCCCTCCCAGAGCCTGCACCCCAGCCTCGAGCCTGCACCCAAACTCCCTCCCAGAGCCCACACCTCACCCTTCCTGCACTTCCTCCTGCATTGCTGCACCCAACCCCCCTGCCCCAGCCTGGTAAAAGTGAGTGAGGGTGTGGGAGAACAAGTTACTGGGGCGGGGGGAGATGGAGTGAGTAGGGTGTGGGGCCTGGAAGAAGGGGCAGGGCCGTGGCCTTGGGAAAGGGGTGGGGCAGGGAAAGGGTGTTTGGGTTTGTGTGATTAGACTGTTGGCAACCCTACCCAGTACTCCAGCTCTCTGAGAAGAGTAAGGGACATCAACCAGAGTGTCTGCCGTCAACTCAGCACGGTGTAGACACTGCAGTAAGTTAACCTAAGTTACGCTGACTTCAGCTATGTTATTCACATAGCTGGAGTAGCGTAACTTAGGTCGACTTACCCCGAGTGAAGACAAGCCCGAAGGGACTTTTCTTATTGACCTACACCTGGTGTGGTGGTGGTCAAAAATAAGTGATAAATCAAAACATTCACTGTCCAGAGAGACACCCAAAAGTTGAGATGATTATCAGAAATTTTAAGTCTCTCTTCCTTGTCCCTTAATGTTTCCTTCTGCAGAAGAAGAGATCTTTCTGAATTCAGTGGCACTGTAACAATTCACACCAGCTGGGGCCCTGAGTTACAAAAGTCCCTTATTACTTTATGCTGGTAATTTGCATTTCAATTGCATCTTCCATGTGGAGATCTCAAAGCACTTTCCAAACACTTAGCCTCATAAGCAGAATGCTTCTCACTCACCCAGAACGATAGCCAGCATCTGTGTGGCTTTCCTCTCTCTCAGCTGTACTGTCCGGGGCTGCTGGTGCACTAGCTTCAAAGAGGTCAAGATTTTGCCATTGCTGAGTGTACGCACCTCCAAGCCCTGTTCCCTGCTTCTCCTCTTCTCTTTTAGCTCATTTCCATTGGTTCTGGCCCTGGGAAAGGAAGCTTGGTGGCAGAAGCTGCAGTACTGCTGCAGGTCACAGGGGGTCAGCAGCTTCTTTTCAGGGGAGAGCTCTTGGATTGGGGATTTTAGCTGCAGATGGGATGAGAGGGGGTCTTGGTGCCCATGGTGCAAGGTTTTCCTCTCTTTGTGCTCCTGAAATGGAGGAATCCACAGAAATGTCAGGAACTATGGGTGAACAATGCAGTTTGCCAGGCCATGTGTAAAGCAGGACTCAGGGGAGCTCTTGTTCCCTTTTGGCAGCAAAGAGTAGGCCTGAATCAGTGCCCATGATGCAAATTCACCCAAACTTTGGGGAAGTTCCAGATCCATTCTTGGAGCTGGAGCTGAACTTTGCACCTTGTCTTACAGTGGGATGACCTAGACCTGTATCTCTACTTTTCACCGAGGCCCAGATCGTCAAAGGTGATCAGGCTCCTAACTTGTACTAATATCAATGGAAGTTAGGAGCCTAAATTAGGACTTGTGCCCTAGCTCTATCTTTAATTGGGTGAACAAGAGCTCTGGATTCCCAGCCACCCAACTTTGGAGTATATTTGTGCTTAGTGGTATTCCCTGCCTCCCCTTATGCATATTTTCCAGTGTAGCATTATTGTGAGGAAACCTCACACGTTAATGCAATATTGTGGCACCACATATGGAGCAGAGCAAGCAGAATTCTGTAGCTGTTTGACCCTTTGAGTCTGCTAGGTGAGGAGAGCTTTAACAGTTTGCAATTCTTGATGTTCTGATAATTAAAATATCCATAAAAATGGGTGGGGGGGGGGAGTGAGAATGCTGCAGGGTCATTCTGTCACAGCTCTGAAGAAACACCTCTTTAGGCCTTGCCTTTCTCTGCTGTGATGGTCTTAGAGAGTGGAGATATGGATACAAGCTCCAGAACAGTATCCCCTTGTCAAGGCTTTGGTTGGAGCCCCTATTCTAGGGGTGTTTCTGCTGAGCAACAGGAGGTATTTTTCTTCCTTCACGCCTAACACTGAATGCCTTGACTCCCAACCCCTCCCAGACTGGTCAGCAAGAGTCAAACCCGGGTTTCCTATGTAGTGATGGAAAGCACGAAGCAATAGGCTCCCCAGGCTCAGTTTAAAGGATGGGGATGGAGGCAGAGAATGCTCTGACATCTGGTGAGTTCAGACTGCTTTCATCTGGGTCTTACTTTCTGTGTGTAACAGGCTTTGATGCTGATGCTATGGCTGGCCTGCCTGGAGAGGGTTCGTTTCCTCTGTCTCTGCCTCAGCACAAAATAAATCCGGACATAAAGCAGCAAGGTGACCACGAAGGGAAGGTAGAAGGATACCACTGAGGAATAGATGACAAAATCAGGGTTGGATATGGAACAGACACTAGGGTCCCCTGGAGAGAGACAGAGAGAGAGAGAGAGAGAGAGAGAGCGGGGAGTGGTTAGGCTGCTATGGACTTCAGGAACTACAAGGATGTTTTGGTGCACATCAAGGTGAACCAAAGTGTGGCTCATGTGGCCTGTGCTTAATGCAGCCTAGGGACTATGCCACAGAGGTGCATCTCCAGAGATATATGTCAGCAAAGTTACATCTCGGCCTGTCTGTCTGTGTGAGTGCCTCCACTTTCTGGGTAAAGTCGAGGCTGAGCTAATCAAGCACAGACCAATGCACTAGAACAGCAGCAGGTGCCACAGTCCAATGTCAGACTGGAGAGTGCCCTAAAATATAGGGTCTCTTTGTGAATTGGACCCCTTCCCCTCTTTAGATGCAGGATTTGTAGTTCTCAGCAGCCGCCTCTGACGGTCAGACTTCGTAGGCCACGTTTGGCCTTTGGGCCAACTTTGGGGACCCCCATTTCTAATCCTGCTCAGGCACTCCTACTCTGGAAATTGCTGTTACCTGTGGTATTGAAGCCAAACAGGAGGGGGCAGGATACAGCAAACGCCAACATCCAGACCATCACGATCATAATGGAAACCCTCCTGCAGGAGTTCTTCCCTGTGCCATACTGATACTGAACTGGCATCACCACTGCTGTGTACCTGCAAAGGAACCAGCCCCAAAGAGAGAGGGAGGAGGAAGAAAGGCGTGGAAAGGAGACAATGATCAAAATGAGAGAGAGAGAGAGAAAGGGCAACAGTTTGACAGGGAGGAGTGAAGGCAGCATGAGAATGGGAGACAAGGAGTATGGTAGTGAAAGTAGTGGATATAAGAGAGAGCGAGAGAACCAGGAAATTGAATAATCAAAGCAAGGATTTACAATGGTGGCAAGCTGTCATAGCATTCTTTCTCAAATCTGAACCTTAAGAGTCCAGGAATGAGATACTAGCATGAGTTTCCCTAAGCTTAATTACCAGCTTAGGTCTGATATGCTGCCACCAATCAGGAATTTTCCAAGGCCTGATACCCTCTGGTCCCCCCCAAAACCTCCCCTGGGGACCCCAAGAACCCAGATCCCTTGGGTTCTTAAAACAAGGAGAAATAAGCCATTCCCCCACTTCTCCCCCTCCCAGAATTTCCCTCCCTGGGCTATTCTGAGAGATACTGATCCAACCTCTTAAATCACCATACAGAGAAGCATCTCCCTTCCCTCTCACAAAGAGGCAAACAGATTCAAGGAAAACAGAGAGAGATTGTATCTCTCCCTCCTCCCATCTCCCCCACCAGTCCTGGTGAGTTATCCCAATCCCCTGGGATAAAACAAGGGAAACAAGAAAAAAATCAATCAGGTTCTCTAAAAAGAAATCTTTTAATTCTTTACTTTTTCTTTCTTTTATTATCTCTGTAACTTCAAGATGTAAATATACAGGGTCCTATAGCTTACAGATACCAGAGAGAGACTTTCCCCCCAGTACCAATACAAATCAAAATATTCCCAGCAACTACACATATAAAAGTTAACCAGCCAGATCCACAATTGCAAATAGAGTAAAACAATTAAAAAGCCTAAACCGCCTGGTTTTTATCTTTTATTTGAAAAGAAACTTAGAGAGCCTGTAGTAATGTCTGGTCTCTCTCAGACCCCCCGAGAGAGGAACAAAGAACTCACACCCAAACTTCCCTCCACCCGAATTTAAAAGTATCTTGTCTTCTGATTGGTCTTCTGGTCAGGTGTCCAGTTTCCTGCTTGTAACCCTTTACAGGTATGAGATACATTAACCCTTAACACTCTGTTTATGACACAAGCAGAGTGGGAAAGGAAGCAAGAGAAACAACAGAGAAGCAGATGGTCACTTATCCCTATGGTTTTAAGATTTTGATGAACAGCTGATATTGCCCCAGTGGTGAGGCAGAAGGCTAGAATGGAGGCTACCAGCTCTGCATGCCGTGAGGTCTGGGGAAGATGACAGATAAGGCTGGAAACTCGGGGAATGAGCCAATTTATTGATCCTGTCATTGAAATCAGTGGAAAGGCTCCCACTAACTTCAGTTGGCTTTGGACCAGGCCCTCTGCAAGGTTTGCTTTGCACAGTTTCCTCTGAATCATGGCAGAAGGAGAATGGCAGGATGTGTTTTTTTCCCCCCCAGTCTCCCAACCCCCAGGGACTTCAGCTCCCTAAAGCTGTGCCTCCTGAGGTCTGTGCTGAGTTTTGTGGCCAAACCTATCACCACCACCCACAGACATTCACTGGAAATTGATTTAAATACTAATCCCTTCAGTCCCACAATGTTACCAGTCATCTGCTCCACTTCAGGGTGTGTTAAAATTATGGCAAGGCTGGAGAGCACACTCAGATAGTTTTTCTCTCTTTTAAACTGTTTATTAAAACCTCACAGGTGAGACTTGCAAAGGCAAAGGGCAAATGGGAGTTAGATGCCTAATTCACTTTTGTACTTTTGAAAATCTTCCCCTCTATTATTGAGACATGGAAAACCACCCCATGAACACTTTCCTTGTATGATGTGCTTCTTTTCCCCACAGTCTGTTTCCCTGCCTTTTTATAGCATAAGCTCTTTCCATCAGGGACTGTGTCATCTTCCATGTTTGTACAGCACCTAGCACATGGGAGGCACGATTGTAGCAACAACAATACTAGTCATAATGATGATGGTGGCCGGAGACTTTCAAGAAAGACTGGGTTCTCACAGATATCTGCTTTACCTTTTGGCATTTAGACTAGGTATTTGTACCCAACCATTGTGCAAGCAGGCCCAGCCTGCTGTCCCTTCCATCCCCAGTCCTAAGACCTAGCTTCATGCTAATCTCCTTGGCTCCTACCTGTCAATGCTGATAGCACAGAGGTTTAAAATGCTGGCTGTGCACATCATCACGTCCATAGTGACAAAGATGTCGCAGTAGACACGGCTGAAATTCCAGACTCCTCCAGTCACCTGAACATCAATTTCAAAATATTAGCCTTGCTTCATACTGGATACCAATGCATTGCACTTCTATTGGTCCTTCCATCTGAGGCTATCGAAAGGACTGTGTGAACATTAATGATGCATTATTATGCCTTTTTTACAGGGGGGAAACTGAGGCATGTAGCGTTTAAGCAATTTGCCCAAAGTCTCTCAGTGGTTGGTCAAGAATAGAACCCAGGAGTCCTGATTCCCATTCCACTGCTTTGTGTGTGCTGCAAGGGGATGAAGGTGAGAAAATTAGGAGAAAACGGCCCCTACCCCAGTGTTTTAGCATGAAGACTGCCACAGAAATTGAATTACAGCTAATGTAATACACAGTTCCTCTGTTTTAAGAAAAATCACAGACAAAACAAACAAACAAATGAGTGGCTAAGAATGTTTCCCAGCTTGGCTTCTGGAATTATTCCAGAGCCAATGAACTAGGAAAGTGACTCTCTTGCCCAGGGATTTTGCATATTCACATGACACAGATCCTTCTCCAGAATTTTGTCTGAAATCTTATTTCACTTGTTCTAAAGGAGGGCCTGAGCTGCCAACCATGAATATTAGATCTGGATCCAAAATTTTCCAAAATTCAGAGGGTCATGAAATTTGGGGGTTTAGTTTGCACCCATTTCTAGTTTCCTTTATTTTACATTTAAAATATAACGTAAAATATATGGAATAATGTCACGGAGGTGGCCAGTGACAGATAAATCACATGCTCAGCCCAACCGTCAGATTTTAGTGAGAACTTTCAAATTCTGCATACGCTCAGATCAACACTGTGGCATGTAAATGCCCATGTTACCTAGCTAAGCACTGGTGTGGAGGCCCAGTTGCAGGATTGTAATGTCCTCATAAGTGCTAGTGTTGGGAAGTTGAATCTACAGGACATGCTTTGGGAATTCTGAACACACCAAGGTCAGATGTGAACACTTCCTAGATTATTAGTTACTGAAGAACAGGCCACAGCTCCTTGGACCATTCGTTTACCCTAGATTTCTAATGAAGACTCATGGTGCTGACTCACGTCTAATACTGATGCCAGGATCGAATTCCACTGGCTAGGTTGTAAAGCACCAAGGATCATTAAGCTGTTCAGAGCCCTTGATGAACTGTCCATTACAGGACCTCTAATAAATTTGTTGCTAGTGCTGGTGAAAAGTATTCGAGTGACAGCCACGGAGACGGAATGCTTGTTTTTTAATCCACAGAAAATCAAGGGCAGCAGAAAGGAAGGCTGCCCCCAACCTTTCCACCCCACAGAAATAGTGGAAGAAAAAGCTGCTTCGAATGAGGGAATTTGCCCTACTTTTTTACTCAGGATCACAGTTCATGGTTTCAATAGGCTCCTCACCTGCTTCAATGCAGTGGCAGCAGCAATGACCAAGAGCACTTGGTCAGGCTATTGCAACCTTTCCTTTCAGGTGTGGGTCTCACCACAGTGATCCCTGCCTTTGTTCCCTCCAGACGGGATCTTTCCAACGTGCTCTACATCTGAAAACCATTCGGACACGTCCGCTAAGTGCAGAATATGGCCGCCATCTTGTTGAATTGGGGCTTTTCGTAGAGACCGTATTACCCATGTGATCTGCACTGGCTCCCAGTTCATTTCTGGGAGCAATTTGATGTGTTGGCTTTAAGCACTTAATCCCTAAACGGGATGGGTGCAGGTTATTGCAGCAGCTGTCTCCCTTCCTGGGTGATACCACGGCAGCTGTGATCAGCAGAGGTGCTCAGACTTACTATCCCCTCATTGACAAGGAAGGTGGCTGGTGGGAGGGAAGAGAGCATTTGACTCCAGAAGTAATTTTCTGTGTTGTTCCACAGGAGCTTGAAATTGTTGACTTTCAGGTTATGGTGCAAAGCCCATCCAGTCTTCCAGGCTTTTCCTAGAGTGCAGAGCTGAGTGGGTGGTGGAGAATCTAAGTCTAGGTGTGATCAGGAGGCAGGGGCAGCTCCAGGTCCCAGCACACCAAGCGCCTGCTTGGGGCGGCAAGCTGCCAGGGGCACTCTGCCAGCGCCGCGAGGGTGGCAGGCAGGCTGCCTTCGGCGGCTTACCTGTGGAAGCCGCGGGACCAGCCGACCCTCCGCAGGCAAACCACTGAAGGCAGCCTGCCTGCCGTGCTTGGGGCAGCAAAATGCCTAGAGCCGCCGTTGTCAGGAGGGTGTTAGATCTGGACACGTGGTTATATTTTTGTATCAACACCATTTTTAGATGACTGGAAAACAAATGAGTTCTGACCCTGGAGGGGCCAATTCCAGGGCTGAAAAGGTTGTTCAGTCTCCATTCAGTCCTTGGCCTGTGTGCTGAAACTGCCAGCAAGGAGGGGTTACTGTGATGTGGACACCAGCCCACTAAAAAGTGTACTGAATATAAATTGGATTTTTAAAGTCATTTGGACACTATTGACCTATTAATGACTTTTCTGATGTGTCTATCATTATAGTAGTTATCTATTTGTCATTTGAACCAGCAACCTGGCACTTAAAGTCTCTGTAGCTAGTACTAGGGTTGCCAACTTTCTAATTGCACAAAACTGAACATCTCTACCCTGCCCCTTCCCTGTGGCCCGGCCCACACTTACTTCATCCTCTCTCCCTCCGTTGCTGTCTCTCCCACCCTCACTCACATTCACTGGGCCAGGGCAGAGGGTTGGGGAGCGAGGGGGGGAAGGGGTGAAGGGTTTGGGGTGTGGGAGAGGAGTCTAGGCTGGAGCAAGGGGTTGGGGTTCAGGGTGGTGAGGGCTCTGGCTGTGGGTATGGGCTCTGGGGTGCAGGAGGGGGCTCCAGGCTCAGGCAGGAGGTTGGGGCAGGGGGCATGAGGGCTCTGGCTGGAGGTGTGAGCTCTGGGGTGGGGCTGAGGATGAGGAGTTTGGGGTGCAGGAAGGGATGGGGTTAGATGGGTGGGGTGCAAGGTGGAAGTTTTCCCTAGGGCGCGAAACTTCCTTGCACCGGCCCTGAGGCTAGTGCTAGGAGACTGATACTAGTTAGGGTTGCCAGGAGTCCGGTTTTCAACTGGAATACCCAGTGAACAAGGGACCCTGGTGGATCCAGTCAGTAGCACAGTGGGGGCCTAGGGCTAAGGGGTGTTGGGGGTGTGTGGGGTGCTGGCTCCCAGTTTGGGTGCAGGAGGGGACTCCAGATTGGGGCAGGGGGTTGGGATGCAAGAGAAGGTTTAGGGTGTGGGGTCCTGGCACTGCTTACCGCTGCTCCCAGAAGCAGCTGCCAGGTGCCTGAAGCCCCTAGGCTCAGGATGGCCACAGCAGTTCTGCGTGCTGCCCTTGCATCCTCAGGCGCCACCCCCACATCTCCCATTGGTCGCAGTTCCCGGCCAATGGGAGCTGGCAGTAGGTGCAGGGGCAGCGCACGGAGCATCCCTGGCCACCCATGTGTCTAGGGGCTTCAGGGACCTAGTGGCTGCTTCCGGAAGTCACATGGAGCTAGGGTAAGCAGGGAGCCTGCCTTAGCCCCGGGCCCCCACTGCGCTGCTGACCGGAGCCACCAGGGTCCCTTGTTCACCGGGTATTCCAGTCGAAAACCAGACTCCTGGCAACCCTAACTAGTATCAGTCTCCTAGCACTAGCCTCAGGGCCGGTGCAAGGAAGTTTCGTGCCCTAGGCAAAACCTTCCATCTTGCACCCCACCCATCTAACCCCCCCCCATGGCAGCTAACTCAGCCCCCCACCCGGGGAGCCCCAACCACAACAGCTAACCCCTCTCCCCCCCCATCCCCTCATGGCAGCTAACCCTGCCTGGGGAGGCCTCCTGCGGAAACTAAGCCTGCCTGAGTAGCCTGCCCCAGCTCACCTCGGCTCCGCCTCCTCCACTGAGCACGCCGGTGCTGCTCTAATTCTCCTCCCTGCCCAGGCTTGTGGCACTGATTGGAGGAGACTTAGAGCTGGGCTGTGTGCTCAGCAGAGGAGGCAGAGTGGAGGTGAGCTGGGGCAGGGAGCGGTTCCCCTGTGTGCCCCCCCTTGTTATTGCGGGCAACCCTCTCCGCATGCTCCCCACCCAGCTCACCTCCACCTCCTTGCCTGAGGGGGTTTTTAGGCACCTCCAACCACTAGGTGCTCTAGGCGGCCGCTTAGTTTGCCTAAATGGTTGCACCAGCCCTGACTAGCCTCCCTGTTCTGGATATCAGGCTCAGAGGAGCAGGATCTTGCTCTCCCCTCGTCCCCCCAATCTGCTAATTAATCTGGTCTCCTGAATGGTTGAAGACTCCAGCAGGCACTTTCTTAACACCTGTAGCAGGGCTGGGTCTCTGGCTGCTCAATACAGGTACATGCTTGTAGCTGTGTTTCTGGTCTTGATCGTGCCTATTCCTTGCTCTTCGTAGTTGGTTCCTGCTCCAGCCCTGGCTGTTACTCTAGTTCTGACTCTTGCCCCCTGCTTCCTGGCTCTGGCTTTTTCCCTGAACTTGGTAACTTGGCTCCTGGTCACTAGGCCTGATCACCCCTGTTCAGCCATTAGGCCAGCCTGCTGTCCTGGCCATTAGGTAAGGCTGCCCACAGCGTGTTTCTTAACACACATGCCTCTCTCCATGCTGGCAAAGGGAGGGGAACTTTCAAAAAATAAAACCAAATTCATTTTTTGAAATGAAAATGTTACCTCTGGGAGTATGTTATATATGTAACAAACACCTCTGTTTCCCAGCTATTGGGATGGCATGAGGTCTTGCTCCCAGCTCCTGCTGCCATAGTGATGTGTGTAGGAGGAGAGAAACCAGAAGGAAACCTCCCTTCTATCAACTAAGCATAATCAAAGGTGCAGAGTGAGTTAATGCCAGGGCCTGATTTTATCCTCCAGAGGGAAAACCTGTGGGGAGGAGTAAGGAGGAATCCAAATTTGTATTTCAGGAGGTTGGATTTGCCCTTCTTTTGCAGAAGAACTAGGGATTCAGCTTCCAAACTCTGCAGATTTTCTGGGATCCAAGTGGATCCTGGATATCAATGAGACATTTGCACTGGCTCCTTGCCAACCTATGCCAGTTTCCTGAGAGCATGGCTTCAAGGACTCCTCAATAGACAGCTGCTTCCCCATAAGAGGATGCATCACAGCAGAGTGGCTCTGCAGGAAAACTAATGCAGTATGTGAATGTAATAATTTTCCTCCTCATTTCCTGTGGGGTAAGTGTGGAATGATGCACTCCCCCCTCTTATCCCCAATCTGCATCCAGCCTTCCTGGGCCTACAGAAAGTGATGCACGACATCTGGAGCAAAGGATGATGGTGTCATAAAAGTGGCTTCCTACCACACCATGGGCAATCAAAAGTGTACAATTCCTCACCTCAGGAACACTCATGCAAGGTCAGTCAGTAAGTGGCATCATTATTAATATCAGCTTCTAAGGCAACAGGCAGTGTGGAACGTGCAGAAAGCAAATGAGGAGGCAGCTCTCTGAAAAGAGACCACTCTGCTGCTTACGGATAGTTTTCAGTAATTAAAAACATGTATTTGAGTGAATGAAGCATTCGGCATCTGTTCAGCTCCCCTTTATAGTCCTACTGCCCAGTATTTGAAATGCTTGTTGTTGTTCATTAGTTACTGTTTGTTTCATGCCGGCATTCACAGAGATGTGTAAGAAGGTTAGAAGCAGAGCTGTGCAAAATATGGTGATGTATAGTGCTATCTGGTGCTTTTCTTGAAAGCTAAGATTCTCACCTAATCACCTGTCTCCTGGAGACAGGTGACTAGGTGAGAATCTTACTTTTTTTTTCTTTTTAATGAAAGCTAGGTTTCTAGCCCTCATGGCTGTGGAGAAAAGCTTGAAAACCTGAACCATAAAGGCTATGACACTAGAAAACAAAGACCTTACAAGTTATTTTTATAAATCTAAATTTGTAAGTCCATGTCATGATATTTTGAGACTAAAGTCATGATTTTTTGGATGTGTGACATTGACAATACTGGAAACATTTGCAATAGAATCACAAAAAGGGGATCTGGCTTCATAGTTTGATGCAAACACAAAACTCATTACAATTCGTCATAAGTTCTGTGGAGGTTCAAGAACCTTTCACCAGAAGTTGGAGTCAGGGGTTTGCATCAAAGCCAGGTGCACCTGACACAGCTCATATATGTCAAATGTGGTAGCTTCCAAAGTTCTGGGCTCATTAGCCCATTTAACTCTGGGAATATGAACCACTGGAAGTGAAACAGAAGAAAATCTTGGCAGAAAATGCTCTGAAGTGAAATCTCTCAGGGTTACACATTCAGACTAGACTGACTACATACTGAGTGTTAGCATATAGAAAAGGGATGTTTGTCAGATCAAAATGATGGGTTGAAATCTGTTCTCATTTGCCCCAGTCAGCACTTCTAAATGTGGAGTAACTCCATTGAAGTCAGTGGAATTACTTAATATTTGTCCAGGGGTAGCTGAGATCAGAATTTGACATAGATTATTACAGCTGAAAATTTGTATAGACCTAATTTGCTTTTTGCTATTTTTGATCTTTCTTTTCTTCTTCTATTCCACTTAGCTTTGTTAACTAAACTAGGACTTGCCAGTTTGCCTTTCTGGCTCTCATATTCTAGTGGGATACTTATGTGACCTTCCAAGTGCCTTTCATCTGAGGATCTCAAAGCATTTCATAACTATTAACTAAATTAATCCTCACAGCCACCCTTGTGAATTAAGTGGATTTTAACTTGATTTCACACATGGTGAACCTGAGATACAGACAGATGAGGTGACAGGCTTCTGAGATCACAATGAGTCAGTGACATTGCTGGGAATAGAGCCCATGGGTGAAATCCTGGCAAAACTCCTATTGACTTCAGATTTCTTGACTGCTAGTCCTGTGCTTTATCCACAAGACCAACATTAAGTTTAGCTTTTCCAACACTGTTGGAAATGTTGCCAGTGAAAGGTATTCAACTGAGAGCCATGGAGACTCAAAAAAGGTAGAAATGATAAATGAAAAAACATTAAAATGTGAATATCTCAAACATCTTGAATAACGGGATTATATAGTCTTCCTTTTAAAAAGTGAGCCCCTTTTAAAAATATACAAAACCAAATATGGCCATCTGCAGATTGTAAACGTCATATCTGGGCACTGATGCCATACCTAGGAGTCCAGGAGCAATGATGAACCATGTTAAAACATGAGGTTTAGAATCACTTTGATATTAGGGGGCAAACATGCTCCCTTAATTGAAAGCTATTGTTGACTTGACAGTCTACTTCATTGTGCTGCTAATTGTCAATCAGCATTGTCTCTCATTCAAATTTGGCTTCTGCCATCTGGTTTCCATTCGGATTTCAAACTCTGCCAGACACTGGTGATGGCTACCTTCTAGGCCTGAAGAATAGGTGCTGGGTATCATTAGCCTTCTGATGTTGTTGTAGCCATGTTCTGCATTGGCTTTACAGAGATGTAAGGAAAGGAAGAACTAACTGCTATAGGACTCCACAACAGAGAGGCCACCGGGGGACAAGCAGTTGTCCACCTCCCTCCTCTGAGATGTCAGACAATTCCATCCACCCCTGTGGAGATGGAATTTGAATCCACTCATGTCAACAGCAGCTCATGATCAATGGTATCAAAGATTTATTTTTTTTTGAAAGGTCCATGGTAGCAGTAGCCATAAAGGGGACTGGGCTTCACTTGCTTCCCTCAGCAAATCATCAATCTGTGTGATGAATGGGTGTCTTTATGCCAAGAAACCTGACTGGTTGGGCTCCAAGAGTTTGAAGCTATACGATGATGCTATGGTTGGCCTACAAGCACCATCTCAATGTTTCTCAGAAAGGGATGGCTATTGGCTGAATGACATTTGGCAAGGACATTAGGGTCCAGAGTTCATTTCTTGGACAGGGTCCAGGCCAGACTGTAAAAATTTTGATAGGCAACCTTCACACAAAGTGCTTTGGGATAGCAAATGACTTGTAAATGTAAAACCTTCAATCACGTTTGCTCATACCATAAATTATGAGATGGATGGCAGCAGGCTTCAGATGTGTCTTGGCAAAAATGGACCCTGGAAATAACTATTTAACATGATTTTTGATATTGAAGTGGATTTATTCCATCTTCCCTGGGAACAGTTGGTCACTGCACTATTAGACGAAACACAACAGACTCGCCATCATACTAAATAACGATGCTCACAGGTAAGAGACTGCAGCCAATAGGTGGGATCACCTATTCTACAAACAATGGGAAAAATCCACCTTCTGTACTCTGAGTTTCTCACCTTTGTATTACTAGATGCATAGGAAGTGCTGTGTAATGGTCAGAGTAATGGGCTGGGAGTCAGGACTCCTGGGTTCTCTTCCTGGCTGTTCTTCTGATTCTCGGTCTTCCTTTGGATAAGGCACTTCACTTCTCTGTGTTTCAGGGGTGAAAAGGTTTTTGCTGCTACAAAGTGGACCACCTTCCTATTCTTAAGCTGTGGCCTCAAAGCTGCGTGGAGATGGAATTTGCACCACAGTGTGCCTCAGTTTTCTGGTCCATAAAATGTGGATAATAAGAGGATTGATGAACTCATTAATGCTTACAGAGCACTTTTCATCCTAGGATCTCAAGATACTGTAGATGCAAAGTGTTGTTGGTTTGAAATGAGGATAGTTTTCTAACAGCATTTCTCTTCCACTATTAAAATTTCATTCACTCCAGTCTCTCCTTCCTGAGTGTTTTTATTTTCTTTATTCCTTACCTTTTCTCATTGTGCCCCTCATTTTTTTTGCCTCATTTCCATCTTTGTTTGCTTTCTCCTCCTTGAGGTCATAGATCTAACACCTTAGTACTAGATATTCCTTACGTTAGCTGTGGGATAGTTCTATATAGATTTTTCTGTATTTTGCTACTGACTTAATTAGGAATGTGATGTGGCATGCAATATGGTATTCTTTCATTTCTGATTGACTAAGATGTCATAAATAATCATCAGTGTCACTATTCATACCACCTGTGAATAGAGCAGGTCCTTCATTTCTCTTCAGAGTGATTCTGCAATGGATGTCAGCTGAGGAGAATGACCCAGACAACATAAAGGAAACATTAATGGAATAACAGTCCCCAAAGCCTTTGTAGGTTTAACCAGGCTTAATGACTATAATCAATGCACATTAGCTACAGTTGTTACATATCTCGGTGGGTTTCTCTGAACTTGTGCAAAAATAACTTTAAAAAGCCTCATGTAATAAACCTTCATTGATTTCCATCAATAAAAATGACTGAGTCAGGAGTGGCCCTACAGTTAGTGTTCTACACTGCTGTGTGGGGAAACTTGAATTTTAGTGTCATATTCTCCATTACTCTGTACCACCTGTAGTCATTTACACCAGTGCAAAGTCAAAAGGTACAATTTTCTCCCAACTTAGCACTGGTGTATTTGACTGCATTGGATGCAGGGCAATGGAGAGTCAGGCTCCCTACCCTTCTCTCTGCCTATGTCAACAGGCCTTGGAAATTATTGCTCAGGGCCGGCCTAACACTATCAGTGCTTTGGTACACTTTGTACTCCTGGGGGAATTCTGCACCAGAAATTTAAAAATTCTGCACACAGTATTTTTAAATTCTGCATATTTTGTTTGTCAAAACAACACTATATAATCACACCAGTTTCAATTATTTTGGTAATTTATTTCAAAATACCTATCAGCAACTATGTCTGTAACAGTACAGACACAAAAAAATTCCTCCAGGAGTAGAGAGTAAAGAAAACCCCTACAACAACCCAGTTCCTATTTCTCTGCCCTCTGCCCCCATAGCCTAGTGAGTGGGGCGGAGTGTCAGACACTTGCACCCCCTTCCCCACAGATCCCAGCTGCAGTGTTCCCCAGCCCAGACAGTTGCACCCCCTCCCCTCCAGAGCCCAGGGATCCAGAGGGAGAAACAGCCTGATGCTGGTCCCGGGGTTATGTGGAGTTTCCTGCATGCTGCCTCCTTCCTTCAGGGCATGCTGAGAACTGCAGCTGCCAGGAAGCCTCTGCTCCCTTCCCCTCTTCCCAGCAGTGTCTTCTGCTTGCAAACTGTGCTCTGCTGGGTCCAGCAGCCCCTAGTGGCAGCCAACAGCTCTGCAGCCCATTTCTGTGGAGGAAAAGAATATTTTTTGCACAGAATTTCAACTTCTTCGCAAAGTCTGCATGTGGAGAGGTGCAGAATTCCCCCAGAAATAACTTTTTTAGGAGGCCTGGATTCAACTTCTTTCTCCTGGCCTTCTGCATCTTAGACCAGCAGAAGGAGACACCAGTCTGGGAGTAGGCTCAGCTTGTGGAAGTATAGCAATGGGGAATGCTCAACAGTGACACTGCTGGCTGATTCAGGAGTGGCCTTCATGTGCTCTGAATGTGTCTCACTCACGTATAAATGCCACAAGGCACTGTTGTTATTTAAACATGGCCTAAGAAGTACTTACCTCCAAGTATACCACCCATGGCATCACCAGTGTGGCCACCAGCAAGTCTGCCACGGCCAGACTCACCACCAGGTAATTCGTTGTGGTTTGCAAGGTGCGTTCTCTTAGCACTGCTAGGCAGACCAGCACGTTCCCAAAGACGATGGCCAAAATCAGGGTGCAGTAGCAGAGGGTGTAATAGGCATGGGAGTGTGTCAGTCCAGGCTCTGTTGAATTCTCTTGCCCATGCGTGACAGAGCTAGTAGTGTTGAAATAGCTGTTGACTCTAGTGAAGAGTGCCATTGGGAGGCAGGTGGAGAGCTGAAAATACATAGAGCAACTCTAGTAACCAATTTCTTCAGCTATGAACTGCATCTTTCATCCAAATTATTGCACCACTCTCTACAGGTCATGAGCCAGATTCTGAAGCCTTTAATTAGGCAGAGTTCTTAAAGCTAATGGGAGTTTTGCCTGAGTACAAAGAGAATAAAGGATTCAGGACTTTAATCTGTTTGTGTATCTAATGCACATTTTCTCTGCCAATGAAATGCAGCCATGTGGAGTTGAGCAGCTGTTTAGTAATGTACAACAACACTGCACAACTGTGTAAGAGAGTTAGTAGAAAACACCATCCAACTGAGAGAGCAGAGGAAATCCACGAGGGCAGAATTGTAGTTACCTGAACTAGAATTTGGGCAGAACCCTGAGACTAGCCTCTCTTCTTTTGCAAAAACTGCTATGGACTCCTTAATAACTGCATGTGATCAGGATTTTGGTTGTATAGTTTGGCCAAACAATGGCACTTCCAATATCAGGAGCACCCTACAGTCATATTTGGCCTTAAGTTCAGTACTAACTCAGAAGGCAAGCTGAGAATTCAGCCCTCAACTCTGTTTCAGGTCTCAGTCTCTGAGCACTATGTGTTTCTATGATTCTGTTGAGTACAAATTATGCCTGCTGTAGTGAGTCACCATTACTGAATTGCCATTACCATTTTCTGCAGCACTTCTTTGCTGAAGAAGGTATCCCATCCAACTACTGATCAGGTCCAATTGCATTTTAGCTTGTAGGCTTATTACTTCTTATTGTGGCACTGATACTGTGCTTTGCCCTTTCTAAATGCAATAGAAGGCGCAATCCTTGCACTAAAGAGCTCAGCTGATAGACTTATCACTCCAGATAGTAGGGTAGGGGCCAAATTCAAGGGGCTTCAAATTGCTCTCTTATAAGGCAGCTGCAATCATCCTCAAGAACATACTTTTCTCCATTTACTTAGATGACTTATTTTAACTTTTTTTTTTCAGATGTATTAAGGCTGCTGTCCCAGTGTCTCAATCTGTGACATTTAACATTTGCTTACTTTAATTATTTTGCTAATGCCCCCATCAATGAAGCACCTGGGCACATGTTTATTAAAAGCAGGTATAAAACACTGCACAGGACGGTCCAGGAGGTGGTGCAAATGTTAGCCCTGTTCCACCCAACCTGTCTAAATGAAACCTCACCTGTAATAATTGAGACTTGTGCAAATGCTTGAACAGAAACTCTGTCATGAACAATAAGTATAGTGGACAGATGGCCAGATTGCCAGTGGACAGAAATCCACATAATTAAAACCAGCATTAACTGCCCCCCTTCTTGACAATCTCATCAGAGAGGCCAAGGGCTAGATGGGCCATGGAAGCTGGAGTCTTCTCTCTTCCTTAAATGTGGGTCCCCCAGGCAGGGGATGAGACCTATTAGCTATGGGATGTGAAGGAAGCTTAGCCTGCTGCTGTCTTTGCTGCACCACCTGTGGGGACGCATAGAGGTGCTCAGATACTTTAGTGTGGGCCCTGGAATAAGAATCATTGTGGAATAGAATCCAGTTTCCAGTGCTGATGAGTCAGCATTTTCCACCAGCAAGAAATTGATATATTTTTAAAAAACAAAGCAATAAAAGTTAATGGAGCTTTTCCACATCTTGCACATGGTTGTGTGTGAATTTACGCTGGTCCTGATTTAAAGCAGACCAGCTAGAGCTATGCCCAGCCACGATCCATTCTGTGATATATCTTATGGCAGAGCACTTCTCATACTATAAATGCTGTGCTGAACTCATATCAATCAATCAGCTTTTATTCTCTTAAGCTAGTGTTTCTCAAACTGGGGTCACCGCTTGTGTAGGGAAAGCCCCTGGCAGGCCAGGCTGGTTTGTTTACCTGCCCTGTCTGTAGGTCCGTCTGATCACGGCTCCCACTGGCTGTGGTTCACTGCTGCAGGCCAATGGGACCTGCTGGAAGCGGCATGGGCCGAGGGACTTACTGGCCACTGCTTCCAGCAGCTCCCATTGGCCTGCAGCAGCAAACCAGGGCCAGTGGGAGCTATGATCGGCTGGACCTGCGGACAGGGCAGGTAAACAAACCGGCCCGGCCCGCCAGGGGCTTTCCCTACACGAGCAGCGACCCTAGTTTGAGAAACACTGGCTTAAGCTATGTAATACTAACTCTTTCACCTAAAGAAGAGGCTGTGCTAAGGATTTGCACCTCTGATAAGCAAGCTCCATGTCTTAACTACATGGTTGGTGAACAAGCCAAAGGACTGACACAATTTTAATGAAAAGCTAAACAAAACTGTATTGGAAACCTGTTTTTCTCCTAGAGCTAAATTGCTATTCTAGTCTTGCTCCTTCCGGGTTTGCATGGCAATCCCGACTTGCTACCTCTGCCTGATATTTCAGTCCCAGGCCCCAGACAGCTTTGCCAGTGACCCTCAATCCTGTCCTGGAATCCCCCTGCCCCCACACTGCCCTGCTATTCCTGGACTTCCCATGCACAGCTCTAGCAATGCACCTCAGTCCTGACCTGTAGCACCCCTATGCTATTCTAGTCTTTGGCTCCTAATGCTGCTCTGATAGCACACCTCACTCCTGATCTGCAGCTTCCCCTGTTATTCCAGTCCTGTGCCCACCCCCCAGCTCTACTAAATGGATCTCCATCCTGACCTGCAGCACTGCTTACTATTCCATCTCAGAGTTCATCTTGAGCACAGACTCCCTACTACAAATCATGCCAAATTACAGTATAGTTTGTAGCGCATAATATGGACAAATATCAACTAAGTACTCATTCTAGAGGATTAGACTTTTTCTCCATGCACATGCATACAACTGCTCTGTATGCTAATGGAAGCTCACAGACTGTGCATGCAAAAAGGACAGCTGTACTATCTCCCTTCAGGAGATAGCACAGCTGGAGAGTGAACAGACCTCTCATGTCCAAGATCCAAAGCTACAAGAATGTGCAGAGAATTACATCAAATCAAGAAAGCAGCAAACCTTCTCACAGAAACAGAGCTCCTATGTACACAAGAAATAAGGGCAAGCTGAGAATTCAGCCCTCAATTTTGTTTTAGCTGTTGCAGGTCTCAGCCTCTGAGCACTGTGTGTTTCTCTCATTCTGTTGAGTACAGATCATGCCTGCTGTAGTGAGAGTCTGGTTAAAGGGACAACTGATCAGAGCAGAGTTGATCCATTGCTAGTTTTGATCCTGTCCATTCTGTTCCCCATTGTGATCTTTTGGGGTATTTCAGTCTGGAAGAGCAGCAACAACTTTGTCAATCTCTTTCCCTATAAGCTCCCCCTTTATCCCCATCTCTTTCCTTGCTCTCAGACCAGGTAGGCATTCCCCATGCACATTCAAGGACAAAAACACCAAGATGACCTGGAAGTGGCAGACTTTAGAAGCAGAGTCATAAAAATCCATAGCCCATCACAGACACTGGTAATATCAGACTCCATGTGCTGCAGGTACTGCTGGAGTGTGTGTTTTTAAATCAAATGCACACAGTGGAAGTAAAGCCTAACTGCTGTGAAAATTATGGTACTAAATAAAGTCAATATCCCACCTCATACATGTTTTTTAAAATACCATCAAAAAAGACTGCATAAAATTCCCATTTAGATTAGCATTTCTTTGCTGGAGAATAATCTTTCCTGTATGGAAACCTGTCTCCTTTGAAATATATGGTGCTGTAAAAAGGAAAGTCTTTCTCTGTCAGAGATTTCTAAGTTGGCTCACTGCAGCATTAAAACGAAGGAATCTAAAGTAAAAGAGCCTCAAAATTACAGGAACCTAGGAGGGGAAAAAACATGAACTTACTTCTGACTCCAAGCTTCCTTTTTTCCAGTCCCTTTTTAATGCCTTGTCAGTGTGAAAGAGGTGAGTGAACCTCACAAAATCCAAGTGAATTTATTTGGGAAAAGAAAAATAGGAAGAAAAGGTCAGTGCCCCCCAAACACTCAGACACAAAGGAAAGGATTTTTTGCAAACAAGATTGTAGATTGAGAGCAATGTTTTTGGTGCAATAATTCATTTTTCTTTTGGACTGAGTGTACTCTTAGAGCCTCACAGAAACTGTAAGCCAGATTTTCACAGACACAATTAAGGAACAACAGAGAGAAATAATGACTTACCCTCACAATTTGATTGTGTTGCTGAAGAATGTTAAGCTGAACACCTAATCCCCTGTAACTGCTTGGAGCTGACAAGACATGCCCGAGGAAGGCAAACGTTGCCCTTCTCAGGGCACAGAAACAGAGCAAACAAAGGGAGAAACAAATTGCCCGTGTTCAACTCCAATGTGAAGTCTGTGCTGTGAATGTTCTTCAGGTGCCCCATCACATATTACTTTGTGCCTTGGATCTGATTTTAGAGCCATATGTTCCCTTGATGATTATGGGAGGGTCTCTGAGGGCTAACAAGGACCAGCTGCTCCAAGTCTTCATCCTTGATGCTGATAAGATAAAATGTGGAAGGTTTGCTCTGTTCTTCTGTCCTCTTTTCCCTTTTCTCTCTGTCTCTTCCCTTCAGTATAGACAGTTTCACAATTTTTCTGTGTCACACATCTAATTCTACATCATCTCATTGGCTCTTTAATTTGATTTTATCATTTCTCTTTCACTCACACTCTCCCCTCCCTTCCTCTCTCTCTGGTATTGCTATGGCAGCTGGTCCATCTTTGTTGTCTTTTCCCCTTTTGTTGGGATGAGTTTTTGCAGTGCAAGTTGAGATGTGAGACAGATAAGGCTTTCTAGAAAAAAAAAGCAGTTAAAAGGAGAGGACTTTAATAGACTAAGCCTCAGCTCAGACAGCTTGGAAACATAGGTTAAAATTCTAGGCTCAGGCTCAAATCCGATCAGGCTTAATGTTGAGCAGGACCATATCCACTCTTCATCCTTTTGAGTGTCAGTCAGTTTACTTAGAACTCTCAAACTGAGGTCCTCTGCAGAAATTAAGGCCAGCACTTTCAACCCCTCTGGGGGCTTAAAGCCAAGTTCCTAAATCCCTGTTCAAACACCTATATAGATGTGGCCTAATTTTCAGAGGCGCTGAGCAAGTTTGGCTTCTGCCAAAGTCAAGTGGAGCATCAGGATATCATCTAATGCAAATCAGGCCACTTCCATGTAGGTGCCTGAAACAGGGATTTAGGAGCTTAACCTTAGATTGCCACATTTGAACTAGGGTTGCCAGGTGTCTGGTTTTTTACTGCAATGCCCGGTCGAGAAGGGACCCTGGCGGCTCCGTCAGTAGTGCTGACGGGGCCATTAAAAGTCTGGTTGGCGGTGCAGCAGGGCTAAGGCAGGCTCCCTGCCTGCCATGGCTCCACGTGGCTCCTGGAAGCAGCGGTATGATCCTTCTCTGGCTCCTAGGCATAGGGTCAGCCAGGAGGCTCCGCATTCTGCCCCAAGCACCAGCTCTTTATCTCCCATGGCTGAGAGAGCTGCAGGGGTGGCACCTGCGGACAGGGCAGTGCTCAGAGCTGCTTGGTTGTGCCTCCACATAGGAGTTGGAGGGAGGACATACCGTGGCTTCTGGGAGCTGCCTGAGGTAAGCACCACCCGGAGCCTGTACCCCTGCCCTCCTCCCGTGACCCAGCCCTGATTCCCCTCCTGCCTGCTGAACCCCTTGATCCCAGCCCAGAGCACCCTCCTGCACCCCTAACCCCTCATCCCCAGTTCCCACAGAACCTGGACCCCCAGCCAGAGCATCACCCCCTCCACACCCCTGCCTCCTGCCTTCTGAGCCCCTCAGCCCCAGCGTGGAGCCCCCTCCTGCACCCCAAATCCCTCATTGATGGCCTCACACCAGAGCCCCCACCCCCAGCCAGAGCCTTTACCCCCCCGCACCCAACCCCCCTGCCCCAGCTCAGAGCTGCCTCCTGCACCCTGAACCCCTCATTTCTGGTCCCACCACAGAACCTGCACCCCCAGCCCAGAGCCCATACCCCCTCCCAAACCCTAACCCTCTGCCTCAGCCAGAGCCCCCTCCCATACTCCAAACTCCTTGGCTCCACCCCCCAGCCCAGAGCCCACACCTCCAGCTGGAGTCCTCAACCCCTCCTGCATCCCAGCCCACTGTCTCAGCTTAGTGAAAATGAGCGAGTGAGGGAGAGGAAAGCGAGCAACAGAGGGAGGGGGGATGGAGTGAGTAGGGGCAGGGCCTCAGAGGAGGGGCAGGGCAGGGCAGGGAAAGGGTGTTTGGTTTTGTGCAAGTAGAAAGTTGGCAAACCTAATTGAGCATTTTGGCCTAAAGAATTCACATCACTCCGTGTAGAAGTAGAGTTTTTCCTTTGGACACAATTTCTCTTCCCTCAAGCAATTGTGTTGTGTGCTGGTTGACTGCTACCCTATATCCCCCAGACAGCTTCACTTCATAGGTTCTGTGTAATATAGCTCAAGTTTAAAGGTAAAAAGTAATTAATATTTGAAAGAAACACATCAAAGGAGAGAAAATCTATGTTGAGACACAAAAGGAAAAGGGAGAACATTAAACACAGCAATGAAAACTAAGGTGGCAAGCCAAAAAGTACTGGTCACTAGAGTGTATGACAGCAGGAAAAATTTAATCACAAAAGTTCTATTGCCTACAAGATTGAGCAGTGCCTGGAGTTCAATTCAATAATACTTCATTGGCTTGATAAGCTATACAAGCGTGCCCAGCATGTGAAAAAATCATGGAAATGTAGGGCTCGAGAGGTCATCAAGTCCAGCCCCCTGCTCAGAGGCCCCAGACTTCTGTACAAATATGCCCATGAGAGGGCTTCACAGTGGTTTGGGATTTGATCCCCTTTATCCAGGTGCCATTACAGTCTAGTACTGATTCTGTGGGGGGTGCTGTGTACTGTGATGCTATCTTAGCTGGCTCTCTTATTTTTGGCAGAGTTAGGCACATTTGCTTCTCCCATTTTCAGCTCCAGTGTGCCTAAATGTCATGTAACATGTTTCCACGCAGGTGAATAGAGTTTAAACTCATCCTTGATTTCTGCCTTACTCAAGGTGTGTGTATTGACACAAACTCATGGGAAATTCAAGCACTTGACTGACCAAAATGGAAAAGGATCTTGTGGCAGGGATCCCGGTATTTTGAGATCCAACAGGAAACAGAGAAACAGGAAGGGTGGAAAGAACATGCTGCAGCCTGATTCAACAATCCAGATCCATCCCTTCCATTGGAAAACGTGTGCCCCAATTGTGACAAGATCTGTGGATCCGAGATTGGTCTCATTAGCCACCTTTGGATCCACCAGCAATACCTGGCTATCGTTTTATGGAAGACAATCATCCTCAAACTCCGGGGGATCAACGGTACTCAAGGTGGGAGTGCTGCAGCAGGTGCCTGAGGGAACCAGCTTTCAGGAAGAAAGTGGTGTTCCCCCAACATACGAAAGTTAGTGACATCAGGCCAGCTGACAGATAGAAGAGAAGGAGAGGAAATGTAATAGGTCATTTAGCTTACAAATGGCCTGTCTTGGCCAGGATACCTTGGGACTTTCACTGGCTGGGTTATGAAGCCACATTGGTAATGCCTAAGAGACCCTTGTCCTAGGAGAAAATGGGGCAGAGTTGCAGATATGAATCAAATGTATGTGAGAAGTTGGCGAATGCTTACATTGGACTGCTTGGCAGGAAAAGAGGAGGGGGGACAAAGTAAAGCAATTATGGAGAACTGGATGTTTGTAGAACAGAGCAATGAGTGCCTAAGTGAGGCATTCAATCCAGCCCAGCTTGGGAGTGACACTTGTTACCATCTGAAGGCTAGTCAATGGCCTGTAATAGATGAACTTGGTGGGTCTCCATCCAGTTCTTAATAGACAGCTGTTCACATCCCATAAACTGATGCCCTAATTGGTCTCCTTGTTGGTGGACCCAGCAGACAGGCCAAAGTCTGAATGGTCCATGGAGACACAGCTAGCCTCTTACCCCCAGCGCTGCTCCTTCACTGTTGTGGCACATCAGTGGGTTGAGACACAGAGTAACAGACGTTTTATTGCCTATGCTGTAATTGTTCTGTTGATTAACAGAGAACCAGAGCTGTCAGTCCTATCTTGCTCACCCACAGGGAATTCACTTTGAAACGATAGATGCAGTACTGGAAAAATATCTGAACAGAGGCACTTTAATGCCTAACAGCCCAGTACACCTACATCTGGGTGCCAAAATCAAGGGGGGAAATAATTATCATTTCCACATATTCCTTCTGGGAGCAGATTCCAGGAGCACAGGAAAAATATTCCCAATCACCACTCAAATCAGTGATGTTTACCAAGGAGAAGTGCCACCTCATGAGCAGTGGGAAGCAGAGGGCTGGAGTTTTCAGGCAGACTGTTGTGGAGATGGATGTGAAATGCTGGAGGCCTTTCACTGGTTATTTGAAGAAAGGATGGCCCCTGCCAACAGCAAATTTTTACTTGACAGAACAAGTTCACCTCTTACTGTACCAGTGAGGTCAAGGCTAGAAAGTCAGGAAGGATGGTCCTATGGTTAAGGCAATGAACTGGGACTCAGGATACTGCCAGTCAGTTCCCAGCTCTGGAATGGATTTCTTTGGATAAGTCACTGAATCTCTCTGTACCTCAGTTACCCATCTGTAAATTGAAGGAAATTTCATCTCCACCCTTCATCTGTTTTGCCCATTACAGGCAGGGCTGTCTATAATTAAGGTTGCCTAATCTTTTCCATGATAAGACCTTGGTTCCAGTTGCTTATAACTTTGACAAACTTTAACCACTTAAGTTGAAATTTTCCATGCTGGGTGTCTGGTTTAAGTTGGTTTTTGTTGTTTTTTTTTATTTCAGCAAAAATCATTCAGCCATTTCCCAAAACAAGATAAGGGAAAATATTTTGTTTTTTTCCCATGGTTAAAAAATTCTTACAACTGTTTTGTAGGGAAGCTCTTGTGCCTTCAGACTTTGGAGCAGGGACATGAAATTTGGTGGGGGATCAGAGCAACTGGCCATCCTCCATTCCCTCACAGCTCCTTGTGCTGTGCTGGCCAGACTGCCCATGAACTATCTTCACCCAGCAACTGAGCACGCTCCATTCAGCCCAGGGCTTCAGGAGCTGAGCAAGACTTTCCCTGCATTTACTCCTTCTATCTGCTGGGAGGATGCCAGATGCAGGAACTGAGAGTAGGGAGTCTCTCCTGTGCTCTCAGTGCTGCCCCTGCTGGCACCCAGGCAGCATGGAGGGGAAGGAGGAAGCAAATGACTGTAATGCGGAATGGTGAGGAGCTGGGTCTGGGGGCAGGTGACCAGTGGGGAGACTGGGATAAGGAGCTCAGGGTAAGGGACTGGGATGTGGCTCTGAGGATGAGGGGGAAACTGAGATGAAGAACCAAAGGGAGGAGTCACTGGAAGGTAGAGCTATGGAGAGTGGGACTGGGATGAGGTCCCAGGGAGGTGGAGGTGAACAACTGAGATATGGAGTTGAGTTGGGGATCTGGGACTGGGACTGGGATGTATTGCTGAGAGGGGATGGGGCTGGGACAAAGGTTAGGGGGTCCAAGACAAAGGTGCAGAGGTGGAGGGACTGGGACAAGGAGCCAGGGGTGTGTGTGAACTGGGATGAGGAGCTCACAAGGATCTCTAGGCAAGGAGCTGAGGGGGATCAGGTAGGGAGATGGACAAGAAGCCAAGGTGCACTGAATGAGACAGGGTCTGGGGGATAAAATAATATGTGGTCATGTAATTAAGGACTGTATCATAATGGATATGCATAATTTGCACAGGCAACCTGAATAATGGCATTTCCTAGTTTTTGAGTGCTTGGCTTTGGCATAATAATGTTCTTTTAATGCAGTTTTTTTTGTATATAGTTTAGATGCAATGCGTGTGTTGGGGGCAAGGACTGTTTTCTAGCTTGTTGAAGCCTCTAGGAGGTGCCACTGTAGTATTTCTACTAATAATCCTATATATCTGGTATAGTGGAAAAGGGGGAATCAGTAGAAAGATGCAACGACGAAGGTGACATGGACTGAGCTGAGGACAGAAAGGTTGTGATTTGCCAAATCTACTGCTTTAACCATAAGACCATCCTTCCTCTGGTTCAGGTCTGTATCCTTCAGATGCTTCACAATTGAAATCTTCCCTATTTATTTGCTTTTGTATGTTGTTATATCACTTCCCTCATCCCCTCCTCTCTACCAGAAATGCCAATCTCCATCATTTCTCTGCTTCTGTTAGAAGCCTTTTTACTTTATTCCCTTGTGCATGGAGCACCCTTCTTCTTCGAGTGCTTGCTCATGTCCATTCCACATTAGGTATGTGTGTTCACCACATGCACCAGTGCTGGAAGTTTTTCCCTCAGCAGTGTCCGTAGGAGACTGGCTCTGGCACCCCCTGGAGTGGCACCGACATGGCACAGTATAAGGGGTGCTGCCAGCTCCCTCCCCCACAGTTCCTTCTTGCCACCAGTGACTGTGCTGGAACTTCTGCTGCTTTAGCTAGTGTTGTTTCGTTCTCAGTTCTTGCGAACTTTGAAAACCTGTAATATAGTTGTATATAGTTAGAATTTCTTAGTTACCTTTAGTAGTAGTTCTCAACTCTTTGTTGGTCGTGAACGGGACTCAGCCAGGGGATGGTGCACGCCCCAGTTACCAGTCTTTAAGCCCTGCGATCACTGCAAGCAGCCTGCACCAGTCAGCGATCCACATACCAGCTGCCTAAGGTGCTTAGGTGAAGGTCACATAAGTGACAAGTGCTGTATGTGCAAGTCCTTCACACCTATGATGAAGAAGGAGCGTGATATCCATCTGAAAGCGCTCCTGATGGAGTTGGCATTCACTCCAGGTGCGGAGCAGTGGCCCACCTCTGCACTGAGCCCTGTGGCCTCAGTGTGCAGTGCACCATCCTCGAGCCAACACCAGTCCCACTCCACGGCTCTGGTGAAGAAGCTGAAAAGACTGAGGGGAAAGGAGAGGGTGGAGGGCGAGCCATGACGTGTGCTGGACAGCTCAATGCACCCACTGGGAACTCAGGTTGAGCAATCCAGCCCATCCCATACTTCACCTGTGACCCTAGATTGCGGTGCAGGCCCCAGCCAGCTTTAGCAGCTGTCGATGCATGAAGCCCTTCACCTTCAGGTGGCACAGGAGATCCTGACCCTCCCGATGCCGCCCACACCGGCTCCAGTCATACCCCAGTCTCAGGGAAAACCCAGGTTGGGACCTATACATGTGTCCCCCACTCAGCGACACTATTCCCCATTGAGAGGGATGTCCTGTCATCGCTCGCCCACCTGAAGCTGTCATGCCTCAGGACTAGAGAGGCAGGATCAGCTGAGCCCTCTTTGGTCCCTGCCCCAGGGGCACTGACTGGGGACTCGAGATGTACCTTGCCGGTGGATGGGCACAGACCCTCTGGGGCATATGCCACCTGGCAAGAACTCCAGGACTGGCCCCAACTGTCTCCAACGGCCCGGGACTGATCCCAGGACCAATCAGACACCAGAGACCGCCGATTGCCGGGACGTCATTGCCCATCTCCAAGAAGTAGATCGCTCTACTCAGGATGATCCTCCCAGCAACCGGCCTGTAATATCTCCTGGTCCCGTTTGACGTCCCCGTACCGGTTGAGTAGCATGAGGCGTGGATTGCTGGGTATCTGATGCAGCTCCGCCAAACGCATCAGTCCCCAAGAGCCTGACCAAGACAATCTCGCTCGGACAGGTCAGCTTCGGGATGCAGCGACTGGCACCAGTTTAACAAGAGCCACTGCTCAGCCCAATCCTGGTTGCCACCGGTTTTGTTCTCGATAGGGTCTGAGCAAGGACTCCATCTCCAATGCCTTCGTCCTGTCGTGGTCAGGGAACCTGATGTACGTGTTCCCTCCAATTCCACTCGTCAGCAGGGTCCTGGCAAAGATCAAGAGAGACCAGGTGCAGGTTATCATGATTGCCCTGATGTGGCCTTGCCAGAAGTGGTTCAGCACGCTCATGAGCCTGTAGCAGCCCCTCCCTAGCCCCTGCCCAACCGACCGGACCTGCTGCCACAGGACCATGGTCAGCTCTTACACCCCAACCTTGTGTCCCTCTACCTCCTGGTGTGGCTGCTGCATGACTGAACCTGGAGGAGCAGACCTGTTTGAAAGGAGTCCAACAGATCCTCCTGGAAAGTAGGAAGCTTTCAGCCAGACTGACTTACCTGGCCAAGTGGGCGAGGTTTTCCTGCTGGGCATCTGACCGCGGCATCTCTCCCTCGTGTTCCTCCATACAGGCTGTCCTGGACTACTTGCTCCATTTGAGGAGTCAGGACCTGATATACTCTTCCATTAGAATACATCTTGCGGCCATCTCTGCACTTCACCCGCTGATCCAAGGACAGACAGTGTTCTCCCCTGACATGACAGTCAGATTCTTGAGAGGTCTGGAAAGACTCTTTTTTTCGCAGGTGCGGGCTCCCGTCCTGCAGTGGAATCTTAATTTGGTCTACTCTAGGCTCACTGGCCCGCCCTTTGAACTTCTGGGTTCCTGCTTCCTTTCCCACCTGTCATGTTAGGCTGTGTTCCTGGTGGCAGTGACGTCAGTGAGACAGGTCTCGGAAATTAAAGCCTCAAGCCCAGAATTGCTGTACACTGTCTTCTACAAAGATAAGATTCGGTTGCGGCCCCACCTGGCCTTCCTGCCACAGATGGTCTCCACCTTCCATATGAACCAGGACATCTTCCTCATGGTGGTCTGTCCCAAACCGCACAAGACCAGTGAAGAGAGGCGTCTTCACGGCATGGACATCCGGAGGGCCTTGGCTTTTTACTTAGAATGTACCAAGACTTTCCGTAAATCGATTCAGCTTTTCATTGCTACAGTGGATAGGATGAAAGGTCAGTTTAAATGACAGTATAGGCCCTATGGGCCTTAACTCCAGTTCCATACAGCCCTGAAATTTGTGTTCTTTTTAACTTCCATCCCTTCTGGATTTACCCTAGTTGATTGCCTGTGTCACTGACATATAAACACTGGACAGCACTGGATTTTTCAGTGCTGTTTATGCTGCTGTGATTCATTTGGGCTATATATCATGTAGCTTCTTGCACCATAAAGGGTTTTCTTGCATGTTCATTTTCAGTAATTATGCAAGTGACTTTAATTACAAATCTCGTGACATCCTATTCTCCCACTCAAGCCTGGCAACTTGGCACCCACAGGTTCTCAGCTCAAATTTCATTTTCTGCCATCTCTGTTCTACTCTCAGTTAAAATGTTTATTTTTATCACACTCCTATCAAAAGACTTAAATTATCTAACTCCTCTCTTGCATGAGATAACGGTGTGTGTGTTTTCAGGTCTCCTGTGTCAAGGCGTGTTTGGGGCCCTTTCTCCTGTTTGCGGTTAACTTGGGTTGAATGAGCTGAGCAACTAGCTGGAGGTGAGGCTATGGATCCTGATGAAAGTTGACTGTGAAAACCATCACTTTGGGTGAAATGCTGTTGCAACCTCTACATTTTTTACTAGGTAGCTAATTTGTGCGTGTGTAGTGCAGCTTTCTCTCCCTTAGAAGGTTGGGAGGTAGTTCTTGAAGAATCTGTTTTTAGGAAGTATGACTTTTCAGAAGCTTTACTTTCAAATCAAATTTTCTCAAATCTTCCAAAGCACTTCTTATATCTCCCTTCTAAATTTCAACTTTCTAGTCCCAGCCATACTGACTGTACTGCTGTGCAAAGAAAACGTCATTAGATATATTTTTATAAAGTGGGAGAAAATATATTTTCTCCCAATCTCCTCATTCTCCAAAGTGCCCTAACCATTTTTGCTCATACTCTCTTTGATCATTGGGCTGATGGGAGAACTGTAGAATTACAGCCCCGAAGGTGACAGTGCCAGAAAATTATGAGGAAATGAAGAAAGGGAGGTTGGAAAGGAAATGCTCTGGTAACGTTAACTATAGCTTTCAATGGAGCTTCAACTATAACACACACACAAAGCACATAATAAAATAATCTCAAGTGAAAATTGCTTCTGTGAACCTAAGGTGTATGCACTAGACAGGTTGCTCCCTGGGTGTGAACTTGAAATCTGTCTGTGTGCCCTCATTTTTCCAACCAAGGCACCTCTGATTCCTTTCCAACTCACATCTCAGTGACTGACTTGCTGACTCAAGCCCTCCCCGTGACTTTTCTAGCAAGCTCAGCACAATCTGCCTTGCTGCCTGTCTTGAAATCTTTTAATACAAACTTTTGCCACGTTCTCTGTGGCTGGTGGGGGAAAAAAATAAGACATATTGCTGCCTCTCTGTGTCCCTACTTTGTACAGTCCCTGAAGTGCATCTAGAAGAGAACAACAAACAGTTTAACTCTCTCTTCTTATCTGCATTTGCCTTTTTAGTTGCCATTTACATGCTGCTCAGGTTTTAAAATCTTGGTTTAAGAGCTGTTCCCAAGGGACCTAATAGCAGCTTTATCAGAATCCATCTGCACAGCATTTGCATTTGTGAAATCTTAATGCAGCTGGGGATTAATTAATTTATTTCCATAAAACCAGAGCTCTGTGAAAAGAACTGACTGGGATTCTGGGATATTAATGTACAGCCCTGCAATGATAATAGAGTTTGCTGGAGTTTTCTTTTAGCAATGTATAGATTAGTCAGAGCAGAGTGTATGAGAAGGAGTGAGAGCAATGGGGATGTCATGCTGTGAAGCTTTAATGGAGAAAGATACACTTGATAAGTTCTATAGCAGATCAAACTATTCAGAATTATTGTGACTGATGAAGTTAAGGGGAGGAGGGGCTTTTAAGAGCACTGGAACAAAAACATATCCAAGACTCTGTGGTCAAGGACAGTGTTGCCAGCCCCAAAGATCACGGGATTGGCTTAAATATCAGGAGAATTTTAAAAAAAATACTACATGTTGTTTTTTATTTGCCTTCTGGTTCCCTGGCTTTAGGGTTTGTGTTTTCAAAGTTTTCTCAGTAACCACAAAGGCTAGAAACTTTTTTCTTTTAAATGAAACCTGAAACTTCTCCCATAATCACGTTTCCAGGAGTTGAGGCTTTAAGAAAAACGCAAACTACGGTGAAACTCAAGAACGTTAGAACGGCCATACTGGGTCAGACCAATGGTGCATCCAGCACAGTATCCTGTCTACTGACAGTGGCCAATGCCAGGTGCCCCAGAGGGAGTGAACCTACCAGGTAATGATCAAGTGATCTCTCTCCTGCCATCCATCTCCACCCTCTGACAAACAGAGGCTAGGGACACCATTCCTTACCCATCCTGGCTAATAGCCATTAATGGACTTAACCTCCATGAATTTATCCAGTTCTCTTTTAAATCCTGTTATAGTCCTAGCCTTCACAACCTCCTCAGGCAAGGAGTTCCACAGGTTGACTGTGCACTGTGTGAAGAAGAACTTCCTTTTATTTGTTTTAAATCTGCTGCCCATTAATTTCATTTGGTGACCCCTAGTTCTTATATTATGGGAACAAGTAAATAACTTTTCCTTATTCACTGTCTCCACACCACTCATGATTTTATATACCTCTATCATATCCCCCCTTAGTCTCGTCTTTTCCAAGCTGAAAAGTCCTAGCCTCTTTAATCTCTCCTCATTTGGGACCCGTTCCAAACCCTTAATCATTTTAGTTGCCCTTCTCTGAACCTTTTCTAGTGCCAATATGTCTTTTTTTTGGGTGAGGAGACCACATCTGTACACAGTATTGGAGATGTGGGTGTACCATGGATTTATATAAGGGCAATAATATATTCTCAGTCTTATTCTCTATCCCCTTTTTAATGATTCCTAACATCCTGTTTGCTTTCTTGACCGCCTCTGCACACTGCGTGGACATCTTCAGAGAACTATCCACGAAGACTCCAAGTTCTTTTTCCTGACTTCTTGTAGCTAAATTAGCCCCCATCATATTGTGTGTATAGTTGCCATTATTTTTTCCAATGTGCATTACTTTACATTTATCCACATTAAATTTAATTTGCTATTTTGTTACCCACAAAGGACGGCTCAGGTTTGGGAATCTCCCTAACATCCTCAGCCGTGAAGACTGAAGCAAAGAATTCATTTAGTTTCTCTGCAATGACTTCATCGTCTTTAAGTGCTCCTTTTGTATCTCGATCGTCTAGGGGCCCCACTGGTTGTTTAGCAGGCTTCCTGCTTCTGATGTACTTAAAAGAAATTTTGTTATTACCTTCTGAGGTTTTGGCTAGCTGTTCTTCAAACTCCTTTTTGGCTTTTCTTATTACATTTTTACACTTAATTTGGCAGTGTTTGTGCTCCTTTCTATTTACTTCACTAGGATTTGACTTCCACTTTTTAAAAGATGCTTTTTTATCGCTCACTGCTTCTTTTACATGGTTGTTTAAGCCACAGTGGCTCTTTTTTAGTCCTTTTACTGTGTTTCTTAATTTGGGGTATACATTTAAGTTGGGCCTCTATTATGGTGTCTTTAAAAAGCATCCATGCAGCTTGCAGGGATTTCACTCTCATCGCTGTAGCTTTTAATTTCTGTTTAACTAACCTTCTCAGTTTTGCATAGTTCCCCTTTTTGAAATTAAATGCCACAGTGTTGGGCTGTTGAGGTGTTCTTCCCACTAGACGCATGTTAAATGTTGTTATATTATGGTCACTATTTCCAAGCGGTCCTGTTATTATTACCTCTTGGACCCGCTCCGGCGCTCCACTCAGGACTAAATCGAGAGTTGACTCTCCCCTTGTGGGTTCCTGTACCAGCTGCTCCAAGAAGCAGTCATTTAAAGTATCGAGAAATTTTGTATCTGCATTTCATCCTGAAGTGACAGGTACCCAGTCAATATGGGGATAATTGAAATCCCCCACTATTAATGAGTTCTTAATTTTGATAGCCTCTCTAATTTCCCTTAGCCATTTCATCATCACTATCACTGTCCTGGTCAGGTGGTCGATAATAGATCCCTACTCTTATTAGAGGGTGAAATTACTATCCATAAAGATTCTATGAAACATGTGGATTCATTTAAGATTTTTACTTCATTTGATTCTACATTTTCTTTCACATATAGTGTCACTTCCCCCTCCTCACACAACCTTTTCTGTCCTTCCAATATATTTTGTACCCAAAAATGATTGTGTCCCATTGATTGTCCCCACTCCACCAGGTTTCTTTGATACCTATTATATCAATATCCTCCTTTAACACGAGGCACTCTAGTTCACCCATCTTATTATTTAGGCTTCTAGCATTTATGTACAAACAATTTAAAAATTTGTCACTGTTTATTTGTCTGCCCTTTTCTGATGTGTCAGATTCTTTTTTATGTGAATGTTTCTCTTCTGATCTGGCCCTTTCATTATCCTCTTCCATCCTCTCCTCCTGACTAGAACCTAGAGAATCTCTATCAATAGACTCTTCTCTAAGAGAAGTCTCTGTCCGATGCACATGCTCCACTGCAGCAATCAGCTTTCCCCCATCTCTTAGTTTAAAAACTGCTCTGTGACCTTTTTAATGTTTAGTGCCAGCAGTCTGGATCCACTTTGGTTTAGGTGGAGCCCATCCTTCCTGTATAGGCTCTCCCTATCCCAAAAGTTTCCCCAGTTCCTAATAAATCTAAACCCCTCCTCTGTACACCATTGTTTCATCCACGCATTGAGACTCTGAAGCTCTGCCTGCCTACCTAGCCCTGCGTGTGGAACTGGAAGCATTTCTGAGAATGCCACCATAGAGGTCCTGGATTCCAGTCTCTTTCCTAGCAGCCTAAATTAGGCATCCAGAATGCTTCTCTTACCCTTTCCTCTGTCATAGGTACCTACATGTACCACGACCACCGGCTCCTCCCCAGCACCACATATAAGTCTGTCTAGATGCCTCGAGAGATCCACAACCTTCACACCAGGCAGGCAAGTCACCATACGATTCTCCCGGTCATCACAAACCCAACTATTTACATTTCTAATGATCGAATCTCCCATTACTAACACCTGCCTTTTCCTAGCAACTGGAGTTCCCTCCCCCACAGAGGCAACCTCAGTGCGAGAGGCAATGCCAGCACTATCTGGAAGGAAGGTCCCAACTATGGGAAGGTTTTCCTCTGCTCCCATTGACTGCTCTGCTTCCCTGGGCCTTTCATTCTCCTCAACAGTGCTGGGGCTGTCTGACCGGAGGTGGGACAAATCTACAGTGTCCCGGGAAGTGTCCTCATCAACATACCTTTCTGCCTCCCTTAGCTCCTCCAGTTCCACCATCCTGTCCTCCAAATCCCATACGCAGTCTCTGAGGGCCAGGAGCTCCTTGCACCAAATGCACACACATGCCACCCACCCACAGGGCAGTTAATCATACATGCTGCACTCGGCACAATAAACTGGATAGCCCCCACTCTGCTGATGAGGCTATCATGAGATTTGGCAAGACTGAGTTGATTCCCTGGTTCCTTCCTTTCTTCTTTCTTTCTCTGAATGCTAAAATTTAAGATGTAAGGCGTGGAGAAGTCATCACTTCAGTGACTGGCAAGATGTAAACTTGGGGGCAAATTTTCCACATGCTGATGATTGGCTTCCCTTTTTCACGGGAGAGACTCTGATCAATTGTACCTCCTAATTGTTTGATTTGCACCTGCAAAAGGAAGGGCCACCCTTTTGAACATACGGCCATTCAGCCTTGGTGACAGATATCTAATTGACAACTCTGGAGACTGACGTTCCCTGCTTATTCCACAGAACGGATAGTGGCACAAGCTTGTCCAAAACCTCGGGCCAGCATGCTTCCCACCCTGACCAAGGGGACCCACTCTAGCAGTGAAAAAGGGAGTTCAGTCTCTGCCTGTCATTCACTCCTTCACCTCTGTGCTGAGAATGGGGCCAATTGTGGCAATGTTTGTGGTGTGATTGCTTGATTGCTGAGCACTTGACTCAGAAAAGAAAAATCACAGACTACTGAACAGCCGTCAGCTGGTAACAGCTTTAAGTTGCTACTAATGTGGGCTGGACATGAATCAGTGACTTATTAGTGAAAGACACTATACGCCAGTACCAGTGCCATCTATTCCCTAAACTGGGGACTCTGTTATTCCCTCCAGGTTGTTTTGACTGAACACTGTACTCAGATGGAATGAAGGGTCTCCATCAACAAATGTACTGATTGATAAGTGCAAAAACACACCACTCCAGTGGGGCACATAATGAGTGAAGGACACACATTTTGGGTACTTGTATGGTTTCTTTACTCTGGGCAGAATCCCTTTGAGAGTAGGAAGGAGTGGTTATATTGAAAAAAGGTTTTACTAGAAGCAGAGGTAGTGAGGGTAGTAAATTGGCAGTTGTTTCAATATTATAGATAAGTAAGACACTTGTGCATCTGATTTCTATAATTCATTAAATAGATTGATAGCTCCTAGGTGCAGGGACTATGTCTCCTTCAAAGTTCTATGCACTATGAAATACACTGGTGTTAAGTAAACTAGAATATTGGATTTGTCATATTGGATTAGACCAACAGCCCATCTACTTCAGTATCTGACAGTACCTTTATTATAGACAGTGCAGGTAATGTTGCTTGTAGTTACTTTCCATTATAAGACCTTGTTAGTTGCTTATAACTATGCCAAACTTTGCCCATTTGGGCTGAGATTTTCTATGCCAGATGCCTGCCTCAAGGTGATTTTTTTTTTAAAGTTTCAGCTAAAACAGTTAAGCTCTTTCCAAGCACAAGTTTAGGGAAAAATACGTTGTTTTGCCCTTGTTAACAAAGCTTTGGCAATCGTTTTGCTGAGGAATGCTAACTCTAGTGTCCAGGATGTGCATTTTCCTGGTCCTGTGAAAATTTGCAAAAATTTGGCTAAGGTATGACCTTCTGAAAAATCTGTTTGCACATGCTCAATGGAGACTTGTTACGAGATTGCAGCCAACTTCTCTGAAGATTCCATTTGCACTGGGCATGCTCCAGCCCCACACAGGCCTTATGAGCCAACAGGACTGCGTATGCACCATCTCCACAGAGTGACTGAGCATGCTGGGGAAAAAATATGTGATCATATAATTAAAGACTGTATCATAATGCGTACATAGGGGGGAGGATGGGGCAAATCAAGGTTGTACAGGCAATCTTAATTCTGAAATTCCCAACTTTTGAGTGCTTGACTTTGCATCTTTCATGTCTTTTTAAGGTAGTTTTTTTTTCAGATGTAATTATCTATATTAAAGCAACCCTTCCAAAGCCCCAACTGAGATCATGATCCCATTGTGCTAGGTACTGTACATATAGTAAGAGACAGTCCTTTCTCCAAAGACCTTAAACAGACAAGACATACTTCCTTTCAGATAATCTTTGTATTATCCTTCCAGTTTTATGAATGGTGGTAGAGCAATTAAGTGACATGTCCAAGGTTGCATAGAAAGTCTGGGGAGAAAATTGAACGCCATTCTCCTGAGTCCTAGTCAGTACCTGAACCACAAGGCTATACTTCCTCTGAGTAGCAGGTGCTTTAGAGGAAGGAGTACAGCTGCTGTGATGGACAATTATGCAAGAACATTCCAATGTGGGATGTTTCTTCTGAATGTAGGCCAATCAGTTTGGCTTGTGCCCCGAAGCATAAATCTTGATATCAATTATAAATGTTTATCCTAACTAGGATAAATGGGGATGGTGCACTTGTTCTGCAGATAAATATCTAATTCTTGCTTGAATCCTACTAAGCAGTTTGTCTGAAAAAATATCTGGAGGCTGTGAGTTCCACATATCAATTACATGTTTGTAAGCAAAGTTTCACTTTGTTAAAATTGTTGCCTTTTGGTTTCATTGAGTGTTGTCTTGTTCTTGTAAGATTATAATATCAGTAATGAAAACAATAGATTCGTACCCGGTGGGGAAGTGGGGCTGTTGATGGAATGAAGAGAAATCAAGCAGTTCAAGTTGCATTCACTGACAGGAGAGTTTTGCTAGGCCCACAATGTACTTCTAACCCAAAGGTGAGAGAGAGAGAGTGTGTGTGTGTGTGTGTGGTTTTTTTTTTTGTTTTTTGTTTTTTTTTTTACAGGTCCCAATCTAGGTCTGACCTGCAGAGGATATGTGTATATTACAGTTGGCTCTTTAGTTGTAGCAACTCATGTTTTTGTCTCTTGAGGTCCCTGGTTGAATCCTCAGTGTGGAACCATAGGGTATTGAAAAATCTATAATCCTTAGCAGATCAGAATTTTATCCAAAGATGCAACAGAGAAAAAATGCAGAGAAGAGTGAAACAGGAGAGGTAGGTGAGGCTATTGTGTTGGTGAGAGGTGGCAGAGGGGCTATGGAAGAAGCTGCATGGGGCAGTGAGTAAGGTGGCACAGTGAAGTTGAGTGAGGCCGTATCAGGGCAGAGAAAGAATGAATTAACGTAAGTGTCAGGCAGAGTGGCAATAAAACATATTCTTAGTCTGAGTCGATCTAAGAGTTACCTGGAAGCTTTGTTGGTAATTGATGGGCCTCAAACAATAAGTTGAACCAGTTTGTTGGAAGTGAGAAGTCAGAGCCTCCTGGATAAGTGACTGTTGTCTGGAGTGAGAATGGGTGTAATTGGGCCTGGACATGTATTAGAAAGTGAGTTCTCACTTAATAGATTCATCATGGTATTTGACATTCCCTTGCTCCTCCTTCTCTCCTCTTAGTCTCATAGGTTTATTATTGCAGTGACAAATGCTGGATTTATCTCTGATAGTGGCTAAGGACATTTTAAAGATCAAAAAAGCAAGAATTTATGAGCTGCTTTCCTTTGAACAGCTTCTATCCACTGCTCCCTTGCACAGTGACACTGGGGACACCATGTGGCCATGGAGAGAACTGCAAAATGTGAAGTTCAGGTGCAGACAGATAAATAGAAGCATGATATGGACATTCACGTATGCAGATGCGCACACGCACACAGAGAGGCCAGTCTGTTTCTCCCCTAATCCATTTCACTCCCAGGCCGATTTACCACATGGTATGGTCATTAACAACCAAGCTCTACATCTGCCACTACCCACAGTAAAAGGAACTACATTGAAGTCACTATAGAAGTGCTTGCTAACACCAGGGATGAATTAGGCCCATAGAGTGAAGCTGGGGCTATAGCAAGGGTGACCAAACTTAGTGAGCCTGCAAGCCACATAAAACAATTTAAAGAAGTTCAAGAGCCAGGGTGCCTCTCCTGGGGCTCGGGGCTTCTGCCCCATGGGAGGTACCTGCTGGAGCTCGGGGCTTCAGCCTCGCTCCTGCTTGAAACCCTGAACCCCAGCAGGTGTGCCCCATGGGGCTGAAGCCTCAAGATCCTCCTCCCTGCTGGGCAGAAGCCCTCACCCTGCTGCAAGGCAGAGATCCCAAGCTCCGCCCACCAAGTCTGGTAAGTGAAGAATGGAGCGGGGGTGGGCTCTGTGAGCTGCACTTTAACTGTAAAAGTTAAACTCCTGAGCCACAGTTTGGCCAGACCTGGCCTATAGAGTCACAGGCATAGCCTCTCTTCCCATCCCAGTCCCAGAGCTCAGCTCTCTCAATGCAGAGAGGATGAGCTGCGTGTTGAGCTTCGTGAGAAACAAAAAATAGTGTTGCTCCAGGAATGTATTTAAATTCTACACAATAGCTCCCTGGAGTGAATTCCTGAGGAGGACAAGAAATACCTTAGGGTATGGCTACACTTGCAGCTGTACAGCGATGCCGCGGGAGCGCTCCCGCGGCAGCGCTTTGACGTACGAGTGTGGACGCAGCACACGAGAGCTCTCCCAGCGCTGCAGGTACTCCACCTCCCTGTGGGGATTAGCTTGCAGCTCTGGGAGCCATGCTCCCAGCGCCTGGGCACTGTTTACACTGTCGCTTTGCAGCACTATAACTTTCTGTGCTCAGGGGTGTGTTTTTTCACACTCTTGAGTGAGAAAGTTGCAGCGCTGTAAAGCGCCAGTGTAGCCAAGGCCTTAGTCTGTGTTCCTCCTATGAGACAATACTGCATCCGAGGACTTAAAAGCAGCCTGGTTAATGCTGGTGAAAATTGCTTCCCATTGCAAAACAATGAAACCTGGAGAACAGCACAGTTAAGGGCTGAAGCTGGCTAACAGGTTTCAGCATTCTTCTTCGAGTGATTGCTCACATCCATTCCAGGTAGGTGTGCGCGCCGCGCATGCACGTTCGTCGGAAACTTTTTACCCTAGCAACTCCAGTGGGCCGGCAGGTCGCCCCCTGGAGTGGCGCCGCCATGGCGCCCAATATATATCCCTGCCGGCCCGCCCGCTCCTCAGTTCCTTCTTACCGCCGTGTCGGTCGTTGGAACTGTGGAGCGCGGCATAGCTGTCCTCCACGTCCCTAGCTCTCCTAGTTATCTATCGTTATCTATCGTTATCTCTAGTTCCATTATAGTTGTTAATTAGTTTGTTAAGTTGATAGTTAAGTTAATTAGTTGTAAAGTACTTCTTCGCCGGGGGCTTAGCCCTTCCCGGCACCCGGCACCGGGCTCATGCCTGGTTCGCCGGGCTTCAAGCAGTGTGCGGCCTGCAAGAAGCCCATGCCTACCAGCGATCCCCACGAAGCGTGCCTCAAGTGCCTCGGGGAATCGCACAGATCCGACAAGTGCCGCATCTGTAAGGCCTTTAAGCCGAGGACAAAGAAGGAGAGGGATCAAAGGCTCCGAACTCTCCTAATGGAGGCGGCACTTGACCCGACGGCTTCGCAGGCCGTGGTATCGGCACCGGCACCGGATCGCTCCGGCACCGAGAAGACTCCTCGGCACCGACCCTCTCCGGCACTGGAGCCAGAGCCAAGGCCGTCGAAGTCTAATACTCCGGCCAGGCAGACCCGGCTAGAGCGCCCGGCCTCGACATCGGCCGCGGCGCCGCCGGCACCGTCAGCACCGTTGACTCCGGGCCCGGCGGGTCCGTTGAGTCCGGTGCCGCCGAGCTCCCCCATGAGATCTGGGGTTGAGATAGTGGTCCCATCCACACCGGAGACCTTCGCCTCGGCTCGGGACCTTATTGCCCTGACTGAGCCCACTCGGCTGCCACCCCCGGTACCTCCGGTGCGGGTTGTGTCCAGAGGCAAGCCCATGATGTCGGCACCGCCCAGAGACAGTCGTTCCCGATCCAGGTCCCGACGTCTTGGGCGCTCCAGATCCCGACGCCGCTCGCAGTCCCGGCACCGCTCCCCTCAGCGGTACCGGTCGCACTCGCGGCACCGGTCGGCATCGAGACGGTCGCGGTCAGGCTCCAGTCGACACCGGCACCGCGACTCCAGGAGCAGGTCCCGACGCTACTCGCCGCACCGGTCGACCTCCCGGCACCGAGCTGGTGGCAGGTCCCGGTCCCGGTCTCGCTCGACCTCCCGGCACCGAGCTGGTGGCAGGTCCCGGTCGACCTCCCGGCACCGAGCTGGTAGCAGGTCCCGGCACCGAAGCGGCGCCCGGCACCGAAGCGGCGCCCGGCACCGATCAGGATCACGGCACCGTGACAAATCCCGGTCCCGGTCCCGATCCCGGCACCGATATGACTCCCGGCACAGGTCCCCGGCACCGAGACGATCCTCCGTGCCGGCCCGCGCAGACCCGTACCATCCAGGGTCGGCCCCACCGTGGCCCTCGAGACAGCCGTCCGTATCCTCCCAGACGGACAGCGGCTATGCGCTGGGCACCGACCGGCAGGCGGCGCTGTTTGGTGATCCGCCGCTGCAGGACCAAGGCCCACAACAGTGGGGATTCTGGACACCCTGGGCGTACCATCAGGCCCAGGGCCCCCAGCAGCTCCCTGCTAGGCCGGCGACTGCGGAGCGTAGGGCCCCGGAAGCCTCGTTGTCTCGCCCCCCTCCCTCCCCGGAAGGGGAGGAAGGGTCCAAGCAGCAGGACTCCGCTGTGGCTCCGGAGGCAGAGGCGAAGGCTGAGGAAGACCCTCAGTTAGACACTCTCGTGCCGGGGGTCTCATCATCCTCCTCCCCGGATGAGGCGGTGGCGGGTACCTCCTCCAACAGTCCCCCCCCCGCTGGATCTCAGGGCGCACCAAGACCTCCTCAGGCGATTGGCTCGAAATCTGAGTCTGCAGGCGGAGGAGGTCTCGGAGATAGAGGATCCAATTGTAACCATCCTCTCTTCTGATGCTCCCACCAGGGTCGCCCTGCCCTTTATACGAACCATCCAGGCCAACGCCAACACCATCTGGCAGTCTCCGGCCTCCATCCCTCCGACAGCAAAAGGCGTCGAGAGGAAGTACATGGCCCCTTCTAGGGGATACGAATATCTCCATGTACACCCGACTCCGTGTTCACTGGTGGTTCAATCAGTGAACGATAGGGAGCGTCATGGCCAGGAGGCTCCAGCCCCCAAATCAAGAGAGGCCAGGCGGATGGACCTCCTTGGCCGTAAGGTGTATTCGGCTGGGGCGCTGCAGCTCAGGGTCTCCAACCAGCAGGCCCTGCTGAGCAGATATGCCTTTGATTCCTGGGTGGCAGTGGACAAATTTAAGGAGCTGCTGCCACAGGATGCTCGCCAAGAGTTTACGGCCATCTTGGACGAAGGCAAGAAGGTCGCACGCACGGCCTTGCAAGCCTCCTTGGACGCTGCGGACTCGGCTGCCCGTACCCTTGCGTCAGGAGTTACGATGCGTCGCATCTCCTGGCTGCAGGTTTCCGGCCTTCCGCCGGAGCTCCAGCATACTATACAGGACCTTCCTTTCGAAGGCCAGGGCCTGTTTTCTGACAAAACAGACCCCAGACTCAAGAGTCTGAAAGATAACCGAGTCGTTATGCGGTCCCTCGGGATGCACACTCCCGTGACGCAGCGTAGACCCTTCCGGCCACAACAACAACAACAACAACAACGCAGGCCGTTTTCCCAGTTCCGCCAGCGGCAGGACCTTTACAGGCGCCGCGGCAGGAACGGGAGGCGCAGGCAGTCGGGGAACCAAGGGGGGCAGAACCAAGGCTCCTCAAAACCCCCGCCTGGTCCTAAGCCTTCATTTTGAAGGTGCGCTCGAGGGCGCAGTAACAGTTTCCCCTATGGATCCTTCCCCCCCCGTTTTCCAACCGCCTTTCGTTTTTCCTCCCGGCGTGGTCCCAAATAACATCGGACCGCTGGGTCTTAAGCGTGGTGCAGACGGGATACCGCCTGCAGTTTGTTTCGTTTCCTCCTTCCCGCCCTCCTTCCTCGTCCCTCTTCAGGGACCCCTCTCACGAGCAATTCCTTCGGCAGGAGGTGCAGACGCTCCTCAGCAAAGGAGCTATAGAGGCGGTTCCGGAAAACGAGAAAGGCAAGGGGTTTTATTCCCGCTACTTTCTGATCCCCAAGGCCAAGGGGGGCCTCAGGCCTATCCTCGACCTGTGAGAGCTCAACAAATACCTCGTGAAGTTGAAGTTCCGCATGGTATCCCTGGGGACCATTATTCCATCCCTGGATCCGGGAGACTGGTACGCCGCCCTCGACATGCAGGACGCGTATTTCCACATTGCCATTTGGCCGCGCCACAGACGCTTTCTCCGCTTCGTTGTGGGGGCTCTTCATTATCAATTTGCTGTCCTCCCGTTCGGCCTGTCCACGGCCCCGAGGGTGTTTACAAAATGCATGGCAGTTGTCGTGGCGCATCTTCGGCGCAACCGTGTCCACGTGTTCCCTTATCTGGACGATTGGTTGATTCGGGGCACGTCGGAACAGCAGGTGAACAGCCATGTCCGCGTGATCACCGGCATGTTTGCGAGTCTGGGCCTCTTGATAAACACAGACAAGTCCACCCTGAGGCCCACTCAGAAGGTGGAATTTATCGGGGCCGTCCTGGACGCCACTGTGGGCAGGGCCTCGCTGCCTCTGCAGCGGTTCCAGACCATGGCGGCGATCGTTCAACGCTTGCGGTCAGCCCCGTTGACGTCAGTGAGGACATGTCTAACCCTGTTAGGCCACATGGCGGCGTGCACCTTTGTGACCGACTACGCTCGGCTCCGCATGAGGCCTCTCCAGCTGTGGCTTATCAGTCATTACAGGCCGGCAAGGCAACCATTAGACATGTTAATCACAATCCCCCAGAAGGTCTTAGATTCCCTCGGCTGGTGGTTGGACCAGTCCGTATTGTGTGCGGGTCTTCCCTTTCACCCGTCTCAGCCCTCGGTATCCCTGACAACGGATGCCTCAGATCTAGGCTGGGGGGCCCACCTAGGGACCCTGCGGACGCAGGGCCTGTGGTCCCAGGAGGAGGTGGGGCTACACATCAACATGAGGGAGTTGAGAGCGGTCCGCCTTGCTTGCCAAACGTTTTGTCATCAGCTTCAGGGTCGTTGTGTAGCCGTGTTCACGGACAACACGACGACCATGTATTATATCAACAAGCAGGGCGGCACCAGGTCCTCCTCCCTGTGCCTCGAGGCGATACGACTCTGGGACTTTTGCGTAGCCCACTCCATTCACCTCAGGGCTTCCTTCCTTCCCGGAGTACGGAACACGCTGGCGGATCGATTGAGCAGATCCTTCCTGTCACACGAGTGGTCCCTTCGCCCGGACGTCGCTCTCTCCATTTTCCGGAGGTGGGGTTATCCCCGGGTGGACCTCTTTGCGTCCAAGGGGAACAGGAAGTGCCAAGCGTTCTGCTCCTTTCAGGGCAGGGAGCCGGGGTCGATAGCGGATGCCTTCCTCATCCAGTGGTCGACCCACCTGTACTATGCGTTTCCTCCGTTCCCTCTGGTTCACAAGGTCCTCCTGAAGGTGCGCAGAGACAGGGCTCGTGTGATCATGGTGGCCCCGGCATGGCCCAGACAGCACTGGTACACCATGCTGCTGGACTTGGCCGTAGCCGACCCAGTTCCCCTGCCCCTTCATCCGGACCTGATTACCCAGGACCACGGGTCTCTCTGTCACCCAGACCTGCAGTCGCTGCACCTAGCGGCATGGCTCCTGCGTGGCTAACTGGTTCCGAGCTGCGCTGCTCCACGCCTGTGAGAGAGGTGCTCTTGAGCAGCAGGAAACCGTCCACAAGAGCCACATATTCGGCGAAATGGAAACGCTTCTCCTGTTGGTGCGTAGAGAGAAATCTCCGCCCTATGGAAGTTTCGGTAACCGAAATCTTAGACTATGTTTGGTCCCTCAAAGAGCAAGGTCTGGCCTTATCGTCGTTGCGAGTCCATCTAGCAGCTATCTCCACCTTTCACCCGGGTGCGGACGGTCGCTCCGTTTTTTCTCACCCGACGGTGTCGAGATTCCTTAAAGGGCTGGAACGGTTATTCCCTAACGTCCGTCCCCCTGCTCCAACCTGGGATCTTAACCTGGTGTTGTCCCGGCTCATGGGGCCCCCCTTTGAGCCGTTAGCTACTTGCTCCCTGCTTTACCTCTCTTGGAAGGCTGCCTTTCTAGTAGCTATCACCTCAGCTAGACGGGTGTCGGAACTCCGAGCCCTTGTGGTAGACCCCCCATATACGGTCTTCCACAAAGACAAGGTGCAGCTTAGACCACACCCTGCCTTTCTACCCAAGGTGGTCTCAGCCTTCCACGTCAACCAAGAGATTTTCCTCCCGGTTTTTTTCCCAAAACCTCACTCCTCAGGCAGGGAGCAGCAGCTCCACTCGCTGGATGTCCGTAGAGCTCTCGCGTTCTACATAGAGAGGACCAAACCCTTCCGCAAATCCCCCCAGCTTTTCGTGGCGGTAGCGGACCGTATGAAAGGGCTTCCTATCTCCTCCCAGAGGTTATCCTCGTGGGTTACGTCCTGTATCAGGACCTGTTATGACTTGGCCCATGTCCCTACGGGCCGTGTGACTGCGCATTCTACCAGGGCGCAGGCGTCGTCGCTGGCTTTCCTTGCCCATGTGCCCATCCAGGAAATCTGTCGGGCAGCGACCTGGTCATCGGTCCACACCTTTGCTTCCCACTACGCCCTGGTACAGCAGTCGAGAGAGGATGCGGCCTTCGGAACTGCAGTGCTCCATGCCGCGACTTCTCACTCCGACCCCACCGCCTAGGTATGGCTTGGGAGTCACCTACCTGGAATGGATGTGAGCAATCACTCGAAGAAGAAAAGACGGTTACTCACCTTTGTAACTGTTGTTCTTCGAGATGTGTTGCTCACATCCATTCCACACCCGCCCTCCTTCCCCACTGTCGGAGTAGCCGGCAAGAAGGAACTGAGGAGCGGGCGGGCCGGCAGGGATATATATTGGGCGCCATGGCGGCGCCACTCCAGGGGGCGACCTGCCGGCCCACTGGAGTTGCTAGGGTAAAAAGTTTCCGACGAACGTGCACGCGCGGCGCGCACACCTACCTGGAATGGATGTGAGCAACACATCTCGAAGAACAACAGTTACAAAGGTGAGTAACCGTCTTTTTTACCGTGTGTGTTTGTTTTTATGTGGCACGTTCACTTTGAACTTTCACTTTATTTAATAATTGAAACACTGTCTTAAGGCTTTTTCTCACTAAAAGTTGATGGTACCTCTACTCAGCATTTAACTCCAGGTTAATGAAGGTTTTTTTGCTTGGTAATCTAGCACAAAGTTGGCTGCCTATGCTCAGCAGCAGACAAGGACTGGAGTGTACAAGGGTATGTCTACACTACGAAATTAGGTCGATTTTATAGAAGTCGATTTTTAGAAATCAATTTTATACAGTCAACTGCGTATGTCCACACTAAGTTGGTGGAGTGCATCCTCACTACCTTGGCTAGCATTGACTGACAGAGCGGTGCACTGTGGGTAGCTATCCCACAGTTTCCGCAGTCTCCGCTGTCTATTATAATTCTGGGTTAAGCTCCCAGTGCCTGACGGGGCAAAAACATTGTCACAGGTGGTTTTGAGTATATGTCGTCAGTCGCCCCTCTATCTGTGAAAGCAATGGCAGATAATCATTTTGCGCCTTTTTTCTGCGCAGACACCATACCACAGCAAGTGTGCAGTCCGCTCAGCTCACTGACACCGCCGCTGTTGTGTCCTGGGTGCTGCTAGCAGCAGACGGTGCAATAGTAATGCTGACCGTCGTCATACACTGCTTCCACTGCAACTCTGCTCTGCTGATATTGCCTTGACAGTGAATTTCTCCATGTTGTCTGTCATGGGCTTCCGGGTACTCGGGAAATGTGTGCTGTGCTAATCATTGTCCTCCACCGCTTCCGCTGCAACTCTGGTCTCCTGGTACCATGAATCCACCTCGCAGGTCCTCCCATCGTCTGGTATAAATATCTTTTCTCGTGGCATCCGTCATCATCCACCAATTCCGCTGCAGCTCTGATTTCCTGCTCTCCTTCAGACACCATACAACAGAAAGCATGGAGCCCACTAAGCTCACTGCTGCTGTTGTGAGCATTGTAAACACCTTGCGCATTATCCTGAAGTATGTGCAGAACCAGAACTTGCAAAAGCAGGCGAGGAGGCAACGGCAGCGCAGTCACAATAGTGATGAAGACATGGACATAGACTTCTCTCAAAGCATGGGCCCTGGCAATTTGGACATCATGGTGGTAATGGGGCAGGTTCATGCCGTGGAACGCCGATTCTGGGCCCGGGAAACAAGCACAGACTGGTGGGACCGCATAGTGTTTCAGGTCTGGGATGATTCCCTGTGGCTGCCAAACTTTCGCATGCGTAAGGGCACTTTCATGGAATTTTGTGACTTGCTTTCCCCTGCCCTGAAGTGCAAGAATACCAAGATGAGAGCAGCCCTCACAGTTCACAAGCGAGTGGCAATAGCCCTCTGGAAGCTTGCAATGCCAGACAGCTACCAGTCAGTCGATAATCAGTTTGGAGTGGGTAAATCTACTGTGGGGGCTGCTGTGATCCAAGTAGCCAATGCAATCGCTGAGCTGCTGCTATTAAGGGTAGTGACTCTGGGAAATGTGCAGCTCATAGTGGATGGCTTTGCTGCAATGGGATTCCCTAACTGTGATGAGGCAATAGACGGAACCCATATCCCTATCTTGGGACTGCAGCACCTTGGTGGCCAGTACATAAACCATAAGGGGTACTTTTCAATGGTGTTGCAAGCACCGGTGGATCACAAGGGACGTTTCACCAACATCAATGTGGGATGGCCAGGAAAGGTACATGATGCTCGCGTCTTCAGGAACTCTGGTCTGTTTGAACAGCTGCAGGAAGGGACTTACTTTCCAGACCAGAAAATAACTGTGGGGGATGTTGAAATGCCTATAGTTATCCTTGGGGACCCAGCCTACCCTTTAATGCCATGGCTCATGAAGCCATACACAGGTACCCTGGACAGCAGTAAGGCGCTGTTCAACTGAGCAAGTGCAGAATGGTGGTAGAATGTGCATTTGGATGTTTAAAAGCTCCCTGGTGCAGTTTACTGACTTGGATAGATCTCAGCGAAACCAATATTCCAATTGTTGTTATTGCCACTTGCTGCTCCACAATAGTAGGTGCATCTAAGTTGAGTGTGCTGTCCAGAGCAGTCACAATGGAGCACTCTGGGATAGCTCCTGGAGGCCAATACTGTTGAATTGCATTCACACTACCCCAAATTCGACACAGCGATGTCGATTTCAGCGCTAATCTCCTCGTCAGGGGGGAGTACAGAAATCTATTTTAAGAGCTGTTTAAGTCGACAAAAATGGCTTCATCGTGTGGACGGGTGCAGGGTTAAATTGATCTAATGCTGCTAAATTCGACCTAAACTCGCAGTGTAGACCAGGGCCAAGAGCAAGAATAAGATGCATTCACATTGCTATGTATGGCCCTGCACTAGCATTGCAGAGGATACTGCAGGTCAAGCTTTATGGTTCACTGGCAGAGCTATGTGGGAGCTCAGGATTGCAAAAGCACAAAGTGTTGTAGGTCAGAATGAAGGTTCATTGACAAATCTGTGGGGAGCTCAGGACTGGAACACCTAAGTGTTCTGCAGGGCAGGAGAGAGGAGCATTGGCAGAGCTGTGTGGGGAGCCCAGGGCTGGAATAGCTCCTTTTGTATAATAGAGGGCCTGATCTTCAAGTAGATGTAACCATGTGTTCCATATGGGTGTGTGTGCACACCGGAGCCAGTACCCGTCGGGGCAGTGCTCACACCATGCAGCCATAGCCCCTCCCCTGGTTGTATAAGGGCGGCACTGCTTTGACCTCTCTCATTTCCTTTTCATCACCTGTGGCTAGAGTCAGAGCTCGGTGTGTTGTCTTCACCTCATGTTTTCACTCAGATTTTTGAGATCTCTTCTTGGATATACTAATAGTAGTACCTTAGGTGAGGCTTAAGTCCTAGTTTAGTGTTAGCAGAGTAGTTGGCTGCCCTTTGTGATGCCCTCACTGGGGTTCAAGCACTGTCCATCATGTAGGGGGGACCACCCCAACAGCGACCCCCCCGTGAGGTGCTCGTCATGTCTGGGTGAGGGACACATTAAAGAGAGGTGCTCCATCTGCAAGTCATTCATCAAGAGGACTCAGGTGATGAGAGACTTGCAGCTGAAGTAGCACCTTCTGCAGAAGACAACCATAACGTTGCTCTGCAAGGACTCCCTTGCAAGTCCTGGTGTAGGGGGCATGCTGGGGATGGGGCCACGGCGTACAGCATTGCAGAGATTGTAGGCCGTGCTGTGGCCCATAGGACAGCCTCAGGGAGGCTGCTGTAACTTGGATGGGCCCCAAGCCAATATCCCCTCTCCCTGGGCTGCAAATTCTCTGTTCTGATGTTTTGTCTAGTCCATTCTGAAGGCAAGCAATGTGTTCTTAAGAAGTATGCGTATGACCCTCAAGGCATACATCTCATTCATAAATCCACCGTAGCCTGTGCTTGTATAGCATCCGAGCCTATGACCCAATCAACCATCACTTTGTCTGCATGTGGTGTGGAGCCCCAGGAACAGCAACGTCCTGTGAATTTCCTCATAAACCCAGGAGAAAGGCCAACACTGATCATGTTTTTTGTTAACTTGGCAGAGCCAACTGTCAAAGTTAGAATCAGGACACACAATTTGTCAGACCACTCTGTTTTATTAGCGCAGCGCTCCGCCAATAACACCCAGATAATGTGAGCCCCATGCAAGGCACAAACTATCTTATTTATACAGATAAAAGAGCGGGAATTAGACAAAGGGACAAAGAAAGCAAAACTGTAAAATTTACCTGGGGCACAGCATGCATATCCTACTTCCTTACTAACTCTTATCGATTTGAGGCTAATACTTCACCAATTGCCCTTAAACGGTGCAATTGTTCTATGTTAATGTCTGTATTCCTGACACCTGGATTGCAGCATTCCAACAGTTTTGCTTAAAGATACAGACAGTATTTCTTTAATCCTTTCTATTCTCACAATATAATTCATTCTACTTTCACAATTCCTCCTTTTGGTCAAGCGCACGCCATGACCAACAATTACTGGGTTCCACAAAATAACCATTTCTTATCTCTTTGTTTATTAGTGATATTCAAAATCATCATATTAGCACTCTGTTTTGGGGCAGTCATCTGGGTGACACAATTCTGGATACAACAGGAGATTAACTGAAAGCATACAAAAATCACTAAGATTCCAAACAAGATAGTTAGGGCTCTCTGAAACTACCAGTTTCCTATGCCAGAGAAATTGAACAGGTTACTTAGCCACTTCCATAAAGAACTTGACTCTTCATGGGGAAGATATGCGATTTGTTCTAAATGGCTAGCGTGATCTATTACCTCATTGGTATCGTCAGGTATAAACAGACAACATTGTTTTCCAATGAGAGCACAGATCCCTCCTTTGGCCGCCAGCACTATGTCTAATGCCTGACGGTTTTGGAGGGCCACCTGTCAGATCGCCCCTTTTTCTTTGGCCAGGGTTTTTAAACTTTCTCTGGTTTCGTTTGCCATTATTTCAACTACTGCTTGTAACCTTAGGAGCCTCTTTGCCTGGTGTATTGCTCCCCCAAGTGGGATAAAGGAACTGCCAACAGCCTCTTCCCAGGTGTCATTACTGTTCCATATCGTGTTAAATGGACATAGTCCTCCAGTGAGGTCTGGGGAATTGAGTGGGATAGCCAGGACAGGAACACCAGTTTGAGAGTGGGCTGGGATGTGGCTGCAGACCCAGCATTTAGAAATAATAAGGGTCTGAGCTATCCACACTTGCTGCTGGATAAAAGAATTGTCATTGTGGACTCCGCAGACCTTAAGACACCAGCAGCCGAAGAACAGGCACCACCAGAGGCGCATGTTGGAGGCAGGGCCCTTCTGGTTCTGACAACCTCAACTGAGGGAACTGCAGTCACAGTTTTATGTCCACCAGGCAGCAGGAGGCGCTAGGCTCACTACTGCTTCTTCTTGGGCCTTGCTTTATGTAGTCATCTGCTTCTGGCAACCCTTACGAGAGCGTAGATTGTAAGGTATTGCAGGCTGTTCCTCTACGTCTTCTGCTGGAGTCACAATTGACTCTGTGTGGTCCTGAGGTGATGATTGGTTCACTGGGGCTGGTGCACTTTTACACGGCAAAGCGTGTATCCACTCTGAGATGCCAGACAGTTTAACAGCCGTCCCTTGACTCTGGCTGTAACAATGGCCTTCACACCTTATCTTTTCCTGATGCATACATTCCTCATTCACACAAATAGATTGAGAATACAAAGAGTAGTATTTTATATTGAACAAAAATGCATTGCAAATTAAACCTTGCTAAGTTTTACAATTGATAACTAAGACAATTTACATTGAGACCCAGGCCTTCAATGTTTCTCTAATTTATTTAACATAGACACAATAGAGAATCCTGTCTCTTACTACCTAAGGCCATGTCTACATCTAAAATTTTGCAGCGCTGGTTGTTACAGCTGTATTAGTACAGCTGTATAGGGCCAGCGCTGCAGAGTGGCCACACTTACAGCAACCAGCGCTGCAAGTGGTGTTAGATGTGGCCACACTGCAGCGCTGTTGGGCGGCTTCAAGGGGGGTTCCGGGACCGAGAGAGCAAACCGGGAAAGGAAACCAGCTTCGCTGCGGTTTGCTCTCTCGGTCCCGGAGCCACCCAGCAAACCGCAGGGAAGGAGACCTGCTTGCTCGGGGTTCCGGGACCGAGAGAGCAAACCGGGAAAGGAGACCAGCTTCGCCGCGGTTTGCTCTCGCGTTCCCGGAGCCACCCAGCAAACCGCAGGGAAGGAGACCTGCTTGCTCGGGGTTCCGGGACCGAGAGAGCAAACCGGGAAAGGAGACCAGCTTCGCCGCGGTTTGCTCTCGCGTTCCCGGAGCCACCCAGCAAACCGCAGGGAAGGAGACCTGCTTGCTCGGGGTTCCGGGACCGAGAGAGCAAACCGGGAACGCCGCGGTTTGCTCTCTCGGTCCCGGAGCCACCCAGCAAACCGCAGGGAAGGAGACCTGCTTGCTCGGGGTTCCGGGACCGAGAGAGCAAACCGGGAAAGGAAACCAGCTTCGCCGCGGTTTGCTCTCTCGGTCCCGGAACCCCGAGCAAGCAGGTCTCCTTCCCTGCGGTTTGCTGGGTGGCTCCGGGACCGAGAGAGCAAACCGCGGCGGTCCCGGTTTGCTCTCTCGGTCCCGGAACCCCGAGCAAGCAGGTCTCCTTCCCTGCGGTTTGCTGGGTGGCTCCGGGACCGAGAGAGCACACCGCGGCGTTCCCGGTTTGCTCTCTCGGTCCCGGAACCCCGAGCAAGCAGGTCTCCTTCCCTGCGGTTTGCTGGGTGGCTCCGGGAACGCGAGAGCAAACCGCGGCGAAGCTGGTCTCCTTTCCCGGTTTGCTCTCTCGGTCCCGGAACCCCGAGCAAGCAGGTCTCCTTCCCTGCGGTTTGCTGGGTGGCTCCGGGACCGAGAGAGCAAACCGGGAAAGGAAACCAGCTTGATTACCAGAGGCTTCCTCCTTCCACGGAGGTCAAGAAAAGCGCTGGTAACTGTCTACATTGGCTTACCAGCGCTGGATCACCAGCGCTGGATCCTCTACACCCGAGACAAAACGGGAGTACGGCCAGCGCTGCAAACAGGGAGTTGCAGCGCTGGTGGTGCCCTGCAGATGTGTACACCTTCAAAGTTGCAGCGCTGTAACTCCCTCACCAGCGCTGCAATTTTCTGATGTAGACAAGCCCTAAATCTTAAAACAAAGAGTTAGAGAGGGCCCAATTTGTAATGCATATGGGAAAACAGAATCTTATAGTCCCAGGGGGTCATTTCTTTCTGGTATTTTAAAAAAGGTGGCTAGCAGGATGAAATCAAATTATACTTTAATTCTTATGGGACATTATAAAATCCTGCTCCTACATATCCCCCTTTTGACACTAAGATTATTAATCGCCAGTGTCACTTCTTATTTAGTCCACATAATAGAAAATACTGGGAGGTGATTTGGGCCTGTGGCTTTAGCTTTACATACATTTGTTTTATTTACCAGCACATTGTAAACATTTCAATTACACACATACAATTTAAAACCAAAAACAATTAGGGGTAGTAACATTAGTATGCCAGTAGTTGTGGGAGACCATCCAGAAAATATGTTATACCAATGGTACGCTGTTATTCTTTTTTGCAGTGGCAATTCTTAACATGTCCCATTTTGCATGTATAATATGAATAACCCAGTTTTCCACATTTTTTTTTTAATTTTTATTTTTTAGGAACCATGTTACTTTTTACCTTTTAAACAGATGATTGGTAACTGTTTGCCATTTAATGCCAAGCTTGATAGAGAACTCAGCTAAATCAGTGCTTACAGTAAGCTGAGACTCTTGTTGTTGTTGTGGCAAATAGTAAATGTGATTATTGGTAAACACAGTACTTACATTACATTTACATTTGTCTTCTGGTGGGTTGCTAACACTTTTTAAACACTTTTCCCCAAGAATTAACACATACACATAGCCCATTATACAGTACTCTGGATTATCTGAAAGACAAAAAGAACAATTTTCTACTCCTTTTGGGGTGGCATTGATTATTGCTTATAGATTCCATTCTTTTACAAATACCCTTCCTGACTGCAGGCAAAATAGAGGAATTACCCCATATTTTCCTGTGGTTTTTTTTTTTCTATAGGCAGGCCAGGTTTTAATGGCTTTTACATTTTAAGGGTTATGCAGAAATTATTGCACTGTTTAGTTATTAAATTCATGAGATGGTGTACCTCAAGTTTTTCCTCTTATATAGCAGACCAAGTTTGTAATGTTTTTCCTGCTGTGTTAAGCTTTAAGTTTATTCACAGGTAATAGCTGAGAATCGTCATTACCATATTACTTTAAAGGATTTTTCCAAAAATCATACACACTAGAAGTTGTTGCAGGGGTACTTACTAACATTAAAGTTATTTTAATATTTAATATTAAACAGTAACATTAGCATCAAATCTATTAAAGGTATCTTGTTATATCATGCCTTTTATGTAGGCAGTTTGTTTGCTGACCAGGTATGTTTTTTATTTGCAGCTTCTTTTGTGCTGGCAGTTCTTACCTTTCTTTATCAGTTAGTAATTTGCATCAACACAGGCTAGGCTTTTGGATTCAAAGCCATCAGCAGAGCTCAGAGACTCTCTGTCTTAACACACAGGGATCTGAAAAAGAAAACACAGCCTATTGTGGCTCTTCTTGGAGCCCTAATAGGATTTTAATTCAGCAGCATGTTTCATTTGCATTTTTTTTTACATCCCTTTCTACAATATACACTGCACATGTCCTAGGGAAAATGCACATTCTTTCTATACTATAACTTTTCAAAAACATTAGCCATATTAATTTTTACATAAGGTATAACTGTTTGTTTTGTTTTTACAGAGTTTTCATGTACTTTTATTAAAGTGACAGTCTGATTACACAGAGTCATTTTAAGGCTCAGTGTTTTTAACATTGCTTTTTGTTTTGTGCACCTCACCTCTGCTGTTGCTTCAGAGGGTCACTGTTAATTTTTTATTCTTTTATTACAGCTCTTATCTGCTATTGTTACAAAAAAAAACAAACCAAACAAACAAACAGACATTCTCCTGATTTTGACTGCCCTATTGCAGCCATGAGTTGGTCTTTATTTAAAAACATTTTAATTTTTGTAAAGAATCAAGTTAAATGCTAAATCCCAAAGCCAAACAACACTAATTACCTGTGTCTTGCAAAAAGGTCGGTCAGTTTTGCAACTTTTAATTAAAGAGTCAAATGAATTTTTAGTGGCATTAAAAACAAAAACAAAATCAATTTATTTTACACCTACAAAACAGGAGTTTTACAAACCAGATGTGTTGGTTTAGATTCTTAGAACTTTACATATTTTCACAGACAAATAGATACATATACATTCTCTTTTCCTTAACATTTTTTTTACACTGCTTTGTTTTTGTATAGCTGTATATATATATGGATTATTTACAGGCACTCTTCTGGAAAAGGTCCCATTTTCCCTTCAGAATGGCTGCAAAGAAACCAAGAATTCTCTCTCTTTAACATGGTCCTTTTTAACATTTTCCACAAAGTTTTAACTGCTTAATTCTCTTCAGCCTCTGTAGAGTTAACTTTTCACTCTCTTTTCTTAAATCACTTGTTTATGTTCCAAAATGACACCTTTATCACCTCAGATTTCACCCTTTTAAGTATTGTTCCAGGGGTTCATGCCTGCACTTACTACTTTTCTTACTCCTGATACTATTCCCTTAGGGCTTTCAACCTGTTTCTTTATCTGTTGCTTGCCTGCTTGTCTGGGCCCGATCCTGCTTTTTCCAATGAACCGTTTGTGAGTGATATTGTGGTCATTTCACAATTTTGAAAGAAATGTTCAAGGAAAGGGACCAGGAAGGGTGGGGGCTAGTTGAGGAGCTCCCCCCGCCCCCAGCCTTGCTGAATTGGTAGTGGAACACTAAAGAATCAGTTTCTGAGGCAGACAACAAAGGGGAACAGAACAACGGGCTTTTTGTCCTTTTTACAATGAGATGGGAGTATGAAGGGGGTTGGATCGATCCGGGGTTTGGAGAACAGGGTAAAGGGGAGCGCTCAGTCTGGTGATGGGAGAGGAGGCTTTTAATAAAGCTTTTAACTTATTATTTGAATAACTGAGAGGCGAGTTTTGATTTTGTCCACCTATGATTTGCCTCTTCCCACCACTGCATGAAACAATTAACCTCTCCTTTAGCCAATTTAGTTTTAGGCTGGCTGAGTTTGTCCTTTAAGATGTCCACTCAGTCTTTGTTCCAAGATTTTAACAGTGGCCACTGAGTTTTGGGATCCCCCTGAGTTAGCCTAGACCATTTTTCCAGAAATTTACGGGAGTCTAGATTCTTTTTACAGGAGTCTGGACCCATCCTAAATACATAAAATGAGCCGGTGTTCATTTAGGGAACTGTCCCGACTTAGACGTCTGGTTACCCATACAGGAGGATTTCACACACCAATCACACAAGAAGAAAATTTGGGTTCGTCAGAGCGATGCCCAGTGCAACACACAAAAGGAACCCACAGGCTACTGCCTCAGTCGCCCTTGCTTTCACACCAGGGGTTTTACCCAAAGTGCAGTGTGGCTGCGATTGTGCAGATTCCATTCACTCAGACCACGGGGACAGGAAACCCTTAGTCAGCCTATCCCCGGATGGAGACGGCACCCAGACTCAAACACTCCACAAGAGGACAGTCCTCAGTCCGGACAAAATACAGAAATAATTACCTGACCAGATTCCTGATGTCAGATCCCGCGACCCTACCAGAACAGAGTGGGAACCAACAGGTTCGATGGCGTAGACCTCACTGTGGCTGTGCGCCTTTCTGCTCTAGTGGAGGACTGCTCGGGCCAAATGCCCAGTGCCAGCTACCACGGTCATCCTACAAAAACGGTCAGGAATCACACAGCCCCAGTGAAGACGGTTGCCATCTCAGTGGAACCTCCAAATTGTCAAAGTTAGAATCAGGACTCACAATTTGTCAGACCACTCTGTTTTATTAGCGCAGCGCTCCGCCAATAACACCCAGATAATGTGAGCCCCATGCAAGGCACAAACTATCTTATTTATACAGATAAAAGAGCGGGAATTAGACAAAAGGACAAAGAAAGAAAAACTGTAAAATTTACCTGGGGCACAGCATGCATATCCTACTTCCTTACTAATTCTTATCGATTTGAGGCTAATACTTCACCAATTGCCCTTAAATGGTGCAATTGTTCTGTGTGAATGTCTGTATTCCTGACACCTGGATTGCAGCATTCCAACAGTTTTGCTTAAAGATACAGACAGCATTTCTTTAATCCCTTCTATTTTCGCAATATAATTCATTCTACTTTCACACAACTAATGCAGAAGCTAACAAAAATAGGTTGCTTGGTTCAGCTACAAGTGGAAACATGTTTTTCAGAAGTTACTACTTACAGTCTAAGTGGTCACCACAGGAAACCAGAACCCTGTTTAGATCACTTTGGTGGTTAGGTGATAAACCTATCTTTAAAGCTCTCGTGACAACGTGCAGAGACAGAAAATGAAAATTGAAGGTCACCAAATTCCTGAGCATATTTAGAAGTTGCAGTCTCTGCTTCTTCCCTCTGAATGCTTCTCAGAAGCATTCAGGACATCCAGTGATGGAAACTGATAACAGTGTGTTTACACACTGAAAAGGTCCGGCACTATTGAGCTCAGACAAGTTTTTCACTCCAGATAGGTGAGACCATTTCAGAAAAGCTGTTTGGATCACACTAGTGGTCCAACTAGTCCACTATTGTGTGTTTTGACAAAAAACCAAAATGTAGTAATGCCTATGTTCATAAAAACTACCCTGCTAAAACAAAACACTGCACTGCACACACAATTCTCCTCCTGAGGGAAGAGAACAAATCACATGTAACAGATATTAGTCATGTCACTTAATGCACTTCTGGACGGTGCTCATGTACTACGGTGAGCTACAGAGAATAGGCCTGTGCCTGTGCCTGTGCCAGAGAGGCTTCAGGAGAAAGCGCAAGAAACTTTGTATTGCAGAATTGTAGAATAATTTGCACTTAGAGGAAGTTTCTTTCTAACCTGAGACAGTTAGTAGCTAGCTGGTATCCTGATGCATGAGAGTTTTTAATATTCCTTATACATAGTTTTTCCAGACTAATGTAACCATGTATGTTCTCATTATCCATATAAATGTATAATCTTTTTTAGCTCCTGGCTGCAATGATACCTGGTGCCAGTGAGTTACACAGGATAATTAGGTTTTATGTAAAAGAATGTTTGTTCCCTTTTTTTCAGTGTTAACTTGGTCACTTTTTATCATCAAATGTCTATTAGAGAGAGGAGAAATAGGAGCGCACAACTTCTCTACACCAGTCATTATTTTATATACTTCTTATTTATCTCCTGTGTTAGCTATGGGACCTGTACTTGCACCAATTAAAAGCAGTATTTGGCCAAATACTGAGAGGTATTTTTCTGCCTCCTTAATGGATACCTCTGCATTGTGTGTACAGTTGTAAAAATGAGTTTGTGTAGCTTTAAATCTTTTTGTTGTTGTTGTACTAAGGACCACAGATCTGCTACAATGGGTACTTGAACCTGCTTCCAGCTTGAGGGCAAAACCAGACCTGTCAGTCACTGGAAACAGGGGAAGCCTAGCCCTGAAGGTCCTTCCAGTTTTCTCTGACTCCCCAGTGGTTGGTGGCTCAGCCAGGCCTCATAGACTTTAAAGTCAGAAAGGACCATCATGATCGTCTAGTCTGACCTCCTGCACATTGCAGGCCATAGAACTTCACCCCCCACTCCTTTAATAGACCCCTACCTTCTGGCTGAGTTACTGAAGTCCTCAAATCATGGTTTAAAGACTTCAAGTTACAGAGACTCCAGCATTTACACTAGTTTAAACCTGCAAGTGACCCATGTCCCATGCTGCAGAGGAAGGCAAAAAAACTTCAGGGTCTCTGCTAATCTGACCCCGGGGGAAAATGCCTTCCTGATCCCAAATATGGTAATCAATTAGATCCTGAGTATGTGGGTAAAACCCACTAGCCTGATACCCTTGCTCAGAGCTTTTTCTGAGGGAAATTCTAAACTTTTTTCAACTTTCTGACTATCAATTTGGTTCAATGATGTGTGCATCTAATTCCGAGCCATGCTCCAGGGCTTCCTTTGCCTATTCCATCAGCTCTGCTTCCCCTCTGAGGCATCTGCAGCAGCTAGTGCCCCTCCAAGCTTCAGGGAGTGAGTTGGGCCAAGAAAAGGGAGAGCCAAAAGGGAGAGTCTTTGTCTCCGGCTGCCCCCGATCCAGTATTTCCAGCAATCCCCTTTGCATCTCGCCATCTTATCCCTTGGCAGAGATCTAGGTCCGATTGTATATTCTCTGCTCCCTTAGCTGGAGAATGTAGAAGATCAGATTTTTTTTGAAGAGAACTTCCCCATTCAGTTGAGGGAATGCATACCAGAAAGAAAGAGGATAGCATGTACCAGCTGGGGTACAGTGATTGGTTGAGGTCACAGAGCACTGTGCCATCCAAGAATCACCAATCTGTTCTGATGGTAACAATCAACACATCTGATGGGGTTTTCATAACTCACTAGGAAGAACATGATTGGCCCCACCCCATAAACAAATTTTCCTATCCGAGGCAGAGCAAAGTTTCCTATTGCTCTCTCTATTGCCCACCAACGGGGTGATAAACACCAAGGCCAACGTGGCAATTTTGGATTAGCAGAATGGCTCGGACATCCAGAAATCTCTCACTGATTGTAAATTCATTTGGTGGGACGTGAGGTAGTGAATGACCTCTTGCAGATCTGCGGAAAGTCCCTGCTATGTGTCTTCCCCCCTTTTCCGCTGCTCCCCAGGACAATACAAGAGGTAGGAACAAGAGCCTCTGCATTTTAATTTAATTTTAAATGAAGCTTCTTAAACATTTTAAAAATCTTATTTACTTTACATACAACAATAGTTTAGTTATATATTATAGACTTCTAGAAAGAGACCTTCTAAAAATGTTAAAATGTATTACTGGCACGCGAAACCTTAAATCAGAGTGAATAAATGAAGACTCAGCACACCACTTCTGTTGTAGTTCATGATTTATATTACAGTAGTTCCCAAGGCCCCAACCGGGAGCAGGTCCCCTTTGTGCTAGGCACTGTACAAACACAAAGTTGAAAAATAATCACTGCCTCCAAGAGCTTACAGTTTAAATAAGCAAGTCAAAGGATGGGAGGGGAAGGAAAGACAAAATGTGACTGGCCTAATGTCACAGATCAGTTCAGTGGCGGAACGGGAAATAAGATTACTGCTCGATGGCTTGCTGCTTCTCCTTTGGAGTCACACCCCAGAGTCACACCCACAAAAATTGGAGACTTTTTTTTTTTACTTAAAAAAAGATGTTAAAATTCAGGCCCTAAATGAGTTCTACTGAATCTTAAAGCCCTTAGCAGTGTTGGTTGAGGTCATAAGTAGAGACTTCTTCAAGGGTGAGTGTTTTACTATTGGCAACAGGCAACACTCCAGAAGTGGGATATGTTCTCATTCAGTTTGTCAGACCCTGTGTTTTTAGAGATTTATGTGCTGTAACATAGGAAAAGGAAGTTGTCTTAATCTTTGGAAGTCCCTGGCCAGTTTGTGCTGTCTTAGACTGTCAGGATTAAAATGCAGAGTCTGAGCTGTGCTAAGAGCTGGCTAGATCTGAGCTAGCAGCAGCGCTGCTTGTCAGCACTGAGGTGCATTGACAACATTTTGTTAGTGGCCGAGAACTGGAAGAGGAGGAGTGCTGTTGCTCATGCTGTGCAGGGAGCCCAAGATTGGAATGGCAGGGTGTGTGCGCTTGGTGAAGACTGAGGTGCATTGGCAGGGCTGCGTTTTATATGGTACTTTAGATTATAGGCCCAGATTTCCTCTTGCAGTCTGGTCCTTGTACTCTGCTCTGGCAGCAAAAGAGGCTGGAAATTGGCCCCATCTTCCCAGCTGATATTCCCCCCAGTGTGGAGGAATCCTTAGCTTGCATGAAAGCAAGCCTGGTTGGCGCTTACACTCACCACTCCTAGGCACAGTGTGGGGCTAAGAGCAAGAGGAGGTAAAGCCAATGCTGGTGCCTTCCAGCTATTCTCAGATAAACCCTTGGGGTCTGTTGCCAGCACTGGCCTGGAGTTAGCTTGAAGCTGACCTGAGAATCAGGAAGATGTAACTGGATCCTTGGAGGCCCTTCTTTTCCCTGTGCATTTCACAGAAAGTGGGCACAGAAGAGAGACAGGCACATAGTCTCTGCATATAGATGATCAGGCCCACTGAATCAATATGGAATACTTCACTTTGTGAGAAACCATCTCTCCCATAGATTTTGTTGGTGGCTCATTTGCTCAATTCTCTATGTGGCTCTAATGGCTACTGGAAATCCAGGTGCTAGCAAGGAGACTACATGGCTGTTCCTAAGGATGGCCCACCAACAGCCAGCCCTCCAAGCCCTGCACTGTCTTCTAAACTGAGTCTAGCTCCTGAAAACCAAGTAAGCCAGCCAAATTGCTCCACACTCGATGGCTGCAGAAGCAAGTGTACGAAGAGCAGCAGCACGATGATGAAATGTAAAGAAGGGCTCATCATAGTGTGGTTGGAACATTTCCGATGTCACCAGCACATGCTTGTGCTGTCCTCTGAAGTACAAAGAACATTCTGCTTCTACAGAATGACCAGCACACATGCTGCAAGAATATAAGTGTAGAGGGTTGTGGTTATGATACTAAATTTGAAATGATCTTTCCAGTATACCCTCCAATTTTCTATTGCGTGCAACTTCGCCACCCACGTCAAATTACTTTTTGGGCTAAAATTTCTCTCACACAATCTCAATTCGTAGGGGAACCTTTGTGTGGAGAAGTTTCATATGTTAGTTCATCTCTTTTTGAGTTTTCCAAATGTGTGGAGGGGGATGGAGCAGGAGTTGTGGAATTCAGGAAGGTATCCAATGATGTAGTTATCAAATGACGGTTTTTCCTTACTGAGAAAGAATTGTTTTTCGCTAAAAATTTAACCAGAAGTCTCTGCCTCTAAGAATAGCCGGGCTGTCTGTCTGCTGAACTAAGGGAGAAGCTGGTTTTCCCTGTCAGCCGTAGTTCTATTTGAGGTCTGTAAGCAAAAATGTGATGTCTGACCAACTCCTTTTCCTTGGGAGGGTGATCAGTGCTTGGTACATTCCAGGTCCTTTGCTTTGCTGTGTGTCCATTCTGGGCCTCTCCAGCCACCTGGCAGCATTGGGGGAGGGAGGCCACAGCCTCCACTGTGCCGCTGACTTTTTGTTGCCTACTTATCACCTACTCCTGGTACTGCTGCCTTCAGGGTAAGGGTCTCTCTCAAAGATGCCAGCCAATAGATGTCTCCACTAATAGCCCCATTCAGGTAATTTTAAATAAAAAGAGGTTTTATTGGCAACTGTACAGAAGTGGAGTCGGGGAGGGGAGTAGGGAGCTAGATTATCTGCTTCCTTTGTGCTGTTATGGGGTAAAGCTGTGGTAATACAGTGATGAATCAGGTCTAGGGTTGCTGACTGTCTAATCACACAAACCCAAACATCCTTGCCCCAAGGCCCCACCCCTTCCCTGAGGCCCTGCCTCCACTCACTCCATCCTCCCACCCTCACTCACTTTCCCCAGGCTGGGGTAGGGGGTTGGGATGGAGAGGTTCAGATTGTGGGAGGAGGCTCCGGGCTGAGCCTGGGGCAGAGGGTTGGGCTGCAGGAGGGGTTGCGGCTCTGTGAGGGGGCTCAGGTGCAGGAAGAGGCTCAGGGCTGGGTCACGGGCTTGGGGTTCAGGGTCCGGCCAGACGGTGCTGCCGGACTTTTAGCAGCCTAAATTCTCCTGGATTTGCTTAAATAGCCCCCGGGAGATTGAGCCTGATTCCAGAAGACTCCCAGCTAATCTGGGAGGGTGGCAACCTTCATCAGGTCCTAAATCTCAAGGCATCGAAGCTGGTGTGATCTCCATGTCGAGGTGAGTCAGGTGTAAGGAGGTGTCAGTTACACCATCTTAAAGAAGATGTAAATTACACCAACTTAAATTCCCTCTGATTTCTTACTTCACCACTGAATTCAGCCTGTTTAAGCATGCTTTTATGAGCATGAAACCAGAGATGAGTGGTTCTCTCCCAGCAGTGAAGAGACTCACCTTCCTTTCTTTTCAGTCTGTGAATACAGAAAGCAGCAAAATGAGAGAAGAGTGGGAAAATCTTCAGTTAAGGCCTGTGGCCTGAAAGCTTTCAGGACAGAACAACAAATCAGTCCTGCCACTGTCCTCTAACCCTGAGAAGTGCTGGAGACAGGAAAAATCTAGAACTACCTGAGACACTGTGGGAGCTCACTTGCCTATCTCTCTATCTCTCTGAAGCAGTCATAATTAACTGGCAAAGACATGAGGTGCTTGAATGGCAAAAGCACATCTAGACAAGCTGCCTGCATGGCCATGTCATTCAGCCATTCTGCACTACAGTAGAATACAGGCGAATGACATGGGCACGCAGATAGCAGACTACAGCTGAAACTCCTTGGCTGTTTTGTTGGTATCTAGAGTTGGAATATAATGGTGATAAACTTCAGAGAATGATGATCTGTCAGACTCAGGAGCCTTTCTTTATTCTACCAAGACTTCTAGCAGCTAGAAAATTGGGTCTGCAGATTATTTTATTTCTTAAAAAGTGGCCTGCATGGTGTCGAGGTGGAGTTGTCTTCCTCATTGCCAGTGCTAAATTTGGCACTAAAATAGATCCCAAATAAAACTAACCAGGCACAGGTCAGCCACACGCTCTTTACAGTTCTTTTAGAAAGAGCATGGCTGCTGCTATTCCATCTTGTTTGTTTGTTTGTTTGTTTGTTTGTTTGTTTATGGTGAGCCCTTTAAGGTGGACTATTCAGTCTTTTATGCCAGGGGTTCTCAACCTTTTTTTTTCGGAAGCCCCCCCCGCAACATGCTAGAAAGACTCCACGGCCCACCTGTGTCACAACAACTATTTTTCTGCATATAAAAGCCAGGGCTGGCATTAGGGGTTAGCAAGCAGGGCAGTTGCCTAGGGCTCCATGCCACATGGGTCCCCACAAAGCTACATTGAAGTTGAAGTCTGAGCAATCTCAGATGACTGGGCTCAGAGCCCTGGGCTTCAACGCCATGTGATGAGGCTTCAGCTTTCTGCCCTGGGCCCCAGCGAGTCTAATGCTTACCTGCTTGGCGGACCCCCTGAAACCCGCTTATGGCCCCTTAAGTGGCCCCCGGATCCCTGACTGAGAACCACTGTTCTGTGCAAAGCCCCAATCAGATACCGGTACTTAACTGTACTGATAGCAATGCTATTGCTTGTAGGAGCAAGGATAGCCTTACAGAGTGTGTAGCCTCAAGCAGAGAAGATGTCAGATGGCCACCTCAAAACACTAAGCCTCCATTCCCACTGTGCTATTTTCAGGGGGACATTGGATTGAGAGTTGCCTCCCCCTTCAGCCCAGCTGCAGCAGGGAAGAGGAAGAGGCTACATCTTCCTGAGTCTATGGGAGATGTTCCTGAAGGGCAGGGCAGTGACTTGCTGGCTTCAGTTTAAGATCAGCCTTTCATGTGATAGGAATAACTGGAGCGAGGCAATAGCAATACAAATGATCTGTGTTAGCACTCAGTGCCTGAAGGAACTCACTGATTCCTTGTAAAGTGGAAACTTCTTGCTTGGTAGGTTAAGTTCCTGGTGACGTGGAACTTCATGGTGATCTTTCAAAAATAATTATTCATACAAGGGGATGAGGAAGGGGCTGTTGCTCAACTCAGTTATCACAGGATTCCCGTAAGCCACTTATCAGAATTTGAGGTCAGGAAGCCTAAATAAGGGCACTTTTTTAATGAGTAAAGTGGTGTTTGAATCACCTGCAGTTACAAGTAACCACTGCCTGTTGTTGCTATAAAGCATTCTCTGTGCTGTCTTTTCTGAAACATGCTCTCCATGGCTCTGTGGTTTGTATTGCGTCAAGAATGAGTTGGCTCAGCCCACCTGCCCCAAAGCTCTTTCCCTTTCCCCCCAACTCGAGCTGCGGTGTTTTCACAGCTGCAATTCTGCAGCCCTGCCAGTCTCCAGAGGAAGCAGATGCTTTTTTGGGCTCTCCGGTAGCATGGGTTATCCTCTCCTTCTGGGACAGCTGCTGTGGCATATGGCTCCTTTCCTGTATGTTGCAGGTATAGTTCTAGGAGTTTGCTAGCTTATTATGATTTCTTATAAGTTACTGCAGAGACTTGTGAGTCAGGGATCCTGGGTTCTATTCTACCTTGCATTTGCTGCATGACATTGGGCAAGTGAATTTTGACTTCTTTGTGCTTCATTGGATGCTGGTGGCATCTGAAATTGAGTAAGGAAGACAGAATTAATCAGGAATAGCTATTCTGAAATAACTCCCATGTAGATAAACCTTGATTCACGTAGGTGCTTTGGAAAATTTTATCCACATTCCATAGAGCTGCGTTATCTGCAGTTTTGTTGGCAGTCTTACCATTTTCTTGGATTTGGGTCCCTCTTCTTTTTTTCCATCGGCAGCTTTCTTTTTAGTCTTGCTGATTATCGGAATCGCATTAAAACTGTACAGCTACCTTGCTAGCTCTGTCCCAGCCATCTGGTAGTATAATTAATGGTATTCGACACAGGCTTATGGAAAATAGATCTTGTCAAACGAACTTGATGTCTTTTTCTGATGAGATTACAAATGTGGTTGATAAAGCTAATAGTATTGATGTAATATAATTAAGACTGCTATAAGGCATTTGATTTGATACTGCATGACACTTTGGTTAAAAAACTAGAATGATGCAAAATCAACAAGGCATACACTAAATGGATTAGAAACTGGGTAATGGAGAGACGTTAAGATGTAATTTTAGAGTGTGTGTGTTGTTTTTTTTTTGTGGGGTCCTGCAGATATAGGTTCTTTGCTCTCTGCTATTTAACATTTTTATCAAAGATCTAAAGTAAACATAAAATCATTACTGGTAAAGTTTGCAGATGACAGAGACTAGGGGAGTGGTATTTAATGAAGAGGACAGGTCATTGATACAGAGCAATCTAGATTGTTTGGTAAACTGAACTCAAGCAAACAATATGCATTTCAGTAGAGCTGAATGCAGGTCATGCTTAACTTTTCTGTTGTTTATCAATAGTACCTTTCACCCAAAGATCTTAGAGCTGGATGAAAATTTTCACGCAAAACTCTTTTTTTGGGGGGGAGGAAGGGGATGTACGTTTGGGCTGACCAATACAATTGATGAATTCAGGTCAGTTTTGGACGATTGTGTTGGTTTAAAAAAAAATCAGGAATGCTTAAATGGTTCATTTTGATATTTCCAAAACAAAATATCTTTCCAAAAGAAAAAGTCAAAATGTTTTTATTTTGGAATTTTGGAACACTTTTGTTTTGGGTTGACCCAAAGAGAATTTTTGTTTTTCAGACCTGCCCTTGAATTGAATATTCAGTTATTTGGACATCTCTAGTGTCAAAGCACTTTACACACTGATGATCTAAACCTTGCAGTAACTCAGTTAGAGATGTATTACTATCCTTGGTTTACATATGGGGAAACTGAGGCATAAGGCAATGAAGTGATTTACCTGAAGCCAGACAGGGAGTCAGTAGTAGAGCTAGTAACAGAGTCCAGGAGCAATCACTTGGTTCTTTTGTTCTGGCCACAATACCTGCAGCAATCTAAATGAATGAGTGACTGCACAACTACATTTTGCATCTGTTTCCAGTTTTTAAGTCCAGTGAAATTGTGAAGACGGGAAAGGATTTTGGCCATGGGGGGGCGGGGAGAGGAAGAGAGTTAGTACTGGGAACATAAACTAGTGGTATGAATGAACTGTTTGTTTTTTTTTAAAATCAAACTTACCTGTACACTCAAGAGACTTTCATCCCATAGAAGTTGCTGTAGCAGATCAAACTATGTGTCATCTAAGTCAGTATCATTTCACCAGCAGGATTCTGTACATAGTGCTTCAAAGATAAGAGTAAACTGGCCACAATTTCCCCCCCAAAAAACAAAACAAAACAAAAAACAAAAAAACCTAGTCAACCTAATAAATAAACAAAAACCCAATTCTCCAAAAAACTTGTTGATATTTCCAAACCTGCTGAAACCAAATAATATTTCAAATCTGGCTTTTCCCAAATTCCAGGCCAAAGAGGTTTGATAATTTAAATGAGTTTGAGATAAGTACCTGGACATTTGAGTGCTAATCTGAAATTTTTGAGATGCTTGTTTATGGCAATTGCATACTGCTATATAAGTGTATCTCCATCTTCCCTGAGTGGAAGAAAATCCTTCCTCAGCAATTTGGTCTTCTATTATCACTCAATCCTGGGCTACCATACATTCCTCCACCAACAGATCTGAGCCCTCCTCTTCTGGGACCATCTTCCCTTAGGATAAGAGAAGAATGTGACGTTGCACTCCATACGTTTTATGGAAATATGCTTATGAGTGTAAATATGATGTAACTGGAATATGCTTTATGTAAAAGGTCTCTTGTAAGATATCATAACAAAGGTTATAAACTACTGAACATATTCCTCCTATTTGTATGCATGTATCATTCTCGTATCTGAAGCTAGAAATATGAAGTATAAGTCTGAGGTCTATTGTAATTACGCAAAGTGTGGGCCATTAATGGTGGTTTAAAATCTTGACGGCTCCCATTGACTAGGACCAGGGATAGGCAACCTATGGCATGGGTGCCGAAGGTGGCACGCGAGCTGATTTTCAGTGGCTCTCTCACTGCCCGGGTCCTTGCCACTGGTCCAGGGGCCCCTGCATTTTAGTTTAATTTTAAATTAAGCTTCTTAAACATTTTAAAAACCTTATTTACTTTACATACAACAATAGTTTAGTTATATATTATAGACTTGTAGAAAGAGACCTTCTAAAAACATTAAAATGTATTACTGGCACACAGAACCTTAAATTAGAGTGAATAAATGAAGACTCGGCACATCACTTCTGAAAGGTTGCTGACCCCTGGACTAGGACAATTGGTTGTAAATGGTTTATTTACTTGCAAGCCTTCTTATGTGGGCCAACCAAGGAAGAATGGAGACTAGAGGTCTTACAGTGACATGACCATGTCACATGACACTGGAATCCATCTTAATCCTTGTACTTTTCCATTGATGAGGTGGGGGTGGGGACAAGCACAGACACAAGATTCCCGCCTTGTGTCAAAGCTATAAAAGGGGATGGAGCAGGACAAAAAGGGCTGCCAGTCATGAGAAAACCCCTGCTTAGCACCTGAGATGTCTGCTGGAACTAACAAGGACTGTACAGGGGAAAGGATTGGGCCCAGACGAGGAAGGCGTCTAGTCTGTGAAAGAAGTTTATTGGAACATCTCTGAGGGTGAGATACCCTGTAATCAGTTTCTTAATGTATTAGGCTTAGACTTGTGCATTTTTGTTTTATTTTGTTTTGTGACTTACTTTGTTATGGCTGTTATTACTTTAAACTACTTAAATCCTACTTTTATACTTAATAAAATCACTTTTGTTTATTAATAAACCGAGAGTAAGTGATTAAAACCTGGGGGAAGCAAACAGCTGTGCATATCTCTCTATCAGTGATATAGAGGGCAAACAATTTATGAAGTTACCCTGTATAAGCTTTATACAGAGTAAAATGGATTTATTTGGGGTTCGGATCCCATCGGAAGTTGGGTGTCTGGGTGCTGGAGACAGGTAACCTGCTGAGCTGTTTTTAGTTAAAGTCTGCAGCTTTGGGGACGTGAGCCAGACCCTGGGTCTGTCCTGCAGCAAGCTAGCATGTCTGGCTCAACAAGCCAGAGTTCTGGAGTCCCAAGCTGGCAGGGAAAATGGGCTCAGAGGTAACTTCAGCATATCAGGTGACAAGCCCAAGGGGATCTCTGTGACCGAACCCGTCACAAAGAATTCCCTTCCTTCTCAGATATAGTTCTTTCCTATTTGGTTATTGCTTGTTTTATCTGATTTCAATGACTGCAGTGGAGTGGGAATTTAGATAGTCAAACAAACTTTCTCTCTCACAAGCTGTGGGGGAACCCTACACTGCATCACTCTCATGACTACGCTTTGGTTTCCTGTCTTCCAGGGAACACAACTGAGAAAATTCTAACAGCTGGGAATGTTTCTGCAGTTGAAAACAGCAACATCACCCTGCGGTGTTCTCTCTCTTTGACCAATGCCATTGTGTCGCAGGTGAACTGGAACAGGTGTAACAAGGTCATGCTTGCAGTTTACCTAAGCAAAGATAAAGCCATGGTCCAGCCAGCATTCACTGAGAAGGTATCGCTGGCAGCAGAGTATGGGATAACAATCCACTTCTTAGGAGTCAATGACACGGGGGATTATTGCTGTGAATTTCACACCTTCCCTTATGGGATATTTGAAGGGAGAACGTTCCTGGAACTGACAGGTGAGCCAACAAAACTACAGATAACTCAGATCTATGGAGTGCAGGTAAAATTTTCCAAAGCATCTAAGTGACTCAGGGTTTCTCTACATCGGAATTATTTCAGAATAGCTATTCCTGATTAACTTCATGTTAATCAAAGAGAATAAGGCATTTTTTGGAAGCGGATTAAGCTAATTCATAATGAAATACCCTTATTCCAGAATAAGGGCTTGTCTACACTGGCAATGTTAAAGCGCTGCCGCGGCAACGCTTTAACATGGCTTGTGTCGTCGTGGCACAGTGCTGGGAGAGAGATCTCCCAATTCTCTAAAAAACCATGAGGGACGTATCTCCCACAGCTGGGAGCGTGGCTCCCAGCGCTGTAGCACTGTCTACACTGGCACTTTGCAGCACTAAAACTTGCAGCACTCAGGGGTGTTTTTTCACACCCCTGAGTGAGAAAGTTGCAGCAGTGTAAAGTGCTAGTGTAGACAAGCCCTAATAGTTACACACATGGAGTTAATCAGGAATAGCGAAACTGCTTTAAATTCACACCCTATCTTATTCTGGATTAAATTTGTGTGTGTAGACAAGCCTGTAGGAAAAGAGCTGCATGAATAGCTGCTTTTTTCAGTTTGTGGGCTGTACTGAGCTACCCCCACCCTTCCCCCCCCCAAAAAATTTGTTGAACCAAAAATTCAAAAATTAATTCATTTCAGGTTGAATGAAACTTTTTGTTTGACTGAAAATGATTGTAAGGTTTGTTAACTTTAAAAAAAAATTGAATAAAAAATTGAAACGTTTTGTCTTGACATTTCAAAATGAATTTTTCTGATTGATACAATTTTTTAATTGACTTCTTGAAATGTTTCAGTTGACTCAAATCTACATTTTTCGGTGAAAAAAAGTTCTAGCTGAAAAATGTCACCCTTTTCTATTTAGGAGCCTAAGAGTGGTGTTTTAGGCACTTTTGAAATTTAGCCCTTTAGGCACCTTTGACAAGTTTATTTTTCAATTGAAGAATTAGCACCATCCAGAGCACCCTCTTCCTTTCCCTAGAGTAGATTCATTTTGTGGGTGACATGGCCAAAATTATTATTTTTAACATTTACCTTTTGCCTTTGTTACTAGTAAATTATATTATTAAAGCTGAAAGGTTTTAAGAGCTCATTTACCTTTCATCACTTCTGTGGATTATGTACTGTTTGTTTACTTTTTGCACTTCTCACTTAGCTTGGACAATAAAGCTAGATTGGTCAATGTCACTTTCTGTTTATGGTCAATTTCACTTGCCATTTCTCCTTCCACTAGCCCAGTGCTCTGCCAGATCTGTTTACTTGAATTACAAAAGTAAGGATCATCTAGTAGTTGGCAGAGATGACTGCATTTAGAGGGGCAGAGAGAGGAAGTTTTCTGCCCTTGATTTGGTTTGGGGATTTGTCTCTAATAATACTCGCCTACCATACAGGAAGTGTGAAGGCTAATTGGAGCCAAATTCTGCCCTTAATACAAGGGTACAATTCTATCTGTAGGGGTCTGGTGCTGCTGGGGAGAAAGGAGAAAGCATATAGTAGCTGGGGGGGGTGTTACACAAGGTTTTCAGAACCCCCAGCAATGGCAACATAACTATTTCACTCTAAGTGGGTCAGGAATAAATCGGTAGGAACAGAGCCATAGGTGCTGACTCGTGGGTGCTTGGGGGCTGGAGCACCCATGGAAAAATTTGGTGGGTGCTCAGCACCTACAGGCAGCTCCCCATGGCCCCGCCCCCCTGTACTTGCCTCTGCCTCCTCCGCGAGCCTGCCACCGTGTCCTGCTTCTCCCACCTCCTCTCTTTGTTGTATTATGCATGAAATAATTAAACAGGGTGGTCTCCATCGGGCATATATCGTCACTAGGTTTTATCCCCGGCATTGTTTAAGATGAAACCAGTTGGCGGAAGATCCAGATTGTCCTGAGGAAGGAGGAGATAGAGTGCCCTCTCATCAGGGTTTCTTTGTCAAACCTGGACACGTGGGGCCTGATTCTGATTTCATTAAAACAACTGTAACTGAGGAGTAACTCTTCTGAAATCAATGGTGTTACACTAGTGTAAAATAAGTGTGAGATTAGCATCAGGCCTGCGGATCACAGCTGTAGCCTTGTACCTCCTTCTTCATGCCTTTGGTGAATGTGGCCAAGGGTGATTTTAATGCCAAACTCACATTTCTCTTCACTTAATTTCAGGAACATCAGAGGAGACGACCCTTTGGAAGAACCTTCCATACATAATCATCAGCCTGATATTGGGAGTTCTGCTCCTAGTGTGTTTCGTACTCTGGATCCTCAGGAGAAAGGTAACCGGAAGTTAGTCCCGGTAAGGTCACCAGCTCCCCTTCCACTCATCCCGTTACTTTTCTTAGCTATTGAATCTTTAATTCATTGATTGGATTAAACATAAAGATGCAGAGTAACTTTGATGGGAAACATGGTGTCTAAGTGGACAGATCTCTGCTGTCCCCAACTCCAGTATTCACTTAGTTGCTCATTGTGCTTCCTAGTGTATTGACCTCTCCTGCCCACAGCCTCAGGAACTCACTTGATTTGGCTGAATTTTGAGCATCTGCTGAAAAATCCCCACAGCATGGCCAAGAAATCATCTCAGATTCTGTACCTTAGTAATTCAGCACCCAGCTCAGAGTGAGGGCTTTGCTATGGCCCCTAATTCCCTCCCCAGTGAGCTCTGCTGACCACCCTAATACACCTGGGCTGAGTGTGAGGGAATTGCTCATATCAGCCATCCTGTGGCTGACTATGATGGAATATCTGGGGTCCCTCCTCATTCCCCTAGCTGAGAGTGAAGGCACAGTTCATGTTTCCCCATCTGGGCTGAATGCATCTCAGCATCTCCTCTTAGATGAGTGTGAGAGACCTTTTCAGAGTCAGCAGAGAATGGGGTGTATATTTGGGCCCTCTTTCTTTCAGACTGCTTGCTGAGAGCATATTTCAGGTTCTTCTGAAGTGTGACGGTGTGTCTCAGTAATTGTCCTGCTTTCCTTTCACTAGCTACTATTTGGGTACCTCTCAACTCCTGCAGGAATGGTCTGAGTGTGAGGGGCCATTTCAGGCCCCATGCCCATCCCACTGGCTAAGATTGGGGTCCCCAGCTAGGTGTGAGGACATGTCAGATAGGGGCCCTAATCTGTCAGCTGTCAAATGTGTGGGCACATCTCATGGGCCTGTACGTGCTTCACTGGACAAGGGGGCTGGTCGATGATGGGAGGTATTTTATTCCATATTGGCTGAGGGCTGGATTAATGGAGGACTCTACTCCACAGCAGTCAAGGGTGAGGTTGCTTCTCAAGGGGGCCTCCACCAGTGTAAGGGCACATCTCAGGCCCCCTTCATACCCAACCTCCTCAACCCCTCCATAACCCACTCCTCTCTCTCTCTCCCCTCTTAAGAAAGAGGTGGAAGGATGGTGGGAATCTGAGCAGCTGTTTAAACATAAGGATGAGCCTGATCTCAACCTGTAGACAGAAATCCTGCCCAGACTCTGGGAAAGTATGGATCTGAAGAATGGCCCTTGAAGCCATCTCTGGTTTAAAATGATTGGAGGAAAAAAACCTTGTGGCTTTGTTTTGTAGAAACAAACTCAGAAGATCCATGTGCCGCCCCATGTCCTGCAGAAGGCACCTTCCAGCAGCAGTGGGGAGGACTGCAGCTCACCAAACCCCATCACAGGCAGCTCAGCAGAGGCCAGCGTGGCATCTGCCAGCAGCATGGGAGCTCAGGAGGAGTCCGATGATGGTCACGACTATTTCAATGTATTTGCAATACAAAAGCCACAGCAGCAGGAGCACTGTGGTACGAATGGGGTAGTTGGGTGGGGAGGAGGGAGTTTTGGCTGTGGGGAAGCATAGTGATCCTGCATCAGATCTTTTGTTGAAACCTTTTTGCTTCCTCCATCAAGTCTCGTAAAACGGTCTGGAGGTTGACTGGTCAAGAGAAAGGATATGTGTGGTGGTGATGGGAGGGAGAAGTACACAGCATTGTTGTAGACAGGCTCAGGGTGTTTGCACTGGATGAATCAAGAGACTGGAAAGGGCCTTTACCTTCTAGGTTTTGTTCAAAATCCCATCCAGGCTGGTAGCGACAAGATGTTGTTACTAACTGAAGGGCTGCGTGGAGGTCTCAGGCCAGTTTCCTAGGGGTACCAGTGACCACGTCACAACTTGGGGAAGAAAACTGGTTCAGGAGAGAAGCAAGGTAATGACTGAGCCATGGACATTGCCTTCTCCTCTCATCTCTGGGGATGGTCTCTCAAGAGCAGGGCTGAGGAACACTAAGTGGGGGGCTATGTGTGGGAATGGTGCCAACCCACCTGTGGCTGCCTGGACTGTACCTGATCTGATGGATAGTGTCATAAACAGATAGTTAAGGGTTAATGCCTCTTTTACCTGTAAAGGGTTAAGAAGTTCACCTAGCCTAGCTGACACCTGATCAGAGGAACCAATGGGGGAACAAGATGTTTCAAACGGAAGGAGGGAAGTTTTCTTTGTTTAGAGTCAGTTTCAGTTTCAGCCGGAGTGGAAAAGATCAAGGAACCAGCCTCTTATCAGAGTAGTAAGTTTTAAAAGGAATAAATGGGTTTATGTTTATTTTCTCTTGTAACTTGTCTTTGTGCAATTAGGGAAATAATCAAATTTGGGTATTCTTGTGTGTACTAAGGTTTTTGCCCAGGGGGAACATCCTGTGTTTTAAATGTGTTGTCTGTGAGATCAGCTTGTATGCTGTCTGCCAGAGGTTTTTTTTCTTTTACCTTTCTTTTCTTTAATTAAAAGACTTCTTTTTAAGAACCTAATTGATTTTTCCCCCCGTTTTTTAAATCCAAGGGAATTGGATCTGGACTCACCAGGGAATTTGGTGGAGGAGTCTCTCAAGGGAGGAGAAGGTTTTGGGGGGGAAGACAGAGTTTCCCAGATGACTCAGACATCTGGATGGTGGCAGCAAAACCAGATCTAAGTTGGTAATTAAGCTTAAAGTGTTCATCCAGGTCCCCACATCTGTACCCTAAAGTTCAGAGTGGGGGTGAAACCTATGACAGATGGATAGAGGACTTTAGTCTCCAGAGCTGCCAGTGCAGCAACATTCACAGAATTTAGGCATGAAAATGGCTATAGGGCAGCCACTTGCCACTTACTTTGCATATGGGACCTGCTGAATAATGGGAAGCAACCTTTTGATCCCACAGGACCCTGCTGGTTAACAACATGCCTTGAGATTGCAATCCTCAGGCTGAGAACTACTGGCATATGTCCTTGGATTGTTAATATGGCCCTGGGGGTGCAGATTTGGTGAGTTTACCTTGCTTTGAGAAGAGTGCCTCCTAGGATGAGAAAAACATTCTATATTCCTCTTAAAATGCTCTTTCAACCCCTGCTATGGAAATGATTATCCAATGTGTTTCTATGTCCCTCATCTTTTAGCAATGATGTTGCTTTGCCAGGACTGTGGGGACGATTCTTATGCATCCCATTGGAGGAGTATCTCATTTTCAGGCTTATGACAAATGGAAGATAACTTGTCTTGAACTTTTAATCTTTTAGGGCAAAACCAACAGACTTGAGGAAGGAGGGTGGGGGTGTGTTTCCTAACTTTCACAAGAGGACACCTAAATTAGGATACCTTGTTTATGCATTTGGACTCAATCCAAGGGCAAAACTGGGTGCCCTAAATTAAGCCGCCACATTTGAAGTGTGTGCTCCAGAGGTGAAACTGTGGTTCCATTGAGTCACTGGGCGTTTTGTTGTTAGTTTCAGTGGGACCAGGATTTGGCCAAGGATGTGAAAGAAAAATCAAACTAGTAATTGAGTTTGGGGTGGAGGGGTGGGTTAGGATTCGTAGGGCATCTGCTCTCTCAACTCTTGCTTGGCCTTCCAGTGGCATCTCCAGCCTGGCAAGTCTTGTGTCTGGCTTGAAATTCTGTAACTTCCAGTACCCATTGCTGCCTTTTTACCAATGGAGTCTTGGATTCAAGCTTGACTTAGGTCACCAATGAGAGAGTTTGGTGACCTTTGCCTTATCTTAAGAGTAGGTTTATGCAAATCACTGAACCAAGATATTGCACCTCAGGACTGAAATAGAGAAGCTGAATTGTACAGGGGATGTCTGTAGTAAAGATATTGCAGGTTAAGACTGAGCTGCACTAGCTGACCTGTAAGGGGTCCCAGGAAAGGACTAGCAGGGGAACTGCAGATCAGGATGGAGAGGCACTGGCAGAGCTGTGTGTGAGGAGCCAAGGACTGGAATAGCAAGGGAGAGATGCATGGCAGGTTACTTACAGTCTGCTGTTGTCATGGATTTTTAAAATATTATTTGACCAAAAAGTTTCTATTTGTAAGAAGTCTCCTTTTTGCCATATTTTCTGATATTATGCTTCCATTCAGTGAGTTCTCTGTGTTACAGGGTCCTTGGAGAAGTTTAGCCCCAGAGTCAAATGTTGCAATATAGTCATACAGTGAGTGCGCCAGTGTGGTTCTGTCCTGTCAACTGCAGGATTGTGTCTTTACATGCAACCTTATATATTCTAGGAGGAAAATGAACCCACAAAGACACCTACCAAGTTTTTTACTTTTTTTTTTTTAATTATTCCTTCATATTCAAACTTCACAAACAGTGTGAACTTGTACAATACCTCAGAAAGTGAAACTTACAAAAAAAGTGCTGGTAACATTAAAAAAACCAAAAAACAAACAAACAAAAACAAAAACAAAAAAACAAACATCATTCTTAGCAACATCAATTACTCTTCCACACAAAACAGAAACCTTGTAAAATTTATTTCCGTATTTTTTAAGGCGTAATACTTCCGTATAAAGTATATGCAATAGATAAAACTTCACAGTATTCCAAAATGTCACAATAATAATAATAATATAGTATAATGAAGCGCTAGTTAATTTTCTTTTTTTTTCTTTTTTTTTTCTGTTTTAAATAACAAATACAAGTCACAGGTAAATATACGTGAGAAAAATACGAGGCTAATATTAAATGGCAGGTAAGGATACTCTCACTGTAAGAAAAAACTGGCAGGATGTGTGTATTTATTCTATATTTTAAAGCACTTGATAGAAAAGGCGTATGCAAGGGTTTTTTAAAACAATTTTCTGTTTGCTTGTTTAATAACTGACATACCATTTACAGAGTATAATAAAATAAACAAAAGGAATTCATAACCCCTCTAAACTTTTGACCTGCTCTTCATATCTTCACAAACTGTATCTCTAGAGATATCTGTGTAGCGGTGTGTGTGAGTGTATAAAAACACACACAGCCACAACAATGCACATTGGTAGAGGCAAAGATCTGTCTCCTGAGAAGCAGCTTTGCCTGCTGGGGACCAAATCATGAAGTCTTTATTCTGGCGTAACTGCCACTGAAAGCAGTGGGCGGGGAGACTGCCTGCCCAAAGACTGCAGGATTTAGGCCTGAATGCAGTTTCCCATTCACTCAGCTTTGAATGATTGTTGGGAATTTCTTTGTTCCCAGTAAGGAAATGTCCCCTTCCTCAGCCATTTATGAATTTTTAACTTTGTCCATCAAAAAGGGCAGAGACAGGTTAAGAAATTTCCCTCTAAATTCAAACCAATCCAACGAGGAACGGGAACATAGATGGAGCGTCTCTCACACACACACACACACAAAGATATCACGGCGGGATGTGCGTGCATGTGGGTGCACATGTAGCATTTCACAGAAAGGCCTGTGTGCACTAGGTGCACACACAGAGCCATCCCTTCGCCTCTGCATACGTGTGTACATGTTAACAGCCAGCCATTCAGCCAACAGGTAACAAAAAGACAGCAGATAGCATAACACATCAATAAGGTGCTCAAAGAAAACAAGGTGGCTACCACTCCTTGAATGGGAAGCCACATTAAGGTGCTTCAAAAAGTTTTTTTTTTCTATTTTTGTTTTGTTTCAGACATTAAAAAAGTACTGATTTTGCATGTGCTGATTGAGAGCAAGGCCAAAAGTTTGAGATCTGACATCTTCCATAAAAAGGGCTTTTTCAGGACAGGGTTTGTTTTTGTGGGAAGATCATCTATTTTTGCAGATTTATGGTTTTAGTTAAAAAACAAAAAAAACCCAAACAACTAAGCTGAGAATTGGTGTAGCACTTTAATTGCACTATTGGACCGAGTGGGTTTTTGTCCAGTCATTCAGTTGCCTTCAGTTAGCACCGTTCCTTTTTATTCTGGTTACAACCCACAGCTACTGTAGTTATTGAACATACAGAAAGAACCAAAGTCACTTGGCAAATAGCTGTTTTCATTTTTTGTGATGTGTTTCAAGAGCCCAACCGTAATTCCTCTGCTGCCTTTGTGTTTGTGTAGCATCCGGTTTTGTGAGCTTAACTATAGACAGACTCTCTACGTAAGCTTTGTGTGTCTTGGGCTGTGTATATGGATATATGTGTGTGTGTGTATGTATACACAAATGTCTATACGTACACACACCACAGAGTATATTTTAACTGGAGATAAAGTGAACTGGGTTCAGACGCTCATGCACTATCTTCCTCCTATGTATTTGAAACAGTCTGGAGCATTGATTTTTTTTTTAAAGTGCATTTAAAGCAAAATAAATGGCATTCACGTACCCCATGGAAAACACTTACAGTAGTTGAAAAAGCCTGACTCGTCTAAACCTCCTTGGACTTGACAATGCCAACAAATGGGGCCCTGCATGACAGGCCTCTGGTTGGGCAGCTATTCTTGGGCAAACTGGACTCCTGGCAGTATAGCAGCACCATTGGCGGGGAGCGGGGAGGAGAGGTGGAAGAAATATTGCTCAAATTTGGAATGTTTGAAATTGTCCAGATTTCAAGGTGATTGTATCAGTCCCACCACGGCTTCAGTTATTTTTGCTAATGACCTCTACCCTTCCTGTGTGTGACTCTGAGGTACACTTTGACTCTTCCCTCAGTCTGTGTTGTTTTTGAGGCTGAACTTGTGTGTGTATGGGAGAGGGGTTGTGTTTGAGTGCCAGCATCTACTAGGAATAAGGCACTGTAGAAGTCACAACTTTACAAAAGCTGGGGAGGGAGGGGAGACTACCCAGCCAGCCAACCAATGCATTTCCCACAATACTCTCCTCCCCTCAGCAAAATATTGCATGTGATACAGATTATTCTTGTGTACATTAACTGTGTTAAATCCAGGTCTTGGAAAAGAGTTTTAACCCAGTCAGCACCAAAGACCTCTAGGAATGCACCCTTTGTCTCCACACCCACCCACCCAATACATGCAATAATGTGGGGAATAAATTCCGTCCCCCCAGAGCTTAACATTCAAGTAGAAATTTCAAGTCCTTGTCCAAGGTTAGCAACTATTTATATATATGATGTTCCAAATAATTTCATGATGAGAAATTTTTTGTATCTTTCTTTGTGTTATTTGCTATTGATTAGAACCTTGTGAGAAATTTGGGTTTAAAATCCCTCTCCTTTCTTGCCAAATTCACATTCCAGGTGCAAACTTGGTTGTTAGAGGTTTGCTAGAGGAAGGGGATTCTAGCACTCATTCTTAAAAAAAATCTCCTTACAATGCATCCGGCCCACTCCTCCCCCACTAAAAATGACCCTGCCTATATGCAACAAGATAATAGGTGGGGGAAAGTAGGTCAGCGTTTGGGGCTACTGCCTGACAGTTCCCTTTAAACAGTCTTTCTTTGAACAGTAGCAGTTATCTGGTTGTAGCTCAGTTTTAATTAAGCCAAAGAGCCATTTTACTTTTCATCTTTGGCCTGGGGACCGCACAGGTGTACTACAATGATTTGATGGGGTTTGTTGACCTAGGAATACTGCAGTCAGCCCATCAGAAGTTTCATTTGCTCTTATGCCCCTCTACCTCTAAAAGATCCAGAACTATATGAACTCCAAATCAGCCACCACGAACCTCCCATTGAGTCATCATAATACTCAAGTTGACTAGTAAAGCAGAGAATGCAGTGGAAAGGATGTGAGTAAAGCAAGCAGACAGCAGGGCTCTGGACTGGACTGACTTACAGTAAGGGAAGCATAAAACTAGAACATCCAAATTTAATTGCTAGTCAGCCAGCTTAGCCTCCATCATTATCATCACCCTCAGGAGGGACTGAGAGAAAAGGTCCTAAAGGCTGATTAAAAATGGGCACAAATGGGTTGGCCATTTTTAGGGTTAAATCATGGGTTAAAAATCATTTCCATAAGGCCACAAACCTTTTTTCTTCTTGTAACTAACTTTTTAAGGGGCGTGAACTCTGATCAAGAGAGAAATTGTTTCACTGTGCTAGGATGGGAACAGGAGTAAACTCTCCCCCTTCACTCAATTCCCATTAAGATTGGATTGTGGATAAGATGGGTGTGTAGGAAGGAGAGGAAGATGTTGCCCCGGGAAGATCTGTGTAAGTGTGTGAAGAGAAAAGATTTAATAAAATATTCCCCCTCATGTTGTTTTGCTGGATGCCAGCAGACAAGAAGCACTTTTGACGGCTTCCTCTGTCTCTTATGTGTGTGAGCTGTGAGGAGGGGAGAAGGTGGCTGAATTACAAAAGGGGGAAAAGAAGGCACATGATTTTTAGTCAATCTTGACCGAACCCCATGTTTTGAAAGCAAGGGCTGTTTAGGTGGAGGGTGAAAAGTGCTTACTGGAACAGATGCCCACAAAGCAGTAGTTTCAGGGGAAAGCGGCAGAGAGGGGAGACTAAAAGGCAGGAGAACTGAAGGCCACTGTTCAGCTTTCTGTCTGTTTGACAATCTCAAGATTTGGCTCTTATTGTCCAGAACAGAAAAGATTCTGGTTGGCCTAGAATGCAGCCCAGTTACATATCTCCAGTTGTTTATTACAGCTGTTGGTGTCTCTCCTTTCCCTTCCCTCCAAACTAATGAGTTTTTAGATCTCAGCTTTACTCTTACTTTAGCCCTCTTCTTTCTTTTCTTCAAACACGGAGAAGCTATGTGGCAACCTACTGCCTTTATCCCTCCAATTTCATAGCTAGCCAGGGCTCCTCCTGATGGAAGGAAGGAACGCCAAGGAAGATGGACTTGGTGGCCGAAACTACAACCCATCTCAGAGCTCTAGTTTACAGAAAGCAATTGGAAACAAAGGTACAGAGCTGAGAGGTCTCAGCTGGGTTGGTTGGTCACAAAGATGCAGGTGCTCTTTCTTGGCGAGCTTGATGGGGCTTACAAGAGCAGGGGCATGGTTAGTGAGAAGCTGAGGTGTCATTTACAGACAGGGATATGAGCACCGCCATTCTCACTCAGACCCTTGTAAGCCTCTCTCCTCAGGCTGCTACAAGGAGGAGAAGTGAAGCTGGCTGATCACATTGTAGGCAGGGTTCCACAACAAAATTTTGCCTTTGCTTTTTTCAGTCTCTGCGTTGAAGACTCATTTGTTTCTGCCTCCCGCCCCCATCAGGCTCTACCTTGTTAAGCCTCTGCCCCTGAAATTCACCTCATTCAGCAAGTCATAAGGCAGAGGAAGGGAAAATAGGGTCACCAACAGCTCTGTGAAGACACAAGGTGGTAAAATGCTTCCACACAAACTCACCATCCAGTGTTTGTGACATTTCATAAATAACTTTCTTAAAAAAAAATAAGAACAATCCCTTTACTTACTCATCTGAAACAATATTTAACAGCAGTGGATATAAACTTCTTCTTGTAACAATTACAAAAAAAACCCAACAATACAATCCCCCAACTTTAACACGTCATGATTTTTTTAAAACCTCAGAACTGCAGCATATCCTTAAGGGCAAACTTTTCAATTCGTTTTTTCTTACTTTTCTTTTTTTTAAAATAATGTCTTCACAAGAAAAAAAATCCACAAAAGTCTTGTACCAAGAAAATGCATTCAAAAATAGAAAATATTACACAACAAAAATATGTACCCCTCCTTTCCAAATAAATCTTCAAAAAAAATGTAGAGAAAACAAATCTGACATCTTTTTTTCCCTTTCCTAAACATTTATCTTTCAGCCTAGGGCACAATTATTTATTGATTTAAAATGTATGTTTTTGCATAAAACATGGAAGATACAAACCAACTATTAGGACTGTGAAGTGACAAACAATGGATCCTGCCTTCTTCCCACCCACCTACCCTCCTTTTGAAAACAAACCAGAAGCAAGCAAACATTTTAACATGTGATTTCAAGCCAACACGCTAGGAAATATTGTGAGCTGATGGAGGGAAATTCAAAGACTATGGCATGAGGGGAAATCATCTGCCTTTTAAAATGTTGCATCTTTGTAGTTTATTTCAACAAGGATATCAGCTCTCCTGTATTCAAGTGACAGGAACCATGCTGAAGGGATATTGTTCAGGGCTGAATGAACTATTCAGAGACCAGGATCGTGAGAGGTTGTTCTACTTATTTTACTTGCAAAGGAACTTTGTAGCCATTTTGAAAGACAGAGAGGACTTTCCCGTATGCCCTGAAAGTGCAAGCGAGTGGGGGACTGTTTTTGGATCAGACCATGGAAAAGTTTTACTGTTTTGAGTACTCAAAGTCAATTTTCCTGCAAGGGCAGGATCTCAGCACCAGTGTCTGATTGTATCAGTTATTACCAGTGGGGTGGATTACATTGGAAGGTTGACAGGCAAAACTTATGCAGAAATGGTGCACACTGAACCCATTTACTCAATAGGGAATGGGTTTTGCCTACTCCGAGCAACCTCCACTGGCTAGTATGCTAATAGGACACATCACCAAAAGACCATTCTGCCATCAATTAAAAAAATGGCTGTAGGGACTAGGGGGCCACAGGGAAGTCTTGCTGGAGATTGAACAAATATAGTCAAATCCATCCCTGGTGTACCTCACTTGACTTCACTGCAGTTAGAGCTGCTTACAGCTGGGATGAATTTGGCTCACGTGGGGCTGGATTTTATAACTGTTGCCCCATCCTGAAAACCTTCTGTGCCAAATACTCCCAGTTGCATTGCTGGGATCAACACCGCTGCTCTGGGCTGTTTGTTTGGGTTTGGTCTTTTTAGCTTCTATGTACAGGGATCTTTTTTTAGAGGACACCCCTGAACTATGGGGGGAGGGGGGCTGCATTTTTCTTAGCCTGTTCTGTTAGGTGGGTGTGTGAATTCCTTTTAAGCAGTCAAATGTTTTCAATTTTACTTCCAGTGCATTTTTTTCTCAAAAATTCAAAATAAAAATGAATTTTTTTCCTGTCCTTCAAAAAGAAACCAACAGACTGATAAAAAAATACAATACAATAAAAACCAGGCATTGTAAAAGACAACATTGTGTGCATCTGCAATAACAAACAAAAGGAATATATATATATATATATAGAGAGAGAGAGAGAGAGAGAGAGAGAGAGAGAGAGATGATACAAGCATGAATGAGCAGAGAAACCTATCTGGCCCCACTACTGGGTGACTAGTGAGCATTGGTTAAGAAATAGGTAAGGCTACACTTAGATTTCTAACTTAACACGATTAACCATTGCTTCTCGCTCACCTTCTCTTTTGAATTGTCACCTTTCACTCACTGGTCTTATATGTCTAGAAACTGATTTTTCTTTTCATTTTTTTTTGGTCTGCAGAAGACTGACACATTAATAACAGCAAAATAAAAACCAACTTATCTTGAGAGGTTGGTAACACAGCCACGGCGCAGAAGAGAGAAGACACAATGGTTGGATTCCATTTTTAAAACATGGGTGCCAGCAGGGACTGAGCAAAACAATCTTGGCGAGGCAAGCAGCAGAGGCTATAGGCTTATATAACCTCCCAGCAAACTGAGCCTGGCCTCTAGATTTTGCTGCAGTCCTCAAGGACTTCAGCAAGCCAATCCCAACTCAGCATAGTAGCTTGTCATTTGGACCAAAAATTTATCTGTCATCCACTCATCACTAATCACACTGCTGCTTTGGTGGAAAAACCAAAAAGGGGGGGAGGAGGGACGACACCAAGAAATGTAGGCGGGGCCAAGTGTTTTGGTCTTCTTGATAGCCTTTAAAACCCATCAGGCCAGTGCAGCACCTGGACTGTCTAACGAGAATAAGGTTGGCCATAGAGGGAGAGACTGAAGTTCTGAATCCAAAGTAAGACTGCATCAGACAGTATGAACATCTGAGATTTCTCATCCTTCTCCTGAAAGTGGATGATTAAATCTGAGGAAATGTGCACAGTCACCCTATGAACATAATCTGTCATTTTTGCAAAGACAGAGATGCATAACCTTTCTACTGTTTTGAAAACAGCCTTTATGGTAGTCAAGCATGACCAGCCACCAGAAACATGTTCCCTATAAGCTTAGCTATAGCGCTGTTATTATGGCTCTGTAATATTTTCTGGGCCTTTTCTGTTCTTCTGATACTTCTGAAAAGTGTCAGTTTCATTTCTCCCCATCCCTCGCCACAGTTACAGTGTCATATTGCTGCTCACAGAGTTATAGTGCAAACACCATCAGCATCTTATTGACCCCTAGCTATGCCGCACAGTTCTGAAGAGCATGCATCCATAGTGTTTCTCAATGACTAAGAGAAGATATATAAACAAGACGATGATTAATTAGTAAGGCGCAGTTCTGTTTTGGATCTAAACAACTGACCAATGCCATCTGGGCTTAAGAGAAAAGACGCATGCTGAAAAGTGGAGGATTGTGGAAAAATAGTGTTTCTCCAGCTGGAGCTAACACGGAACATTAAATTATGTGGCATCGCTAGTTGACAGTACTTGTTTTGGATTCTTAATATAAAACTCAGGTTAGCCTTAGTTTCTCACTCAAGCATTGTCTAGAGTGAGCTTTGGAACCATGCTGGAAAATTTTGTTTTATATTTAATCTCAGGTCTAGTTAAAATGTGGCTTGGCTTAACATGTAACTGGGAACAACCTATTTTAAAAACATTACAAATAAACAATCATGCTTAAGCCCACGGTGGGACCCGATGGAGCGGTGGCACTGTGAAAGAACCTAGGCTTGAATGTGGCTTTCGAAAGCAGTTTTAAACCAACCTGATCCTCATTTACAAGCACTAGCCAAATTTCAGGTGAAACTGGGTTGGCTGTAATCAAGTTTAACCTGAATTCAAACCTACTTTTTGAGCATGGTTCAAAGGCCAGTGGGGACAGGGCCTTTAAGTCTCCAGTTTGCATTATTTGTTAGAATCTAGTGCAAAATGTCATCTTATCACAGCAGTGCAGGCACACAATGTTCTACCCCCTGCCAAAAGATGGCCAACATCCAGTCAAATCTCATGGAAGGAGTTTGCAGCAATCAGCCAGAAGAGCTCACATTAAAGAAGTTTGTTATTGTACCACAGCAAAAAAGGCACTCTGGACACAGCAGGCTCAGTCAACCCTCAACTTCAGTTTAGCCATGGGACTGCCACTGGCAACACATGCAGTTGGCTTCACTGCAGCAGAAGACATCCCTCATTATTCTCTCCCAACCTTTACTAGAAGGGGTGGGTTAAAGCTAACCAGTCATTGGCACTTCAGGGCCCCCTAAAGAGACACTTCCTTCAATCCAAACACTCCTCCCCAACTAGAGTTGTTTCTTCCTAGCCTCTGCGACAGATCTCCTCAACACTCCTAAGTCTGAGATCTTTTTCTCGACTGAGCAGCAGCAATTAGCTGTGCACTCTGACATACCCTTCTAAATAAGGGGTGACCCCCTTCTCAGTGTAGGGTTCTGCTCCAATCCTTCCTTAATTCACAGCAGGGTGCCTGTGAAGCCAGACATTATTTCTCAGCCTAAAATCTGCTGTGAAATTTGTTGGCTTGTAGAGAACCATGGGAAGAATTTCAAGGGCACAGATGGACAGTTAGGCACAAAACTGGGTGCTCAACTCCCATTGTTCAGCTTTTGAAATCTTCATTCCCTGACCATTTTGTGCCAAGAGTTGACTCCTGCACTGCAGAACTGGAGCAGATGTGCTCATGTGCTTGCTCTTCTCCGTGAAGCGCAGAGTTTCCATACCTGGAGTAATCTAATTAATCTGTACCCTTTTGGCAGAGGTTATGTCCATGCTTTAATTTTATGACATTTGATCGATTCAACACAATCTTTTGTGAGGTTGTGGCCCACTGCAGTTACAGCAGGGGTGAATCTGGCTCCATATTACTAACCGTTCTTTTGTATTACGCTTGTTAAAATCAAGGTATAGACCAACCTACACCATGAGTACAAAGGTTCTGTTCAGCTCAGGGTTCTGTTTGGTTCCAGCCAGAAGACCCCATTAAGGTTGGCTATTCACCTGAGGGCCCCAAGAAAGAATCTTAGAACACTGATCCCTTCAGCAATCTCAACAGGAACTTATAAATGCCATTGAGGATGTTCTGTATAAGCAAGAATATTCTAATCTGGGGCAGTTTCATTCCATCTCTCCCCGGCCCCACCTCTCCCCCCAAAGGGTTGACCAGCACTTCTTAAAACACGTGTTCATAACTCTTGTTTATTGCACTGTTCCCTTAACAGCCCTCTAAAAGAAGTGCTTTTTCAATGACCTTCCACCCTTTGGTAGCCTTTTTCACCTTTTGGGCTGAGAGTTCATGCTTAGACTGAAGGAATACAAACTAGGGATACAGAGCAAAGAAGTGCTTTGCTAGGAGTTTATCTGATGCTGTACTAGAGATTAGAGACTTTGTGCTGAAGCCTAGAACAGGGATTTCAATTTCATATTGAACAGTTCTCCCAGATCTCCCTCAGTCTACATACAAATCTTGTTTTTCAGCTGAGATTTCGAACACCTCGAAACCACTTGTCCTAGGAGGCCTGGTTGATTTCATTAGCACTCTGTCTCTTTCTCCCATAACTGATGGACAGAAGACATTCAGTAGAGCTGTCTCAGTGTCTGATTAGTTGCCTGGAGTAAAGATAGCGCCAGCGTTATCCTGCCAGGTGAAGGTGGATCTGAAAAGATGTAGTGTTTTGCTGCTCCCTGTGCTCTGTCCCTCCCCCGTCTCTTCTCCCTCACTGGGCCCTTGCATACCCTTCCAATCCCACCACATGGAAATACATTTCAGTAGTGCAATGCAGTGCAGTCATACTTAGTGCAAAAATAAAAAGTCTTATCCAGACCAAAAGCTCAAACCTCCCCCACGCCCAAATCAACTCTCATTAAAGTATACACATGCCCCCAAACAAAGTGGGATTTGCAGTCTCCCAGCCATACTTTCACATGCCTCGTCTTCTCTCCGCCCGCTCAATGCAGAGTTGTCCTTAGCAGATGTAACCTTTATTACTTGAAACAAAAAGGAACAATAAAAGTCGAATGGCTGAAAAGCAGAGGAGGCAGGTCATTGTGAAGGGGCAATACAAGGAAGAGAGAATTGAATTGAATGGATACAGCAAAAGGTCAGTAGTGGTTTTTACACAAAGATGATCAGATGGCTCCACCGTAAAGGTCCTGTGTAAGTGTAGAAAAGATATAAAGCTTCCCTGTTCCCAAAACACAGTCCTTACTTTAACAGTGCCCAGCTGAAGGTTCTGTAGTGCAATCAACTCTTTGAAGTGGCCTCTCTCAGCAGCCACCCTAAAACAGACAGACAAATCCTTTCCCTCTCTCTCTCTCTCTCTCTCTCTCTCTCTCACACACACACACACACACACACACACACACACACACACACACACACACACACACACACACACACACACACACACACACACACACACACACACTTTCTTAGGGCCTTTTTTTTGAGGGGGGGGGGTAGAGGTGGAAATTATCAGCACAGATATGAACTGTTCAGTATTTAAAAACAAAAATGCCCAAGGAAAACAAAATAAAGCACACTTTGAACATGGACATGTGGGTTACTGAATCCAATCAGTGCTCACCTTCCCTTGTTGTTTTTATTAAAACAATAACCACCCAGAGCTTGCCACTTAGTTAAGGGTCATTAGAAGATTATCTTGGAAAGCACAGGAAGGACCTGGGAGTACTCAATAGTTTGAAGATTATTTACACATCTGAGGGTCTTCAAGAGTCCCCCTTTAAACCTCACACAATCAGAAAGGAGTTTGAGGAAGCTGTTGAGAGTATGGAAACAGAACCGGACCCATCGCAGAGCAATCAGCTAAAACATAAACACATGCTAAGCGCTATACGGGAGGATGATTTTTCCACTGCTATTCAGCAGGACACGGAGTCCAGACAAATACCCCCACCCTGAATCCTTGACCGATAGTGGAGGGGGAAAAGGAAAAAGACCTACTTTCTCTCCCTTAGCCTCCTCAGGAAGACAGGAGCACTCATCACACACTGTTCCACTTCAGTGCAGGAAAGATTTAACATGGTTTAAAATAATCAGAAGGAAGAAAGGCAGGAATCAGAGATTGCAAGGCCAGAAGGGATCACTGTGATCAGTGGTGGAACACCACCCCTAGAAATTCCCCAAAATAATTCCTAGAGCAGATCTTTCAGAAAACTATCCAATCTTGATTTAAAAAATGCTAGTGATGGAGAATCCACTACCCTCCCCCCACGGGGAAATTGTTCCAATGGTTAATTACCCTCACTGCTAAAAATGTACACCTTATTTCCACTCTGAATTTGTCTCACCTCAACCTCCAGCCACTGGATCATGTTACACCTTTCTCTGCTGGACTAAACAGCCCATTGTTAAAAACTTGTTCTTCATGAAGGTATATATAGACTGTAACAATCTCTTTGTTAAACTAACTAGACTGAGCTCCTTGAGTCTATCACTATAAGGCATGTTTTTCTTTAATCATTCTTGTGGCTCTTCTCTGAACTCTCTCCAATTTACCAACAACCTTCCAGAATTGTGGACACCAATGCCAACTACAGAGATAAAATAACCTCTTGACTCCTACTTGAGATTCCATTATTTATGCACAGGATCGGATTAGCTCTTTTGGCCACAAGTGTCACACTGGGAGCTCATGTTTGCCGTAACCCCCAAAGCTTTTTCAGAGTCACTGCTTCCCGGGATAGAGTCCTCCATCCTGTAAGCATGGCCTGCATTCTTTGTTCCTAGATGTATCTAAGCAGGCAGAGTCCAAATAGGGATGTGGAGATCCTGGAGGTACATCACAAATCTACCCTGTATACCTCAACTGCAGAAAAATGACAGTTGTAAGAACTAGTTTTGTTGCTTATTATCTATTTGAGAGCCCACTGTGAAAAGAACTATATGGAATCAGAGTTGACAGAGATGGGAAAAGACATAATCATTATTTGAAATCCTTCCCCAGAGCCTCCCCATGTCAGAGAATCTATAAACTATCAAAGTGATACAACACTCACTAGCTCTTATGTAAAATATGTAACACCAGCCTGCCCAATACAAAATACCATCAACAAAAGTCCTAGATGCTCATCCGGCTGCACTTCAGGGCCATAATCTCTATTTGCTGAAATGTTGAGCTCATGCCACTTGGTAGTCACTCACATCCATTCTCCTTCACAAAACAGTGTGGTACCTTATGAAGAGAGGTTGCCTACAGACAACCTTGCATAGTGCAGTGTGATTCTAAACTTCAAAAATATTGGGGTGGTACTGGGGTGGCAGGTCTATTCTATTGCACAGAAGCAGGGTTGTCTCACCCACCTTGTTTTCATGAGATCAGTGATACGTAAATAGTTCTGCCTAAAGTAGCCTAATGACTAAAATCAATTGACTCCAAGTAATACCACTGGAAATTCACAGGGCCTGCTGCTCAGTTACACTAGGACCTCCTTTGCCCCACTCTGGCACTATAAAGGTGTCTCACGGTTGGTAGAGAGTAAAGGGATCTTCATGTAAATGATTGTGTCCATACTTTGGGCTCTCTTTTTCATCATTTTCTAGTTACGATAAAATTAAAGTACATGTTTAAAGGCCAACCAAAAATATGAACTTGTGGGAGGAAGAAAAGGTCCAGGCTAGTAACGAGGCTGACACAAACATCTTGTGCCTTGTTCTAAACAAAGCAGCTTCATCTCCATTCAGTTCTTTCAAATAGGAGAAGCATCAGCCTAGCTAAGTGGTAGGAAACTTTTAATCATCAAACCCTTGAATGAGGTGAAAGCTGCCTGGTGGGGGAAATCCAAACATTGAGTCAGGTTCACCTCTGGGCAGAAACAGGCCATGTTCAGGCAAGTCCTGTGACATGCTAAAGGGAGTAGGTGAAATTGATATTTAGGGTTTTATCATTCCATATGGCTTGGCTTGCATTGCCTTCCTGATGTGAGTGGGTGCATGGAAGCCCAGGAGAATGCTCACGTGAATAAGGCTTACAGGATGAGGCCCACTAAAGTAGTGCTCAGAGCAGCTTACAATAGGAAGTAATGATCCCACTGAATCTGACTATGAATGCCCATCCTTTCTGTGCTGACTAGCTCCTACTGCCCAGTTTTCTAGGCTGAGTTATGGTTACATATGGAGTTACTGGGAAATTCAGTCCTTTCCCAAATTTTTATTTGAGACTTTGAACCTGAAGTTCTGAGCAAAACTTAAGGGGTATGCACCCACACCACATCTGAAATCAGGAATAAACCAACAGGTTTGCAGATAATTAATTAAAAAGGAGATGAGGCAAACTTCAAGGCAGGGAAATGTGTTTAGGGCACTTATGAACAAGTGTAGCCCTGACTCAAGTGACTGCACCCCCACCATAAAACAGCATTCTGAGCTTTAAAAAAAAATCCTTTTTAAAGGGGAACAGAAGCAGCAGCTGAAGCTTCACTCTTTTCCTGTACTGGGCATGAGTGAAGAGAAGTCCCTTGTGTGGAGTGTGCAAACCCTCCTTTTTCCTGGGAAGTCTCCCTTTCTTTGGTGCAATACCTCTCATTTTGGTACAAGGGCTCCAAAGGAGAAACTTTCCCTCCTTTATTATCTAACCTTACAGTGAAGAGCCTTAAAGAAAATCCCTTTCTAGCCACGTATAAGTAGCACAAACTATGTTCTGTTAGTATAAGTGCTCCCTCTAGTGGTGACAATGTTACTTAACCTGTTGTATTACTCACTGCTGTGTAAGAAGAAGAAGAAAAGGAACTTGAGATGGGTGCCTGCTGAATACAAGTGCTACACTCTATAGAAACATGAGATTGCAGCTTGCATTAGTCTACAAGGTCTAGTTAACCAGTTAAGGACTAGAAAGAGAAAGTTATAATGAATGATATACTAGAATAATAGCTTTCCTTGATGTCTATGCCAAGGTAGGTATCAAATCCAGGAGTCTATACGTTTTCAAAACCTGCTCAGTAAGAGAATGACAAAGCATGTTAGTTCAAAAATGGGTCCGTAGAATATCACAATCCTTCTGGTTTACATTTCTACAGAGAATACAAAAGAAAAGATAAGAATTCAAAATGCTGCTCAAATGCAAGATTTCTGGATAACAAATGACTGTCTTGATATGTTAAAGTAGTTTTCACCAGCTGGTTATTTTGTTAGTTTCACTTTCATTTAGGCGATTGTATCCTACACACACTACGTTCTAAAAGTACAATCTCTAGTGTGGATAAACTACAGGTCTGTTACCATCCTGTTTGTCAGACCACTTTTAGCCTAAAAATACACACTGTAAACTGCATAGTTGTAAAATGAACCGAGGTTTTGCCAAAAAAAAAAAAAAAAAAGCATTGGGAAAAATAAAAGCAACAGGAAAGATAAATCAAGAGACACGATGGTAACTAATAATTTATCCTAAGTGAGTTACTGAAACTTACAAAGGATTAGCAGAGGAAAGTGTGGAATGGCTATGTAGTTGCTTAAATGATCAGGCATTCACACCAGGGAGAAAAGGCTCATTAGGAAAATAAACAAGTTTAGAAACTAACTGGAGGACAAGACAAGGGCTGTGATGAGAAATCATGGACCTTTGGATCAGTGCTCTCTGTATCATGAGCTAAATGGAATTAACTTTATGAATATAGCAAGCAGTAATTCCTTGGACTAACTGGCCCAGAAGGTGCCTGTCGGGGGGGCGGGGGGAAAGCCTCCCCTATCTCACAAAATGATACTATTTGTTACCTGTGCAATCGCTTTAGAGAGGCTGCTTCCTTCCCCCTCCTGTCTCAAAGAGTCAAAATGGTACACAGAGAACAAAGAAAGGTTGGATGTTGACATCGCTGCTGGAAGACTGCAATGTTTACATGGCAAGTGCAAATGGGGAAAGGAAAGAAATGGGAAATTGTAGTAATCTGTTTCCACTGAAGTGCGTAGGTTAGATGATCAGACTAGAGTATGTAAAGAATGTCAATACTCGCTGATCTCCAAGTTGAAGTCCCTACTTCGTTATTGTACAAACAGAGTAAGAGCCAGTCTACACTTAACATGCTGCAGCTGTGCTGTCATGGTGCTTCAGTGAGGACGCTGCCTATGGCAATAGGAGTGCTTCTCCTGTTACCGTAGGTAATCCACCTCCCTGAGAAGTGGTAGCTATGGTGACGTCCTGTTGACATAGCACTGTCTATTCTGGGAGTTAGGTTAGTATAACTGCGTGGCTCAGGGGTGTGGAAAATCCCCTGCATGACGTAGTTATACAAACATAATTTGCAAGTGTAGACCGAGCCTGAGGATAACATTTTCCCTCCAACACCAGTTCTAAGTAAACTGATTTATGGTGACACAGCTCTTCTCGTATCTGGAGAAGTACGGCTTCTATATGGACTATCCCTCATTCCCAGCAGCTCTGTACAGAGAATGAAGAAATTAGGTACAATAGATACTTTATCCCCATCCACTTAGCTTTAGCCATATTCAGTTAGAAGAGAAAGATAAATCTTACCCAAAGAGAGATGGGCCTGAAAGAGAATAACAGATCTAAATTCCCCCAAACTTGTTTGTAGTTTAGATATGGGCTTGCAGCTTGGGCCCATCTGGTGTATCAATACTGATTCTCTCATGAAAAAATAAAGGGAAAGAAAAGTCACTCTGTAATTTCAATCAAGGGAGGCATGGCTGTTGCATTGACTCTAGAGATGGGTCTGCGCCATGAAGTTTGGTTCCGGGTCAAATCTTCCCTACAGTTCAGGAGCATTTGGATATAGGGTTTGGTTAAGCCTTTCTCCAGTTAAATCTTTTTAGCAACTCTTTGGGGATAAGATAAATCTGTTCGGATAAAATAAGATCTGGCCCAGACTTCAAACCAACTAGGCATTTCTGGAGTGTTGCACAAAAATTAGAAAAGACAACATCCAATATGGAAACTAAAGCACGAAACCTCCTGAGCTGACACTCGTATCTACTGGAGGTTGATGAGATCTGAAAATGGGGAAAAGCAACAGAGTCCTGTGGCACCTTTAACAGACGTCTGTTAGTCTGTAAGGTGCCACAGGACTCTCTGTTGCTTTTTACAGATCCAGACTAACATGGCTACCCCTTTGAAAATGGGTAAGGCAAAGATGACACTTAAGGTGTCATCAGACATGTTTATGGCAACAGGTAAAGATAATTCTTCTTCTGACTCATATCAAACTCCACTGGTCATATTCAAGATAGCAGCAGAGAATTTTGTTTCCATTACTGTAACATTAATTTGGTGGGGAATCTAAGGAACCTATAATCTCTCCTTTGAAAACTTTTGGAGAAACAGAATAGAGAAGAGTGAAGGGATCAAAATACTTCATGGCACCATTCTTCTCGGCCAGTAATGGAAGAAGGAAACCTGCCATGTGCTTTCCCAAAATGAAACGATGAAACTGAATATCCTTGAAGAGAGCTCACAGATGCCTTCATGTTTTTTGATTGCTTTTTCTTCTGATATAAAAGGGATATCAGGACACAATGGTAAAGTTTTTGTAGAGCCTAATACTGTTTTATGTTGGGATTGTTTACATTCACCTTCCTACATTTTGCTAAACAGATCGATTAAAAAAATCTAGAAAAGAAAACCGGTTAAGACAATACACAAGCCAATAATATAAAAAGCAAACTAGATTTGTAATAATGATCATTAAATGCTTCAAAATAGCTGCAGCAGGTTGGTGGTGAATGATAAATGTAAGCGATCATTTTTCTATGATCATAGGCAGATGCAAAATTTAAAATGAATATATTATGTATATATAGAGATATAAAGTTGTTATATATATTGTGTACTGTATGTTCTAGTCTTCAGAAATACTGCATTGTAGTGTATTGTATTTAACTAAGCAGAACTAAATAGCAACTTCTCTTCTTCCACAAAGTCACTACTACTGTTAATAAAAATAACATATTTTTCCAATAAAAGAAATACCTTCAGTGACAATCACAGACATTTTAACTATAGAAAAATAATGAACATTTAACAAAACCAAAGAAAAGAAAAGAAAAAAGAAATTGTTGTCTAACTTAGAGGAGGAAGGAAAATGCCACCAATAATTGAAGATACATGAAGAGAAATAACATTTACTCAACTCTGTATGAGCAAAACTATATATATATATATGTCACAACAGCAAAACTCCAATCTCGCAAATGAACTCCGGAGTGAAGAAATTGGTTATTATTATTTCAGGGCTATCATGCTTCCATTGTAGGTGACCAAAGCCAAACTTGCTCACTTAGCCCACTAAATAAACTAGCGTGACATGATTTTTGGCAGTCTGATGTATGCACGAACTACACCTAGAATACTCTTATAGCTCACTGAAATTTTCCTCCTCCTGATAGTCGATTGGTCTGCTAGACACAGTAAAAACACATACTCCTGGAAAGACTTTGGCAGAGGCCACCTTGGTTTCAGGAGACAGTTCATGAATTATTGTTAGTTGCTGCACAAGCAGACTGGATTAGTTATATGTGTACATGTATGCACAGGCCTATGCATAATATAGTACACGAGCTGCAGAAGGGGCCATTTGATATGGGGCTTTAGAGATTCGGGACCTTGAAAGTCCCAAGGCTAGTCCTCATTCTCATTAATGCAGCGTGCTGCTGACTTTTTGATGATTTGCTAATTCAGTTCCTATCCTTTTTTTAGGGCAATGGAGGTGTCAAACTACTCCATTACTGCTGCTGTGCTCAAGTCCCATAACTTATTTTTGTTCTTGTTAACTCAAAGACATGACCACAGCAAATGGAAATAAGCAAGTGACCATGGGAGCAGAGAGTCTTCATGTGTGAACATTTCCGTTTCAGTGAGGAATGCAATGCTGGGCTATCTCGATAGCGCTGTAAGGCCACATGAGGTGCTGTGAGGCACACTTGGCCATCCCTGCAGTACTGGTATGTGTACACATGAAAATATGTTGGGCAAAATCCTGAGTCAATACTCAGTTTTTAACCAAGATCCTGTTTGGGCAAAGACTCACTTAATAGCATTTGGCCCACAGAGATGGGTGTTTTTCTAAAGCAGAGAGACATGCGTATATGCTGTATACATACATGTATGTCCATAATGTATTACAGAGTCATGCTAATGGCTCCATAGTTAAAGTTGCAAACACTCTTTCTTTCTAAGCTCTTTTTCTGATCATCTCTCTTTGTCCAACCCTCCCCACTCCAAAACAAAACAAAGCCCGATATACAGAGAGCCAAACCTGGAGTCTTTAATCGGTTCTTATTCTATCAGAGATCTCATTGATGTCAATGAGAGTTTAGACTAAATGAAAACTGCCTAAGGACTTCACTGAAAGATCACAGGAAAAAGCTGCAATGGATTTTAGTGAAATTTACATTTGTGTGATTATGTCATAATTCCTCATGAACGTGATATTCTTTTTCTATCTAATATTACATAGTCAGTATTTGGGTGATTTTTGAGACAACACAAGCATCAACGAATATTGATAGCATCAGTGCTGCAAACAAGAGGTGAGAACAGAAGCAAACCTAAATGGACAAGGCACCTAGTTAAAACTAGGAATCACAGCATATACCTGACTGTTACTAAGGAACATGGAGCTGCAGAACTGTGAAGCCCCAGTTTGGGGTCCACATTTAGTGAATGTCTAACCAAGTTATGAACACCTCATGAGAGCACTTTTGAATACTGAGTAAGGTAGAAATCACCAATAAGTCAACTGCATGAGATGTACACAATGCATATTGCTGCAATTCTTCTTTTAAGAGCATGTCAACACTAGGAAATTTCTTACTGCAGTTGCACTAGTGCTGCCAGTAGCATAAGGTCTAGAGGAGACGATGCACAGATGTTTTTGCCACAATGTCACCTGAGTCTGGCCAACCCTAGAGCTGATATCATTGGTAGCAGTGGTGCAGCTGCACCATTGCTGAAAAACAGGTATGGGACTTCTTAGTGTAAGCAAGGTTTCGCTGATAATGAAATTGCATTGCACCAGGAGAGGAAACACAAGCCTGTAGTTCATGGGATTAATCTGACAGAAGTGTCATGCATGTTGGGACCTCAGGGATACATCCACCGTAGTAGAAAGATTATGGGAGGACACTATGTTTTTCCTAGCAGAAGTCATCACTGAACACTACAAAGGGCCAATGTCTGCTGTCAATGATACCCCTACAATCCTGACAGCAAGGGGTTGCATTGGCGTAAACCAGTGTTTCTCAAACTGGGGCTGCAGCTTGTGTAGGGAAAGCCTCTACTGGGCCAGGTCGGTTTGTTTACCTGCCCCGTCCACAGGTCTGGCCGATCACGGCTCTCACTGGCTGCCATTCACTGCTCCAGGCCAATGGGAGCTGCTGGAAGCAGCGTGAGCCGAGGAACGTACTGGCCACCATTTCCCGCAGCCCCCATTGGCCTGCAGCGGCGAATTGCGGCCAGTAGGAGCCGCAGTCGGCTGGACCTGCGGACGGGGCAGGTAAACAAGCTGGACCAGCCCACCAGGGGCTTTCCCTACACAAGTGGCAGCCCCAGTTTCAGAAACACTGGCGTAAACTAAGGGCAGAATTTAACATAAAGACTTGTAGGAAAGAAAGAGAAAGAAAGAAAATCTTCATTAAAGTAGGGACGTAACTTTTCAGTGAGTTTCTCTCTCTCATCAGCTGTTGGGATTGGTGACTTTGAGTGAGTAGGCCAAATCTCAAAGCATGTACTCAAGTTATTAACATCAAGGGAGTTCTGCCTGAGATCAAGACTTGTCCTGTAGTGGTTTATGAAGAGACAATATGAAGAGCAAGAAAATGACAAGAGGACTATTTTAGATCCCAAACCTGCAGCCATCACTGAAATTAACAGACAGCTGAGAATGCAGTACAAATAGATTCCAGATACTTCTTAATTAGTGCTCATACTTTCCCACTGGTGGAGTTGTCACAGCTTGTCTCTCCCCTCCCATCCCAAGTGCTGCCACACATCTTGAAGAGGAAAACACAAAATACTGCATTTCACACAAATAAATGTTTTAAATCACATCTATTTATATAGCGAGACAAAAAATAATGACACTCCACCCTCGCCAGCGGGATTTCTGTTTTGAGGCAGCAATTCTACGTAAGGTTGCAATACATTTGCTTCCCCAAGAAACATTCCACTTGATCCTACTTTCTCTAGGTTTTGAATAATAGTGCTAGGGTGGGTTTTATTTTATTTTATTTTTAGCACAAACATGTAATGCTGAGGGTTACAATCTACATTAACAGTGTGCTTTGGAAGACACTCCTTCCTGACCCCACTCACACCGATTTCATACTCTCATTTCTCTCTGGCAGTTCTTATTCATGAGGAGACTGGATCCTTGTGTTCACTGCATGGCTGTATCTTGCTATGCACAGTCCAGTCCAAGACAAAGGGCTGTTCAGGGGCTATTGATAATCAGATCTCTGCTATGCTAAATTTGCATTAAAGAAACATTAGGTGCTTTCCTAGTATATGTCTTGTGCATACAAGCTCATTTCACTGAGTACAGGGAAGGGAATGGCAATAGGGAACTAGATTTAATCTTAGGCTGTAGACATGGGATTGTATTTTTAACTTCAGAAACCATGAAGATGGATTCTCATGGTAATTGCACTCATTACATTATCAAAAGCCTCTGAAACTATGCAAGTTTGTCTCCTTTGTTGTTATTTTGGAGAGTTTTGGTAAAGGGAGAGTATTGTGAGATTAAAAACTTCTGGCCAACTCCATCCCTGGTGTGACAACTAACTTCACTGCAGTTACGGTAGGGATGAGTTTGGCCCTCTCCTATTTTTAAAGAAACCCACACAAATATCCATACTTGAGTTACTAACATCTTAAGTTATTAGCCTGCAGGAATGTTACAATTCCAATTTACTTTTCCTCATTCTCTACTTAGTTTCACCTCATTCATGGCGGGGCAGTGACACCTGTCAGTCCCACCTTCTGCTTCTCATGCACTAGCACAGAGCTGTGATATGTGGAGAACAAACATTGTTGGAGACTGTTTAAATGCAACCAAAAAAATACTGTTTGACTCTGTTAAACAATAGCACGAGAACATTTCTATTTCTATTAGGTTTGTAAAACATTCTTTTGTTTTCTATTAAACTAGAGAACCTACGTTTTGGACCAAAAGTACCTGACAGTGTCGTCTTTAATAACTAGAGATATTAGTTTAGAGTTGGTAAGTTTTCATATATAAAATATTGGGTCTGATTCTCCTTTCAGTCACACCAGTTTCACATTGGTGTAGCTCCTTTGATGTCAGTTGAGTTACTGCTGATTTACACTGGTGAGAGGTCAGACTTAGTCCAACTGATTTACTAAAACTTCCTCCTCTTTGTAGAGACAGTATTCTGCTTGAACAGATATCAACATCAGGGCTAACCAGATTACAAAGCCCGGCCTCTTTCTCTCCCCCCATCATCAGTTCCAGCCCCAGAACTCTCGGTTTCTGATGGTCTTATACTATTTAAATATTTCCCTCCACTGTCAATGCAAGCACAACGAAACAAACAGCCTTTTACTTTTAAAATAATATACGCGAGTGAGGCTGCCTCATTTTTAGACAGGTGCTTCTTAGCCTGGGTGAGTGTCATGGTGACGGAATATACCTGACAGTTCTATGCTAAAAGGAGTTTATGCTTTCCTTTGGCTTTTGCTCTGGGCTGAGCGAATCCGTATGAATAAAATGCATCTTTCCTTCCTCAGCCCACATGGTTTTTCTTTGTTTTTACACTTTATTTCCACTCCACCTATGATGAAGTAAGTAGGGGGAGGGAAGGGAAGAAAGCTGCGATTGTTTTTGGCTGGATTAGAAATTGCTTCAGTTTGGCCCCCTGCTGAATTCACTTATATTGGGTTTATTTCAAGGGTTCACAGGAGCTGAAGATGGGGATAAGCTGATTAGATAATCAAGGATCTAGTTTCCCTTGATAGAGGATGTATCAGGTACTAAATTCTTAGAGAAAGAAATTGTTCCTAGACATCCTTTTGTTTAGGAATGTGGAGAGAGAGAATAGGTGATGGGCACTCTTGGAATAAGTCAGCACACACATCTGTGTTGCTGTGGAAGGGTGAGAGTGGGCAAATTTGATTACGAGGCAGAAAAAACCAGCAGGATTTAGGCACTGCGGAGAAGCAAAGCAGGCGAGAAGGAGATCTGTTCCATCGCAGTGGCAATCCCTGCTGTTTAAGAAGCAGAAGGGACACGGTGAATAGGGATGCTCCCTGCTAACAGCTAAGATGGACAATGCTGCGATGTAGCCAGCGATGGGGAGAAGGAAGGGTTGGACAACTTACTGCTGGGCTGGTGGTGTGCCTTGCTGAGCAGGAGTCATTTTCAGCAGTGAGCGGGCAGATTGCATTAGGATGACAACAGACCTACGGCCTTGGACACTGAGGGTATGTTAATACAGCATTTGGGATCAAGTGAGGCTCACAGACTTGGGCTAACAGCACTCTAAAAATAGGCCACCTCCCTCCCCAGGCTTCAGATCCAGAGCTCCAGCCCAAGCCACAACTTCTAAGTGCTGTCTATACACTAGAATGCTAGTGAAGCCCAAGTCTATCACTGTGGGTCAGGAGGCTCAATCCTGCTCAGTACAAAATGCTGGGTAGACATTCCCTGAGGGGCGGTCCATGTCTGAAATGGTTTGGATGTTTCACAGTTCAGACTGGATTCAAGTATCTTGAAATGAGTCTCTTTTGTGTCTCATCCTTCACCGTTTTTGGTTTCGCCCATAAGAGAAGCAAGTCCCAGTGGAAAACACCCACTGAACACAAGAGGTTTGTTTCCTAAGCTTGCTGCTTGCAAAGTGAATGATCCAGCATTAAGTGGGCGTCTCAAACTCCACTGGAAGTTTGGGTATGCAAGAAATGAGGGACTGGGCTCATAGTGGTTATACTCGTGTCTCTGTTTTGGGATTAAAAAAATGCAAACAACAAACAAAGAAAAATGGACTTTGCTTGGACTCTGATCTCGGTGCAAATCTAATTCTCTGAGGGCGTCCATGGCAGCCTTAAGTGCTATTGTTGCCTTTCCAAAAACATCTCTCCTTCCAGTAGAAATTCATCACAAATTTGGGGTGAATCTGAGTGCAGCTAAAAGCATTGGCTAGAAGCAGGCATAATGGAGACAGCTGCTGTGCAAGCTATTTCAAGGCATCTCATGCAAAATATCCACATCTATTCCACTCCTCTACTTCCCCTTATAAGAGATTAGTAATTGTGCCAAACTGTGAAAGTTCTGTGACAGGGACAAACATTAGGACCTTGTGTGAAACTAATCCTATTCAAGTCTCCAGAAGTCCAGAGGCATAAAGCTGGTGTGTTCAGCCACTGTACTACCTGCTAGATAGTTCCCATGAACTACAAGTTGTGCCATCACCTCCTTGGCAAGAGAGAATTACAGTATGACCTCACTAATTCGACCCCCCCCCCGCAGAATGCACACCTACACACAAAACAGTTGTTCACTCCTTACTTCTCAACAAAGATATATGGCTTGGTTCTGCATTCCTTGAACATTCAAATCTCCCAGTGAGGCAGACTTCAACTGAATGGCAGAGAGCAGGTAAATCTGCTCCTCCTATTTACCCTTGTATATAACACAAGAATAAAGGGACAATGGCAATATATTTAATACTGGAAAGGAAATATTTTTTATGCAAATAACCACCTCTGGAACTCGCAGCCACAATATATTATTGATGCCAAGTGCTTAGCAGGATTAAAAAAGAAAAGAACTAGACATTTATAGGAGAATGAGAATGTCGGCAGTTATATTAGCTAGAGTACAAAATTAAGGGACATGAACTATCAAGATTCAGGGCATAAACAGATATCTGACTAACAGGGACCTCCCTTACAGGCAAGTTAGTCCATTATTGTCTGTTACAGAGATTCTTGCTCCTTCCTCTGAAGGTGCTGGTACGGGCCACTGTCAGAGACAGGATACTGGGCTAGGGGTCTGACTGGTGAGATCTAAAATGGTACAGTAATTCCTATTTGCTCAGCTGACTTCATCTGGTCTCCATGGGAGTTCTGGGTGCACAGGGGCCTAATTCTCATTTATCCAAAGCAGGGGCGGCTCCAGGCACCAGCACGCAAAGGGTGTGCCTGGGGCGGCATGCCACGGGGGGTGCTTTGCCGGTCGCCGCAAGGGCGGCAGGCAGGTTGCCTTCAGCAGCCTGCCTGCGGAGGGTCCGCTGGTCCCGCGGCTTCGGCGGACCTCCCACAGGCTGCCGCCGAATCCGCGGGACTGGGGACCTCCCGTAGGCAAGCCGCTGAAGGCAGCCTGCCTGCCGTGCTTGGGGCGGCAAAATACCAAGAGCCGCCCCTGATCCAAAGGCCAATTTTACAGCATTCTGACATTGTAAAAGGGCCTTACAGTGGGTGTAAATTACATTAAAAGGCGCCTCAGGGTAAATGAGAATCAGACCCAAGGGATGCAGAATAAGGCCCTTTGTACTGATACATGCCAAGAACAGCGGACATTCTGGTAATTTCAGAACAGCGTGGGCCAGCCTGCTTCTCCACCGGCATGACCTTGCACACATGATGAAATAAATAAAACACAAGGCCTATATTTTCAAAGATGAGTGCCTAAAAGATAGGCTCCCGACTCCACAATGAGGCATTGAAATAAGTGGCCTGATTTTCAAATGCTGAGCATTTATCAGCTACTACTAAAGCCAAGCAGCAGGGTGCTCAGTGCTTTAGAAAAACCAGGCCACTTATTACTGAACCTAACAACGTACTACAATCAGTTAAAATTTAAGGCAACCATTTTTGAAAATCATGGCCTGAACTGCTGGTCAAATCAGTTAAAGTTCATTCGGGGATGCATTACCCTTACCTCTTAATTATTTAAAATCTGTTTACTTATTTATTCTCTAATTAGCACAGTTTAATCATTCATAATGGGTCTTTAATGCACTTGTGAGACTTGATGAGGTCCTGCTATAAATCTGTACTTTGAAGATGATGCTTGTTTGATTTAGGGAAGGTTGAAAATTGAAGCTGTCTAATCTGAACAGAATTGTTCTGTCTAAATTCAACATTCTGAGGATGTAAATCCTGATCTCATGCGCTCTGCTGTATCTCCTTTGACATCAGACTCACACTGCAACTATCCAATGTCTTCGCTTCTTCACAAAATGTCTCAATGGCAACTTAAACAGCTTTTCTCCAGGCCTCAGCTGCTGAATGGGCAGGCTACAACTATAAAGGTGTGGGAAATCTTTCATGAGACAAAGCTGTGTCTGATCATTTCATTTCATTTCACTTCCAAGGGACACTGTCAAATACTTTTGTATAGTTTCCTCCCCTCATTGTTGTTGGAACATTTTTTCCTGTACAGATGTAGTGGGTTCTTTATTTGGCAGACATTAACTTTTGCTCTTTGTACCCTAGTCTGTCTCTCTTTCACCTCCTGGTTCATCATGACAGCATCAATATTATCAATATAGATGTGAGAATAATATTTGCTAATTAACTTGCAGTCCTTTCGTAGCCAAGTCAAAATATTGGAGAATGATACAAATATGTCACTTTTAAAAACAACTGGTAACAGAAGAATGTAAATTAAAAAAAATAGGGCCTGGTTCTTATTTACATTTAAGCCTGCTCTGAAGTCCCTTTACAGAATCTTATTGTAATTAAGAATCATGCCTTTCACATTTAGGATCTTGAGGGTATGTTATACAAAAATGCAAGCCTAAAGATTCTGACAGTATCCCCTTAAGTCAGTAATCATATACATTTGACCCACAGCAACTAAGTCACCTGTGCTAAATTACAGACATCTGAAATAGAAGTTATAGGCTTAAGAAATACTCAGCATTTAGTGAGAAAACCTACTGATTCAATTTTTAGAAAGTTGTCTGGAAAGAATGACTTGGAAATTTTCAGGTTTTACAAGCAACGTTTGTAAACCTAAGAAAGTTTAATTTAAATACGGACCCATTTAAGATCTAAAGAAATTTTCTTTCTTTCTTTTTCTTTCTTTCTTTTTTTGCATATTATTGTTAGGTGCTTCTTCTCTGCCTAAAATATAAAGTCCAGACTGCAGCAGGTGCTAATCCTAGATAAGGATTTCAAACAATACAAAGATAGTGTCAGACACTGTTCCAGCTGAATTAAAAACCCAAGTACTTTGAGAGTTTGCCTTGGGGGAATTCTCACAAAGGTCTTCATGGAGGGAGGTAAGGGAGAACACCAGATGAGAGACAACAGAACAAAATAAAGATACTGACATACATGCTGATCAGGAATCTTAAATGCTGATCCTGCATTCCTTGCACAGTTTTGGTTGCACAAAGAATGCAAGACACGTCCTTTGATTTGACATTGATTTGAGGGAAGGACAGATTATTAGAAATTGTATGGAAAGAAAGTTATTTTGGCATCAATACAAATTAATGGGAGATCAGTTTTCCACACAGCTATGGAAGATCGGTAGTGAGCAAGATGGAAGTGTGACAGCAATACAGCAGCTTAATTCTTCTCCAGTGACCACAAGGAAGGGAAATCCTAACCTCCGGATCTTACATACTTTTTGACTATAAATGCTATCATTCCAGAGGCAAAATGAACATTGCAAGAAAACCTGCTTCTCACAATGAACCTCCCTTCAACAGGAACAAAATCCAAGATGGAATACCAAAAAATAAACAAAAGGACCTTGATAAGAGCCAAAAGAGAACCAAATATCAAAACAAAGTAGCAGTTCAAATGCCAGACTATAGTAGATGACCTCACAGTGCCCTCACAGACCCAGGTAATTCTCAAAACAATAACCAACAAAGGAAAAAGACAATAATACTAGAATCGAAAATGAAGAAACATCCTTCCTCTTTTTAAAACAAATATCAGGATCACTCCCCCCACCCTCCCTCTATCTGGAAGCAGGTTAGTTAACAGTCTCAATTTAAAAGTTTATATATATACACATATATATATATACACACAAACACACATATATATATGTGTATATATATAATAAGAGAGAAGATATTAGTGGCAGTGTATGCAAAACGAAAAAGAAAACAAAGAAAAATTACTTTTAACAATCTCACTTTTTTTGTTTGTTTTTTTTTTACACAAATACTGTTGTAAATATATTTAAAAAAATCAGCATTCTATCTGGTAAACGTCACTTTTGCCCCTCTATAAAATTTTCAATTAAAAAAGTCCCAAGAACTCTTATTTTTTTAATTAGCCCCTCCCACCCACCCTCTATTCCTCTTTCTTCCACAAGAATAAATCCTGATGTAACTTTTTTTTTTTGTTTTTTGCAAAGATTGTGGGAACGAATCCTTCTCTTGTACCTTGATTCGCAGGTTGCAAACCTCTATGTTTGTTTTTCCTCTGTGTTTCTGTTTGCCTTCCGTGAAAGTCCCTCTTGATTGTGCTGAGGCTCTGGGCTCAGCGAAGACACTGAATAAATTACAAAAGAAAGCCACCGTTGCTTGTTGTCTGAATCTTCCTGGTGTCTGCTGAAAGGTGGTGTTTGTGGTGAGGGGAAAGCAGGACGAGTGGGTGAGCTTAAGAGCATGGGATGGAGCAGAATCCAGGAGGAGAAAGTGTGATTCTTATTCCTGATCCTGAAGGGACACCGCACCATCCAACCCAAACTCCCTTGCCCTCTCCTCAGCCCTTTTAGAGTGAGTGAGTGAGTGAGTGAGTGAGTGAGTGTGTGTGTGTGTGTGTGTGAGAGAGAGAGAGAGAGAGAAAGATAAAGCAGACAAATGGTGGAAACCAGCAGGGCCTTGTTTCGTCTGGTTGCTGTTCAACCAGTAGTGATATATTCCACAGTTCTAACTGGATACTGTGAAGTCCGAGAGCGGTCAGAATTGTGAATTACGTCCATTGAAACACTGCAAGCGGTGTACGTAAAATGACAGTAGGCCTTGTAGATTTCGTAATATACTCTTGTTTTGTTTTTTTGTAGTGCTCTTCACAAGTGAGAAAAAAAAATGATTTTTTTTGTTATTTTTTTGTTTGGTTTTTTTTGTAGTAAAGAAGGGTTGTATTTAGAGGCCAGTAGCTAGAGATCCAACCAGTGGAGCTCCTGAAGCACTACCTGGCCTTAAGGCCACCATCCAAAGGAGGTCGGGAAAACTATTATTCACCCAGCCTCCGGAAATGTAATGTACCAGCAGGCAAAAAACAGTTCTTCATGTAGTACAAAAACAACAAAACTAAAAGTAAAGAAAAAAAGGAAGAAAGAAAAAGGTAAAAAGGAAACAAAAACATTTCTTAAATTCTAGTGCCATAGCTTTTTTGTTGTTGTTTCTATTTTTTTTTGTTCATAACAAAGAGACAGAGATTCTACTTATCCGTCTGACACATGCATCCTCATGTGGTCGTTGAAATGCTCGATTTGGTCAAACTTAGCTGGACAGACAGAGCAGACGTATGTGGTCCCCTCCGTGCAGGCCACCACCCCGGCAGGGACAGGCCTGGTGCCGGTGCCTGCTGCGCCGGTGGTGCCGTTGGTGGCACTATGCAGAGCCACGTGCCTCTCCAGAAGGGTCTTGTGGGAGAACTTCTTCTTGCAGATGTAGCACTCGTAGGACTTCTCCCCCCGGTGGAGGCGCATGTGCACGTTGAGGGAGCTCTTCTGGGTGAAGCGCTTGTTGCAGATGCTGCACTGGTAGGCCCTCACGCCGGTGTGCGTCACCATGTGTTTGATTAGGTAATCCTTTAAGGAGAAGGAGCGCCAACAGATGCTGCATTGGTGGGGCTTCTCACCTGCCCAGTACCAGAGAGAGAGAGAAACATAAACAAATAAACAGACAATTTTTTTTTTTTTTTAACAAATTAAGCTCAGTTCAGTGAGGCTCTCTGGAATAGGCTAGTTCCAGGTCTGTCTGGAATCTCTGGAGACATGATCTGGGGGAGGAAGAATGGTTTTGTTAATAATAATACAAAACTTGGGACATAAACAATACTTTTCATCCATAGATCTCAAAATGCTTTACAAAGGGGACGATCATTATCCCCAATTAAACAGAGAGCGAAAGAGATTCAGCCCAGATTTTTAAAGGTATTTACGCACTGCTGGGCTCAGCATTCCAAACTCTAACTGACTCAGAAGACTATATCTCATGTTCAGAAGTGAGTTAGGAATGTAGGCATCTAAATTCCATCAACTGTCAATGGGATTTTGGCTCCTAAGTGTGCCTAACTCCCTTTTGAAATGAGATGCAGGCTCTTAAATCTGTTTGGCGTTGCATCACTGAGCACAGCAATGCCTAAATAACTTTTAAAATCTGGACTTTAATGACTTGTCCAAGGTCACACAGCAAGTCGCTGGAAGAGTCAGGAAGACAACCCAACTCTCCCTTGCTCCCAGACACATGTTCTAACCACTCAGCTACAGTTGCTCTCTGAGCACAGGGCTGGGAACTAGAAAATGTGTTTCATTCTTGTTTTCTAGCACTCACCTCCTGGCTGGCCTTGGTCAAATCACTTCATCTCTCCGGGTCTCGGTCTCTCCACCTGGGGATAATGATACTGACCCGCACCTCACATGGGAGCTGTGACCCTTAATACATTCAGGTTTGTAAAGTGCTTTGAGATTCTCAGATGGAAGGTGCTAGAGAAGGGCCAAGGATTATTATTTCGTAAGAGAGGTTTAAATGTGTTTCTCCTTGTTCTGGTTAAACGTGGCAGCTGAACAATTTGCAAGAATAACTACAAAGGCAATTTGAACACACAAAAATTTATGAGCCAGCTACACAAAGCAAAAGCTCATACAATGGCTACATCTCCTGCACGACAGACATGAGAATTAAACGGTGTGACTGCCATTTCAATCGAACACCAACAATCGTGGGAATTAGGGATGCGGCCCTCTATCCCAGTGTATTCTCCACCCCTGGCCAATCTAAGATCGTTCTCTACAGCGGGTCTAATCCCGCCCTCAGTTTGATCCAGGCAACCCAGTGACCAGAAGGGTGCAACTGAAGGCATCATTTAGTCCAGTATATGTGATAGATTTGTCCAGATTAGCTCCAATTGTCCCACAGGATGTTCCACTCCTTACTTTGGGAGACAATTCCCAGACTTATACACTGTACTGTCAGGCAATGTTTTCATGATATTCACTCCACATTTTAGCATTCATCTAAATCCATAAATGCCACACCAAAACCCGTAACTCCTTAACTTTATTTCTTAAATCATATTCGGGGCATTCAAGTGTTTTAATTCATCATCCCAAGAATTTACTGCCACTCAGAAGGATTCTAACATTTAATTTAAAAAGATTGTAATGGCACTTTTTTTAATTTGCCCATTGGTCACTCCAATTTCCTAGCCCCTGGAGATGCTTCACTTTTTTGAAGAGACATTTCCGCTTTCTCTTAAAGTATATGTGCTGACTACTTTAAACTGTAATACGGCCTAGTCTCATATCAATGTGCAGAGACAAGAACATGTCATTGGCAACATTTAATTGCTTTTTTGTGCTGTGAGATTACAGTATATGGCTCAAACTCTATGTCAGAAGAGATAATTTAATTCTGACTGGGTGGGGAAGGGCTTATACTTTTATTATGAGCCTTTATTCCTCTCCAGCTACTTTGCAGTTGAATAGACAGGGACTGCATGGGGCCAAATCAGTGGCTAGCGTAAGTGGGTGCAACTCCACTGTCTTCAGGCATTGCATTTCCTTAAACCAGTGGTGAATCTGTCCCACAGCTTGTAAAATTATTGGCAAAAGCACTTCCTCTCTCCCCGTGTACGCCAATGTGGTACAAATTTACACCACTTGTTCTCATCTCTGCCTCTCCGAATAACAAATTCTTTCATCTAGGATTTAAGCAAAAGGTTTAACAACCCTTGCCAGTCATCAGGGTCGCAGGTTTTCAATAATCTGCATAGATAAACGCAGCTGAAGGGAGAGCTTCCTTCCCATCTAGTATCGTAAACAACTAGGGTTTTGATCCCTGAGGTCTTTGATTAGATTGGTCGAAAGAGAACTGCTGGGTGCGATGGCCACATACATTGTGCGATTGAGCTTTCTGAGCAAATGAAGCAGAGGCCTATTGATATCCTTCCATTTGCACTTCCCCATTTTACTACCTCTTCAGTGCAAGTGCATTAGTCTGGATGGTACAAATATACAAAACTAAGGACCTCTTCTCTCCACTATCGGTTTTTACTGAGGTTTTAAAAAGGTAATAGCAGGTAGTGTGACTGATTCAATGCAAAACACGGTAAACACGATTCCTAAACATGTGGGTTTCTAGCACATCTGTAACACAACTGTCAGGCTGTAATGGGGCTTTAGCATGGTGAGTTTGCTGCATAGATGGGATTATCTAACTGTGCCTGTAACTAGATTAATCAGATCGTCTGACCTATACCTCCTTAGAACGAGTTTTGCTCCCACTGAAGCAAATAAGTGTTTTGCCTATTGATTTCAATGGGAGCAGAAGTCAACCCAGTACAATGCGTACTCCACACGTTCAATAGTTTATCTTTGTCAACCAGGAAATTCCCCATTTCATATCCTTCTGAACTCCTATTCCCTGGCTTCAGATGGTGAGTATTTTGCTAGCCAGGAAAATGTATCCTCTTGCCCTCCCTCCATATTTGCTACTGTTTGCATGATTATATATATATTGTGATACGGTATTTACTCCATCATTTGCTTCAAAATCTTTGTGTGGGGTCTTCTCTTCTAGGAATCTCACAAATAAATCAATATTTTTTCAGATGCAAATTTATTTCCTTACCAAACAATCCTTCTGTCACCTTTTCCTACTGAGAATTATTTGCATCAAAACAAGCAGAACCATGAAAAAATGGTTACTAACCTTTCTATAACTCTTGTTCTTTGAGATGTGTTGCACATGTCCATTCCAGTGTAGGTGTGTGCATGCCCCAAGCACAGTTGCTAGAATTTTTCCCCCTAGTGGTGTCCATTGGGTCAGCTCTGGTGCCCCCTGGTGCTGCATACATATAGTACCAGTACATTGACCCTGTGCCCCCTCAATTCTTTCTTTAACAGCTGACTCTGACTAAAGAGGAATGGGGGCATGTCTTGGAATGGACATGTGCAACACATCTCGAAGAACAACAGTTACAGAAAGGTTAGTAAGCGCTTTTTCTTCTGCAAGTGCTTGCACATGTCCATTCCAATGTAGGTGACTCCCAAGCAGTTGCATAAGAGGTGGATTCAGAGTTCATTAACATGCTGACTGCAATACTGCTCGGGCAAAGCTGGCATTGTCTCTGGCCTGCTGGGTGATGGCACAGTGAGTTGAGAATCCTCTACTACTATGAATAGCTGAGCAGATCTACGGAATGGCTTGGTCCTTTGTATACAGAATGTCAGGGCCAGTCTAACATATAAAGTGTAGAGGTTGCTCCTCCCTATTTGAATGCGGTTTTGTGAAGAACACAGAAGGAAGATTGCTTGACTGCAGTGAAATTGCAAAACCACTTTGGGAGGAAAGCCGGGTGCGGATGCATCTGCACCTTATTCTTAAAGAAAATCATATACTGGGGCTCTGACATGAGGACACGAATCTCTGAAATCCATCTGGCCGAGGTGATGGCCACTAAAAGGGCTACTTTCCAGGAGAGGTGAACTAATGAGCACGTTGCCAGTGGCTCAAATGGGGGACCTGTAAGCCTTGATAAGACAAGGTTCAGGTCGCAGGAAGAAATGGGATCCCTAACCTGGGGTGCAACCTCTCTAGGCCTTCAAGGAAAAGAATAACCATCTCATGCAAGAAGACAGACTTCTTGTTGCCTGGGGGATGGAAGGCCAAAATCACTGTGAGGTGGACCTTAACTGAAGAAATAGCCACATTTTGTTATTTCAGATGTAACAGGTACACCAAAATAAGCTGCAAAGAGGAACACAAGGGCAGAACTCCATGTTGGGAAGACCAGATGGAGAATTGCAAAGTAAGTGGTCCTGGTGGAGGGTTTCCTACTGCCCAGCAGGACCTCACAGACTTGCTCCAAGCATGCCTGCTCCTCTGGATTCAGCCATAGAACTTCCAAGCTATCAGATGGAGGGAGCTGAGGTTTGATTTGAGTAGCCGATTGTGGTTTTGGGAGAGCAGATCCAGATACAAAGGAAGCAGGAGAGGGGCCTCTGCCGAGAGGCCTAACAAGGTGGCAACCCAATGTTTCCTTGGCCATGCTGGGGCTATGAGAATGACCTTCATCAGAATCTCATACACTAGTGGGATAAGATGAAAGGTGTAACACAGGTGATCTGTCCACGGTAACAGGAAACTATCCATGAGAGACCCCAGGCTGTGGCCTTGCAGTGAGCAGAAGTGGTTGTTATGGTATAATTCCCCAATCTGAACCTTAGAGTCCAAAAGATGGGGTACCAGCATGAATTCCTCTAAGCTTAATTACCAGCTTAGATCTGATAGGCTGCCACCACCCAAAAATATAGTGTTTGGGGCACTCTGGTCCCCCCAAAAAACTCCCCTGGGGATCCCAAGACCCAAATTCTTTGAGTCTCACAACAAAGGGGAATAAACCATTTCCCTTCCCCCTCCTTTCTTCCTCCCAGATCTTTCCCGCCCTGGGTACACTAGGAGATCACCGTGATTCAAACTCCTTGAATCACAACACAGAGAAATCAGGTTTTTTCTCTCCCTTCTCTCCCTCTCCCAGGCTTTCCCTCCCTGGGCTATCCTGGAGAGATAGACAGATTCAAGCTCTGTGAATCTAAAACACAGAGGAAATTCACCTTTCCTCCCCCACTCCTCCTTCCCTTCTCCCACCAATTCCCTGGTGAGTACAGACTTAGTTCCTTTGAGCCCTAACAAGGGGAAAATCAATCGGGTCTTTTATAAAGAAAACTTTTAATAAAAGAAAGAAAGAGTAAAGATCATCTGTGTAAATTCAGCATGGTATATTACAGGGTCTTTCAGCTTATAGACACCAGAGAGAAGCCTCCCCCTAGCAAAAATACAATTTAAAATACTTCCAGCAAAATACACATTTGCAAATGCAGAAAACAATCAAAAGACTAAACTCGCCTTTTTCCTGGTACTTACTAAAATTAGAACAGAAGAGATTTTTTCAGAAAGATTGGAGGAATCTGCTTACATGTCTGGTCCCTCTCAGAACCCAGACAGAACACGGACAAAGAAAGAACACACAAACAAAGACTTCCCTCCACCGAGATTTGAAAGTATCTTGTCTCCCGATTGGTCCTCTGGTCAGGTGTTCCAGGTTCACTGTTTGTTAACCCTTTACAGGTGAAAGAGACATTAACCTTTAACTATCTGTTTATGACACTAGTGACATTTCCTGTTGATCTGGGTAGGTCTAATGGGGGAATTCCCCACTGCTGGAAAATGATCCTTGCAATGTCCAGCCAAAGGGACCGTTCATGGTGAGCGGAAAAGGACCTGCTGAGGCAATTCACCAGCTGGTTCTGTGCTCCCAGGAGGTGAGAAGCCTTGAGATGGATTGAACGTGCTATGCAGAACTCCCACAGATGAATTGCTTCCTGACACAGAGGGGAAGAGCATGTTCCACCTTGCCTGTTGAGGTAGAACATAGCTATCAGGTTGTCTGCGAGAACCAAAATGACCTTGTTTACAATGTGAGGTAGGAATGCCTGGCAGGGTAGGCGGACCACCCTGAGCTCTCTGACGTTGATATGGAGAGAAATCTTTTCTGAGGACCAGAGGCCCTGAGTCCTGAGGGACTCCAAATGGGCTCCCCATCCCAATGATGATGCATTCGAGAGCAAAGACATCGAAAGTTGGCCCGCAAAAAGGGTACACCCATACAGACCATGCAGTGGTCCAGCCTCTGCTCCAGGGAGATGAGGACTTAAGAAGGTATGATGAGAACTGAGTCCAGATGCTGATGGGCAGGTGAATAAACCATGGCCAGCCACACTTAAAGAGAACTGAGACGCAGCCTTGTGTGTTGCATGATATGTGATGACATGGCCCAGAAGACTCAGACAGCTCTGTGTTGTCATAATCAAATGGGCCTTGAGGGACCTTCTCAGGGTCACGAGCTCCCAAAACTGGTCTCCTGGGAGCAAGGCTTTGGCCTGAATGGAATCAAGAACTGCACCGATGAACTCTATCCTCAAATCAGGAAGAGAGTGGACTTTTGTGTGTTTATTAGCAGGTCTAGGGCCTGGAAGTATGATTGGATGATGAGGATATTGGATTCCATCTGAGTCCTGGACTGGCCTTTGACAACCCAGTCATTGAGATATGGGAAGATGTGTACTTTGCATTTGGTGAAGACTCACGGAGTAGCTGACAGGCTGAATGGATGCCAAAGCGAACTGGTAACATACCTGGTTTATGATGAATCTGAGGAACCTTCTATGGCCTTGGAAAATTGATATGTGAAAGCATTCATCTTTTAAATCAAGGGTGGCATACCAATCCCCTAGATTCAGAGATGGAATGATGGAAGCCAGGGAGACTGGGCAGAACTTTAAGTTCTTGAGGTAGCGGCAGAGGCGGCACAGGTCTAGAATAGGTCTGAGACCACCCTTGGCTTTCAGAATCAGGAAATAATGCGAGTAGAATCCCTTTCCTCTTAAGTTTTGTGGAACCTTTTCTATGGCTTCCACCCAAAGGAGAGACTGGACTTCTTGTATTAATAGTTGCTTGTGAGAATGGTTCCTGAAGAGAGATAGGGAGGGAGGGAGGGAGGGAAGGTGACATATACACAAACTGGAGGGTGTATCCCATTTTTGAGTTCAATACCCAGCGGTCCAAAGTGATGCAGGCCCAGGCACTGAAGAAATGGGAGACGCAGTCCAAAAACAGAGGGGTAACTGGATCCAGTATCACAGGGACTGGGATGTCAATCTCGAGCATCCTGACAAAAGGAGTGCTTTGAGTTTCCTGAGTGCCTGGGGGCAACTTGCATTGGACCTGAGGTGAAAGCTGGCAGAGGAGGCCTGTGCCTAACCCCCCGTTCTTTCTTCTCTGTGGGTCCTCCCGGGCTGATGGGGCAAAGTACTTGCCAGCCTGCTGGGGTCTGTAATGTTTCCTAGAAGCCGCTGGGGTATACAATCCCAGGGATGTCAAGGTTGCCCTGGAATCCGTAGGAATTTAGCATCAAGTTTGCTCTGAGAAAAGCGAGATTCTTCAAAGGGGAGATGCTGAACCTTCTGAGGAAACCCAGATGACTGCAACCATGAGCTCCTATACATGGTTACAGGTAAGGCCATGGATCTGGCTGCAGAGTCAGAGCGTCCACGGCTGCCTGTAAGGAGGCCCTTGCTACTGTTTTTCCTTCATTGACCAGTGAAGAGAACTCCTTTCTGGCTTCTTGAGGCAGCCAGTCTTTAAACTTTTGCATGGCATCGCACATATTAAAGTCATAGCAGCCCAGTACTATCTGCTGCTTTGCTATGCGAAGTTGCAGCCCTCCCGTAGTATACACCTTTCTGCCAAACAAGTCTAGTTTTTTGAGGTCCTTCACTTTACGCATTGCTCCCGACTGCCCTTGGCAATCTCTTTCACTAGCAGTTGACATTACCAGGGATCCTGGAGGGGAGTGTGAGTGTAAGAACTCGTAACCCTCCTCTGGCATGAAATAATGCCGCTTCGTACACGTTGCCACGTAGATGGGAGAAAGGGATGTGGGGGTCTATCACAACACCTTAACTGGGTTCATGATGGCTTCATTGAGTGGCCTACAGCCATGTGCCTGGATGCTCAGATTTGAGGCCACTCGCTTTGAGGCCACCTGGGGAGCTTTGTGATTATCCTGGGGAGGAGACACACCAGCTGTCACCACAGCCTCATCCAGGGAGGAGTAGGCGGAAGCCAGCACCGACTGGGGAGCCTCCACCTCTCCCTCCATTTTTCCCCGGACCCATGGGGCCTCCTCTTGAAGTTCGGTACCAGGCTCAGTACCGGAGTTCAGATCAGGAGCCTTCTGGAAAGGCACTAGTGGTGCTCTGCTCTCAGAGCATCTTGAGAGAGAGCCCTGGGCTGGGGGGAACCCCCATGGATTCTGGAAGGGCCACTGCATGGGCACTGGCCCCCATGGATTTCAGAAGGGCAATGCACTTGGTGGCACCCCTGAATTTGGGGCCATAGAGGAGTACGAGTGCCTCAGGGAGTAGTGTGGGAGGCTGTAAGAGCAAAAAGAGAATGACCTCATTTCCAACTATGATGACGAGGAGTCTCAATGATGCGACCAGGGCAGTGTGGACCCCGTTGGTGGCGGAGGTCAGTGCTGCAGCAGTGAAGCCAGTGATGAGGCTTCAAGGAGGGTTTTCCCCTGGAAAATAGTCCTGGTACCTAGGAGAAGACGGCTCTCTGCTGCTCCATGGCACTGGTAACGCTGACTCCTGCACTGCCAAAGATGGAGGCACTAGCAATGAAAGGAGGTCCTTAGCTGCTGCAAATGCTTCAGGAGTTGATGGCACCATAAACATGCTGGAGCCACGTTGCCTGCCTAAGGTTGGTTCCTCCAGAACCAGAGTCAGCGGAGATTGTGTAGGTGCTAGAACCAGGTGTTGAGGTAGAAGAGTGGCTTGGCATGGATCTCATTCTGTACTGGTCTCCATGTCTGGCCAATTTTGGTGCTGGGAATTCATAGAATATCAGGGCTGGAAGGGACCTCAGGAGGTCATCTAGTCCAACCCCCTGCTCAAAGCAGGACCAATCCCCAGATTTTTGCCCCAAATCCCTAAATGGCCCCCTCAAGGATTGAACTCACAACCCTGGGTTTAGCAGGCCAATGCTCAAACCACTGAGCTTTCCCTCCCCAAGTTCTCTCCAGTTGCTTCTTCTTTTTTCTTAAGCACTGGAGCTGGGTACTGGTGTCGAGACTTCCGCTTGGTGGGAGGAGCGCTCCGAACTGACGCTGAGTTACTTGGTATTGAGTCCAAGGAATTTAGCTCTGAAGCAGGTCTCAGAACGTCCTCCCCGAGAAGGACCTTCAATCTCGCTTCCTGGTGCTTTTTTGTGCAAGGTTTGAAGTTCTTACAGATCTGGCAGCAGTCCTTCCTATGAGTCTCTCCTAAGAACTTGAGAAAGCTTCAGTGCGGGTTGCTCAATAGCATCAACTTGCCACAGGAAGCATAAGGCTTGAAGCTCCGTGGCCGAGGCATGCCACCAGGGGACGGACGAACTTTGCTAACTGATCGGGGAAGGGTCCAACACTAATATAACTAAAAACTGACTAACTACAAGCAACTGATTAACTATTTACACTAGAAAGACAGTGAAAAACCACTGGGAAGTTTGCTGAAGCAACCAGAGGAGACCCAGCAACCGTCATGGGCGGAAAGAAGGAACTGAGGGGGTGCAAGGTCAGCAGGGCTCTTTATTCTGGTGCTATGAGTGTGCAGCACCAGGAGGCACCAGAGCTGACCTGATGGATATCACATTAGGGAAAAAAATTCCAGCAACTGTGTTTGGGGCGGGCGAATACTTGCATCGGAATGGAAATGTACAAGCACTCGAAGAAGAAACTAAGGTTACAGGAAACATTACTTTTCAGGACATGAACCCCATATCCATTTTAGCCATGTGCACTTCTAAAATGCATGTGTTCCTCATTTTGGGTCTTTCTCCCATATTTGAATCTCACTAAGGAGAGTGGCATGAAATACTGACCAAAAATGATCAAACCATGACATGAAGGAAAAGGAAGTGAGGCTTTAAAATGTGTAAGGAAGGTTTTCTAGAGCTTTAATTTCATAATACTGCACATCTTAGTTAAATAATTGCACTGTTGGATAGCTTAATGCCAGTCTACATGAGACAGAGTATTGATCCTGTATGTGTGGGAGTGAGGCGTTCGTATGTGTGCGTGTGTGTGTGTACTACAGCACCTATGTTGTATGCAAACCCCACCAACATTTAGTTTCTGGAAGCATGGAAGCTGGGCAGATATTTTATAGACTCCAGGTCTTTGAATTCTCATTTGGGCTCAAAGTCTCCTAAGGGTCTTGGGACTGCATTTCATACAGCAAGTCTAATCCACAGCCTGTGCATTTCATGGTTTCCCCACTTGTTCCCTGCTGCTCCGATGCCTTTCTACAGCTTCTTCTCTGGGATTCTTTTCAGAGGCCTGAGCACTCTGACAATGAAGCCACTCCTCCAGCTGTCCAAGCAGTGGACACAGTTGGTATTCTATTCCCCTGGCTTCTGCTGTTTGGCCAAGGACTTAGTCAACTTTGCACAGTAAAGATTCCTTTCAGGTGTGCCTGGAATCTTCTCACCCATGTACTGGTTTTCAAGAGTATCCCAGAAGTCAGTTAGCTCCCAAATGGAAATGCAAGTCACTTGGGAAATATGTTAAGAGTTCCCCTTTGCCTCTTCGCCCACTGAAACACTTGTCACTGAAAGTATATGAATTTTGAATTCTCCAATCCACAAAAGAGAATCTTTACTGACTCAGGACTGAGAACATCAAGAGTCAGTGGCAGCTCTAGGTCAAATATTTAGGCAGGGCCCTGTATGTTTCCTTAACTACTCCACATGTGCTATCCTTCTGCTGGCTTGAAGCTCCTATTACAACCTGCAGGACATATTCTTAGCTACTGGAACAGCTAACCCAAATGGATCTTTCATGGAAGAACCATTCTAGCTCTGGGAATTGGGATGAAACTCTGTGACTTGATTTTCTATTTTTTTTGAGTGAGGCAATGCCACCAATGCAGAGGCTTTAGCTACATATCCATGACTGGAAAGAGGGAGCTAAGATACGGCCACACAAGGTACTCTTTGGACTCAGGACTGCTTCACCACTGATTTGCTTTATATTTGGCCTAAAAGTGAGAGGAAGTGAGATGTATATGGAAATGCTCCACTTGGGCCAAGCAAAGTGAACGTCATGTTGAATTGGTTCACCTGGGTGCATTTCTATGGTTGATCCTGGCTATTTCTCAACCACTAGCCTAATGTTTTGCTAATTTACTGTAGGTATCAGCTGGTGATGGCAAGATATCCTGAGACACAAGTGTTGCATGTAGAGAAGGTTGGCAAGGGGCTGCTATGCCAGTTTTGCTGTGTCAATCCTGAACGCCACAATACTTTTATACATAACAGCCCCCTGCAGCCCAGTCCAACCCTGGGTGATCCTTAAAGTGATTCTACAGTGTGTATGAGTGGATCAAGGAAAGGGCTCTAATTCAGCCTGATGATTTTTAAGACTACTTTCTATGCAAAGATTTCCTCAATGCTGATCATGTGATTTACCCAACGCAGCCTGCATAACTATCTCCTATAAGGTTTTACAAGGCAGAAGTCCTTATTGCTTCTGTAACAATTGCTGGTTATATAGCAAGAGTATATATCAATGCCACAGGACTTTTATATATGGTTTATAAAGCAATATAATATATAACCAATAATGTATATCTTACGTGTTTTAGAGCATGCTTCACAATAGCATCTAAGTGCTATTCATACATAAATATAAATAAAAATACATACACACTATATTATATATACATATATGCCAGGTGTGTGGAAGTGATATCTATGTGAGAAATTGGAGAGGCACGAGAGACATTTCTCTCTCTCTTGTGACTGCCTCTCCTGCACTTTGCCCATTTCCCACCCCATCCATATTATTCTAACATTTCAGTGCTCACGCAGCTAGGTAAATATTTCTTCCTTCTCCTTCCAAATGTGAAATTTCCTCCCAGAATTATAACTGCCTGACAGCCGGGATTCAGCCCTGAACCAAGGACAGCTTTTCCAAACAAGAAATGTCATTGCTTCAAAGTCTCAAGACTCTCCAAGGCTAGAAAAGGGAGCTTTATCCCAATGGGAAGTATAGATTCTCAGTTTTCCAGTGGGACACAAATCTTTTGCTTCTAACCCTAGAAGGTCCCAAAACACCAGCCTTTAATGCAGATACATTTTGAATGTATAGGAAAGCTGTTGTAGGTCATTTTTACAAGGTTGCCTTGGCACTTATTTAGGCTGACCTGCATAACTCAGACTTGGCTTCATCATTCATGAGTAATGCAACCAACTGAACCTCACACCACCACCAAGTATTCCATGCACACAGACGCACATAGCAGTGAATGACCCAATATTAATGACCCCTTCTCCAACAGACAAATTCTTTAATGGCTCTCAGTTAAAGATTCCTCATGTTGTTTCCAATAACATTTAGTTTCACCTTTAATCAAAGATCAACTTGTGCTAGGCAACATGTGTTAATTATTTCCTTGGATAGTCACTTAAGACACATTTCATTGTATAAAGGAAGAGTTACCTTTCCTGTATCCTTGACACCCTTAGATCCCTAAAGGGACCATCTATAGACTTAACCAGGAGCCTGTCCTGAGGCCCTTACTCATTCACTGACTTCAATAGGACTCCTCATGTGTGTAAAGGCTGATGGATCAGGCACCCAGTGTTTTCCCTTCCCATGTTGTGGTGAACTATATATTCTCATCACGGCAGTAACAGTGCCCAGAGATAACTGGAAGCCAGTAAGTATCTGAAGGCTGTCTCACGTCTGTGTTAGGGACTGGCACACTGGGAAATGGAATACCTGTCAAAATCAACTGCGTATTTATACAGGCTTGTCCCTGGGCTCACATATAAGCCAAGTGGCCATGCACTCACCTGTGTGTACAAACATGTGCTTGACGTAGTTCTGTTTGGCGGTGAAAGTCTTGTTGCAGAGAGTGCACTCGTAAGGCTTTTTTTCACCCTGTCCACCTGCTGTGCTGTGGCCCGCAGATGGGGCCAAGGGCTGTGGGGCTGGCAGCTGGGCAGTAAAGGTTGACAGGCCAGGCTGGGTCACTGTCACAAACTGTGTCTGTTGGCCAGCTAAGGGCTGGGGCAGGCTGAAAAGGAAAGGTTTAGGTCCACTGCCAGCAGACTGTGTGGTAAAGAGGGCGGGCAGGTAGGTGTTGCCAGCTGTGCCAATGACCTGTGTGTTGCTGGTCAGGGTCAGCGGCATCCTCAGATTGCTGGTGAGGGTTTCTGTCTGGCGTAAGTAAAGCTGGGTGCTTGGCAATGGTTGGGCAACTGTTGTGTTGACAGAAGGCTGCAAGGCCCCCTTTTCGCTGTTGTTACTGACAGTGACCACTTTGCTGTCCATTTCAATGTCATTGCTTCTGTCTGGCGAGGAAGTGTTGGCATCTAGGTGTTGCGGCTGGGTCTGTGTGCCTTCAGCAGGGACTTCATTTTGCTCTGCCTGGGAAGGTTCCTGCTGACCCTCTCGGCCCAAGTTAGCCATGAAGTGCTGCTCCATGGAATCTGGCTCAGTCCCAATGGAGGAACTGACTCCAGAGTCAAAACTCTCCCCCTTGGGCTCACTCTCAGTGCCTTCTGCTTGGTCAGTGTCCTCAGTGCATTCCTCAGACTCATTACGCTCCAGGATCTGCACCCTCTGCTGGCCATAGTAGTCATAGTCATCCTCCATCTCCTGTTTGATGTGGATGTTGCCCACCAGGGTCTGGATCCGGACTGGGCGTGGTTGCTTGCGGCAGTGTGTGGTCTCTGGAGTGGTGGAGAGGTACCGCTCCATCTGTTGTGAGCGCTCGTGGATCCGTGTAATCCAGCTGGGGTCTTCCATGTGATGGTCTCTGGGGAGCCCCAGGGCCGTTTCATGGTGGCTGACCACTGCTCCGCTGTAGAAGGAGCGCTCCCCACTGCCATTCTGCATGGAACAGGCATAGAGAGCCGAGTAGATCCTGTCCACGCTGTGCTGCGAGTGGCTCTGCAGGTAGCCAGACTCTGTGTCGCTGCTCTGCCCTGAGGTGCCCGATTCGGGGGTCCCCCTGGGCGTCTCCTGCCCAGAGTCCTGAATCACTGGGTAGACCTCCCCTACATTCTGCGAGACGATCCTTGTGCATTCATCAATTACAGTCTTGATCTGCAGGATGCTGGCAGCTGTGAGGATTTGCAGGGCCTCTGACTGTGAGACTCGCAGCACCCCACTGTACATGAAGTCAATGAGCTTTTGCACGGACTGGACCGACACCACTGAGGGGATCTCGATGTCGCTGTACCCCAGCAGCAGCTTGTCCTGGAAGAAGGGGCTGCCAGCTGCCAGCACGCAGCGGTGGGCGCGTAGCATGCTCCCGTGGATGCGGACCGTCACGTCACAGAAGTGGCCACGGTTGCGCTGCTCGTTGAGGGTCTCGAGCACAGAATTGCTGAAGTTGTGAAGGTTGATGCTGTGAATGCGCTCTGTCATCCCCTTGCAACTGATGTTACCTGTAGCAAAGGATGAGACAAAACAGAGGGACAGATCAGGGCTTGTCCTCTGCATGTCCACAGCTGAGATGCTGGCTAAAACACTTGCCCACTGCATATACGCCACAGGGAACATCTTAGAGGTACCATAAAAGGGCACTGAGCACAAAGCATCACTTCTACGCATGGAGATTATCAACTTCCCAGAGAAAAGATTTAGCAGGATTTCTATGGGATGGATGAGCAGAGACCCACGCCTTGAATCTTCAGGCAAAACTAGACAAGACACTAATGGTCAGATTCTCACTTACAGTAAAGATTTTTACACCACATTGGTAATATGATGAGTCTGTAGTTTATAAATTTCTGGCCCTCTATCTAGATCTGGATTTTGAAATCCCCAAAGTTAGGGCATAGTTAGATCCCGGGTATTGTATGTAGTTCAGCCCTTAAAAAAGGTGGCAGCCATTTGCAAAATCCAAATCTGGACCATGGTTTGGATTTGAAACCTTTCCAAAATTCCAACTTTATGTGTGTCCAGGGTTTTGGTTTACGTCATTCATTACTAAAAAGTGAACTAACCCATGGTCAAGAATCAAAGAAGATCCATTAACTTTCTCCCCTATTTTCACTGCACTTTGGGGTTTTTGACACTACACCGGCTAGGACTAGAACTGCTGCAATACCAAGACAAACGCTGTCTGAGGGTATTTATTGCCTGACTAGAAGTGGGAAGTAAAAGATACCTGGACAAAATGCCTGTTCTCAGGAGAACTTCATCAACTTGGCTTAACCAAGAAGTCTGGATAGTTTGGACAAGACCCGAATGTTGAGGTACAGATCTAACTGGTCCTCTTATTTACCTCTCACTGCTTCTACAGCTGGCTAAAAATAACTATCTTTTTAATCTTTCAGTCCGCTTCTCTCTCTTGATTTAATATTGCTGCTTCTCTTCTCCCGCTCTTGTCCCGTTAGATCAGTTGTTCTCAACCAGGGGTACGTGTTACATTTGGGGGGTACACAGAGTTCTTCCGGGGGTACATCAACTCATCTAGATATTTGCCTAGTTTTACAACAGGCTACGTAAAGCGAACTAGCAAAGTCAGTACAAACTCAAACTTCATACAGATCATGACTTGTTTATATTTCTCTATAAACTATACACTGAAATGTAAGCACAATATTTATATTCCAATTAGGGTGACCAGACAGCAAGTGTGAAAAATTGAGACAGCTGACGGGGCGGTAATAGGAGCCTATATAAGAAAAAGACCCAAAAATTGGGACTGTCCCTATAAAACTGGGACATCTGGTCACCCTAATTCCAATTGATTCATAATTATATGGTAAAAATGAGAAAATAAGTAATTTCTCAGTAACAGTGTGCTGTAACACTTTTGTATTTTTATGCCTGATTTTGCAAGCAAGTAATTTTTAAGTGAGATGAAACTTGGAGGTACGCAAGCCAAATGAGACACCTGAAAGGGGTACAGCAGTCTGGAAAGGTTGAAAGCCCCTGGTTTAGATAATAAGAAATTGGAGGCAAGTGTGTCTTCATATGTGCTTGTGAAGAACTTACCACACTCTGAAGGCTAAATAAATAATAGCCTTATTAATTTATCTGAGTGCTAAGATCCAAGACCAACGCAAATGTCACTGTTAGCATGTCTGTGAACATTCCATCAGAAACTTTCCCATCCCATTTCTGCAACCCACACTCACTGCAGTCATGCGCTAGTGCATGAGAAACTGAAAGGGAAACTGACTCTATAAAATCAGTACATCAACTAGCTTATTTTTATGGTTTAAGAAAAAACAAAGCAAATAAACAGCATCTAAGGCGATATTAATAACAAATGTAAGAATGTTTACATTTCTGAATATATGATTTTTAGCTTGCCAGTGTTCTTCTAAGTCCAACATAAAGAACATTTGGTCATTACTATTATTCTCATCTTAGAGACAGGCAGCAAAATGCTACCAACTGCAATTTGCTGAACAATGCAGTCCCCTCTCACTCACGTCCTTTCCTCCTCATTTATCCATTCCTGCTATCTCAAGCACCCTCTCTTCTGGTGCTTCAAAGAGAAACCATATTGGACATAAGTGGTTATTTAAATTCTCTGATGATAAAAGGGGACCAAAAAGGTCAGGAGCTAGAAATTTGGATGGGGACAAGCTGCCTAAAGGAGCCTGATGCCTGCAGAAGGAAACAGGCCAGTATTAGGGATTGCACTAATTTCTATATGAAAGTGGTCTCCTGGGTGATGCTCATATGGCAGCAATGCTTGGGAAATCACTAGTGGAATCATGGAGACTGTGAATTATATCTGTTCTGTTCACAAGCCTTGCCAGGACACATGACTGACGAGGGCACTGGAAAGGCCACTCCTAGATACTGCAGGTACCTCACAGGCATTCACTCACAGATATTGTAGGTATCACACCAAGTAATGTGAGTGGGCCTTTTCGTCCTCCTACACCAAGACAACCACCTCCCAGAATCCTCCTGGCCAGCCATGGACACTTCCTTATGTGTCAGATCACAGGAGAATTCAAGATGAACTCAAGATAAAACACATGGAATCTCCCTCCGAAAGACTGACAACTTGGAGGCACTATGGTGGTGGGGCCCCTGCAGAAGCAGGAGTGTGCTGTGGCTGACTGCTGAAGGAATGGCACCTCCTTTCTTCAAGGCCATCCCTGGACAAGGGCATGACGACGTCTAATTGAGCGGATACACACGACATGCTCTTTTTCCCAAGTTCTGCCAGATCAAAACATACCTATTGCAATCTGCTTTGATCATGAGGTACCCTTTTCATTCAAACTGATCTTTAAAACCAGTTCTCTCTGTAATTTTAATACATTTTATAAAATTTTTTTTATTAAATAATAGCAAGACGTACAACAGCCTAGCTTACCAAATCAAAATGGTTACCACTCACATCCAAAGAACACCGGAGGGAATACCCCAGAAGCACCAGGCTGATTCTATAAACGTATGGTTTGATTTTCAGAGGTGCTGTGAGTCCCTTCTCCTTTCGATGAACCAGTTCAGCCCCCATTAATTTGGAAGTTGTACTTTTGCAAACACGTTCATAGGAGAAGATACTTCAGTTCAACTTTATCTATTTCACTAGAATTTAGCTCTGGTGAAAGTTGCTGGACTGACAAGACTAAAGTCTACTGTTTATTCACAGGACAGGTACAACTTGAGCAGCATCAGGGCAAGCTTTGTTCATACATCCCTCTAGTATTCCCAAGCCCTAACCTGAAGAGAAAGGGGAATTCTGTGTCTATGCTCCATTCAGTCCTTGGAATAGAAGGGTATAGCTCGTTCAGGAAGGATAGGCAGGACAAAAAGGCAGAAGGTGTTGCACTACACATCAAAAATATATACACTTGTTCTGAGATCCAGAAGGAGGTCAGAAGCAGACTAGATGAAAGTTTCAGAGTAAAGATAAAATGGGTAAAAAATAAGGATGATGTCATGGTAGAGATCTACTACAGACGACCAAATCAGGAAGAGGAGGTGGATGAGGCATTTCTAGAACAAGCAATATAAATACACAAAACACAAGACTTGTTTGTAATGTGGGACATTAATGACCCAGACATCTGTTTGAAATGTAATACAGCAAAACACAACATTTCCCATAAGTTCTTGGAATGTATTGGGAACAACTTTTTGTTTTAGAATGAGGAAGTAAACAAGGAGGCAACCATTTTAAACTTAATTCTGCCAACAGGGAGGAACTGACAGCGAATCTGAAGGTCTAAGGCAATTTGGGTGATGTGATTTTGAAATGATGGATTTCATGATTGTAAGGAAAGAAAGTCATGAGAAAAGCAGAGTAAGGACAATGGATTTTAAAACAGCAGATTTCATCAAACCCAGAGAACTAGCAGGTAAGGTCCCATGGGAAGAAAACCTAAGGGAAAAAAGAAGTTCAGGAGATCTGGCCTAAAGGCACAACTGCAGACTATCCCAATGCAAATGAAAGATAGGAAGAACTGTAAGAGGCCAGTATGGCTCCATCACAAGCTCTTTAATGACCTGAAAATCAAAAAGGAATCATATAAAAACTGGAAACTGGAGCAAATTGCAAAGGAGGAATACAGAAGAATAGCACAAGTATGTAGGGACAAAACCAGAAAGGTGAGGGCACAAAATGAGTTATACTTAGCCAGGGACATAAAGGCAATAAGAAGTGGTTTTAAAAATACATTAGGAACAAGAGAAAGATAAAAAGGTCCTCTACTTAGTGGGGAATGAGGGTTAATAACTGAAGACCATCAAGAAAGCTGAGGTGTTTAATGTCTATTTTATTTCATTCTTCACGAAAAAGGTTAATGGTGATCAGATACTCAAAACAACAAGGGGGAAGGAACACAAGCCAAAACAGGAAAAGAAAAAGTTAAAGAATATTTAGATTAATTAGATGTATGAAAGTCAGCAGGGCTTGATGCAATTCATCCTTGGGTACTTAAGGAACTAGCTGAAGCAATCTCAGAACCATTAGCAATTACCTTGGAGAACAGCAAACATAGTACCTATCTTTAAAAAGTGGAAGAAAGAGGACCTGGGGAATTTCAGTCCCATCATCCTAACTTCAATACCTAGAAAGATACTCAAACAAATTATTAAATAATCAATCTGTAAGCACCAAGAGGATAATAAGGTTATAAGAAATAGCCAACATGGATTTGTCCAGAACAAATCATCCCAAACTAACCTAATTTCCTTTTTTGACAGGGTTACTGGCCTAGTGGTTAGGGGGAAGCAGTAGAGGCAATATATCTTGATTCAGATCCAGTTCCATATGACATTCTCATAAGCATACTAGGGAAAAGGGGTATAGATGAAATTACTGTAAAGTGGATGCATAACTGGTTGAAAGACCGTACTCAAAAAGTAGTTATCAGTGGTTCGCTGTCACACTGAAAGGGTATATCTAGTGGAGTTCCACGGGGGTCAGTCCTGGCTCTGGTACTATTCAATATTTTCATTAATGCCTTGGATAATGGAGTGAAGAGTATCTGGGAGATGTTGCAAGCACTTTGGAGGACTGGATTAGAATTCAAAACCTCCTTGACAAATTGGGGAATTTGTCTGAAATCAAAAAGATGAAATTCAATAAAGGTAAGTACAAAGTATTTTACTCAGGAAGGAAAAAATCAAATGCAAAACTACAAAATGGGGAATAACTGGCGAGGTGGTAGTACAGCTGAATAAGATCTGGGGGGTTACAGTAGATCACAACTTGAATGTGATTGTGAAAAAGGCTAATATCATTCTGGGGTGTAACAGGAGGTAACTGCCAGGCTCTGCTCGGCACTAGTGAGGCCTCAGCTGGAGTGCTGTGTCAGTTCTGGGTGCCACACTTTAAGAAAGATGTGGATGAATTGGAGAGAGTCCAGAAAGCAACAAAGATGATAAAAGGTTTAGAACACCTGACCTGTGAGGAAAGGTTAAACAAACTGGGCATGTTTAGTCTTGAGAAAAGAAGACTGAGGGGGGACCTGATAACAGTCTTCAAAGATGTTAAGGGCTGCTATAAAAAGGACAGGGATCGTTTGCCATGTCCACAGAAGGTAGGACAAGAAGTAATAGGCTTAACCTGCAGCCAGGGAGATTTAGGTTAGACATTAGGAAAAACTTTTTGACTATAAGGGTAGTTAAACTGTGGAACAGGCTTCAAATGAGGTTGTGGAATCCCCCTCACTGGAAGTTTTAAAGAACAGGTTGGACAAATATCAGTTAGGGATGGTTTAGGTTTACTGGGTCCTGCCTCAGCACAGAGGGCTGGACTTAATGACTTTATTTCTATGATTCTCTGCTGAAATGGCCAACCAGGGACCAGTCAGTACTGATTATGAGGGGATTTTTGATGTGATGTGGACAGCTAGGGCTAGATCCACAAAGGGAACTTAGACTTAGCGTTGCAGTGCCCTGTTGCCAAATGGAATCCATACCCCTGAGTTAGGACCCCAGGCTCCCTACAGAATGCATAGGGAACAGTAGGCTCCGAAGGCTGGGATTCACTGAAGCCAGCAAACTGAGTGAGGAACTGCCTCAGCTAGCCCACAGGAAATACTGAGGAGAGGCATGCAGGCTAAGCCGCACTCCTCAAAGAAATGTAGGTGCCTAATTCTGATCCTGAGGAAGGTAGTGTTGGTGCCCTTTTCCTTTCACGCTAGAGCCCAGTGGTTAGAGCACTCACCCATGCTATGAGACACTCAGGTTCAATTGCCACTTTGCCTGAGATGAGCAGGGACCTGAACCCAAGTCGGTCACCTCCCAGGAGAGTGCGCTAATCACTGGGCTCTGGGAATTTTTTTTGGAGGGGAAGGGGAATGAACTCTCTCAGTCTCTCCTGTTGAAGGTTTTTCATTTTGTATAAACACTTAAAAATGCCTGCCCCACAACTGGCAGAGAGGGGATTGAACCTGGGTTGCCCACTTCCTCGGGTGAAAAGGTAACACCCCCACTTTGTTTTGGATTGGGCCTAATCCAGTAGCACACTTATTGGATCAGGCCCAACAGGTGAGGTAAGTGGGGAAATGCTTAGTTTGAGAATCCTATTGGGGCATAGGCATGTACTAGGCACCAGGCATCAGGATTTAGGCAGCTGGGTGCATGCCTATTGGCAGAAATTTAGGCGCCTGTGGAATTAAGTGCCTACTGGGTTAGCTGGCAGCTGAGAAGGGGCTTTTGAGCCTCTAAATTTTGGATTTAGGCACCTAAAGTGGCTGTGAAGTGCATAAATCCCTCAGTGAATCTAGCCTCTGTCCTCTAGGAACTGGACTGACACCCACTAGAGTCATTTCATATACAAGCAGACAGACAGGCTTTTGGTTACTAGCATCATGGCAAACTTTTTGCTTGAAAAATCCCTTGTTTAGTGACTTACTACAAAAGTTTCGTTTATCGAATTCCTTCCTTCCTTCCTTCCAATCACCACACCCAGGTGCCAAGTCTACACACCTATTACAAATGTCAAAAGGAGCCCTGCCCCACTATGTGAGAGTGAGGAGACCTGCAGCTGAAGTGCCCATACCTATGAGAGCCTCAGCTAGAGTACAAATAACTAGGACAAACAAGAAAGTCTTGGGGTGCGTAGGAGAAACAGGGAGAGAGTGGGGGCAGAAAAGCATGGAAATAATATGATGAAGTTCTTTCCGGGTCTCTGTCTGCCAGTTGTCACTAGATATAGCTGTAGTTATCCAAAATCAAGACAACCCCAGAAAGCTTGAAAACAGATTATTTGCCACATTGTCAAACATGCTAATACACGAAATCTAGTAGTACAAACATGCAGTAATGCCACCCAGGCAAGCACATAAACTATAAGGACTGGCCTGAATCAAGGCTCCAGGTCCAACAGCACCTCCTACACTCTAAGGAAGACTGAATTTAGACCCAACCTTTGTGTCTCTCCCTTAACTATACAATGTGCCAAACCAAAAGTCCAAAGTCAGACCCCCCCATAAAATGTGAGCTTTGCAGGTTGGGTCTGAATCTAAAATAGACATTACTTAGTTATACAGCATACAGAGAAGGGGGAACACTATATGGCAAGTAAGAATGTGTGTCAATATCTTGAAAGCCCAAGATATCAGAATGAAGTGTAATGAATATATGCTTACGCCCCGCCCCCAACAGTCACTGCACAGAATGTCTAGCAAAGGGGAAATGACTGTGGTCTTGGTCTAGTCCCAGGCCTTCCACTCTTTTTAGAGTTAAGACAGTGGGAAACCTTTCTGTGAAATTTCAAGCAGCCTTTGTTAAGTGCTCCCTTTCTTTTCACCCGGTGAACAGCCACATATAGATCTTGACGGACTCATTCTGAGAAGCTACTGTAGGAGGGTTTTGTCCCTGTTCTGTGAAAGCAACTTCTGATTGGAGGAGTATTCAGAAACTGGATAAGAAAGAAAGAGTGTGAAAATGCAAAAGCCATTAGATAGGCAATGAATAGGCATTTGGCTCATTAAGAAAGAAAGAAAGAAAGATAAAGAAAATTCTTTTGCATAGATTATGCACATTGCAGGTCTCCTGGGATTGGGATATGAAGCTGCCATGGTATAATGGTGAAATGTATTACTGTGCATGTCGGAAAAATGATCAGTTTCCCCATCAGCAAATGTATTGACTAAACTGTCTGATTATTCACAGAAATATGAATGGAATTCATCCTGCACTTGTATAATGGAGCACAACATGGATGGAAAAGGGGAAAGACATCTGTTGCGCAATAAATGACCAAATGTTTAGTTTACTGCTTTCCTGAATCCAGCACTTCCTGCTGAGCTTTTTGCTGCAGGTGTCCAAAAGAAGTAGGGTTTTAACATTAGAATAAAAATGAGAAAGAGACATTGATGCACAGTACTGCATGGGAAAGGGGTGGCACAAGGAAACAGCACGCAGCCTGCTAGATGTTACGGAAAATGTAGATGGTAGTGATGAGACGCTGAATTATGGAGCAGTTCTGAATGTGGATTTCTATGTGCAAAAATATTGCAGAGAGAGCTGCGCAAACTTTGGCAGTTCTGGCCAATAAAAGTGACCATATGTTTAACATAAATGCAGAAAATGATCCCTGGAATCCTTCAGTAACAGTTCAGTTAGCAGGGGATCTAAGTGGTACGGAAGACCGCTAAAGCCACTCATTAGTGTTAAGTACTTTAAAGCTTATTTACTGTAGTAAGTTTCTACTGTGTGGCCATAAGGTGTCCTCAACTGCAAAGTAAACACTAGATTCTTCAATGCTGACAGCTGAAAAAAATCATAGAATTTGATTTTCTACAGTGTTCATCATAGTATCTCAAAGCTTATTACAATGTAATGACTATTGCATTGCTAGAGGTGCAGTGACTGGGCAACCACAGAAGCCATTATTGCGCAGCAGTATCTCTACAGACAGCCTTGTACTTTAAACCTCTTTGACTCAGAAAGGGAATGGTGGGCAGGACACCAGCATCCTCTCTCTCTCTCTTTTTTTTTGTTTTGGAAACATACGAAGGGATCTTTAATGTGGATAACCAGCAGAGCGGAGCAGAAGGGCCCTCCTTCACTTTCTCACCTGAAGGGCAAAAAGAAAGATGAGCCTATATCCTGGAAGTGTTTTCTCTGCTGAAGTCAGGCTTTGCCTAAATTTTCCCCAGATGCAATGGAGAATTGTTTGGAAATCTGTCAAACTGATATTTATACAGTATTAACTAGACCTGGTTGATCATCACTAATAACCTTATACTCCTGAAAGAAAGATGGGCCAAACCCAAAACCCTGCATCCAAACACCCTCAAACTTTGGCAGAGACTGAAATTTGATTTTGGACTTAGATTCAAATTTTGTAAATGGGCACTTATTTTTAAATGGGCTTTTCTGGCTCCAAATATCCTTCAATTTGAGTTGCTCTAAATCAGGGGTAGGCAACCTATGGCACATGTGCCGAAGGCGGCACACAAGCTGATTTTCAGTGGCACTCACACTGCCCGGGTCCTGACCACCAGTCCAGGGGGCTCTGCATTTTAATTTAATTTTAAATGAAGCTTCTTAAATATTTAAAAAACCTTATTTACTTTACATACAACAATAGTTTAGTTATTCATTATAGACTTATAGAAAGAGACCTTCTAAAAACATTAAAATGCATTACCAGCAAGCGAAACCTTAAATCAGAGTGAATAAATGAAGACTCGGCACACCACTTCTGAAAGGCTGCCGAACCCTGCTCTAAATCAAGATCTGGGAGGTCAACGCTGCGTGCAAGAGCTGAGAGAGGCTGGGGAAGAATCCCCCCTATTCAGTAGGGATATAGGGCCAATATAAATCCAGAATCTGGAGGATGCAAAGATGGCATAAAGTCCTCCATGCCCCTGGGCTGTGTCTTCTTTGCTGTACCACTCAGTAGATGTAGCATAGAAGCTAGCCCTGGACTTTTGACTTGGATTCCTCTCTTTTCTGCAGAAATCGACTGTGAGCTTCTTCGCATGCATACCAAACGCCTGATCCTGATTGGTGCTGAGCACCACCTGAATGGTGCGGAGGATCCTGAACTCCCACTGAAGTCATGATAGGATCCCAAGAGGAGTTTCCCACTTTACCCTTGGGATACATTCTAATATGCCTGTCACAATGCATGTCAGTGCTTCTCCTGAAATGTCACACTGGATAAACCTGGTTTTTCTGCTAATTTCTTTGAAAAAGCATATTTAACTCTCACACTCCGTCAGTGCCCATCCATCATCAAAATGCCACTTCCTACTCAGAAGGGTGCAGAATCTGATTGGTAGGGCAGGAACCTGGGAGTTTGGAATCCTGGGTTCTCTTCTTGGTTCTGCCACTTACTCACTGTATGTCAGTGGCCCAGAGACTAGCTCCTATATGCCCCATCGCAGCAAACTAATATGACCTTCTTCTGCTACTGCAGCCCAGCTGGGTCTCAGCATACCCATTTGCTCCTCCTAGCCCACTATTGTTGCAACCTTCTGCTTCCCTACAAGCATCATTGGAAACCTGTAATTTCTGGTTCTATAAAACTGCTCCACAAATGCTGGAGCTACACAATCTTCTGACTCTTCAAAGCAATTGTGGGAGGCCACTAATCCTGAATTCTGATTTACAGAGGGATGATTGTGCATCTGCTATTGCTGCTGCAGTTATTTCAAGCACTTTCTCTTTGCTGATTCAACAAGTCATCACTGTGCTTCTTCGGTGTTGCATTTAGAGCAGACAGGGGTGCAGCAGGTTGAGTACCACATAGGACGCTTTGCTTGATTCATTTCAGCACTCCTGCTTTCACTTAGAAGACAGTGGCACATTATACCTGCAGTCCTGATGTTCTAAAATCTAGACTGAAATACACTGGAGATTTAGTGAATGTTTCCTAACATTTTTCCCCAAATTAACCTTCTGAGATGGGAACCACATTCTCACTAGGACTGCGTGAAATAGCCACAGAAATCCTGAAGATCTGAAGATTTCTTCATTTTATATTAAAAAAATTGTCTAATGCTGCCCCCGCCCCTTTGGAAATTTTATAGGTTTTCATTAAAAAGCAAACCCACTTCTGAATGAAAAGGAACTTTATTTTGTAGTAAAAACTTCAAGATTTGCATAAATTTGACATTTGGTTCAGCTGAAGTTCAGCATTCACATGAAAACACACGAACATGTTGGTAAGTCCTAGGGTGATCAGATGTCCCAATTTTATAGGGACAATCCCAATATTTGGGGCTTTTTCTTATATGGGTGCCTATTACCCCCCACCCTATCCCAATTTTTCACACTTGCTGCCCGGTCACCTTAGTAAGTCCTATGTTTTGAGGACGAGCCAGTTAATTTCCTAAATATTTTGAATTTCCTGAGCTGGAAAGGACCTAGAATGGAATGCTAATATATTTTCATAAAATTTCACCAAAAGGTTTGTAGTCAACCCCTAGATTCTGGCTGAGAATATATGACAAACCCACATGATAAAGAACAGGTCAAAGAGAAAAGGGAACTACTTTTCCTTTCCATTTAACAGGTTGTGGGCCTGATTCACCACTGTTTTACCTTCCATTGATTTCAATGGAATTATACCAAAATACGACTGGAATAATGCAGTTCAGTGCTTTTATATTCCTGGCCTATAGCAGGGTCCTACCTCCTGAAGCCTCCTTGAAAGGGGACTTTAAGGGGAAATGCTGGTAGGGAGATGTGGGAGGATGGAGGAACATTTGCAAACTCTGCGGGAGAGCTGACCAAGAACACCCCGGCTTTCTGTTGCTTTAAAGGTTTACTGGAGTTTTTGCCTTATCATCTGCTTGAACATCTTGAAAATCAGTATCTCTTTGTATAGTATCTGTCTAAAACAAACACCAGATGACACTACACAAGTTGCCTTTAACCCTACCAGATTGTTGCTAGAATCAAAATATGTAGCAGTCTACATCTAACAGGAAGTACTGTATTTTTACTAGCATAACAACCATTAACATGTCAGTAATGTACTCTGTGTAAGAAAGGACTGTGTGCTAAAATCCACCAAACATTTTTGGATTTTCTAGCCCAATAACTAAATCTATCTGAGAGGAAGAAAACAACATGGAATAAAAAATGTAGAACCTCTCCAGGTGTCTGGCAAATGAGCAAGAATTTGCACTTCCCATTGATTCCCTATCTCTGTCTTGAAATCTCAGTTGAAAAGATTTTTATTTTTAATTTATGCAACACACATTCTTCTCCTTTCCTGCGTAAACTGTCCTGCATAATTCCCTGCTCGTTTGCCCAATTATGACAAATCCATTTGGCATCTAAACAAAGACTAAATACAGACCTTCCTCAAATAAAACTGGTGCCCAGGATTTGAATGTCCTACCTACAGCAAGCACAAACACCCATGCTGGGGATGGCAGCCTCTGTATCACCCCCTGGGCTGGAGGAGCAGCCACCATGGTTCTACCCCATGCTCTGCCTGCAGGATGGGAGGAGGATTCTGCTTGCCCACTGCTTGTTTACTCCAGCTTTGAGAAATGTTGTGGTGTGTATCTTTCACTCTCTTGTGCCTCAGTTTCCTCATCTGTAAAATGGGGATAATACTACTGGCCCTAACCTACAGAAGAGATGCAAGCATTACAAATTGTTTGGAATTCCTTGGATGAAAGGTATCAGAAACAGGCCAGGTATTAGCTCCTCTGATTCCTTTAGAGTTTTGTTCTCCAGGCTTGAAGTCACTGAGTTTTCTTCCTATACTTTTTCAATGTCTTGATTCCCCACCCATGTCTCCTGACACTCAGCAGCCTACTTATAATTGCAATGCACTGGTTATAAGTAGCAGTTTCCTTTCACAGTATCTTGGTGACCATAGGTTTCTAACTGCCAATGACATGCCCAACTATTTTTAAGTTAAAAGATTTATTCCTGTTACAAGAAATAGGATTTAGCTCTCACATTTTCTCTTCAGACATGTACTTTTGGAACATAGGGAGAGTAGAAGAGATAAAAGGTTCATCTAACACAGCATCCTGCCTGCAAGCAGCATCCTGAACCTTTACAGTTCCTTGCAATTTAGAGGAATGCTTTAAAAACACATGCAATATACCTGACCTCTCCTCCCATCTACCACTGAAAGTTGCCTCTGCCTTGGGTGTATACCTTGGAACATGGTTCCTGATTCCTTCCTGCATCCTTCCACAGTGGAACTGGATTAGCACTAATATGGTTAGGGCCCTTCATATCGACAAGGAGGCACAGAGCAGAAGGCATTATTCCTATAGTCATTTGTATCCTTTCAATTTTTTATAAACTAAGGTAATCTGTTTTCTGGTTTTAAATCACACACCACGCACACACTTACTTCCCTTCTCTCAGTCCTGTGCAGGGTTTGCTGATTTTTGTCTCCAAGACTGATAGCAAACTGGACAGAAAACAGCAGGGAATCAGATGATAAATCAAAAAAATCCCAAGGCCAGATCCTTAGCTGGTAAAAATCATTGACTTCACTGGGGTTACGTGGGTTTACACTACCCTCCACCCCCAGCGTATTAAAAAAAAAAGTAGAAGAAAACAGTTTATAAAAGTGCCCTCCCTTAACTGGAAACAAACAAAACAAAATGGCCACACGATGGCACCATTTCCTCAGATGAGAAATCAAGCTACTACTACCGCTACTGTCTTTATTACTTGAACTTTTTAATGTCTCAGTGAAAACTGTTTCTGCTGTGCTCACATGTTCCCAAAGATACAGGAGTGAGACTGCTTATACCAAATCCAAATTTGGCCCAGATTTCATTTATCTGCTATGGGTTTAAGGCTGTTTGACTAAAATCTGGGTGTTCTCTATTGCTAGTATTTTCCTCACAGAGCCAATTTGTATTACTCATAGGATATGCTGTACTTGTTACAGTGTATCATCTACTGAACAAATGAGATGGAGCCAACAATGCCCATGAAGTTACTGTGTCTTTGAGGGTTTTTCCTTCAAGTTTAAAATGGAAGGATGTTTACTGGAGAAGGGAAGAATTTGCTTCCAGGAAAATGTGGGCTTCACTGGTGATGTATCTTTCTTCTTTAAGGTCCTTATTCAAAGCCCGATGAAGTCACTGGGAATGTTTTCATTAGCTTCAATGGACTTTGACCAAACCTTCAAAGTGCCCCTGAGATTGAAGCCCCATAAGAAAGATGAGTGTTGGCTCTTCTTGCTCTTTTCTCTGCATTTGACTGCAGGGATTTACACCGTCAATGGAAACAGTCCTTAGGAGGGGAGTGAATGTAATAATTGGCACTGCTGCACTGATAACTGTCTCCCCAAAATGGTAACTGTTACCCTTAAGCATCTCTGGATTTGCCCCTGTATCAATTACCTTTTCCCAAGACTGGGAGGAAGTGTATCAGTTTGAGTGTGCTTAAATACAGTAAGGCTAAAAGCCTGTGGGCTTTGGTTAAAAGGAAAATATAGATTAAAACCCCTTAAGATAATTATCTGTTTAGAAGGTTTTTGCTCAGCCCAGAAACCCTCTATAGGGAGTATTTTTAGCAGTCTGTGAAGGAAAGGGAGCCTTTATAGGGAAGTAGTGTGTGGAATTTGTTTTATCTACAGACACAGCGTCTGATTGCAATAACTTGGAGTGGGGAAGCAGCTTGTGAAAACCTGAGCCAGAAGTGGGAAAGGAGTTTCTGTCTGGACAGAATAGGGTGACCGGATGTCCCAATTTTATAGGGACAGTTCGATTTTTGGGTCTTTTTCTTATATAGGCTCCTATTACCCTCCACCCTGTCCCAATTTTTCACACTTGCTATCTGGTCATCCTAGGACAGAAGCTACCATCAGACCTCAGGTGACAGAGAAGTAACTGAGGGTGGCTGGACCACACAGCGCTATATATACGTCCCGCACACAGCACGAGAGAGGCGAGTTGCGCATGTGTGGTCCGACGAGCACGGCTATTGAAGATCTCTGACTCCAGACACAAAGGCATTGCTGCACCTACAGTGGAGCACCCAGAGAGATATCACTTGAAGAATAATGCCTGGTTTTGTTTGGTTAGTCTTTTGATGTGTCTCCTTGATCTGTTAACTAGTTTTTAACTAGTAAGACTGACTGCTGCAGTAAATTTTCCAACCCTAGAAATAATGTAAGAGAGAGAGAGAGAGCTCTTAAGAGTTGGACTGTGGCTTTTTTATGTTGAGTTTTCAGGGAAAGGAGGGAGCTGTCTCCCCCACAAGGAACATCAGAGAGCAGGAGTGCACAGACAGCTATTGTGAAAGGTCTTTGTTCAGCCCCATGCAGGAAAAATCTCTGTGCATCTTTCCATCTCTGCATGGCTGTGCAGCAGCTGCTTATGATCTAGCCCATATGAGCAGAGTGATAGTGGCACATACTCAGCATAAGACATGATTTTGTTTCTGGACATTACAGCCTACTAAAACAATTTCTGTCCACAGCTACACCTGTACAACCATAAGCAAAGGTATATCTCCAACATCACCTCGTTTAATTTTGGTGTGATGTAAGTAATAAAAACAGATTCAGCCCTAGGCTACACTTAGGGTTATTTGATGTTATTAGATTGAACTGTGGCAAGAAGCAGATATTGCAGTTTTTAATATTCCAATAAAACATTTGAAATTGTTTTTAAAAATTGGTGTGAAACATACACTGACACTAACAGGGGATACTAATATAGTTGATAAGTTATCACCTGTGGGTCAAATTCTGCCCTCAGTTACATCCCATACCCTTCTCAGTCAAGAACATCACCTTAAGCAGGGGTTTTCTCTCATTCATGTACTGTCCTGGCCCTACCTTTTCCAGAATGACTGAATGGAATCACAGCATAAGGTACACCTATTAAACTCAATGTGGTTGCATAAGGTATCCATGAATCTGTGTGGAGAAGTCACCTTTTTTGTTTTTATTTCCTCTAGCACACTCCTCCCCTCCCCCCCACCTCGGCCCCAAAAAAATCTACATGTTACCACCCCTCTCTTCTAAGTATAAAGAACTTTTCAAGATTTTTAATAGATGTACAATATTGCCATACTTACATTGTCACTGGTTAAAACTCAAAAATAACTTTTGGGAGACTACTTTTAACTCACACTACTTCTCTCCTGGGGGCTTTCACGGAGCAGCATTACCCCGCACGTCACTAACTAGTACAGAGTATGCTGTGTATCCTACCTATGCAGAGATCTTTTCAGTGTTTAACATAGCCAGGTATAGTGCACAAACTAGAGATGCATGAGGGTTCTAGTATTTGTTTTCACATGTTTCATGGGCTTTGAGAATACCTCAAAGAACCTTTCATAGTGATGAATTAACTAGAGATCTAGACTTCTCACTGTTTATTTCAGTTCCTGAATGGTGGAAATGTAAGACTAGATCTCATGTTATTTTGTCCTCATAAATGACTCCATGAAACAACAAAAACATTCACAGCAAACATAAATACTGAGAGAGCACTGAACACACTGTTGGTGCCAATATAAACAGTAATATCTGAATTACTATGGAACCCAAATGCACAATGCTTCCATAAACAGATAGTTGTGTTCACTCATCACACAGCAGGCTGGTAAGACACGCTCAGAAGTTTGGGTGGCACCCTTCAGTCACAAATACCTTATTTTCGCTTCCATAATAGTTCAAAGCATATTGTATGTACTGTAATACTACGATCTGCTCTAGTGCCTTCCACTAGAGAATGAGAAAATGCTTTGCAAACATTTATGGGCTGTAATGAGTCGGATCTCAATTTTATGTTTTAGTATCTCCAGCAGCACAGTCCATGTGAAAGCCCTACTCAGTCAAGAATATCTCTTCAAGTAGCACCTGGGTTTTTCCTCTCCTTCAGGTGCTGACCAGCAGGGATGACTCTAGGCACCAGCAAAGCAAGCAGATGCTTGGGGCAGCCCATTTGCAGGGGCAGCAGCCCACTGGGATCCAGCCTGGGAGCTGAGAACCAACAGGGGGTCTTGGGAGCTGTAGTTCTTTGGTTAGTTCCCTGCATACAGAGGCAGCCCTGGAGCAGGGAAAGAACTACATTTCCCAGCATTCCCTTGGCCTTTATCAACAGGAAAGGGAGGGGGAGGGAGTACAGTAGCTGAAATCTCATGCTGCAGCTTGCTGTGAATAGAGAGCTCACTGCTAGAGCGGGGTGGCGCTGTGAATGGGGAACAAGTGTGCCCAAGGAGTAGAAGGCTTTGGCCCAGATATCTCCTTCAGAAGAAATCCCCAGACTGGATTAGGGATACTGGTGTGACCCCACCCTGCAGCCCCCAAAGAAGGAATTAGGTGGACTAAATGGACAGTGCCCCTCTCTATCTGAAGCCTAGCAAGGGAGATATGTGGATCCCACTAGAATTTAAAATGAAAAGTAAGGGAGCTGGGGCGGCAGGGGATGCAGGTGGAGGGGTAGAGCCCAGGGCTGGGGCAGCAGTGGTGTGTGTGGGGGGGAGAGCCCAGGCCGGGGGTGGGGGCAGCCAAAATTTTTTTTGCTTGGGGCGGCAAAAACCTAGAGCCGGCCCTGATGACCAGGCCCTACCGTATTTGGAATGACTGAATGAGATCATGGCACAAGGTACTAAGGCTGCTTTCAGGAGAGAAAGCAAGAGAAATGCAGAGCAAGTGAGTCTGGAACGCCAAATGAGGTTTGCAAAAAGTTCCTAAGTTGGAGTGATGAGAGAACAGAATGGCAACAAAATCTACCCTACCAATAATTGTAATCTTTGGTTACCCAAAGTAGTTGGGTAACTGGACATGGTCTGGTTAATAATTCCTCGATCCCTTAAATCAATGTTTCCTAAAGTGTGGCTTGCACATCCTGAAGGAGTGCAAATGACTAGCCAGGAGGGGCATGGAGGATGTGTACCTTCAGATGAGTAGGCCTTTAACAACATGTGACAGCGCTGAAAGGGGTGTGATTACTTTTCATTTTCTTGATGGGAGATTCACCTTTCAAAAGTGTGGGAATTGCTGACATATAATTGTTGTATGAGATAACTCATTCTGGAGCATACGAGGAAGGAGCTACTCTTAACTAAAAGTCTTCACACATCTGAGTAGGAGGTGGCTCAGGAAATATATGTAGTTAAGACATCAAATTGCAGCGACCAGAATATTATTAAGTTTGACGCCCTTGCAGGAGGATCATATCACAAGGTAGGCTCTGACATGCAACTTCAAGGAGGAGGATTATTAAGAAAATTGAAGAAATTAGTTTGAAAGAGCCTGAACGGAAAAGATAAGAAATTAAAATCCATAAAATCAGCAGCGAGGTGGCCTTAAAAATCCTTTATTAGGATCAATATGCATATCCCAGGACAACAGCAACAACCGAAAAAGGAAGTGGAATAACACCAGGATGGTTAAGTACAAAGGCACAAGAGTTTATTAAGGCTGAAAAAGTTTCCTTCCAAACATGGAAATCATGCCTAAGTGATGCTAATAGAACAGAGCATAAACTGTACAAGGCAAGATGTAACACAGAGATTAAAGAAGTGAAGAGGAAATTTTAAGAAAAATAGCTGAAGGTATAAAGAAAGTACTGTAATAACAAATTCTTTAAATACATCAGAAAGAAGGTCACAAGGCAATGACTGATGCCTAAGAAATACCTTAGATAGCACGGACAGACGAATTAAATAGAGAAAAGACTTCATGGGTTAGGTAGGCCACCGGTGTGTAAAAAAGGTAGGGTAATCAAAGAGGATACAGCAATTTCACAATCTATGTTATTTTTTAGCATCGGTTTTCAGTATGGAGAATGATGGGGCAAGGAAAATGATCTCAGGGTAGGAAGGTGATGGCACTGTCCAGGAGAACATTATAAAATAAAGAAACAAACAAGCAAAAAAATAAGTAAGTAAATAAATACATAAATAAAGGAGGGGGTAATAGAATATCTTAAGAAATTAAACTGTAATGGATGGCTTTCATCAAGGAACTATGAATAAAATTGCTGAGCTACTAATACAAGTATGTAATTGAGGGATTACAGGGTGACTCACACTTTTGAAGAGTGATACTAATGGGTGATCTTGAGAATTAGAGAGACCAGCACATTTCACTTGAGAGTCAGGAAAATAGTTGGGAAATGTTAGTGTATAGCTATAATGTATCTAGGGGAGTGTAATGTGATTCACAGACAAAAGCATCACTGTACTGCCAACCCCAAGTGTCCAAAAATCATGGGAGTAATAAATAAATGAATACAATCCTGGCCCTTTTTCGTTGCCTTCTGGCTTCTGAACCTTTAGGATACACTGGGGACACTTTTCAAGCTTTTCTCTGCAACCATGAGGGCTATAAACTCTTTTTTTTTCTTTCGAAAAAGGAAAGCTGAGATTCCCATGTAATCATTTCACTCCAGGAGCTGGGGCTTTAAGAAAAGCACCAAATATCATGAGACCTGATAACACTTCATCAACTTAACATTAATGTCTCTTAAAAAAGGAATTAGCAATTAAGGTCATTACATAAAGTTTTCAAATGCACCTAAATGACTTACGATCCTAAATGCCATTGACTTAAACACGAATGGAACTTAGGAGCCCAAGTCACTTAACGGGCTTTTGAAAATTTACCCATTGACTATGTAACTGAAATACCATTCCATATCATATGCAGTTTAACAAAAATATAGATGAGATAACTCTTAATGTGAACACGCTGTCTGACCCTGCACCCAGGAGTTTTCCCCTGGAGTTCAATGGGAACAGGACAGGGGCCCTCCTGAGGTGCATTCTAACAATGTGTCCCAGCATCTCCCCTGTGCTGTGTTGAACTGTAAGGTCCCAGTGCAGTCCATAAGAGAGTTCAGCAGTGAAGCCCAGGAGAAGGAGACAGGAGGATACACATCCATCTTGTTCCTACTACAGAACCCCAGAGGAGGGACATATAAAAATTAAAACATAAAAACTGGAAATGACAACATTCCACTAACCTGCAACTTCACAGAACCCAACATAGCACTAGGCAAAACAGCCCCACTGAGTCACAAGGAAGGTATATAGACTCGTATTGATTGTTCAGGAAAAATACCATCCTGCGTTTCCTTCCCCACTGCCTCAGTGCCCTGTAGAGTTTAGGAATCCTGAAGGGTATCTGCCTCTCTCTCTCTCTTCCTTTCTCTTAAAGGCCCTGTGGAGTTTAAAAGGCAAACAGCCATCAAAATAAAAAAGTCAGATTTTACTAAGAGAAAAATGCAAATAGCATCTGGTTCAGTGTTTCTGTCCTGGACTGCAATGCTGTGAAGCCCACATCTGGATCTGGACAGGCATGAAACGGGGGGATATACGGACAGAGGGTTGTGGTTCAGGTCCATCGCCAGAGATTAAAAAGTGCATTCCTTTCTATATGAAAGAACTGTCTTGGCCCCCAATTAAAAATAAATGACCTCTGCATCCCTTCATCCCCTCCACCTACTACTGCTGTTCCATGTTTCGTCTTTATCTTGTCTTACTTTCCTGCTTGGACTTAACACTCACTGCGACAATTTACCTTTAGGCCAGCCCCGTTTTCTGTGTCCTCTTAAATCATAAACCCCATACCACCCATTTTTTTCAATAATCATCCAACCTGCTCCTCAGTCCCATGGAAACTCTTTGCTAAGGTGTTGTCTTTCCCTTATCTGTAACAAATTCCTTCGTAGATGGGCCGTCTTTGCCCTTCCAATGTCTAAGAATAACGCTTTTAACTATCAATAGACACAAAGAGATTCAGCTGCACCATTCCTGTGGGATTCCTATGAGTTTAGACACATCTGCTAAGATATATCTATATCTAGCAGAGTCTGAATGAAGCTTTATTTTTATTATATCCTTAGGCATTTGTTGAAATTTTCTGCCGGAATGTTCTTATCTTTTGGCACTCCCAAAACATAGGTCTACATAGTCACTGATGTTTGAACAGCTCCAGTGTTATCTACACTTTTGAAAACCTAACCTATTCACATGGGGCCATGTTCTGAAGTCCTTATTCACTTTGCACACATCACAGCCAAGGGGAGTTTTGTCCGAGTAGAAAGTGGAGTATGGCCTTAGGTTTTGGCCCCTACTAACCATTACCATTTGCTCTTTTGGTGATTAGGAAAGTGTGTGGAATCTGTGCAGCATCTGACAATAGCCTCATTGCTTCCTTGTAACTATTTATGAACATATAGGGCCAGATTTTCAATGGAGGATCTTAGCCTGTGTCTGCAATTTACACCCAAACTCTTCACATTTCACAACTCTTCACTCTGCACACCAGCATCTGCATGAACACCATGAGGTATTTAGAACTCTAACGTCTGGTATAACTCCAAGGGAATTCAAGGTACTGGCTGCTATCTGCAAAGCCCTACACGAACTAGGACTCAGCTATCTCAGAAACCACTTCTTCTGAACTGCCATTCCACCTGCATTTGCCTGGAACGCTTAAACTAATCTCTCCCAGCAAGGAAAGCGATGGGAGCTTGAAGCAATGCATTCTAGATTGAGAGTCCTTGCTTCAGGAATTTCCTCTCACTGGTAATATGTCTAAGCCCAAGAATAGGAACATTTAAGACCCAATCCTACACAGGGCAGAGTCAATGTGACTTCAGTGGGGGCTTATGGCACACAGCACCACACAGGATGGAGCCCTTAAGAGAGCATTGTATAATACATCTCTTTGCCCAGACTTTTTGTTAACTGCTTGCCTCAGCACCCTTGGCATTCAAACTACTGCCTAAACTTTCTTCGTCTTTGTCTTTTAAAGATGAGGTGCAGCTGGCTGTCGTGGTATATTTGCTACCTATATTCAGGAAACTGCTCTTAAGCTGAGCCATGTAGAGAGGTCCCAGATACTCTGGGGAACATCGCCTTGTAAATGTTTATTGTTTTTTCATGAACAAGTAATTGCACATGTAAAGTAGTGAGTGCATGTTCCAAATCTGATTTTGAAAATATTGTCCATAACATTCAAAGCTCTTTTCCAAATACATGCAAAATAAATAAGGACTCATGTAACTTGCTGTAATAGATTCAGATACCCTGGTACACTGATCTAATGCTTCAACCACCTTACAAAACAAACCCAAATCCCAGTCTTATCCAGTGACAGGCATCTCAAATTTGAACAGAATTTTCTTTTGCACCAAAATGAATGGTGCTTCCTTTTCCATTGTCTCATGCCTCTTTCTCTTTACCAGGTCAGTGGGCCAGCTTTAGGGAAACCTCCAGATGCTGTTCTATTCAAATTGAGATCTCAAGAAGAAGCTCATAATGAATAAAGTCAGAAGGTGGCAGAAATGAATTGCCGCTGAAGTGATTTGGATAGCAATTATCCCAATAACTTGGTTGCTTCCAAGACTGGCCTTCAGGCAGGTTGTTTAAATTAAAAAAAGAAAATTATATCTTATTTTTTTATTTGGTATTTTTACTGCCATGCCCAGATTTTCTTTGTATTGACCTTCACAAAGTTTATCTGGTTTCTGAGTTCTTGGAAGCTGGCTTCCTCGTCTTACTTTTTTTCCGCCCTTGTTCATTTTACAATATCTTAAAAACACTCCAAAAGAGGTAAACTACATCCCTTAAAAAATGACGAATGTGAGGGCTGACATAACCCAGTGAAGGGATGGTTGTAAAATTTCAATATATTGAAGATCTGCTGTGTATTCTGCCTTTTCAAAATCGAGTTCCAATTGCTCATTTCCTTGTTTTGAGGTTTTTGGGGGTTTTAAAATTTTTTTTGGTGTCCTGGATGAAATGGAAAAGAACATTTTTAAAAGGCCGGGAAATCTGTGCTGACTCATCTTTGAGTTAATACACTGAAAACATATCAACAGCAAAAGTGTCTGGCCTATCTGGTTGCATTGGACCTTGAGTCCTCCAGGTCCCCAACATGCTAAACCCAGTCCACCTCACAGAGCATTCTTTGCCTGAAGCCCTGTTGCATCCCGGGGTCTGCTAGAGATTTGCATTCCCTAATTGCTCTCCTCCATTGTGGCCTGGGTTGGGGTTGCAGTCAGAAAACAAGTGGGGATGAGGAGAAACACAGCTACATGAAGATGAGGAACCCCAGTCCTAGGCAGGGAGGGAGCTGGTGGGGAGCTATGCGGGCCAGTTCTGCATACCTGATCTGTGCAACTCTCTCAGCTTTCTTAGGCTGACTGAATAATCACGACCTTATCACAGAAAACTTCCTGGAAAATATTCTGAAGATAAGTGGACCAAAAAAAGGGAGGAGGGAAAGGCTGATGAGGCCTTGCTGATGACATTATGGAAACAACACGCATCAGGCTGGGAAAGCTGGTCCACAGTGTGGAATGGTATTTCACTAGCTCCCAGCAACTAGTCAGTACATTGGTGTACTCACAATCAGATGACCCTGTGTGTGCGGGCAGGTTTGTTGGTGACTGTGATGAGTGGGTGAGGGCTGGGCTCAGAGGCGGAACAGCTTCAAGGTTCAGGCAGGGAAGGCCTGGCTTGGCGCTGCTTGCACCCGTCTGAGTAATCTCATTCTTCTCAGACGCCTTCTGGTTTTCAGCTGTCTTGGGTTTCTTCCTGAAAATAAACAAAGAAACCTTTGAAGGGACTGACTGCGTATTTGGGAGAAGGCATTTTTAGAATCTGTTAAAGATAACTTGCTTTTTTTTCTTCTTATAGGGAGGCAGGAGGGAGGACTCCATGCCTCTTGTTTGGAAACAAGCTGCTCCTTGTTTTCACTCTGATGCAATGGCCCTGAGACCACATTAAAGCATATAGACCAAGTCAGAAGCTCCCCATTCTGCCCCAACTGACTACATATAAATTAAAACCTGTCTGAGTGCTTTACACAGTCTGAGCTCCATGTGACAAATATTAATCAAGGCTGCATCACTCTGAATTGAAAGTTATACAGAAATATATAGCAAATGGATCTGGAAAACAAACAAACACTGATGTTTCCAGTTCAAGAAGCGTGAAAGTATAAGCTGGTGCTTTGTGAAGAAGATTATGGATGCAGAGGGCAAGGATGGTGAAAGGGGGTAATTGAGAGAGGCAGAGGTCATTTATACAGGTGAAGAAATAAGATTTAGAGCCTTACACATCCAGCAATAGCCACACTGCATGCTGGCTTCCTCTACCTCCCTTAAAATTACTAAGTCTAATATTTATACTTCTGTAGTGCACTCCATCCAGGACCTCAAAGCACTTTGGAAACATCCAGAATGAAGTCTCAGAAATCCCACGTGAGGTGGGTAAGCATTATTATCCTCATTTTACAGGTGGGAAAACTGAGGCGTGAAGAGGGAAAGTGATTTGCCCAAGGGCATACAGCAAGTCTGTCACAGAAAGGAAGAAAGCCCAGAGCTCTGTGCTTTAAATTCTAGAAAATGCTACCTTCCTCTTTATAGAAGTAAGTTACAGATGGAGCTCTAATTGCAGTGTTTAGTTTGCAAAATCATTGTCCTGGAGAAGCAATGACTTGTAACTTTTGGCCAGCAGACATACTACTGTATATCTGGATCCAGGCAGGTGCAGTGCTCATGGAAGTGAGCAGAAAGTTATGAGGGGTAAACGTAACAATTCAGGTACTACCTGCCATGATGGCAGGATGTGTCACTTACTGCTGTTCATAGGTACAAACTAATGAAGCCTGATTTCAAAAGCTCTTCTTAGGCCTAGAATGATGCCCACTTAAAACACAAAAAACTGTTGAAGAATGGAACCTTCTTAAAACATTTTCTCTACAACAACGGCTCTGCATTATTTTTCACCCAGGGAGCCCTCCATTTGTGTTATACAAGCTCTGAGGGTTCTCCTGTTGTTTTATCCAGTTTCCCCACATCACAGCAACCATTCTACAAACAGTAGACTATCCATCACTAGACTATCCATCACCGTAATTCCTTAAATGGCTGGAATGACTGCTATGTCAGCAGCCCCTTCTGAAGTGCCTATTACCCTGGTAAATGCAAATAAACAACACAACCAGATTTCTCCTATATCTCCACCACCAAAATCCTCACTCAGCGTGTCCTGCAAAGATACAGGCTCATTAAGACAGCAAAATCATATCTTTGAGAAATAGTCCTGCCTCTTGCCTATTTTTTATTTTTTTTTAACAGATTTAACCAAACCTGTTCTAGGGTCCAAGCACCAGAAAGGGATGGAGGGGAGGAAGAGAAAGAGATACACATAAGAAAGAAAGAGCATCTATCACGCAACAGAGAGCAAAGCCACTTTGCCATTAATCGAGAACATTGTCTCCGGTTATATAAAAGAATTATATAAGCCTGGCATATCTGAGGGCAGAGCAAGTGGAAGCTCTTGTCAAACCTTGGTGGCTGCCAGTTCTAGCTGGTCACCTTCAGAGGGCAGCAGAGCACCACCTGGCTCCAGGCTACATTGCAGTGAGACAAAACCTCCCTAGAATCTTCCTCCTGGTCACCATGCCAGAGGTTAAGTCTGCCAAGCTCCTTTTTTTTTTTTTTTTAAAATTCTTTGCCGTAAGTGGTAACATTACACACTCCAGTGAAGTGTCTCCTCAGCCGGAGAATGAAAGCTGAAGTGAAAAAAGTTAAACCGGCCTGCCCTCAGCCCACCCCACCCCAATAAAACCCAGCCGAGCACCCAAACCCAAAGTAAAACAATAGAAAAAAGGAAAGAAAACGTGAAAAAGAAAAAGAAATAAAGAAAAGGCAGACACTGCATGAAGAAACACAAAGCAAAACTGGGTGCGCGTGCACACACACACACACACACACACACACACACACACACACACACACACACACACACACACACACACACACACACACACACACACACACACACACACGGAGAATCCAGGCCAACCACCCCAGGTTTCCTCATGCCCGAGTGACCAGGTTCAGTGGTCAAAACTACATGGTTGCAGGCACCTGTCTTGTGCTGGTCAGTTCTGCTTGGACCTCCCAAATTGGATGAAAAGCACAAAAACATTTTGATCTTCCCACTGCTCATGTTTCTGTTTCCAAAGAAGCTGGTCCAGGCTTTTAGATGGGAGTTTTAGGTGAATCGAGTTAGTTAGATTTGTTGTTAACCCCAGAGGTGCTGGCAGCTTTAGTGTATTTTATGTTACGGGAGCCGCCCTCCCCAAAATCAGAGGCTTAGTGCAGTGGAGAATACTCCGTCCCGTACACTGTATGGTAGGGAACAACATATATTACAAATATGTTGAAAATATAATGGGCCAAATTCTGTACTTACTTACTCCAGAGTAAATCTGAAGTAACTCTATTAGCTTCAGTTAAGTTACTCTAAATTTGTATTAGAATAACTGAGGCTAGAACTGAATCACTGGACACTGCATGAAAATCAGACAGTTTTGAAATATTGTAAGTATGCTTCACACAGAGAAAGGTCTGAAAAATAAATTGAGCATCTCAGCCCCACCCCCCCAATTCCAGCATGCTTGAAATCTGGATGCCAATTCTGATGCTAAAATCTACCTCTAGCCATACAATCTATTGCCACACGGCAATGTATTTTAGAAACTTGAGTAAGGAAAGTATACCTTTTGTCCACGAGAGCACTTCAAACATTATCACAGGCTAACTCTTGTCACATTTCCTAGGGCTTGTAGAGAAATATCTCCCCTCTTCTGCTCATTCCCAGTACCTTTCTCCCTCTGCACATGTACACACACACACACACACACCTCTTTCACAGCACTGTTGTGAAGCTTTCAGGCAATGCCAGTTCTTGTTCAGCCAGCCGTGGATCTGGGGGCCCGGGGTGGTTGGAGTGGCTGAACATCCCCATCCTTGGTAACAGATTTACAACATCTAAGGGTTTGTCTTTACTGCAGTTAATCCGAGCTACAACTCAAGTGTTGCACCTAACTCATGTCCCATCCTCACACACAAACCCCGTACTCGAGTGTGTTGATGGTTTTAACTTGAGTTGGCTGACCTGTCATGGAGTACAGGCAACAGCTCATATTAGTACAATTCATCAGCTGCTAACACTAGCACTCTGAGCTCTAATTCAACCACTCTGTACAGCTCAAGCATTAGTTTGCAGTGTGGCTGCTCTCACTCAGACTAGGCTAACTTGAGAGGAGTTAACTCAAGAGTAGATAACTTGAGTTAATTCTGCAGTAAAGAAATAGCCTGAGTGCCATATTGCTAAATAATTTCTACTTCTCTTGCATCACGAGCACTCAGAATCAAGAACAGAGGCAGGTTAGAAAATGTTTCAACTATAAGCTAAAAAACAACGAGGAGTCAGGTGGTACCTTAAAGACTAACAGATATATTTGGGCATAAGCTTTCCTGGGTAAAACCCCCCACTTCTTCAGATGCATGGAGTGAAAATTACAGATACAGGCATAAATATATATTGGCACATGAAGAGAAGGGAGTTACCTTACAAGTGAAGAACTAATGTTGAAGGCCAATTTAGTCAGCGTGGATGTAGTCCACTATAGACTGTGGCCCCAGTGACATTATGGATAGCATCCTCTACACCCACCTCTAATCTCTTTCCTCTCTGAATGGGTTTATTTGTTACCGTAGCTCTCACGGGAGACAGTATCCTACCAGGAGGCCCTCACAACAGAAACCATTCCAAATCAGAATGCTGTGGCCCTACTACATGTATTCAGTGGAAAGGGAAAGGAGGCAATGATGCTGTTTGGCAGCAGGGAAATAAGTGTTCACAGCATTACTCCTCTTCTTTCTTACTGATCAGAGATCTTTCCCTGTATCTGAGTAACTGAAACATATGAGAAAGAACCAGCAGGAGGAGGGAAGCTCAAGTAAGGGAAACATCAAAGCTAACTTAGACTTTAGAGAAAACTTATTAGAAAAAAGGCTTGGCACTCACTTTGATCAGAAACTACCTATGTAGGAGCGCAGGTACTGAGACCTTATGAACAGTCCTCTCCTCATTTCTCCAATCCCCAAGCTTAGACTCCTATAAGTCAGTGCTATGGACAGGCAGCAAATCCTGAACTGTTCATTACACAATATGTTCTTATCTCCTTATTCAAGGAGGTAAATTGGAGCACTGTCTCATCTCAGTCAGTAGCTTCAGAATGTGACCGCTGGTTGGCTGCGTCAAAAGGAATGGAACAGCTGGATTTGGCAGATGCATAAACAATGGGAGAAGGAGACAACAATGGCTGTGGTTTGGGTTTGGTGGCAGGGGCAGCTTCTCTAAGTGACCGTAGAGTATTCTGATGTCATTACAGTTTGCACATCTTCCCAGATTCTTCCTCTGAGCTGGCTACAGTGCTTGGCAGTAGCACATCATAATTTCACCTGTGGGTGTCAGTGTAATGCACTACTTCAGTATATGTGATCATGTTTCCTTCTAGTAACAGCCTATTTACTCCCAGCTAACAGAGTTACTCAGTTTCATGAGACTATGAATCAAGCTCCAGGTACGGGTGGTACCAGGCTTGATCCCCAGGGAGAACCACGCTCTTTCTCTGTATGTGGTTGTGGTTTATTGTATTAGCTCTTCCAATCATTGAAGCTGAGTCTGAAAACACTCAAGGCACCATCATCATCATCATCATCATCATCTTTACCCTCAATATAAAGGAAAACAGGGACAAGACACTGGGGGAAAAGGACACTATGTTAGATAGCCCTGATGTATAGAAGCCTAGAAGTTAGACAGGACAAAAACTTATTTATCTTACTCAACTAGTCAATGCAGGATTGTTCCTCAGAGTTCATTTTGTATGGTTTCATTCAGTCTACTTTTAAATGGCCCTTGTAATGAGGCTTCTACCCAATTCCTTTGGAAGACTCTTCCACAGCCAGATACATCTCTTGGGAAGTAAAAGCAGCAAAGAATCCTGTGGCACCTTATAGACTAACAGACGTTTTGGAGCATGAGCTTTTGTGGGTGAATCTGAAGAAGTGGGTATTTACCCACGAAAGCTCATGCTCCAAAGCATCTGTTAGTCTATAAGGTGCCACAGGATTCTTTGCTGCTTTTACAGATCTGGACTAACACAGCTACCCCTCTGACTCTTGGGAAGTGTTTCATGATATTCATCACTTAAAATATTTCCCCTTCTTTCTTGGCTACATACTCTTCAAATATCCATAGACTGTTATCAAGTCCCTCCAGCCTCTTATCCCTCCGAAGTGCCAATATCTTTTTGGTAACGAAGTATCCCCCCTTTTATGTATATAAGCACTGCAGTATTCTTTCATAAAGGTCTAGAAACCTGACATCTTACAATAATGCAGCTTCAACATGATTTTAGGCACTGAATGTAGAGTAGCACAGATTTTTTTGTCTGTCTGTTTTAAAGGCAGAATGGATCGGAACTGATTGGGTGTGGTAGACTCAGAGCTATACAGATAGGGAGGCCAATCTCCTTGCTTCAGGATGCCTCTCAAACCCAAAATTGTACTTATTTTTCTTGCTACCATATTGCATTGCAAACTCACATGCAATTTGCTGTCCAGCAATCCTCCTCAGTCTCTTTCAAACATTATGTCTCCCCAAGTTTCTCCCTCACAACAATTATCTGTGTTTGGGATTAATTTCCCCCAGATGTATTAACATGTCACAACAAGCAAACCTCTCATTCTCGTCTCCCTCACAGACAGGCAATTTAGTTTGCTCAGTTGCTAGCATTTCCCACATGTCAGCTAGCGAACATCTGAGGCCCTTTGAAACAGACATCGGCCCGAATCCCAGTTCTGGAAATGGACCCAAATGCTCTGTGTCTGAGGTTCTCCACTTTTAGAAGCGTGTCAAGCCCATTTCAACTGATGTAGGTTATTAAAAGGATTCAATTTCTCCTGGTTTCTCTTCACTCCGGCATGATCTGGGATTAGTGTATGAGACATGGCAGCTGAGTGGTTTTTTTAATGAGTTTCTACTAGTTACTTCCTTAAGCCCCATCACAGAGCACAGCACACTATCAAAAGGCTAAATGAGCAAGGTATGGGGTGAGCCCAAAGATAACCAAGATGCCTAGGGCCCTTCAGATCGGCATCTCTTAGCACGGGGAGGCAGTGAGCTGGTAAAGGTGGAGGCTGAACTCTCCAGCCTCTAGAAAAGGGACTTATTTGCGGGCAGAGCTGGGGTGCTATGGCAGCAGAGAAAACACAGAGCAAGTGCCTGCCACATTCTGTAGAGCAAAGCTTTTCAGCTTACAAAGCTGAATTATTATTTAATGGTCAAATTATGATTGCTCCTGTGTGAATGCACTGCGAATGGGAGGTGACAAAAAGGTTAGAATGAGCCCTACCTTCCCTAGTACATCTGTAAAGGAGGCAATCATAATAAGACCATTTGCACTCCCGAAGCACAAGGGGTCAAGCAGAGATGCCACATAACTGTTGATAGTTGAGGGGGTCACAATTTAAAGGTTTTGATGGTATGCAGCAGGGTTCAAGGCAGAGCAAATAAACCCTAGCAGAAATCTGAGGTGGGGGGCACGTGGCTCCAGGTGACCATCCGCATAGTCAAGGATAGGTTAGCACTGCTAGCAGCCCTAAGGAGTGTGTCTGGATGGACTGGGTCATGGTCAAGCCCTGCTCCCTGGAATACCAGCTAGTGCTTGGAGGACAATGCCAGGGGATTGCTAATGACGTAACAAAGACTGCTACTGACTGAATTTCCATCCTCCACATTCCAAGTATTACGCCTAACAGAGGCATAATGTCTCCCTCCAGCCACTGCCCCTTGAGAGCAGCATCTGTAGTACCCAAGCAAGCATTCCACCGGCTTTTTGAGTCATAATTTGGCTTTAATATAATTAGTGCACACAGTATATATATAAATCGAGGCATCTGTTTTAAAAATGTAAGAGAGAGCAAGCTATTCTTCAGAATTTTTAAGCAATATTTTTTGAGTGTTTTACTACACATTCATCTCCCGCCTGCATGTATGATACTCATGCCGCTCCTGATCTCAGTGCTTCTCACTGTGAGTCCTGACCCTCTCTCAGATGTGACATTGACAATATGCGATGTGTGGTTAGAAACTGACTATGCAAGACAGAGATACGAGTACGTTCAGTTAGAAACCAACCAACCAACCCACCCTGAGAGAAGCACAGAAGTCTGACCAGATTCCTGACCACAAAACTAAGATGGAAAGATACACAGAATTCTGACAGCAGCACCATAAAAAGTTACAAAGACAGAGAAATCTGAACAGAACACAAAACTGGAATGGGAGGAAGGGAGGCTTGATCAAAATGGCATTGGGATCCAACCCGAGCAGGATAAAACTATGTGAGGCACAAAAACCTGTGCATTGAAGCAGGAAGCTACAAGTGAGAATCAAGTCAATTTCACTAGAACAGCAAAAAAAAAATCCAACAACCAAACAAACAAAAAAACCCCAACAACTATATTAAGAGGAACAGAGATCTGGTTTCCATTACAGTTTAAAACTATAAGATTATGCCCTCTAGGGCAGCAGGTAAGAGATAATTTCAGAACACTGTGAAACTACAAGAGGCAGAAAACCCAGTGAGAACATCAGGAGGCTTCACTGAGAAGCAGAGAGTCCAATCAAGCTTCTGCAAAACTACAGTGATACACAGAGACCCAACCTGAATTACACAGAACTACGAGAACCATTGAGACTTGACAAGAGCAGCTCAAAACTTTAATGAGCTGCAGGGAAACCAAACTGCATTGCACGGAACTGCAACAAGAAATAATATGCACTGATCGCATCAGACTAGTAACTCTACAAAAGACAAAGAAATCTAATAAAAAACATGGCAAAACTCCACTGAGAGATATGAAGACACTACATTAAACTTGAGTAATAGGCAGGGGGTCCTACCAGAGCAGTGCACAGCTAGAAGATGCACATAGGTCAAACCACTGCTGAACTACAACATGAGGCCAATACTTATCAACTTTTTTATTGGTGTATTTTTTACCACTTACTTCCCAGGTAAATGTTTAATGTAAAATTTAGCTCATGTTCACCAGCAATGGCCAGGTGTTGGAGGTTTTCGGGTGTTTTTTGTTTTTTGTTTCCTTTTTGCTGAAACAAGAAGTCTTTTGTAGGACATAAAATTTACTTACAGTGGTTTCCAAATGGTGTCACTCTTCAGGTAAATCACTCCAAGCCTTGGCCCTAGTGCAGACATTCATTGGGGCAGGGGACAGAGAGAGGCTGTGTCTGTACTGGAAAGAAACAAAAGGAAAGAAGACAGGGGAATTGTTAATAATTTATCAAGAGTGAGAGAATTTGCTACAAGGTTAATCAGTATTCTCCATATCTATATGGCAGAGTGAGGCAACCCCAGCTATAAATGAGGATAAATTCCGGTCCCTAGTCTCCATGGCCTAACCATCCAAACTATTTGGCGTAGGTAAGATAGGGAGAATCAAGCAACAAACTGCCACACAATAGAATTCCTTCTTGGTCTTGCAGGTTGCCTACTATGACTGCAGCTGGACTGAGCACCAGCAGGCGCCGTAGTGCAGAAAAGGCACCAGAATTTTCCCCATCGTGTCATCTAACTCTGCTCAGAGGAGAAGACAGAAAGAGCTGCCTCTAAGCTAAAATACAGGTGAAGGAAGGAAAAGGACCTGTCTTCCTCCTCCTGCTTTCTTTGTATCACAGAAACAGTGGTTAAAATAAAAGTGTATCAGTCCAAAGGCAGAAACTCCACCTACCTCCTCATTTGGACACCAGTGGGTGCTACTTTAGTGACAAAAAATAACCAGGGAGATAATTTATTCTCAGTCTTTCAGCTAACATCAAACCTTAGTAACAGTTTTATGTCAGAAATGTCTTCTCTGGAGGCCATATCCTGCCTAGAGGAAGGAGTAAACTCAGTGGTCTAATACAGAACGGGCCCCATAAAAACCCTTCAGAACCAAGCATCCTTGATATTTGGTAGAAGGGGGAATTCAGCATCCAGACCTGACTTTTGCAATAGTTCCTCCTTTTATAACTGGCTAAACCAAATCTCTGGATCAGAACTCTACAAAATATTGGGATTTTTTAAACATTTTGCGATTGAATCCATCACTAGACTAATAGGACTTCTCTTTCTCTAACTATTACAATCCTTTGGTAGTTAGCGGTGAAGGATGGAAGTGCATCTTAAACCAACATGCAGATGACAAGTTAAATCCTGCTCACTTTACTCATGCAAGTAGCTCCATGGACATCAGTGTCTCCAGTCCTGCCCACACTGAAGCCAATGGTGCTACTCGCCTGAATACAGGATTTTCAGTAGGATCAGTGAAGAAAAATGAATATTTGCTTTATCAACAAAATCAAACAAACCCACAGGTAAACAAAAACGATACAAAGTGTCACTGTTATTTCACAGGTAATTAACATTACTGAGCAGGTCGGAATGTACGCTAGGAAACTCATCACAGTAATATTCAAAACCACTAATCAATATAGCAGACACACTGGAATGAGTGCCTACCAACACAATTAAGTATTCTCTCAGTGCATTTTAGATGACACTGTAATACTGCATTTCGCAAAGTATACTTTCAGGATCAGTTTAATGTGCACCTTTTGTAATAATGATGGCTAATGGCAAGCTGGATCTGTATAAACAGACACATGATGTACCACTTGGCAGTTACACTTCGCAGGGGCTGAAGCACACATTTTCTCTGAGGTTCCAGTTTTTGTAGACACACAGCCCTCCCTAAAGTTTGTTTTGAATTTCATATTTAAACAAATTTGAAAGATCAGTACAAAACTTATTCAGAACCACCGAGTTTCACTATATTTGGAGTGGAACAGTAAGTCAGCTCCTGATTCGCTTGAAGGGTTCACAAACCAGAGTGACAAACATCAAGGGTTGAATTTCAAGGGGTAATGATGCCCAATATGTGCACAGTTTTAGATTTCATTGCTAACATTTAGCATAAGATTTCCTTTCAATCCTTCTCCCTGCTTACTTTGTTTTCCATACACCCTTTATCTCCCCTTCTATTAATTTCAACCTTGCTTCCTATGTACATTTCATCCATGTCATTCTGTCCTTTATTCTGCCCCCTCTCCACCTTTCTATAGTCTAAATCCTGAAGTCCTTACAGAGGATCCAATCCTACAGTTTATCTGCATGCTTAACTTCCACAGTAGATTTTCAGGCAGAAAGACCAAAGGATCAGGCCCCCAGTCCTTCTTCAGTCAGGCAAAATGTCTATTGACTACAAGTTTCACACAAGTCAAGACTAAGGAAGGACAGAGTTAGCCATATGTATTTTGTTACACCTCTTCTTTCTACAGATACAGACTAACACGGCTGTTACTCTGAAACCTCTTTCTTTCTGTGTCATTTGTTGTGCCTCTGGTGTTTGGGACTCTAATCTAATTGATCCTTCGTTCTATTGGTGTGGCCAACACTCACTCTGTGGTTCATAACCAAATGTGGCAGGAAGAAAGGATGTTGGGGATGGGCTGTTCACAGTCACATATGGGAATCAAGTATTGAACCCCCGTCCAAAGTCAACTGGATTTAAGAGCCTTACTCCCTTAGGTACTTTTGAAAAAACCCACTTTGGGTGAAGAGCATGAAGAAGATTGTAAGTCCCAGAACACTTAGCCAGTTTCATTGTTCCTTTCTTCAGAGCTTCTTGTATGGCCTGAATAGCTTGGCTGCTTTCATTTAATATTAAAAACATACTGGAGTGGGATACAGGACACAGATGATTTCATTTAAAATATAAAATCAATGAAACTGAAGGTTGATCAGACTGGGGGAGTGGAGTGGGGGGTGGGCAGAACATGGTGGGGAAAGCAACATCCAGAAACACTCTAGGAAAGGGGTCTTGAGCCAGATGGGAAGGCTAACAGATAACATGGATTTTGGAGCATGAGAACATTAGGCAAAAAATAAAACATCTTTCACAAATAACAGTAAGGAAGCAGGGGACTGGATATCAGGATTCCTAGGTTCTCTATGCGATTCTGCCACTGACTCACTGTGTGAGTTTTGGAAAGTCACATAGCCCCTCTGCACCTTGGTTCCTTCTCCTGTAAAACAAGAATATTAACATCTACTCCACAGGGTTGCTGCGAGGCTTAATTAAGATTTTGAAGACACTGAGTTTCTTCCATGAATGCACTATGGAAGTACAAAGTATTAGTTAGAAACTTTCCATTAATGTTACTAACTTGGGTATTTTATACATATTTCTATATATATTTACATGTATTCCAACCCACCCAAGTCTTATTTAGTATTTTAGAGGGAGGTAGACACATTAATCATTTCATTATTTGTATTAAAAAAGGTTCATTTATGATAGCAGTGAGGTACTTCAGATTGTGATTTAAGAGGTGCACTTTAGGTCAATTTCTGTGTTGGCTTCAGTAGAGTTGCAAGGGGCATAAAGCCAGCACAAAATGTGGTCCTTTATAACAGTGCTGATGATTAATGGGCTCCCTTACCATAACTCCACATCCTGATGCTCTGATCCTCCTCTTTCCCCTTTTGTAATTTGTGTCTTCACCCTTCTTTATTTGTTTGCTACCTGACGTGAGTTGTTCATTAATCAGCACCATTGATCAGAAATGATCTGTCAAAGCCTATTATTTAAATTTCACATAAGCATTGATGTTCCTACTTTGCTCCTAACACAGTACACACAAACAAAATAATCTAGATGTATCCACTTTCCTGTGGCTTCCTTTCTTGTTAACTTAAATAGCAGCAAACATAAGCTTCCTGCCTATTCCTGGACCTGAACCTGGCTGCTTCCAGGGGTTGTTTCCTGAAGGACCCCTCTTTCTTTGTCCCTAACTCTAGTTCCTTTTGCCTCAGACACCCCCCCAATTCCTTTTCTACTTCCTGTTTGGAGCTAATAAAACTCACATGATCTAGACGCCATGGTCAGTCAGCAAAACAGCTCTGCATTTTTGTGCAGGGATTCAGCACCTGATGTCCAGATCTGGAGATATGCTCTCTCAGTGATACATGGTCAAATGGGCTCAATTTTGTAGTGAAAAGCTGATTTTTTAGATTGCCAGTGCTGCAAACCTGCACTGGGATCTGTAAATCTTTGTTTCTTTCTGCCTCGTATATCACCCCCCGCAAACTGGTTTGTTGATGATGTGTGAGGCAGCAAATAATCCCACTTGCTGTCCTCATGTGGTATTGGTTCTGCAGGACTAAATGGCAGTAAGAACTTGTTTATGTCATTAAAAGAAGCAGATCGGATTCTGAACACACATAGGATAGATCTCTTGAATAAGAAGGGACAATTTTAACAGCCACTTTCTTCATCAGAGAGATATTTTAAATCTGGGTTGTCTATGCCAAGTATAGTTTTGGTCTTTGTCATTATTACTTTTTGGAACTGGGGAAACCCAGAAACATATTTGGGTGAAATTCTTCAAGCATCTGCAAGGAGATGGTGCCATCCAGAATATCAGGTTCAAGAGCTGTCTAGTGGCACAAATGAATGATTCTAGGTGCACTTTACTAATCCTTTGTAACGGGATGATATGCACCCTGACTTTAGACATCAGTGTAGAAGCTGGGCCTTCTTCCTAGCAGTCAGTAGATAACCAGCTGTGCTGCTTTATACGCAGGATGGAGAGGAAGACAGAATTCTGTCTCTGTGTGTATACATAAGAACATAAGAATGGCCATACTGGGTCAGACCAAAGGTCCATCTAGCCCAGTATCCTGTCTGCCGACAGTGGCCAGTGCCAAGTGCCCCAGAGGGAGTTAACCTAACAGGTAATGGTCAAGTGATCTCTCTCCTGCCATCCTTCTCCACCCACTGACAAACAGAGGCTAGGGACACCATTTCTTACCCATCCTGGCTAATAGCCTTTAATGGACTTAACCTCCAGAATTTATCCAGTTCTCTTTTGAACCCTGTTATAGTTCTAGCCTTCACAACCTGCTCAGGCAAGGAGTTCCACAAGTTGACTGTGCCCTGTGCAAAGAAGAACTTCCTTTTATTTGTTTTAAACCTGTTGCCTAATTTCATTTGGTGACCCCTAGTTTTTATATTATGGGAACAAGTAAATAACTTTTCCTTATTCACTTTCTCTACATCACTCATGATTTTATATAACTCTATTATATCCCCCCCTTAGTCTCCTCTTTTCCAAGCTGAAGAGTCCTAGCCTCTTTAATCATTCCTCATATGGGACCTGTTCCAAACCTCTAATCATTTTAGTTGCTCTTCTCTGAACCTTTTCTAGCGCCAGTATATCTTTTTTTGAGATGAGAAGACCACATCTGAATGGAGTATTCAAGATGTGGGCGTACCATGAATTTATATAAGGGCAATAAGATATTCTCCATCTTATTCTCTATCCCTTTTTGAATGATTCCTAACTTCCTGTTTGCTTTTTTGACCGTCTCTGCACACTGCGTGGACGTCTTCAGAGAACTATCCACGATGACTCCAAGATTTTTTTCCTGATTTGTTGTAGCTAAATTAGCCCCCATCCTATTGTATGTATAGTTGGGGTTATTTTTTCCAATGTGCATTACTTTACATTTATCCACTTTACATTTATCATATTTCATTTGCTATTTTGTTGTCCAATCACTTAGTTTTGTGAGATCTTTTTGAAGTTCTTCACAGTCTGCTTTGGTCTTAACTATCTTGAACAGTTTAGTGTCATCTGCAAACTTTGCCACCTCACTGTTTACCCCTTTCTCCAGATCATTTATGAATAAGTTGAATACGATTGGTCCTAGGACTGACCCTTGGGGAACATCACTAGTTACCCTTCTCCAGTCTGAAAATTTACCATTTATTCCTACCCTTTGTTCCCTGTCTTTGAACCAGTTCTCAGTCCATGAAAGGATCTTCCCTCTTATCCCATGATAACTTAATTTACATATGAGCCTTTGGTGAGGGACCTTGTCAAAGGCTTTCTGGAAATCTAAGTACACTATGTCCACTGGATCCCTCTTGTCCACATGTTTGTTGATCCCTTCAGAGAACTCTAATAGATCAGTAAGACATAATTTCCCTTTACAGAAACCATGTTGACTTTTGCCCAACAAGTTATGTTCTTCTATGTGTCTGACAATTTTATTCTTTACTATTGTTTCACCTAATTTGTCCAGTACTGAAGTTAGACTTACCGGTCTGTAATTGCCTGGATCACCTCTAGAGCCCTTTTTAAATACTAGCGTTATATTAGCTATCTTCCAGTCATTGGATACAGAAGCCGATTTAAAGGACAGGTTACAAACCATAGTTAATAGCTCTGCAATTTCACATTTGAGTTCTTTCAGAACTCTGGGGTGAATGCCATCTGGTGCCGGTGACTTGTTACTGTTAAATTTATCAATTAATTCCAAAACCTCCTCTAATGACGCTTCAATCTGTGACAGTTCCTCAGATTTGTGACCTACAAAGGATGGCTCAGGTTTGGGAATCTCCCTAACATCCTCAGCCATGAAGACTGAAGCAAAGAATTCATTTAGTGTCTCTGCAATGACTTTATCATCTTTAAGTGCTCCTTTTGTATCACGATTGTCCAGTGGCCCCACTGGTTGTTTAGCAGGCTTCCTGCTTCTGATGTACTTAAAAAACATTTTGTTATTACTTTTGGAGTTTCTGGCTAGCCGTTCTTCAAACTCCTTTTTACATTCTTATTACATTTTTACACTTAATTTGGCAGTGTTTATGCTCCTTTCTATTTACTTCACTAGGATTTGACTTCCACTTTTTTAAAAGATGCCTTTTTATCTCTCATTGCTTCTTTTACATGGTTGGTAAGCCACAGTGGCTCTTTTTTAAAACTACTGCACACAGTGCACCTGTACAACAGAGGCACAATTTGCACCTCAGAAAAGATGAAATCTCAGGAGCACAGGGCACCCTGTAAGAAGATCAAAGTGTGGTTTGGAGGGTTTTGGAGCTGTGCTCCGGCTCCGCTCCAGCTCCAGGCAAAAACCTGCAGCTCCACTGCTCCAGAGCAGTTCCGCGCTCCAGCTCTGGGCTCTGCTCCAAAGCCCTGGTGGTTTGTTCATAGCAGATAGAGCTTTAATAAATACCACCACTGAAGGGAAACTTGCTTTTCCCCTGCCCTGCTAGGAGTATTGTGTATCCATTTCAGACATGTGGTCCTGAAACTCAGACAATCATTCCTCTATGGATTGGATATTTGTAGATAAACCATTTAAATGAGATGCACTGGGATGCTGCTCTAGTCTGGTAAAGGCTAGTTTCTCATAAATACATCTTTGTAAAAAGTACTGGAGAGAAATACTTTCCCTCGAATCCCAAGGGTTCCTATCGAAATCTGGAACAGCTATTCATGTTTATAGTAAAGGCTGCATCATGTTCCCAGTATTTGTCATACAAAATCTTTACTACTTATCTGTATCTATTTCTCTCTTTCCCTAGCCACCCCCCCTTTTTTTTTTATCTGACAGTGTAACATTTCACCATGCGTAAGCCCCAATTCTTTGCTTAAGCTGGAATTTGGCATTTAAAAAAAATGTCCAGACCCCATCATAATACATTGAATTGTCAGTTCCTGGAGAACTAGCAGGCTGGAGAGGACGATTTATCAAGGGGCTCTTGTGAATTTTTGTGCTCCTCTGTCACTGATTGGATTGACTCTTAAGTAGTGTTCACGGTCAGTATCTGATATTCCTTTCCCTTTTTGCAATGAGAGTTTCCAGTTCAAAGTCTCCCCTGTCTCAGAGCAGGGGTCTAAAGAACAATCCCCTTCCTGCCAAAATCCCACGGAGTATAAGTGATCCCTGCTGCCACAATGTGCTGCTCTTCATTGTGTCAGTCCAAACACCACTGGCCCAGCACTGTGCAAGCAGGTACTGGAGAGGTTGGCTTTCATTTAAGATATAAAACAGAAGACCTGGCTATTTGCTGTTAAGAAAGATCTCATCAAGTCCAGATTTATGCACAGGCATAGATAAGAAAAACACTCTCACAATCACACAAACATGGTATGGCTAATATATAACGTATATATTTTCCTTTACTACATTTTTGAAATATCTTATCCAAATTTTGAAAATACATGATATTACATCCAATTCTGCCTGTCTACATTCTTGTAAAGTGTCCATCATTATTGCATTTGAGTGCCTCACAAAATTACAGTGTGGAAACATTTCTTATCACCCTATAGAAGTCAGACATGAGTAAGTGAGACAAATATTTGAGGCCTGATTCTGGTTTCACTTGCGCAGATGGAAATAAGGAAGAACTCTCCCATGGTGAATTGAGTTACACCTGTGTTCAGCCTCTGGGGTAGGGACTGTTTCATACCTGTATTAGTACAGCACTCATCACAGTGGAGCCCCAATCCTGACTAGGGACTCTGGGTGCTGTCCTAAGATATAGATGTACTACTTCTAAGACTAAAACCAGCGTGAGCTCGGAAACAGACCATACATTCATGTGCCGAGAGTACAACACTAAGACACAGCCTTGTACTTACTACAGGTTACAATGAATCAGATGTTTGAGTTAGTAGTTAAAAAAAGGAGAACGAGGTCATAGATAGAGGAAGAATTAAATAAGAGAACAAGCTGCCGTTCAGAAGTTTTTTGAAGCCACAAGCAGCAGCAGTCATCGAAGATGGCCAATGCAGCATGAGGGCAGCTGCTTAGTCACCAAGAAAAACATTTGGACAGAATTACACTGTCGTGCAATTTCAGTCAACAAAGAATAAAAGTGAGTCCATTCCCAGAAAACATTATCATGACCAATGCCCCTGCCACTGAAATGAGTTGTCATCACTGCACCCACTAAGGACCAAGAAAATGACTAGGAATTAACATTGTAACAGTAATGTATCCATCCCCTCCACTGCTTTGGCTAGTTATGACAGATGAGCTTCATGAACATTTCATTGCTAAGGAACCCTGTCAAAATATTGGTGATTTCTCCAAATCTGTTCAACATCATGGAGATGTCAAACGAAGTCTGAAAGGACATTATTTCTGAGGCAGAACAAAAACAATGCAAGCATCAGAGAGAATGGCTGGTCTATTCTTCACAAACTGGTTCAGTTTATTGCTGTGTTTGCAAACTTTTCAGCACCTCTCCAAAACAACAAGCTTTTAGTTCCGCAGGTGTCAATAAATGGAAGAATTCCTCAAAGAGGAAAAGATCTCCATTTCCCATAGATAAGAAGTTGCAAACTGACAATCGATTCTCACCTGTCTATGCACATTGACTGTATCATGTAACAATAAATAATGCATCTCCTGGCAACTATCCTGGAGAGAATGGTCAGAAGTGTACAACACTTAATGTAGTACGGTTTGGTCTTTTTGGTGGCCATAATATCCTTGGTTCTCACTCTTTCATGGTTATTTGCAACCATCAGCCTGGATTCATCCCTTCCTGGCTAATGAAAAGAAACTGGCTGCTAACTGATTCATTCCTGTGGTTCACCTTACAGTAAAGATGCTGAAAGTATGTGCAGTAACTATGCAATACAAGTCACAATCATCCTCGGTGTAGTTCCACTGATGTGAACGGAGTTATACCAGGTATGAATCAACTTGTCACAGATATGCAGAGAACAAAAAGAAGCAAAAGAAAATCTGGATTCATCATGTATTTTCATCTATTCATCCATTTCTAACACACTAATCACCAAAATGTATTAAAATTGACAAATGGAAGAATTAAAAATATCTCAGCATCATCTTGGTAGAATTATTTTCCTCTCTCAGCAAGATTTTAGCACATGACTTTATTTGGAGAGAAATGTCTTTTAGGAAGAAGAAAACTTGCTAGCTAATATGAAAATGTAATGGTCTGCCCTACTACAGTCATCAATTTTACAAGACTGTGATAAATTTTGTACAAAGCATGCCTTGTGATGTATCATTTGAAAATTCATAATCTGCTGGCCAGAAGTTGCTGTTTATACAGAAAAGCAGTGTAAAAGGCACTCCAGGCTAAAGAATTGAGGGGACACAACTATTCAACAGTCCAGATTGTACCCTGGGGAATGTCACAGCAGGCCCATTTGAAAATGTGTGTGTTGCATTGTGCTCTAAGAGAGGCAAGACATAAGCTCTCCCTGAGCTTGTAGGGTAAGGAGTTCATAACCAAACATCCTTCACTGAGAATGTCTCATCCCCAGCTCCTGAGATTCTCACCATGCTAAAAACGCTAAGTTTCACATGATGTTATCAGCAACAGCATCCCAATTTTCTTGCAAGCCAACAGTTATAGAATCAGTAACCAACCCAGTGAAAAGACTAGGTAAAAAGAACCAGCAAGATACTTTTCCAGATGTTTATATGTCTCTTCCTGTATACTTAATGATTCCAGACTCAAATTACACAACTGAATGTTCATTTAATTTATGTCGAAAAGGATTAAAGAAAAATACACGGGATCCATGGTGAGAGAGGGAAACTCGGAGCTTTGGTTCCATTATCCATTGAGTGATAACTGACTGTGGTCTTGGAGTTTGAAGATTTGATCTAAGAGATTGCTTCCTGAAAAACAAGGAGAAAGCCACCGTAGACTTCCTATTTCACACTTCAGTGACAAAACACTAAGCTAAAAAGTTTTAGATGAACCCATGAATTTATTCCAAACCATTGTTTGACCAAACTGATGGTTATGCACATTTGTGAAATATATCATTTAAAATGTCAAGTCATTGACTGAAATAGGTCCTGAGGTGTAATGTATATTTGTTATAATTATTTAATATTTTAAATAAGTTAACGTATTAACTGTCTCAACACAGGATTTCTTAAGTATGTCTAAAATGTACAGATGACAGCTTAAGCTGCCATGTTAGGATCTGGCTTTCAAACACTCTGTACATCTGGTAGGAAAGGTTGGATTCAGAATTTGAGTGCAGACTCATTTGTAATGAATTGTATGTGCTACTTTTCACTTCTCTCCTGAAAGTGTGTATAGTGTGGCTCAGACAGAATGACTGCTGAATACCAGTAGCAGGTAAAGTGATCCCTGTTGCATATGGCATAGTGCATTAGTAAGAATTAAATAATCGTAAATATTATTTTAATTGTTCTTATTCCAGTATTTGCCAGTCTCAATCACTTGGGGTTTATTGGAGTTCAGTATTTAGCTCTCTCCTGGGCATATTAAGGGATATTTGTCCAGTTATTTCAAAAGGCTTTGAGAAAAACTGAAGGCAGTTGCCTCTCCTGTTAGATAAGTGCTGCTAATGTAGGAGTTCTGTTTTCTGAGTACTAAAAACACCATTTCCAACTCCTTAGTTTCTTCTCCTTTGACAGCAGAAGTTACTACGTAGAATGGTTTAGATACGTTTTTGCTGAAACTTACAGCAGTCTTCCAGGTACTCAGAGAGTGGCGCAGGAACACTGGCTTTGGGTGAGTAACAGCTACTGCAATCCTTTGCCTTTCCAGGAAGGTGGCATTGTAGGAAATGGTGTAAGTGTGTTGGTTTTGTGGGGCTCACAAATACTCCATTCTCATATCAGCAAAAAGCTCTGAGGGGAATGGTGATGGATCGGCTGTTAGGGAAGCTCATACCTTCCCTGTGCCAGCAGAAATCACCGCAGAGAATGATGTCGGTGAGTGGGGCTGTGGTGGAGCACTCAGCTACTTTGATCCCTGCCTCTTCCAGCAGGAGGCACTATAGAGAATGATGCGGAAGTGCTGACTGTAGGAGGCTCACAGCTATTTTAGTTCCAATCAAACTTCACAATTTGCTCTAATGAAGAGTGTTGGCAGAAGTTCAAAGCTACTCCAGGTCTTAACTCTCCCGGCACGTGACTCTAAAAATGATGTAGAAGTGTTAACTATGGAGAAGCAAAAAGTTGTCTTGGTTCCAGTCTTTCCCAGCAGAAGTAACTGAGAAATAGAGTAGGAGTGCTAATTGTGTTCACAGCTACTTCGGTCTCACACAGCATAGTGGAGACAGTGTGGGGAATGGTGTAAGGAGTGCTGACCAAGGTCCACTGTCAAAGCTCCTGCAGACTCAGCCTCTCCAGGCCAATTCCACTGACACAGATGCATCAACTCAGTGAATCTGGGAGACTTCAAGAGACCCAGAATTAGCAGCAATCTCCACTCCTGATAACCCAAGTGCTCTCTTTGAGAGGCGGAAGAGAGCAGGAGAATGGCTGTACTCAGCCAGCATTGATTTCTCCAGCCTTTTGTCTGTGTCTGCTTTCTGTCTCGTTTGGAGGTGGTTACTGTTACTACAAGTGGCATGAATCATGTCTCTGTTAAAAAACAGAGCTTCACTTGTCTTACATAACCCCTGGTAACTGAATGTCTAATAATAGCAAACCATTTCCAGGTAGGGAATCTGTCTACCTACCAGACACACACACACACTCCCAGTGCTCTCACTACAGGGAGGGAGTAAAGGTGATTTTTTTAAAATTCTGAATTACAGGAGCTGGTGATTATTGTTTTAAAATGCAGCACATATATTAAACACCTCAGGAATGTGCAACACTTCCTGCAAAAACAGAGCACCCAGACGGAGCAACGAGAAACCCAGCCAATGCCTCTGAGCTTGAGACGAGTTTGAGCTGCAAAGTTCATTTGGATCCTGATCTGAAAGCCTGACTGTCTCTGCATCTGTGGTCCTTCTTTACTCTACCCCGGAAGGCACCTTCTGAAATAATTCATTACTGTATCATTCTGGGGGAGGTGAATTAAAATAGCAAATATATCACTTTGAAACAATATTAATAGCATGTTTCAGGGGTATTTCAAAAAACCAAATGCTAGAAACTCGGGATATTCACAAGTCTTCAACACCAATCTTATTTCTGAACTTCCCCAAATCCTCCACACACCCACATAAAATAGCAAAATAGGAGAACCTCACCAAGAGCCTGATCCAAAGCCCACTGAAGTCACTGAGAGTTGTTCCACAGACTTATATATTGAGTTTTGGATCTAACTCCAAATGACATAAGAAACTTAAATCTGCCCTTTGAAAGTATGGGTTCAACTGTATGAAATGCCACCTCTCCCCCACCCTCCTTTCAGCCTACATCAGGTACACAGGGATCCCTGCTGTGTGTCAGGACAGATTTAGGGTAGATCCTTGTACCTTGGGATTTTAATGAAACGTGAATTTCATTAGCTTGAGAATTAAGAGATCTGCAATCTAAACTTACAACTAGGTAGGATAGGCTTTTCGTTAAAGCCCATCGTTTGGGATTTGGCACATCTGTTCTTTCCCAGCTTCTGATACATGGTTAAGTTGCTTAGTCGCTCTGTGCCTCAGTTTCCCCACATGTAAAATTGGGGTATTAAGACAAACCTCATTCCTAGAGTATTCTGAGACTAAATTAATTAATGTTTGTTCAGCACCTTTAGATCTTCAGAGTAAGGGGTTGATAGACATTCAAAGTATTATTGTACCTCAAAAGTAGCTATCAGAAAGGCAGTGGACAATTATCTAGTGTGAATGAGATCTCACAGAAATTATAAACATTCAGACTAAAACTAAAAAATCCCTATTGCCATTTTATGTTTTGCAGGATATTGTACCATCTGTACTTTTCCTTAATGGGACAAAACTTAGCATCTGATTTGCCATAATGGAGCACACAATGGGGTCCATCAAATTCAATATCCAGCCTCCGGTAGTGATAAATACTTGATATTTCAAAGGAAGCCATAAATGCAGCCATAATACACTGCACTTAGATTGTAAGCTCATTGAGGCAGGGTCTGTCTTTCTATTCTGTGTTTGTACAGCACCTAGCACCCTGAGTCTTGGTCTGTGACTAGGGCTCCTAGGCACTGTAGTAATACAGATAATACACAGTAATAACAACAATAATGGCTTATTAATAACAGCCCAGACTTTGAATACTGTGTGCAGTTCTGGTCATCCCACCTCAAAAAAGACACATTAGAATTGGGAAAAGTACAGAAAACGGCAACACAAATGATTAGGAGCATGCAATAGATTCCATACAAGGAGAGATTAAAAAGACTGGGACTGTTCAGCTTAGAAAAGAGATGACTGAGGAGAAATATAATAGAAGTTGATAAAATCATAAATCATGTAAACAAAATGCATAAAGAAGTGTTATTTACTCCTCCGTATAACACAAGAACCAGGGTTCACTCAATAAAATTAATAGGCAGCAGGTTTAAAACAAACAGAGGAAGTACTTCACACAATGCACAGTCAGCGTGTGGATGTCATTACCAGGGGATGTTGTAAAAGCCAACACTATAACTGGATTAAAAAAAGAAGTAAATACATTCATGGAGGTTAGGTCCATTAATGACCACAAGCCAAGATGGTCAGGGATGCAGCCACATGCTCTGGGTGTCCCTAGGCCTCTAGCTGCCTGATGCTGTAGCGGACAATAGGGGATGGATCACTTGATGATTGGCCTGTTCTGTTCATTCCCTTTGTAGAATCTGGCACTTGCCACTGTCAGAAGACTGGATACTGGCCTAGATGGACCACTGGGCTGACCTGGTATGGCCATTCTTATGTTCTTATTGCATAATGATGCTCACAGAGAACAAATTCCTCCTGACCTCTGCAGTTATCAGTTTTCACCCTGACACAGGACATTAGTTTATTCTGCATTTCCAAAATAAAGTCAGATCCTGATCATCCCAAACTGCTATATTGTAACAAATTTAAGATGCGTTTGAGCAACTAATTTTGGAAGTGGAGTTGGATCTGGACTTTCCTAAAGTTCACGGCTGTTCAGATCTGGGCATTCAGTTTATCCTTATTCCTGCTGTGTATAGGGTTGCCAACTCTCCAGGATTGGCCTGAAGTCTCCTGGAATTGACATCCGTCTCCTGGTGACTAATGAAAGCAATCCAGGAGATTTTAACAGGCTATTTTAAGAAAATGACATTATATCATGCTGAAAAAAAAAAATCTCCTGGAACAGCTTCAGTCAGAGTTGACAGCCCTAGCTGCGTACTGTGGGCATACAGTAAGTGGTCAACTTGATTGAGGCCTAGTGGAAAATGGTCGATTACAACTGTTATTTCCCATCTTAACGTTTTCCTTAGCCATGACTATGTTTCCACATCAGGGGATTTTGGTTCTATTCCAAGTTATGATCGTGGCTCACTGTATGACTATGGGAAAAGCACTTCTTCTCTCCGGAGGTAATGCTACCTACCTGCTTTGGGACCTATGGATTATGTATGGTATAGCAAGTATTATTATTATGAAAACAAAGTGGTTCTAAGTTATCAAAAGCATCTGAAATTAGAGATGAGCCTGAACCCAAACTTACGTTGAGATGTCTGAAATTTAGATATGGTTCAAGAAATTCCACTGGACCAGTATCTCTTAGAAATATTTTATGCAACAAATACTTTTATTTTTCACTTGATGACAAAAAGAAGACCAAATGTATTGTGTATCCAAAGATCCTTGCTGGTCTGAAACAAGAAATTTCAGACTAAAGGGTTTTAACAAAGGTCTGAAGGCACATGAAAAAAGCTGCTTAGAATTGCAGGCAAAAACATCACACTAGCATTGTCAGGCAATGCTACAATATCTAGCAGTGCCACTGAGTCCAGTGTTTGCTCAAGCACATTAGCACCAGGGGAGATGAAGGAAAGAGGAGCAGGCTTTTCTCTTTCAGTCTTTGGCTGTGCACTGGTTCTGCAGAGTCAGCCTGTCATGAACAGATAGCTAAGGGTTAATGTCTCTTTCACCTATAAAGGGTTAACAAACAGTGACCTGCAAACACCTGACCAGAGGACCAATCAGGAGACAAAATACTTTCAAATCTCGTGGAGGGAAGCCTTTGTTTGTGGGTTTTGGGTTTGGCTTTGTTCTCTCTGGGTCCTGGACGGGACTAGAGGTGCAACCAGGTTTCTGCCAATCTCCCTGCTACAGTCTCTTATCTATTCAGAATTGTAAGTAAGAAAAGGCGGTCATAGTCTTTTAATTTGTTTTTTTTTTCTATTTGCGTACGTGTACTTGCTGGAAGTAGCTTAAATTGTGTTTCTGCTGGAGAAAGTTTCTTTCTATTGTTTATAGTTGAAAGACCCTGTAACTTTTTACCATCTAAAGTGCAGAGATAAACCTTTTACTTTTTTTTTCTTTCTTTTTTATTAAAAGTTTTGCTTTTAAGACCTGTTTGATTTTTTTCTCCTAGTTAAGCTTCAAGGGAATTGGTGAGGAGAAGGGAAGGATAAATTTTCTCTTTGTCTTAGATTCACGCAGCTTGAATCTGTACGGTCTCTGGGTGAGGGGGAAGGTAACACTCCTCTCGGTGTGGTGATTCAAGAAGCTGAATCAGGTGATCTCCTAGTGTTCCCAGGGCGGGAAGGAGCTGGGAGGAAGAAGGGAATGGTTTATTTCCCTTTGTTGTGAGACTCAAGGAATTTGGGTCTTGGAACTCCCAGGGAAGGTTTTTGGGGACCAGAGTCTATCAGGCGCTCTACTCTAAGTCCTGATTGGTGGCAGCCTATCAGATCTAAGCTCGTAATTAAGCTTAGGGGAATTCATGCTAGTACCCATATTTTGGACACTAAGGTCCAGAATTGGGAATTATACTTGACACAGCCAAAACCAGGCTAGTTGCTCTGTGCATGTGTGTGTGTGTACCTGCACAACCTTTAGAGCCCACTGCATGTTTTCGGTAGCACTGATGCATACTACAGCTACTAAAGGAATGAACTCACTGTTCCTAGGGACGACTAAATCCTTCCTCCCTGTACAAAGCTGAAGTAAATGTACAAGTTTCTCTACTAAAGTTGTGGGGAGGTGGGGGGGGGCAGAGGGATGGAATCTTCTCTCTTAGGCTGCTACTTCAGCCCTTGGTCTGCAGTAGCTTCTACAGCTATTTCCCCTTCTCCCTAACCCACAGCCCCACCCCCCACACCTTTGTTTAACCATGGATCTTCCTGCCATGCCCTTGCCCCTGTCCTCATTCCTTCATGCTATCATGGATGGTAGACCAGCAGAAGGCAGCCCTGCAGTATGCAAGCAGTTCAGAGACATTTCCTGTGAAAACTCTTTGAAGCCTGTTCTCCTCTTCTCTAAGCTGCAGATCCATTTCCAAACTAGATCTCCACTACTGCCTATTACATGTCCTATATACTAGTGAAAAGAAGCCAGGATTTGGGCCTAGCAAAACACCACTAAAGTGGCTCGCTAAACTTTGTAGTCCAGGAATGGTGTGGACAGTGTCAGCTCCTGGACAGATATGGATCTGTGAGGAGCATTCAGGATGGAACCCAGTGCTAGTTCAGGATTCATTCAGAAAAGAAAGGTGGTTTATTTCACCTCTTAAAAAACTACAGAGCAGCCTTCCCTTAAAAGGTGGAGATGTGGTGAGGACTGATGGAAGCTAATCAGTAAAGACAGACTCACTTTCAGGTAGAAATGGCCAACCAAATTCTGCCCTCAGCTACAACCATGCAACCTTGTTAATAGGCTTGGATGGGTGTAATTGAGATAAAAATTTGGGCCAGTACCTTCATTTGTAGTAAAAAATAAAATGAATACAAATAGTGCCTTGCTGCACCAGGCTTCACTGTAAAAACTCCAAGGAGCCAAGCAAGTAAAAATTCTCCCAAATCATGCTGGGCTGTAACTGCAAATGACTTGTATTATGCAGATATCATCACAGGACTGTGTTAGTGCCCTGAGGCAAGGAGTGTGGCTTTTCTGCAGGGACTGAAAGTAACTTTCCTTCACTGGCTAGTGACCCCAAGTCAGGCGGTAACACATTCAGGTCTTGGTCACTGTGCTACTGTGTGAAAGTTAGAGAGAAAGATGCAGGAAAGAATCTTATAGAAGCCAGAACTTGGACATGAATTTCTGACTCTATAACACTAATTTAGGAATAACAGAGTTCATCTCTTAATTGCTGATCATAGCATGATGTCCAGGTCATATTCTCCTCCTAGATAGCTTGGCACACAGTTTCTAGTGCATCTTGACAATTTTTCTTTGGACTGAAGTTAGTGCGGAAAATTGTCACGAGCAGCATAGTGAAGGGTTAAACCAAAGTTAGACTCAAGTTTACAAATTTATCTGAACTGGCTTCAAGTAGACATGAAACCCCAATGCATCTGGAAAATGGAACTAGCCATAGACTAGTCTCAAGAACATTTTTCGCTTGGGAGTTGCATAAGCAATGAAAAAAAGCATATAAACAACTTCCCATACCATGTTTTTGGTCACTTGTAATGACGCATTACAAAGTAAACCAGCTAAATATTCGCAACTGTGCCTCACGCCAGATGACAACATGTATTATATAACAGCAATCCCTGACAGAGAGCGATTTAATGTAAAAGATTAGGACACAGCGCATACCCAGGGGTAAATACTCTCTGTGTGTGAGGCTTGGCGGCAAGCTTTGTTTCCTTCTCAAAAACCCCAAATCCATTCTATAAGCCAGAATAGCGAGGGGTCTCACTTTGTTGTTGTAGCAAATTAAAACAATATGACTTGTTGCATCCAGTGCTTTGAAGGGGAGTTTAACTGAAATGGATGTCAGCTTTGGGTTGTTTGTTTTTTTAAAAAAGCTAATTTAACACATTTTAGTTTAAAAATGGATTTTAAGCAAAAAACAACTCCTTCAAAGATATATCACTTGCTTGGGCTGGCTCTATCTTCTGAGAGACTGTGGGCCAGATTTGCCCCTTGCAGGGTCTACATCAAGAGCAAACCCACAGAAATGAGCTGTCATAAATCAGAGCAATATTGTCCATCTATCTAAGGTAGTATAAGACTATGTCTACACTGCCGCTGCAGCCATGCTGCTGTAAGGTATACAGCAGGGATTGCCTACCCCAGTACACAGTTTAGCCGCTCTATTGCTAACAAAATAAAACCACCTCCAACGAAGGGTGGTAGCTTTGTTGGTGGGAGAGCGTCTCCTGCCGACAAAGCACTGTCCACACTGGCGCTTTTTGTTGTTAAAACGTCTGTTGGTAAGGCTGTGTTTATTTCACCCCGCCGAGTGACAAAAGTTTTAACAAGAAAAGCGCAGTGTAGACATAGCTGAAGTGTTAGAGGAATCAAGCCATGTGTGCGTCCCTCTCCAGTTCTTTCAAGTAACTGAACTAATGAAATCAAACTGAGAAGCACGGAGAACGCCCATTACGAGTGTAAGCACAGCGAAGCATTGTAGGTGAAGGCGGATAGAAGGCTAGAATGAAGCAAAACATGCTACTGAAGGAAAGGAGTCTGCATCTTCTCTGGGGCAACTTTTGAGGTTAAAATCAGTGAGACTTTCCCCACTGGAATTGCTGGGTGATGTGCTTAAGGTTGGTCTACATTGGGGATTTTTGCATTGATGCTGGTACATTGGTGTAACTACATAGGTACAAAAAGCACCGGCGAAGCCATACCCTTAGGCATAAGGAACTTATGAGGATCAGAGGAAACTGATTCTCCAATCCAGTGTCTGTAACTGTCAGAAGTCCAGTTGAACTTGGACCTCCAGATTTTCTAGGATAAGCGACTCCCTGGTTTGGTAATACTGGGTTTTCCTAGAGGATGACCCTGCTTGCTAGAAACTGCAGCACTGGGTTACTTCTAAAGAAATGGCTCATCTTACAGTAGCAAGGGCTCAGGTTTGTGTAAACTGTTTTGAGATTTCACCTGAAATCAACTAGGTATGCAACTCATGTAGATCACCTCTGTAGGAGGGGAATATTAATATAGCTTCTGAACTTGCCACTTCATTTACAACAAAGTCCGGACTGCATCCACTCTTCTCATCTGCCTTCTCTGGTGGCCCTAGAGCACAAACACCCTTTCCCCCGACCCTAATATTTAACCACCACTCATCAGAAAGATTCTAAGCTAAACTCTCCTCCCACTTACAAGGGTACATCTCCTGTTGATTTCAGTGGCAGTTGCATCCATGTAAATACGAACAGAATTTGGCCCTCTGTTTTTTCCCAAGGAAGACTAATGATCAAATAATTTTGTCACATCTCTGTTTGCACTTTCACAGTCTGGTTACATTGATTTGTGTCTCATAAGTAGACGTTTCCTTTGTTGGTTACAAATCAATGTTATAGACCAAGGCTGCCTGCACATTTCCCCCTCTCCCCTTTTTGTTTGTGTGAAAAAACAAAGTGTGGTTTCAGTTCTGCTTGCTTTATACATGTGAACTTTCTTAACCAATGATACATTTAAAAAAAACCCCTGAAATTCCAGCTCTCCCTTCAAAAACAGGAAATGTCTTTCCTTACACTTTTAATTACTGGGATGCTTTATGTATGATAAACACCTTTATCAGTCCGGTCCTGCCACTGCTTTGTTAACCTAGTTATAATCCTCTCCTTCAGACATCACAATATTTCCCATAGTAGCCCACTGTGATATCACAGACAGCTATGACTTCATGGTATGAGTAACGAAAAAGTAGGCAAAGGTTATAGTCTGCAGCAGGATTGAGCTGCCACACAAATCTCCCGAGAGGAAAAAAAGAAAAAGGATTTTCAGTTGGCTATAGAGCGGCAATGAGATTTCTGACTAGTGTATAAAAATACAACACTGAAGATAGCTGGGTATTTTATTACAAGTGGATAAGCATAAAAAAGAAAAGGATAAACAAGAAAACAGACTCATCAATCGGAATGTACTAAGCAAAGGAAGCTACAGGTGAAAATGCAGAGCAGCACAGTTTGATTCACTTACATTAAAAGAGCTATGCACAACATCCTTTTTTCCACCTCAAAAAGACCCAATCAATTTTAATTTACCTACTGTGAAATAGTTTAGGTATGTCTTAAAGTTCTACTGGTTTGATAGAAAATACATGGCTGCCAGTAAATAGCAGCTAGGAAGGAGAACTGGCAGAAGAAAAGGTTTAAAGAACAGAAGATCAAAAAGAAATAATCAAAAATCTGTTTTTAAAATAAAAAATGAGTCTTACATTGTTTTCATCATCATCCAATAGAATGTTCATCAATCAAAAGGAACTATGATCTAGTGGTTAAAGTACAGGACAGGGAGTCAGGAGATGTGCATTCTGTTCCCAGCTCTGCCGCTCAGGCATTGCATGGCCCCTGTCATTCTCCTCAGTTTTCCCATCTGGAAAATCAGGATAATACTATAGTGACATTCATTAATGTTGATAAAATTTCCTGAGCTGCTTCTATGGAAGGAATTGTAGAGAGAAGTGAGAGAAGGACGGAGGAGATGCTAAACACCCCCTCACCCCCAAATCCACCACAAATCAGAATCCATAATACTAATTGCCTCTTGGGAAATAGGAAAGGAAATCAGACCACCTCCTGACTGGATGTCATCTTTTTGGAAGATTCTCATATTACAGTGATGGGTGTGGTACAAAAACCTAGACAGCGTAAATACATAAAATAGGTTAGAGAGACAGAGATAAATAGAGATATGGAGAGAGACAGGGATTTCCCACCCCACCTTGCACAGGCCTAAATAACAACAGAAGATGTAAGGCAGACAACAATCAAGCCCACAGAAACTAATCTATCAATCAAGTATTTCTATAGAGCCTGTCAGTGTAGTAACTAACTGCTGAACAGGCATATTGGATTTGCATGGTGCTGGCCGTCATGAACTTTATAAAGGTTCTGCTCTTCATGCTTCATGTTTTGAGAAGTTTTGCTTGTGTTATCTGTTGGCTTGTTTTAAACCAATTTCAATTATGATAGCAGGGGCTAAAGCAAAACTGGTATCTGAACAGGGTTGCCAGGCGTCTGGTTTTTGAATGCCCGGTGGAAAAGGGACCCTGGCAGCTCCAGTCAGCACTAAAAGTCCGGTCGATGGTGCAGCAGGACTAAGACAGGCTCCCTGCCTGCCCTTACTGTGTATGGCTCTCGGAGGTGGCCGATATGTCTGACTCCTAGGTGCAGGGGCTGCCCAGCTGGGAACTGCGGCCAATGGGAGCTGCGGGAGTGGTGCTTGCAAGCGTAGCCAGCACATAGAGCCCACTGGCTGCTCCGCCTAGGAGCTGGACATGCCATCTGCTTCTGGGAGCTGCCTGAGGTAAGCACCACCCTTCCGGAGCCCACACCCTAAATCCCCTCTCAGACCCCAACCCCTGCCCCAGGCTGGAACCTCCTCCTGCATCCTAATTCCCTCCCACAGCCCTCACCCTCTCCCCTGCCCCAGCCCTGAGCCCCCTCCTGCACTCCAAACCCCTCATCCCCAGCCCCACCCCGGAGGCCACACATCCCCCTGCACCACAATCCCCTGCCCCAGCCCTTAGCTCACCCCTGCACTCCAAACCCCTCGGACCCAGCCTGGAGCCCCTCCTGCACCCCAAAGCCATCATCCCCAGCCCCACCCCATAGGCCATGTCCCCAGCCAAAACCTTCACCCCCTCCCGCACCCCAAGCCCCTGCCCCAGCCCAGAGCCTCCTCATTCACCCTGAACCCCTCATTTCTGGCCCCATCTGGAGCCTGGAGCCAGCACCCATTCCCACACTCCAACACCCTGCCCCAGCCCGGTGAAAGTGAGGGAGGGTGGTGGAGAGTGAGAGAGGGAGGGAGGAGGCATGGAGTGAGCAGGGGTGGGAACTCAGATGGGTCAGGGCAGGGGTGGGGCCTTGGGTAAGGGGTGGTGTACGAGGTGTTCAGTTCTGTGCAATTAGAAATGTGGCCACCTTATATCTGAATCCAAACATCTTCAAAGTTCAGACATATATGGATATGGGGTTTTGATTCCATCCATTGTTTATATAGGTAGAGGTCAGCCATCTGGGTTCACCTCCTCTAGAAGTTCAGGATGGGGAAGAAATCTGGAGCTCACATTTTGCTACAGATCCCATGTCATTTTAAAGTTACTCTCCTGAGGGGCCCCTACCCTGGATGTGCGAGATAGGACACTTATCCTTACATTACAAACAGTTACACTTGCTTGACTTCAGTGGGAGTGTATGGCAAGCAGAATGCAAGTTTTTGATATACATGGGGAAAAATGGTGTAAAACCCAGTCCATGGGAGTTGGTTCAGGACATAAGTGTATCTGAGCCATTAACTAACAGTGACCATAACAACAGCCACACCGGGGGAGGGGGCTGTCATATCAAAAGTTCAGTGAGAAACGTAAGGAAGTGGAATTTAAACAAGAGAGTTACAGTCAGAAGTGGCCTGAAGGAAAAATTAAGTTCAGATCCATAGAAACAGCATGGAGGTTGCCAAAGAATCTTTTATAAGCACCCCAGATGGTGGCCATAGTCCAAAGCAAACATAGAGAGGAAAAAGTCAAGAAAAATTTGCACCATTAAAAAATTGAGCAATCACATCACAAAGGCAGTGAAGTACAGTAATACAGTCTCTATATGACTCAGAGGTGACATCACCTGGAATGCTACATTCATTTCTGGGCACTTCCTCGTCAGAGTGATTGGAGAGTTCAGAGAAAAGCCACATAAATGATCCAGGTGCTGGAAGGACTGACTTATTAGCTAACATTAATAGCTCAATCTGTATAGACTGGCTAAGTGACGATGATTAAGAGAGGGGAGAGACACGATAACAGATAACAGTATGCAGTTGAAAGGTATAAGAATACCAAAAAAGGAGAAGAGTTACATAGAACAGTACAAAAGGTATAGACATAAGATTAAGAGTTGGAAAATTTAGGCTGACAGCAAAATATATTAGGCTGTGGAATAGCCTCTTAAGGAAAGAGACAGAAGCCCCCCTTGCCTGAAACTTTAAAATTAGACTGGAAAAAGCACTAGAGATGTGATGCAGAGAACAATCCTGCACTGGATCCTGGGAGATGTGCTAGGAAGGATTTGATATTGACAGTTTTTCCAGTTCCATGATTCTAAGGTACAGGAGTTTTTTCTGGCTCAAAAAAACAAACAAAAAAACCCTCTTCTGTTTTAAAAATATGGAAACTTGTGAAACAAACGTCAGCAGACAAAATGATGAATAGTTAGAAGGAGACTAAATTAATGCCCAGTGGATACTCCATTAAATTAGTCCCAGATGGCACTGTAAAGAGACAGCTGAAATGGCCTTTTTAAACTCAGGTGATACAGTGAGGAGAGACTGATTAGTCGAGCAGGGTAATGGCTGAGGTGAATGGAGAGATACACTTATGGAACAAGGATCAGATATAATAACTATGGGTGGGGGTAAGTGATTCCACAGGGGGCAAATGACCTTCTGAATTGGGGCTAGGTGGCCCACAGAGGGGATAACTTGTGATATTACAATCAGCAGAGATTTATAACTCTGCAAACCTGGCCCTGCAAAGAAAGGGCTAGATCTTGCTCCATTGAAGTCAAAACTCCCAGTGACATCAAGAGGAGCAGGAGCAGGCTGTCACAATAGAGGGGCTCAATCTACATCAGTAATGCTTCTCTAGCTCTGAACATTATATTTAGGCTTGTGAAGGGAAAAAGCAACTCTTTCCCTAACTGAGCACTAAAATGCCACGCAGTGCTATACACACATACAGAGAGAAAAATCATAATGCCGTTCAGGTGGGGGAGTGGAGGGAGGGCAGACATATGAAAGTGATCAGATGAAATGCTACTGTCAATTCCCATTCATAAGCACTCTAGAATCAGGGAATGGAGGCTGGATAACCACCAGCCAAACCTGAGATGTACAAGTTACTGCACAAAGATAAACCAAACCAGATCCTGTGCGATTTCAACCGCAGTGCAACTAGCTCTGAACTCCCCTACCTAACTGGACAGTAAGGAATTCAGGTGGGGTGGAGGAGGGGAAATAAACTTTTCTTTACTGAAAGTTTGAAATCACAGGCTCAGCAAGACACTGGCTTTTCACTGCATTTGGCCCTATCATCAGATGGAAAAATAGGAGCATCAGCATGTTATCTGAATGACATTTGCTTTTCTTTTTATATTTCTTTTAATTAATTTTTAGGGTAAAAACTCCTCTCTGGGCAAGAGAATGAAGTGATGAACCCAGGAACTGAAGCCTCTTTTTTTGGCCTACAAAGGAAGTGCTCCACAGAATGCTCAGTTTACTTCTGCAGATTCCAATACCTTATTATTTTAGTGGAGGAGGAGAGAATCTGGGAAATGTTAGCTCTCATGAAAGTGAAAGGCTAAAAATGCTGGCTAATGCTAGGCATGTTAAGCTCAACCACTTTTAAAGGGTCTCTCACAGAACTCTGCCAATGCACCTGCCACTGGCCTGCTATTACAGCCCTGTGCTCTCCACCCAGTACTTCCACTATAGGTCAGCAACCTGCAGTTTCCCTGTCTACTTCTGTTCTGGCCCTCCTCCACAGCTCTGCCAGTGCACTTCCTTCCTATCTCTTAGCATTCTCTGCAGTTCCAGTCCTAGACCTCTTGAGCAGGCCTGCCAACCATGGGATGGTTTTATGATGTGAACAGAAACCCCAACAGGGATTAGGCTGAGTTACCACCAAACTCAATTTTAACTGTGACCTAAACTAGTGGAGGTCTCTTTTTTGGGGGGGGGGCTCATATACTAGCTCCAGAGGGTTCCTTCCCTCAACTCCACCTATAGGATTATGGTCCAGCATATAATACATCATTAGAGAATTAAAGTGCTGTGCAGTAGTACTGACATGTGATGCTAGACATGTGTGCAAGAACGCTCCCTTGTGGTCCATGCTTTGTAGCTTTCTGCTGTCCCCTGCCAACTAACCCCATGTACCTGTTCAGATATACAGTAGGGACACTTGTAGCTCTCATTAAAAGAATTGGAGGGAATCCCTGCTGAGCCTGAGAAAATACTAGGAAAGACATGCAGGCACATGATACTGTGAGGTATTACAATAAAGTGGGCTTGATTCTGTGTCAAACAAGGCTGATTGCCTCTGCATGTGCTTTCCAACTGATTATGCATGTTGGTATCTTGATCTTCATATTTAGAAGCTACATGTGATACTTCATTGCTTACCATATCTTCTGCAGGCACTGTGCTCAAAAACCTAAGCAACACCATAAAAAACCTTCTGCATAGTCAACAGATGAGGCATTTCTGGCAGTATTCTAGCTAAGATACTATTTAAGTAGGTATTTGAGAAATGCAATGTTTAATCACAGCCCTCTCTCCACATGTGCAAACTAATTAAAAAAGTTAAATCCACAAGTCTCTCTCTCTCTCTCTCTCTCTCTCTATATATATATGGGGATATTTTTCTTACACCAGGGTTCTGTTCAGCCTGCCCATCCCTGCAATCCTTGCCCTAGGGCACTGCTGTTGTGACTGAGAGCTGAGAGCTTTTCTAAACACTCAAGCAGAGAATTACAAAACTCACTAGTGACCGTAACTGTTTGAAAATAATGTAATTTTTATCACTTTGACAGTATTTACAACTCCCTAAACCATAAAATGTTTTTCAATTTTATTTGCTAAAGTTTATAAAAATGAGCCTACCCAAAAACACTAGGCACATATATAAATTAAACCTAAAACAAATACATATACAAAGAAGGGTCTGAATCTGCCCACTATTGCCATTAAAATGTTCCCAGGCCACAGAAACCAAATCCCTCTCTCCCTCTATTCACTCATCCTCCCCTCAATTCAGCCTCTCCGAAAAAGCCTGGGAAAATAGATAGGTCTTTCTATTGAAAGTCAACAAACTTTTGCTCTCCCAGACCAAGAGAGGAAAATTAATGTCAGAGCTGATCATCCACCAGTGAGACACTGAACACTGCAAGGGAATGACAGGCCAAGCATCCCAGTCATTTGTTAAGTGAAAGCAAAAGGAGAGAAGCCATTGCTAAATGGGTAGGACCCAAGCCATAAAGGCCCTTACTAGGTCAAAAAGCAAGATCAAGAATTACACCTGGAAATGATCTGGAAGCCAGTGCAATCTCCGGAGCACTCGCATGACATGCTTCATATTGGAAACATTATTATGTAAGAAAAGAAGTAAGCTGGGCTGTGCACCAGCTGAAGTTTTCAAGTGTCCTTCAGGTGTAGTTCCATGCAGAGCAGATTGGAATAATCCCATCTGATGGTGAGGATGGCACAGATAACCCATGGCAAGGCCCACATCCAGAAAGATCCAGTTGTAACCTCCTTGCCAAATACAGATGGAAGAAGGCACACTTATATGCAGAAGGAATCAAGTTTGCACAAGAACTCCAAGTTCTTGCAAACCTAAGTAATAAAGGGCAGTCAGACTCATGTAGGTCCTAATTTTCAAATATGGTTACCTAACTGGACATCCAAACCTTGTATTTGGGCTCTCCATTAAGGACTTAGTCCCACAATATAGGTATTAACACACCTAACCTCCAATCTGATGTCTGATCCAACACCTCCTGAAGTACAAATTGGGATCTTGAAGATCCTACTCCTGGGGGAATTCCACACCACTGTGTGTGCTCAGAATTCATGTCCCCACAGATTTCTTTGCTTCCCTGCAGAAAATGATGGAGAAGCAAAGGCAAGCTGCAAGAGTGGTCATGCACCCATCCCCAGCAGTGCGGTGGCATGGCTTTGGGTGACCAGAGCAGCTGATGGAGAGGTAAATCACCGTGGGGAGCAGGGCTCATGCAGGTAGTGAGGAGCAGGGCTAGGGATGCCCCGGCTGGTGGATCCTATCCTGTGCTGGGCTCAGCTGTTAGTCCTGGCTTGGCTGGGGTAGGATGGGACTTGTTCTTCTCCTGCAAGGAGCAGCCAGGGCCAAGGCCAAGGCCACCACCAAAAACCTCGCCAACTGTAGGAAGCTGCACTCCAGCCCCCTGCTTCCTGCCCCCATTGCTCCTCAGCCACAGGGGGAGGAGTCACTGTAAAGGGAGCTGCTCCCCTGTCTGCCAAAGCCCCGTGCCTCCAGACCAGCCCTAGACCCAGACCCCCTGTCAAATCTCACCCCACTTCACCCAGAACACAACCACCAATCCCCTGCACCCAACCCCTCCACCCCGCTGAACCTCATCCACTGCATCCAGAGCCCCCTTGCACCCAGCCTCCCGCATTGAGCCCTACTCCCCTACCCTCCCACCAAGCCCCTCCTGCCTGCTTCCGGATCCCCAACCCCTGCACCCAGACCACCCTCTGCTGAGCCCCCTCCAAACTCAAATCCCCACCAGGAATACCCTGATGAGTCCCCTGCACCAAGACCCCCATCCCATGGAGCCCCAACCAGCTGTACCGAGACCCCTACTCCACCAAGCCCCACTCTCCCAGCACCTGGACACCCCTGCTGAGGCCCTCCACCCGTAGATCCTCCCTGACAAGCCCCAACCATTTTCACCTTGACCTTCCCACAGAGTTCCATTCCCCCTGCACCTGGAACCCTGCCCCCCTAGCGAGCCCCTGTGCATCCAGATCCCTCCTCTCCCCAAACCCACTGAGCTGCCTGCACCCAGATTGCCCCACACAGAACCCACACCTGGATCCTCCCGCATTAAATCTCTCCACCCTTGGATCCTTAGCCTGCTTGCCCCACATCTGGATCAAGGGCCAGGGCTGGGGGTGCGTGCGAGACTCTACTCCTCTTGCTTACTATCTTAGTGAACCTGGCACAGGGGGGCAGGGCCATAGAGTGTTTCTGGGGCAGGCCTGGCCCTTGCACTTTGTCAGGGTTGGGTGCAGCCTCATTGCCGAGTCCGTGTTCCAAGGAGGTGCTGCACAATGAACTCCCACCTCCTTGGAGCCAGTAGCCTGTGCTCCCCACTGCCATGCTGGAACCTCCACATTTATGTATTGACAAAATATGCAGAATTTTTTTTGGCACAGAATTTTTAATTTTTTGCCACAGAATTCCCTCAGGAGTAATCAGATCCAAATGCAAAGTTAGGACATTTTATTATGACACCCATGATACTATCAGACTTGGTTGACAATCTTACACAAAGAAGTCTCATTAGACAGAAACAATGCCATACAAGCCTATCCTACAACCACTGTGGGGCAGCTACAAAAATAACTCCAGCAAAGATCTGCACCATCTCTTCCTTGCATTTGACCTCCAGTGCACCGGCAATTTGCATGCATCTACTGCTGGTAGCAACAGATGCTAGAGCAGGAAAACCCAGCTACCAGAGTGGATTAATGGTGCATTAACATGAAAGCCCCAGTTGTGGCTATTTAAATGCTAACAGCCTTAAGCAAGTTATCCAACACACAAACTTATAGTGTGAGCCACTAGAACCTAATTATGAAACATCTGGGGCCAAATTCTGCCCTTTGGATTTGCACAAAGTGATCCTACTGAAGCTAATGGGAGCCCCATGGACCATATGAAAGGCGGTGCCTGGGTCCGGAAAAGGACTATTTTACGTTGAAGTAATGGGTTAATTTTTACCAAAGACTTTTTTAAAATATGCCAAACATCTTTTTTTTTTCATTTTTAAATTAATCATCACCTAAACTCCTGGGTTGGTCAGGCATGCCCTGATTTACATTAGTCTCTAATATCCTTGAAAAACTAGCTAAAGAAAAGCACAGTTTTAAAGCCTGGCATGTTGAATTCATGTCCCATTAAATCTGGCAGATTTTGCCCATGGTTTTCTATTGACCCTGCTGGCAAGTCTCCTTTTGACACTCTTCTGATGCACCTTTTCACATCCGAAGGGCTTTTCATGGTCCAAAGACATTTTCTGACCAGGCAGAGCATATTTTCACCTCCTTCTCACCTCCCAGAACAATATTCCAGGGCGGATCAGGAGGTATGCTATTAAGCCCAAAGCATGACACAGCAACTCTTGCGTTGCTGCTAACAGATCTGTTTGATTTCAAATCTTCTGGGCAGCAGTAGGTAAACACAGATTTTGTTTTAGCAGCTCAGTGACAGTTAAGTGAGCATCTCACCAGGTTGTACACAATAAACCTCCTATAATAGTCATTAAGTTTTGCTTTGGTTTAAATTTTGGCAGACGTGGCCTTAGTCCCAGTGAGATTTTGGTTTCCAGAAAATTTAGAAAACATACTGATTTTCCACTGCCTTGCTCCTTTACACCCACGCAAAATAAGTGGAAAATATTCCCATCGGTGTTGGTGAACACTGATTTCTGGTTTGGTAGCATCATACACCCACTTTGCACTAGCGATAGTAACTACACAAGGTGCAAGGCAGTTAAGAATCAGGCCCATTATGTTCTTTGCTACTTTTTTAGAGATAGGCCCACAAATTGTCAGTGGAGCACGAGGCGTCAGGCACTGAGAGCACAGGAGAAACAGACTCTTTCTGCTCTCAGTTCTGGTACCCAAATCCAGATCCAGCAGTCTGCAGCTGCCCAGAACTGCGACTGCAGTGACAATCCTGCTCAACTCCCATCTGCAGCATGCTCAGTGCGGACAGAATCTTCAGAGATCGAGGCTAACATATCTCTATGGAGCACAGGCAACAGTGATTTTTCAGAGGCTTATAACTTGGCCAAACTTGTACAGATTTTCATCAGGATGCAAAAAGGAAGGCCATCCCACAACCAAATTTCAAGTCCCTACTTCAAAGCATGGGGGTGGTACAGTTTCTCAAAGAAAAAGTCACCAGAATATTTTAACATGGCAAAACACCTTATTTTTTTCCTAGCCTCATTTCTGGACATGGCTCCACAACTTTGGCTGAAATTTTCCAGAACAAGTTGGTCTGAATCAAATATGCAGTATAGAAAATTTCAACCCAAATGTTTAAAATTTGACAAAATAATAAGCAACTGAAAATGCGGTCTTATGATGGGCAATCTTAACAGTTGGCACTGTTACCAGCTGCACCCATAACCCAGAAAAATACCACCCTTCAGACACACACATTGTACAATATATGCATTCACATTTAATGAAGTGCCAGGGGTCTATTTTAACCTTGATTTGTAGGCTTTTAGTAAGGCAACACTCATTAGCGTTAATGTCTGCTGTTAAGAATAATGGGTGGGATTTTCAAAAGCAGTTAGGAGCACCAGTCCCATTTAATTTCAATGAGATTTGTGCACCTATTTCACATAGGCAGTTTTGAAAATCACCCTCATATCCTTTAGTGTAGGTATTTTTATGAATGGATGCATTATAAATTGTACCTGGCTGCTTCATCTCATTTTCCCTTTTCCTTTTCTTTCCTTTTGGCTATCCCTTATTTATCTTTTGTCCTTCTTTAACATTCCACTTATGTTCTGTACTCAGATTTACTTACTTTATGATAATATCCTCTCATCTAAATTTATTTTTTTGCTTTTCTGTCCATGTCTCCCAGGTTTGTCAATTTCATCCATCAGGGTAGCATCTAAGTGCTGGGTCATGATTTTTTTGTTTACCTTTAGCTTGCATTTATTATGACAAACTCTCACAGCCTTGCTCCCACACTCGTAGTTAACTCTTATTTCTTAATCTCCTCAGTTCACACCAAGCACAGGGGGGAATTAAATATCTGTAGAGGCAATGATTGACAGCAAGCACAGCATCTGCATGTGCCAAGATGCTACAGTTTGTACAGTGAGGTGAGACCTTTGTGCCCAATACGCCTTCCTTGATTGTACAGACATTTTAAGTGTGACTGCCGAACATTGTTAGCCCAATGACTCCCTGCATCCTCCTCACTTCCTTTTCCCAGGCTAGCAGCCTGGTACACTGAAGAGAAATCACAGGTTTTCTAATTAGGTTTGTGCCTGTATAGAGGAGAAACCTAAATACAGGCCAGATATGCAATGATCATGAAGAGTGTGCTACACAGATTCCACTGGTATGGACTATCAGACTTTTGCCCATCTGATTAACTTTCCAACTGTTCGCTAATTACTATGATAAACACATAAGGACTGTGGCCTCTCTTGAAAGAAAGAAAGAAAGAAAAAGAAATTTATCAGCAAAAACTCACAAAAAACTCTGAAGTCTTACAATATTTTATCTTCTGTGGTTCAAATATTTCATATATAACAAATCCTCTAGAGGGCACATGAGACCCAGATGGTCCTGTAACCAGCTTGGCAGAGGGAATCCATGCCCACTTCCAAGATGTCAGACTGGAGACTACTGTTCGGGCTATGTGGCTCGGTTCAGTCTTCTTGACTGCTACCTGCATGGATGTTTGGGAGGCATCATGCAACCCACTCCAATGCTATTTCCTCATTGAATCTGTGTCTACCTCTGGCAAAGGGAAGGCATGTCCAGCAATATGAACACTATGTGGCCTGCCCCAAAGGGGTTTTTCTATGCTTAGGATGAGTAGCTGGGGAATCCAGCCAGGATGTGCAGCTGCAACAGGCTGTGAATCTGACCCTATAGATGTAACCTTTCCTCAGGTTTAACTACGATCAGGGGCGTGCCAAGTGCGTGCCTGGGGCGGCCTGCTGGTTGCTGTGAGGGCTGCAGGCAGGCAGCTTTTGGCGGCATGCCTGTGGGAGGTCCACCAGTCCTGCAATTTTAGAGGCAATTCGGCAGCAGGTACGCTGAATCCGCATTACTGGCAGACTTCCCGCAGGCGCACTGCTGAAAGCCGCCTGCCTGCCATGCATGGGGCGGCAAAATACATAGAGCCACCCCTGACTATGATAGGGTGGTCCTTTGGCAGGTCACTTTTCTGCAAAGTGGAGGATAAAAGTTATCTAAGTCTTAGACTGCACTAAATCTCTTGGGAACTATGGTGTCTCAAGTGTTCTGATAGAAGGCAGAAAAACATAGACAGTGAATCTCCTTAGTTTATGAGTGGTTTTATGAGTAGCCTTGGCTTACATAGCTCAGTAGCTCGTGACTACTGCAATAACAAAGAGTTACTTTTTTTGCTATATTTTTGCAAGGTCTCATGGGAAGCTTATTTTGCATACACTGAGAGAGTGTTTGCCTGATAAACTGCACGTACTGTATGTCTGTCTGGCACAAATGAGAGAAATTTGTCCTCTCATTTACAAGAGTCTATTTATAGTGGTACTTACACGATTGACCCATGGACTCATGGTCTTCCTGTTCCCCCCACAAACACTGAAACAGAAGCTTTCACTCTCGCCCAAAGCCCATGACAATTATGCCTCTTTAAGTCCTGCTTCCACTGAGGGTGATCACAGGGACCACAGATGCCTAGGGAAGGTTCTGATGAAACAGATCAGTAATAGCATCTGGCAAGGTGCATGGTCACAGCAGAAATCTACATACCTCATGTTGCTGTGGGGCACCAAAGGTGGAGATCAAGTGTCTTTGAACACATAAGGAATGTGATGTTTGTTGTTACTATCTCCTCCTGAAATATAAAAATTCATGCCCTGCTCAGCACCTCTCAGGATTTGCCTCACAATACTTCGCAAAAGTAGCTTAATAAGCTCTCAAACACTTTGATGAAATCTCAACAGCATAAATCTTTGTCATCTAGTCAGATTCATTCTTTATGTCCATTTTACAAAAAAACATTTACCATATATCTAGAACAGATATCCTTGTGTTAGATTGCATAGGTATGTGCTAAATAAATTTACCATAGGCCTGCATAGTCAACATAGTACAAATCCTAGGGTTTATTCTAATATTTGGAAACACTGTTCATCTTCAAACAGCCACCATTTAAAAAGCTTCAACAAGCTAGAGCAACATTTCCTATTTCTCCTCACAGATACACAATTCCTCCTTAAAAATCACACCTGCCCAAGGCATGGGGGTTCAATCCTGCCCCAGTGACAGGTTTTCTATCTATACAAATTTCACTACTTTAACATCTGATATTTTGCACTGGAAGAAAGGAGAGTTTTGTCCCACTGCGAAGGAGAGGTTCCCAACTTCCTAACTGGATATGCAGCCCTCACTTCTAGCCCTGATCATGCCCAAGAGATCAAAATTAATGTCATGTCATTCACAGGCTATTTTAGGTCATTTATAGGGTTTTGATATTTATTAGTTTGAATATTTTTCTCCCACTGTGCCCTACACTGTAGGATTCATGAACCTAGGGGACCTGAGTTTGCAGATGAAGACAGGTGACAAACTGTTCCAATACGTTAAAAAAACACAACTCAATTTTTCCTCAATATTTTTTCTGTAACATGTATGGCATCTACAGACTATATAAAGGTGTATATATAAAGATAGAGCTGAGTTTGTAGTATTCATTGTGAATACATAAATAAACTCAGGGTATGTCTACACAACAAAAGCAGTGCACAGGCTAGCCTACACCAAATTTGTTTGAATCCAGCTAGCATTAAGTAACAATAACAGAGAAGCCAGCATGGGCTTTAGAGCGACCTAATGAACAAAGTACATAGTACCCAGGGTCTGTGCCAGGCTTGTGTTACCCATGCTGAAGCCTGTGCTACTCTGTCTCTACTGCTACTGTTACCTCTGCTAGTTGGATTCAAGATAGCTTGGGCAGGTTAGCCAATACACAGCCTTTGCTGTGCAAACATACCCTCATTTACCCTTTTTTTTCTGTTTGGGAAGCATTTGTGAGCCAAGTTAAATTTTGCAAACATATTTGTTATTCCTAAGTATTCGCTGACTGACCTGGATGAATGTTTTTCACCCTATCGAATGTTTGTGAACGGTTCACTTTTACCATTCATTATTCATACTGGTTTATTCAAAGGTTAACTAAGTCACATGGAATTATTTCTGCTTCCTGATTTGTTAACCAGGCGGGATAGAAATTGATGATTTTTTTAAAAATTGATTTTTAAAATTTAAATTCAAATATTTAAAATTTAAATAAAGGTTTATTTTATAAAAAATTTTTATAAAATTAAAAAAAATAAACCTATTTAAAATTAAATTTGAAATTATGACAGTTTATGTTAAGGCCTAATCTTACTATATTCTATGAGTCAAACCACTGAGCTGGTTGAAGTCACTGGCTAAGCACTAGAAACAGAGTTTTTTGAAGTGCTAAACCAGCTTTTGTCATTAGTAGCCTTCTCTGCAGGTGCAGCCAGAATATTTTATTAATTTCAGTTTATTCAGCTTGTTCAGTTCAATGGCTAGTTCATTCAAGGTTAAGAAACCAATCAGAGTTGTGAAAGCGGAAAAACATTGTTTTCCTCTTCCAATATTTGACTAAAAACTAGGTGTAAGAGGATGAATTCTATTAGTTCTAAAATCTTGAAGGACATGGTAACTAGAGACCATCAGCTTAACTCAATAACTACAAGTAATACTTCCTTTGTTTAATAAATAAATAAAGTTTTAAATGTAAAACGTGTTTTGATAAACTTTCTGATGATTTTTTTTTCTTATGTATCCAGCTCATTTAAGGAAAAAAATTGCTGGTTTTGTGCATTTTTAATTTAATTAGAATTTCTGTCCAAATAGAGCTTGACACAAATCACAAGTAAAAAATTAATCATCGCCTAGTAAATAAGAAATGAAACATTCACCATTTTCTAACATAATAAAATGGTAAACATCAAGAATAATTACTTGCATATATGTAGACAGTCTATAGATACAGTGTATCTGCCCAGTTAGTAAAGAAAAAAAAGGCATCACCAAATATAATGCAAAGGCTATATTTCGTTGCAAATCATCATGTTTTCAGTAATTCCCAAGCTATGAGAAGCAACCTTTCTTTAGGAAAATAACTAAAAAGTACAAATACAAAATGAGATTAAAATAGATGGTTTAAATCAAGATTTTCCAATTGCTGGTTTAAATCAAGATTAAAGCCAGTGATTTAAATCAATCCAGCCAGATGCTAAGTGAAGATTTTTCACCTGAATATTTGTGAAATGCCAGTAAAAAGAGGCATAAATATAGTCAAATCAAATAGACATTAAAAATGTGAACAAATTTTCACTGACAACTTTTCGCAGTGTCCTGCCAGCTCTAGTACTAAGGTACGTTTAAAGGTGGAGGGATAAGACAACTCATACAAACAACATAAACGCTCACATTTGTAAGCAGTTTTGCTGTAATATATAAAAACCATATACGAATTACATGAGGGGGTGGGATGGAATAAAGGATTTACCAGAGCTCATGTCAGAATTTCTGCATGACTTACCTACTGGTGGCTTCTCTACTTTTGAGCAATGTGGCCATCCCAAACTCATGCCTTTAAAGACTTTATGCTGCACAGCATTGTTATGTACACTTTATCCACACTACATCAATACAAACTGCAATCTACACATTAATTATGTGATTTAGCCTGGCAGTGCATTGTGCTATTACATGGGGATTCAAGTTTGGGTCCACTGACTCCCCTGACCAAGAGAGGCTGGGAGAGATATGGAGGCAGCTGACTTAGCTGCTGGGAGAAATGAACATTGATGTAATTTTCTAGTGAGCCTTCTGGGGATGGTAGAGAACACCATTCCACTCTCATCTGTCAAAGAAAGGATTGTTATGATGTATGGAGTCTGAAGGTGGTGGCAATGGGGAATACATTGTGGGGAGTACAGGGAATTTACAGGGTTCTTCCTCACCCCACTGAAAAAAGTCAATAGATTAATATATGCAATAGCCTATCACCATCTCAAAAGCAAGACCGTTAACTGGCTGCTTTCCTGCAAGCTATGCTTTCACCTTAACTAAATGTATTGAGAAGTGAAATAGTAGTGTATTAGTGGACTAGGCTGCATAGCAATGAAAATGGAAGAGAAGCCATTTGCTTGTTAGCACCACGGACAGAGCAGTCAGCAAAAGGGAATCCCTTTTTGTCTGGGAGAACAAAAACAAAATCAATGTCAAATTTAAATGTGCTTCTTATCAGTCTTATACATTACAACCAGGTTCATTTTTTACACTTACTAAAGAGGGGAAGGGAGGAGAAAAAGTCTAGAAGATAAAATCCCAAAGCTGTCAGCAAGGATTTCTTCTGATCGTGAGAGGTACTGAGCTCCTGCACCACTGACATCAATGGGAGCTGCAGGTGGCTCAGCCTCTCTCAGAGTCAGACACTTAGCTATGTGATTAATTCACTTTGATATGAGTTATAAAACTAAACCCTCTGTGAAATACTTTGAAAATTGCACCTAAGAAGCGGAAGAGAGCAGGACCTTAACATACCTCTCCCTTTCCTTTTGATGAGAACAAAAATACTTCATAGGACCAAACCTACATTTCACTGTTCACACATTACATTTCAGACCAGTGGTTCCCAGCATTTCTGTCTATCTTAGGTATTTATACAGTTCCCACTACTACAGTATCTGAGCACCTTGCAATCTATACTATATTTATCGTTGCAACCCCCTGGTGAAGTAGGAAAGCATTACTTATTCCTGTTTTACAGGTTGGGAACTAAGGCACAGATAGGTTAAGGCAAAAAAGAGTTACGTGTTGTGATGCTAAGAATCACAGCACACAGCTTTTAGGTGCGTAGAAAATCACTGCAATTCACAAAGCCTGAGTTTGAATGCAGGGAGATATACAATGAATTCAGGGAGATACACATCTTAGACAGTGGTTCACAAAAGACAGCACACTAGGCAGGGAGCTGCTTAAACTAGCCAATGGGAGTGGCCGACCAGAGTGTATGCTATGCCCTGCTCCTCTGATGGAGATAGGCTCCTAAATCCAGGCTGCAGGAAGGCACCTAGATCTGCTAGCAATTCACAGCTGGGAACCCTCTATGCTGTTTTTGCAAGAAACAAGGGGTTGAGTGGAGGGAAAAGAGGACCTCCCTCACAACTTTTAGCCCAGTGGTTGGGGTACTCTCCTGGGATATGGAAGACCCTCAGTTCAAGTCCTCCCATCCACCTGAGTGGGAGAAGAGATTTGAACAGGGGTCTTCCACCTCTCAAGTGAGTGCTCTAACTATTAGGCTGTGGGATAGTCTGATGTACCAAATAACTAAAAAGTCACTGGAACAGGGGAACTGGATCCCACTTCCTGGGTGAATGCTCTAACCACCAGGTTATAGAGGCATTCTTATGCTTGTTCTTGCTCTCTCTCTTTGGCCCCAATGACTCTTTCATTATTTGTCCCAAGTGAAACAACTTCAATAGGAGAGACTGAGGGAGACCTGAACCAGAATATCCCACAGCTTTGCAGTTATGGTACTTACCTGAGAGATGACAGAACTGTATTCAAATCCCTTCTCCCCGTCACGTGGAGGAGGACCTGAATCAGGGATCTCTACTATCCAGGTAAGTGCTCTAACTACTGGGCTAAAAGGCATTAGAAAGGTCCTCCTTCTTCTCCTCTTCCCCTGGCTATTTTGGGTGAACTCATTTGAGAGGTGTGGTCTGGCAGGTATGCTCAGAGGGAGCCTACCAGATTGGGGCCTGCGCATGAGTTAGGCTGCCATGTCTATTTTTCCCTGGTTCATGAATTGCTCTGAGGCTTAGGCAGGAGATAGGTGCCCAGGTGCCTAGAGGGAGGCAGCACGATGCATGGTCACAGGCAGAAACAGACACCTAGAGAACTTTTACTGAAAAAACATAGGCGCTGATCACCTTTAGGTACCTACAGGGTTCATGGGGAGTTGAATTGCAGTGGAGCCTAAAATTGGGACTTAGGCACCTAACTATTTTTGTGACTCTAGGCCCAAGTGACTTGCCCAAGATCACACAGAAAATCTTTGGTTCAACAGGGATCTGAGCTCTGTTTTTTCAAGTATCAGCTCAGTGCTCTAACCACTAGATCGACCTTCCTTTTCCATTTTGGTGTTGGAAGTCCCCTCAGTCTGTGTTGGAAACATACCTGTCCTTTCTATGTGTCCTTATGCCATGCCCTGGTCACTTCTTCCAAAGGTTTTTGCCCATTTTCTTTTCTCATCTCTGCTGACCTTTTCTGTTTCCACTTTTCCCCCTTCTTGCCTCTTTCTCCCCCAGCTCTCAGCCATTCGTTCTCAGATTCTTCCCCCTCCATCTCATCTAGTCCTCTTTCTGGCTTTTCTCTCACCCTTTTCTCATCTTCCTTGGTGCTACCTCATTTCTAAGCCCTGCCACTCCACTACACTTATTAGAAGGATTCATCATGCTGAAAGTAGGGGAGGAGCCCGTGGAGACAGGTGCTCTTCTGGAAGCAAAAACCAAGCACCTTGGGTGCTCCGCTGCTCGAGCAGAGCAGAAAGAATGACCTGCCACACTCTGCTTTCATTTCAGGTACATTTCACCAATGTGCTGGGATATGCGCGCACAGTTTCTGGATTTATAGCATTGGTATTAATCTATAAAACTAAAAGGTTTGGGACTAACCTACTCAAAAGACCGCTTGTCCTTCTGTGTCCTACTGCTGAGAGCAGCAGAGGCAGCTGAGCTGGAGGCCCTGCAGAGGAGAGGTTGCTGCTGACAGAGCAACTTTCATTCAGGGTCTCTGACCTTGGACCTTACTTTCTGTCTGCGTTCCATCAAATCTGGTAACCTCTAGGCATTTTGCAAAGTCATTTCTTTTCCCCTAGGCTTAGGGGCTGGGCTATTCTGGGGGTTGCATGAGTTTGGGTTTATTTTATTATACTCATTATATCTGTTACTGAGTATTGTGTATTTTAATTTGAGTATCGTATTGTGTATTTTAATTTCTGTATTGGGTGCTTGGAGCATAGCATGGGCAGCTATAGAGGCATTTATAAATCTAAATAAACCCATCATTATATACATGGGAATAGCTTCTGCAGCCCTGTTAGGAGGCATGGCAGATCCCCGCCCGTTTCTCCTCTCTTTCCTTTCTTTGCCAGCACCTCCTGCTACTCCAATCTGTCGCATGGTGGCCAGTGAAAGACAGGCAAAGGGACAACCCTTGTTGCTTAGAAGTTCCCTTTGTTTATTTTGCAGCCACTGCTGACTCAGGCTAAATGGCACTGGCAGTCACATATAGCAGGGACCACTGCAACTCTGCCCTGAGGAGGTCTTGGGCACATCTGGGAGCCAGAGCTGTAGACTGAAAAATGAAATGTGCATTTAACAGTGTAAAGTTCAAACTACAAACTAAAAGAAACTGTCAATTATAAACATTCATGTGCATAGTAGGGGCCTGACATGAAACAATGTCCTCTTGGGGCAGAAGCCCTGTCTTTTTATATGGCAGTACAGCACAATACATGAGACTGACAAATAAGACGTGAGAAAATGCAAGTTGATGGTAGTTCCATGAAAGGCACAAATGGTTAAGTCCTACATGCTTCTGTTCCATGTCCCAGCATTCCTTGGCACTAGGGCACATCCTTAAGCATGGATTTCTTGGCTTTTATTAGCTTTGCATTCTACCTTTAAAGCTCTGTCAGTATAATATTAATGCTTGAATTTATTATACAGTCTACTGCACAAAAAGTTCCCAATCATATTAGAAACAAGTCTCCAGTCCTGGATTTTGGGTTGGGTATTTTCTGCTTAGATTTTGAATCCATTGCTGTTGTTAAATAGTGTTTCCCCATCTTTTATTCTTGTTCCTATCTGTAAATAATGCTAAGGTGGGTCAGCACCTGGAGCTTTGTTGGTTTTCCAGAACCCAGACTACTGCAACGACTTCTCTTAAACCGCAGCGAGAGAAGAAACGCTTTTTCTGCCTGGCAGCATTTCAGAGGCATTAAGTGTAAGAGGGAAGGTAAGTAATTCGCCATGCTTCCCCATTTCTGTAATGGGGGAGGACATCTTGATACATTTACAATACTCCTCTGGGGATATTTCATCAGTTATACCTAACTCTAATGGACAATAATTGATTCGAACTTTCTACTTAGCACAGGGCTGTAAACAGTTTCACTGCAGCAATGAACTGGCATTTTGTAAAATGAGAGAAATTTAGAAAACTTTTGCAAGTATCAAGAGAAGAAACAGCTTGTCCTCTTGTTTTTAATAACAGAGCTAATTGTTACAAACTCCAATTATATATATTCCATTATAATACCCCCAATATTCTTTCATCAGGGCTTTATACTTCAGCCACATAAATTCACTTACAGCTGAGATTTGCCCTACCCCAGGATACAGTGTGTGAATGTATTTTTATCAGCAACATATTAAATAAGTCAGGTGTTTTTTTCTTTTGTAGAATCCAAAAGGGCAGATTCCCCATATTCTGCTCCTGGACAACACTTCCTAACTGCTAGAGCCCACTCACAAAGTAGGCTCTAAGGTTGGTGGACTGATGCCTCTACTTCCCTGGCATCTTTTTTCAGGGCCATGCCTGGTGTTGTTTCACTGCTGGGCATAAGAGCAAAATTCCATCATTTTAGATTTTCCAAAAATTGGCAAATATAACGTTATATCCTTGCCAAGGTTTGCAAAGTGAAAATAACGAGTTTCTTCTAGCTTTGCCCTGTTGCATTACAGATTTACACTAAAGGTTGCAATTGAACCAAATGATCACATCAGTAATCCATTTTTTAAAAAAACTCCCTACATATATATCTGCACCATGATAAGCATGATGGTGAGCTCTGAAAACAGTTTCATAAGGGGTTCACTTTCCTTTACAAATAATATCATCTCACAGAAGATGAGCAAAAAAACTATTTTCTGTTAACAAGGTTAACGCTGGAATACAAATAGACAAATTCAAAGTTAAGATCAGCTCAGCTTGTTGTTTCTCAGAATAGCAAGCATCATGCTGTATGACTGGTTTCTTGCACTCTTTTTGTTGTGTGAGGGACAGAGGGAATCTTGTTTTCTTTGTCATCATCTAGAACTGGTGCTGGGAACAATTTACTGACCTTCAAAGCTTTTTTACTGGGCCACAAAAGTGTTTCTAACACTGGCAGGTCACTAGGGGTTTGTCTACACTGCAATTAAAAACCTATAACTCACCTGTGCTAGCTGACTTGGGCTAGTGGGGCTCAGGCTAAGGGGTATTTAATTGCAGTGTAGACATTCGGGCTTGGGCTAGAGCCTGGGCTCTAGGACCCTGTAAGGTGGAAGGGTGCCGAAGCTTGGGCTCCAGCCCAAGCCTGAATGTCTACAATGCAATTAAATACCCCTTAGCCTGAGCCCCACAAGCCCAAGTCAGCTGTCCCAGGCCAATTGGCCTAGGCCAGCCACAGGTGTCGAAATGCAGCGTAGACGCTACGTGTCATACTTTAAAACCACACACTTCTGGTTGCTCTTACGGACTTGCTATTTGAAAGCTGGAATCTCAACCTACTTTCAGATGATATCAAATAGTGAGACTTGATCTTCAGGCTTTTCTCATGTGAGTAGTCTCATTGTCTCACATGAGTAAGGCCTGAGAAGATCAGACCCTTGATTTCCAGTTCTACTAGTTCTCAAGATGATACCCATTAAAATCATGTCAGAATTGAAGTGAGTAAAAAGGCAAGATCACCAGAATGATGTGGCTTTAAGATTTCATACATCATGAACCGTCATGATGAGTAATGAAAAGCATTTAAAAATCGAGAATCACAGCTTTCCATGGTATATGGCATCCATTTTTAGGCCTGGTGAATTATGATATATTGGCTATTAACTACTGGTCGCCTGATTTGACAGTGCTTTTGGCACTCATCCAGGACTGACATATACAGTTAATAGTAAGTGTAAATTTCATTCGTTGGTGTGTGTGTGGAAGTACTACATATGAAGAACCCTCCCTCACACCCCGTGGTCACAGGGAAACTGTACAGCCATTGTTTCCTGGCTCCATTCTCTTTCGGAGATTGTAATTATCTCTACAGCAGTCCTACTCTTGATGAAACTTCAAATCTGCCTGGTGGAGCATGGTATGGGGGCAAGGACAAGAATATTGCGCCTGAATGTTTAATGCAAGCATCTCTCTGTTTATTTCTTTGGGGTGTTTTTTTTATAATGAAGTTTGTTGATTTTACTTTACAACAATGGGCATAGCCATATTCTAAGTGTCCTAGTATGATCTACTTATTCAGGATGAGACAATACCTTATTCAGGATGAGACAAATTTGCAATTTGGGAATGGCAGAAGATGAATATGAAGAATATTAAGAAAAGCTTGCACCGACACAAAGCACAATGGATTTCGGCTGAGTATTTCACAACTCCAGCACATCTCAGAGGGAAACTGACAAAGGGAATTGAGACGTCTAATATGGCCTTTTACAAAAGTAAGGCCAAGTACGCAGAATGGGCTGAAATCATTAGACTTCAATAGAATTACACCAGCAACACATTTGGTCCAATCTCTTTCCCCACGTCTACATGCAAAGATATTGATTCTGAAATAAATGGTCCTGTTTATTTTGCCCATTAGTTGCCTTCTTTCATATACCTTAAAAACAGCAACTTTAGATGTTTACGTCCAAATTGGTGATCCAATTGATTGCTTCAGGTGTCATGGAGTGGATGGCAGAGATACCACCAGGATATGATCAGTTGGACAGTGGCTGACAAGATGTTCCACAGTGTGAAGTCCATTTCTGCAGTCACAAATAGGATTGTGTCTCAGTCCCCGTTAATGGAAGAGGTATGTGCATCTGTCATGTGATGTGCAGGTGCAGTTCAATATCTTTCTTGGGAGGGAAAAACCATTGGTTCTTCAGCTGGATCCTCAATGAGACATTTGTTTAGGATGTTGAAATCCTTCCACCTTGCTCACCATTGATCGTTGGGGGGAAACCCTGAGTCTTTGAGCACTTGCACTGAAAGCCAAAAAGGTTTTCTAGATTTGATTTTTAATCTCAGTATTTTATTCAAGTCTTCATGTATTGGGATATCCTTGTTCCCTGGAATACAATGGGACTTCCAAAGAATTCTTATATCACAATGATTTTGGGGTGGGTGATTGTGTGCTAGTATGGGAAGCCACAGATGTGGTGTTGATTTTACTGTTCTGGTAATGATCTGTATGGCAGTGTTAAGTTGGGAGTTGATGAGTGATGTGTGGGAGCTGTTTTTAAGAATGGTGAGGAATATTCGGTGGTAGAGTAAACAAGGGCCGGTGAATGGGTCCATAGAGTTTTTGCATTGGCTCCCCAAGTTGTTCCTGCCAGTTTCTGGATAGAATTTACACACATTTTTATTTTGTCATGCCAATTAGTGCTTACTTCACACAACATAGAGGTTAGTAGATGCCAAGAAGTGGCACAAGATCTGACTCTCAATGTTTTGAAATTTCCTCTTCTGTTGCAACAATACATAAGAATACAGGAACTGCCATACTGGATCAGAACAGTAATCCATCTAGTCCAGTGGTTGGACTAGATGACCTCCTGAGGTCTCTTCCAATCTTAATCTATGATTATATGACTTCTGTTGGGTTGGATTTTCATCTTCTGAAGGATATCTGTTTGGCATGAATAATCTCTTATACCTTTGCCATTTAACCATACTGGGTTTTATCCTTGTCTTCCTGCTTCCTTTCTTGTTTTTTGGCATGCATGCCTTCTGTGACACCGTTATAGCATGATTAAGTAAACTTTATGCTAATTTCAATTTCTTCATCTGGACATTAGGATCTTTTTTGACTAGTTTCCTCATTTTATTAAAAAAAAAAATCAATCCCCAGCCCCAAAAACAACACAAACAAAAAAATGTTAAAGTTGAGTTGGATGGATGGTGTTAGTTTTTGGAACTTATTAATAAAAGCATTAAACCTGAAGCAATTCCTTAACATCCTGTAGCATCCTCCAGTTCCTAAAAGACATGCTTTAATTCGGAACACCATGCTATGCAATGGATACCATCCCAAGCATATGATTTAGTCCCTATCCCTTTTATCTTAACAAGTGTAATTATGAAGTTATTAATTTACTTTACAAGGAAGTACAGATGCAGCATCTGGCTTCCAGTGATATGCTGATATTTACGCTATTGTATAGCTAGTCTGGATGAATACTAGAGAGATAAAATTACCCTCCTGAAGATACATACTGAGAGAGTGCTCAGTTCCGACAAGATGACAGGACCCTTCTAACTCACACCCTTTACTATCCATTAACACTGTTCCCCCATACAAGAAATGAACTGACTTCTATATTCATAGTCACAAGAGGCTTCTGGCAAAATTTTTAAGTCTTTGGGAACCATGCTAGATAGTCAGGGGCACAGAAAAAGTTTAAGTACAAGTAATTTCTTGTTTATGTCAAAACTCCATATGTACAATTTTTAATGTGGATTCCCCATAGAGTGTTGTTAAAAAGGGTGCTATTTTCCTTGCTGACCCTACCAGATGGGATCAAAGCTTATATAAAATGGGAGCTAGCATATGTGATTTCCAAACTTTTTTCATCCATGTCACTGAGTACAGTCAACAGATGGCTGAAAGAAGAAAATACTGTTGGACACCCCTTTCATGGTATAAGTTGGGTAAAGGTTCAAAATAAATTACACCAATCCTTTATCCATGCAGTTTAGGATGGTTTCAGATGGAAGTAAGATATTAGAACATCATTCCCATCACCTATTAAGGGTAAAATATAGTACCCAAATAAAGATGGTACCATATGATTGTGGTCAAAAGGCCAAGAAGCAGCTTCTCTCACCCTAAAATGCTCAGGTCAGCCCCTGACTGACTGATTACAGACCCTGAAGAACTGATTAAACTTAAAGACGCCTGTAGCACAGAGAGAGAAAATGGGCATATTCAGAAAGGAATGAAGACACCCCTCCCACTCTGTGGTTGCACAAACTAGTAAACAGGATTCCTCCATGCATGCATCCATCTATCCCAAACTACAGTACAGTTGCACTCCCCTAAAATAGAGCTTCAAAACCAGTAACTGTGGTCCTCTATCTAGCATTCTTTAAAAAAAATTGACAAACTTTCATTTCTTCTACCAACCAAAATATTTAGTCAATTAATTATAACAATTTTTAATCAGAATGTTGGTAGTATCTGGAAGAGGTGGAACTAGAAAGGCCAGTGCTTTAATGGATAAAACCAAGAACTGACTAAACTAGAAGATTGGGAAGGAAAAAGCCTATAGTGCCAATGCCGTTCTAGCAGAGGGAAGGGCATAATTTTGATTACAGAGTACTAGGTATCAGGAAAGAACCCAAAGCCTTTGGTGACACCTAAAGGCAGCTGGAATAATGGAGACTTTCTAAGGATGTTCATTAAAAGAACATGTTAAAATAGGGATGAAGGAAGAGTACAGGAAAGGCATAACTTGGTTTTTTTCTGTTTATTAAAGGAAGTAATATACACCCTCCCAACCCCTTATTGGAGGCAGACAGATTAGCCACACTCATATATTTAGTCAGTATATTAATAAAACTGTTCTCAAATTCAGTTTCACAAGGGAGACGTACCAGCATCTGTGGTTCCAACACAGTGCACAGATATAGAGGCATGGAAAATCTCACCCTCCATGGTGGCCTGAGTGAGGCAGTCTCATTAACATCTGTCTGCCAAATGAATCAACAACAGATTCAATAAGAATTCAGGAAGAACAAAAATAGATCTTTTGATCAAATAGAAGACTCTTAATGAGATCAGAGTGAATTTAATGGGAACCTCTCTTGTGCTGGATAGACAAGATCCCAGACATCTTTCTCCTGAGTCTCAGTAGTTAAGCCAATAGATTTCTAGTTGCATCATTAGGTTCAAAATCAAATGGACTGTGATTGAAATAAAAGTCTTATTTCTGACTTGCTGATCTAAACAGGTCAAATGAGCCCAGGGGCATGACTTTCATCAGGACCTCAATGCAGTCTATAATTTTCCATGCACGTATAATTGCACCTGCAATTAATCATGGGCACAACTGATAGCATTTAGATATTTGACTATCTGTTCGGCAGGTGCAAAAGATAGGACATTTAGAGGTGCCAAATGCACCTTCAATTCATGGTGGACACCATTCTTTATAGACACAAAATTGCATCTGTGGACATAGATGCCACTGTTGAAAATCAGGCTGCAAGTTTTTTACTATTACTTCCATGTGCGTGCCTGCTGCTGTATTATAGTCACTTCTTTTTTTAAAATAAGTTATTTACTGTAAGCGTGGTTCTGCGAGATAGGATGCAGACATATATTTCATTTAAGTGTGTGCATGTCCAGTGCACTGGAGCCAGAGAATTTTGCCTTACAGAACTCATAGAAGGCAGTATTTGTGCCTCATGGCCATAGCCCCTCCCCTGGCTATATGAGGCAGCACCCCCAGGTCTTTCATACCAAATGCGGAGACTAGACTCTGACAGAGAGTGGACAGAGGGTGGTTCATGGAATACACATTTGCATTACATCTCAAAGAACCATAGTTACAGTAAGTAACTGTATCTTCTTCTTTGAGTAGATGCAGCTGTGTACTCCACTTAGATGACTCCCAAGCAGCACCCACAGGAGTGAGGCTTGGAGTCTACTTAAACAAGGACTGGGGGACCGCCTTCCCAAAGTTTGCATCTGCTCTGGATGCCACGATGACGACATAATGATCCGTAAACGTATGTATGGACAACCAAATGGCAGCCCTGTAAATGTTCAATATTGAGAAATCACTTAATACCATTGATGTGACTTGCATGCTTGTGGAATGAGATTGCATTAACTGAAGAGGTGTAGTTGAAGCTATTTTGTATGCCGCATTGATATAGGAAGTTTTCCACTTAGATATTGTATGTGAAGAGACTGTCGATCCTTTCAGACAGTCTCCATACAACACAAACAGATGAGGCAAAGCAGAAACGGGTTTAGTTCTGCCCAGGTAGAAGGCTCAGCATTGTCTGATGTATATGTAGGCACTTCTCCTCAGAGGATGAATGTGGCTTAGGAAAAAACACAAGTAAATACACTGCCTGGTTCAAATGAAACCGAGAGAACACTTTTGACAAAAACTTTGTGTGTGGCCACAGCCAGGGTGGGCTCCAGGCACCAGCATTCCTAGTTGGTGCTTGGGGTGGCAATTTGTAAGGAGCGGCAGTCCCTGTTGTTTTGCCCCCAAGCAGCGCACCAAAATTGCCACCGCAGACGGCGGGGACAGTCCGTTTGCCCTTAGGGCGGCACGTGTGTTTCCACAGTGGCGGTAATTTGGCAGCAGCTTCTATGTTTAGCTGTCTGCGGTGACTTCAGCTAAACACAGAAGCTGCCGTCGAATTGCCGCTGCCACGGAAATGCGCCTGCCGCCCTAATGGCACAGGACTGCCCCCGCCGTCCACAGCAGCAATTTGGTGTGCTGCTTGGGGTGGCGAAAACTGTAGAGCTGACCCTGGCCATAGCGTCACTTTGTCTTTGGAGAATTGTGTATAAGGAGGTTCTGCCATCAAAGCCTGCAATTCACACTCACCAGAAATGCAGTTTTTTTGACACAAGAGAGGAAAGGGACAAGATGCTGAAGGCTCATACAGAGGTCCCATCAGAGCTGCTAAGACCATGTTAAAGTCCCATAAAGGAACTGGTTCCCACACCGGCAGATGAAGACAAACAATTCCTTTAAAGAATCTTATTACCATGGCAATGGAAAATACTGATCTTCCATGAATGGGTGGATGAAATGCTGAGATGGCCAATGGTGCATCTTCAATGAGCTAAGCATAAGGTCCATGTCCTGAATACACCCCAGTGATCTGTTGAGTAGGACCTGTCGAATAGCTACCAGACACTGCTCTTTCTCCTCATTCAATCACAGAGCAGCCATGCCATGAGATGCAGGGAGCTGAGCCCAGGACACAAAGTGTGATTGTGATCGTGTGAGCAGGACAGGATGGAGAAGAAAGGATATGGGAGGCTGAATCGACAATGCGAGAAGTCTGGAAAACTAACGCTGCTTTGGCTATACCAGGGCAATGAGGATGAGCTTGACCCGATCCGTTTTCAGTTTGAGGATGACCTGTGGAATGACTGATATTGGAGAAAAAGCAAAAAAGGAGAGCTGCTTGCCAGCTGAGGTAGAAAGTAACAGACAGGGAATCTGGACTGAGCTCCCTCAAGAATAGAACAGAGGGTATTTCCTGTTGTCCCTTGTAGCAAACAGGTCAGTTGTTGGTATGCCCAAGGTGCAAAGATGACTCGCAGAACACTGGGCTTCAGAGACCACTCGTGACTCAAGGAAAAATTCCTGCTGCGATGGTCCGTGAGATGATTCTAGATCCTAGGCAAGTGGTCAGCTATCAGAGTGATGCTCTCCTCGACGCAGAACTGCCATAGCTTGATTACCTCTTGGAAGAGCACCTTGGAGTGTGCTTCCTCTTGCCTGGTCACAGAATACATCGCAGTGGTATTGTCAGTAAGTAAGTGAACCACTTTACCCCTGATGCAGTCCAGAAAAGAGTGATAGGTATTGTAGATGGCCCAAAGCTCCGGCTTGTTGACATGGAATGAAGCTTCATGCGCTGACCACAGACCTTGAACTTTCAGCAACCCATGCTGTGCTCCCCAATCCATTAGGGAGGCATCAGTGACAACAGTCCTGGTTGGTAGGACTGGACAAAGGGAAAACCCTGACATATATTCTCCTGAACTATCCACCACTGCAAGGAGTCCAGGATGAATGGAGGGAGGTGGACCAACCTGTCCATGGAGTGAAGAGTTGCATGGTAAGCTGTCCTGAGCCACAGTGGAAGAGGACGAAGAAACAACCTGGCATATTGAACCGCACATGTGTGCATGTGAACATGTGGCCCAAGAGCCTCAGGCACACCTGAACTGTTGTGGAAGATAGAGACTGCAGACTGAGACAAAGGCAATGAACTATCTGAAAATGCTTGGTAAAAACTTGTAGAGTCTGTTAGGGCCCCAGTGAACTTAATTTTCTGAGTGGACAAATGCTGACTTCTCAATATTTAGGATGAGACCCAGATGTTCGAGTAAGCACAGTGTAACGTGTACGTGAGAAAGAACTTCTCTGGTCCTACTCCTTAGTAGTCAGTCTTCTAGATACAAGACAACAAATTTCCTTCTTTCTGAAGTACACCATCACCAAAACCATAGGGGGCTGAAGGAAGTACTAGGAATAGAAGCCTTGACCCTGACGCTTCGAAGGAAACTCCCACACCACTCCTAAAGCCAATAAAGACTGAAGCAGTTTGAGCAGCAGTATCTCATGAGAGGGGTCCCTGAAGAGGAACAGGGACGGAGGGTGAGGAGGAAGAATGGAAAGGAACTGGATAGCATATCCTGATCTGATGATGCTGTTGGTAATTGAGCCCCAAACACTGTGAAAGCAAGCTAACCTGTCCTCAAACCAAGGCTGGGCTAATGGACAAACAAGTCAAAAACGGCTCTTGGTGGATGCCGGGGGAGGATGTGTTGATTGGCCAAAGACATGACCCAAATGTTTCTGCCTCTGGGAACTATGCCCCTTTCAGGCGTAGTCTCACTGTCTTCACAGAGGGAAAGACTGCCCTAAGTGATGTTGCACGCAGTACTGTTGCGGCTGCTGTTGTTCACCATCATAATGGTGCCTTTGCACTGCTGGTGTATACACCACCAAGGAATGCAAGGTAGCCCTAGAATCCTTGAAGGAGTGCAGAGTTTTGTCTGAAAAGAGCACACACACCTCAAAGGGCAAGTCCTCTATAGCTTGCTGCACACTGGGACCAATGCAAACAGGTTTCCCTTCTACTGGTCACTGCCAGCTAAGGCAAACACTCTGGCTGAAGTGTCTGTGACATCTAACGCGGACTATAGTGACATCTTGGCCATAAAGCAGCCTTCAGTGATGAATGCCCAAAATTCCTCCCTGGAGATTTCAGCTAGCTGGTCTGTAAATTTACAAATAGCTATCCAATTCACAAAGCCATATTTGGACAGCAATGCCTGCTGGTTTGGCAATCTGTGTTTTCAGGGAAGAGGCGGTATAGATCTTTCTACCCATTAAGTCCGTCCTATTACAATCTTTGTTGTTAGGAGTGGACTTAAATCTGTCCTGCTGAGCTCTGTTGTTCACTGTGGTTACAACCAGTGAATTAGGGGCTAGGCAGGAGTAAAAGCCCTCAAAACCCTGCACTGGTACAAAGCAGTGTTTCTCTAAATACTTTGCAGCAGGCAGTACCAAAGCTGGCATGCTTGGAAGAACCTATGCAGGCTCCAGGATCACATCATTAATGGGACGGGCCACTCTCCTTGGGGCTGATGGCTGCACAATGTTCAGCAACTTATGGGTATTCTCCTGAAGAAACTCTGCCTGAATGCCCAGGGAAGCAGCCACACACCACAAAATGATCTGGTTGGCCTTGAAGTCCTCAGGCACTGAAAGGAAGGAAGAGCCAGGCACCACTGAATCATCCAGGGATGATAAGAGACAGTAAACTGGGCCAAGGTGGATCCCGCTCCTGAACTTGTGGACCTGAATGGGACAACTCCAGAGGTTCCGCAAGGGGAAGATTACCTGGGACCTAAACATGCAGTGGGTTGACAGCCCCAACCACTGACATGCCTGGGATCTTCCCTTGGAATGGTGAAGAGCAGTGCAACCTCTGTGACAGAGGAGCAACCGCACAGATTCCATGGAAGCTATTGAGCATAAGGGTAGGGCACTAGTGGCCAGTAAGCCCCAAGCCAAGGACTCTTGTCCTGACTGAGAGATGAGTGCCAATCTCGGTACCCAGGCTGGTCCATGAACAGCCCTCGATGTGGGTCAGGTGATGGAGAGTGGGAGGAGGATCCCAACCTGTATGTTGAGGCAATTCGGGTGTCTGGGGATAAGGGTGGAACCAGCACGGAGGGCAGGAGCAACCAGTCCAACTAATCTGTTGCTCAGAACAAGGCAGGAACTGGTGCTGATGGTGGAAACAGCACTGAGTACACCTCCACTGTCTCTGGTGCTGGGTGTGCTGTCAGTACTGAAGTCAGAGGTAGTGCCAATGCAGCTGACAGTGTGAAGGTGGAGGGTGGAAAGTGCAGCAGTGCTGAGCAATCTCACGGAGCCAAGCAGGTCCCTTAGGCCGAGCCCAGCACCGGCCTCATTTCTGTAGTCTAGGCATGGAAATATTGGGATATAGTGCCAACGGACCCAAAGGTTCATCAGCCTGTCCAGACAGCAGGGTTGTAAACATCATAGTCCTGGTGAAGTCCTAGAGCCATGGAGAACTCAGGATGGAAAGGGAGAGGAGGTCCACTGCCACCTGATATGCCACCAGTGAGGAAACAGCTGGTGCTGGCATCACCCTCATTAGTACCGGACTGAACGGATGCTCCAGGGCTGGAACCGGAGTCGACAGTATGAGGTCTCTCACCTCCCTATGCCTACCAGGGAGAACTTGGAAAGACTTGCTCCATCCCACATGCCTGCAGTAATGCTATACCATACTGTTCCTGGAGGAGGAAGAAAAGTCTCCATGAGACTTGGAATGGTCTTAATTGGTCTTATGAGTCCTTTTCCTTGGTGCAATTGAGGGAAAACAACTTCTCCACCTCTTCAGAAATGCACCGACTCCAGAGCATGAAATAGTAACATTCTCTGAACCCAAGGGCAACCTGCGATCTGATGTAGGCCTCGGTGTCAAAGCAGGCTGCATGACCTGTTTGAGAAGGTGCTGCTTTACGTAAAGGTCCTTAGCCACCTGAGTCCACATTGTGAACGATTAACAAATCAAACACCACTCTTTGGTATGGGTTTCAACTAAGCAAAGCAAGTGGGGGGGATCATTGTTGGGGATCACTCCCCCAAATGATGGACAGTGTTTGAACCCTAATGAAGGCATCACCACAAAAAACGTAATTAAATCTAACTAACACTAAGGGTACTAACTAACTACATACAAGAAGAGTAAGTCACTAAAACGATAGAGGAACTGTGAGGTTAAGCACCATATAGAGCTCTGGCTCCAGTCACAGGCAGTAAGACGGAACAGAGGAAGGGTCAGGGTGGCACCATATCATATAGTCAGGGGAGGGGCAATGACCATGAGACACAAATGCCACCCCTACAGATACTGCTATGCAATGTTCTCCAGCTCCAGTGCACTGGGTGTGTGCATACCTAAGTGGAATACATGGACATGGCTGCATCTACTCAAAGAAAAATAACGGGTGTCAAAAACATGCTCTTTCCTTGCTCAGGAAGATAATAAAGTGGCCTCTTACAGTAAAAGCTCTGTTATCCTGCACTTTACCAACCGGAAAGCTCTATAAACCAGCATTTCTGATCTTCATTGAAAGTCTGGTTTATAGTCTGGTTGGCGTGAGGCCAGCAGATGCCCTACCTGGCTTTGTGTGGCTCCCCAGAAGTGGCGACATGTCCCAGCTGCTCCTAGGCAGAGGAACGGCCACGAGGGATTCAGAGTGCAGGAGGGGGTGAGGGGTTGGGGTGCACGAGGGAGCTCAGGGCAAGGGGTTGGGGCACAGGAGGGGTTTTGGGGTGCTGGATCTGGGCAACACTCACCTCAGGTGGCTCCCCGCAAGCGGTGACATGTCTCAATTGCTCTTAGGCAGAGGTAAGGCTAAGCAGCTCTGCACACTGCCCGTGCCCTGAGCACTAGCTCTGCAGCTCTCATTGGCTGGGAACCAATGGCAGGGGTGGTGCCTGCAGGTAGAGACAGCGCACAGTCACCTGGCCACGCCTCTGGCTAGGAGCAGGTGAGACATGTCACCACTTGCAGGGAGCCACCCGAGGTGAGCCCCACCCAGATCCAGCACTCTGCACCTCCTCCCCAACCCCCAGCCCTGACCCCCCCAACCCAAATTCCCTCCCAGAACCCATGTCCTACACCCCCTCCTGCGCCTCAACCCCCAAGCCTGCACCCCTCCCCCCCGCACCCAAATTCTCTCCCTTTTAATTAACCGGAATTTTTCACTTACCGGCATCCCCCATTTCTCCAACATGTCAGATAAAAAAGCTTTTACTGTATTATGACCTTAAATCTGTCCAGTAAGCATGGTCCATCGATGTACCCAGCCCCTCATGCATCCAATCCTCTCACTTCAGTGGAAATTACACATGATAGAGCAGGAAGGCCAAAACATTTATGGGCTGGCATCCAGACTTCAAATCAACAGAAAGCCAGTGATCCTAAATGGTAACTTGTAGCCAAAAGCACACTAGCTGGATCCACAGGAGGCATTTGGTGGTGATGAACTGAGAGAAATGACAAATCTCACTCTCATGGATGAAGGGCCAACCAGCCGTTTATCCAATTTATCCCACAGATTAATAAGTAATACAGACATATTATCATCCATTTTCCCTGTGTCCTGAAGCTTGGCCTCTAACCCAGTGTCCCGCACACAACCAGAAATGCTGTTCACTACAAAAAACAAACCCTGCAGGATGCTTTAGTACTGAAAGCTGCTTCTTCGTTCCATTTGCTCTCTGTATAGGAGAGTATCCACATCATAATGAATTAAGACACATGGGAGTAAATTTCAATGTGTTGCACAGGGATTTAGCCACATGATTCCCATTGCTGTTAATGGGAAAGGAGTGTCTAAATCCCCATGTAATAGGTTGAAATTTTATCCTAAGGAGCCTACCCATGGAGGAGCTCATCAATGTCTCTTGTTAAAAATACAGTGAACACATCGATCCTGCCCTACTTGATCTGTTTTCGCTGGTGCCCGGTCCAGCTGGTCTCTTAAAAAGGGCCCCCTGAAATTAACTCTATTTCAGCATTTAAAACCATTGGCCTACAAATTGCTTGACTGTTGAGTAATGTACCTGATACACAGGCTAAGGGCATGACAGAAGCTAACCTTGTGCTAGTCATGTCACTTTGATGGGCTGACATTCCAATGGAACACAGAAATAAAGGCAGGACTGAATGGGTTCAGATCCACAACAAATGGCTCAGTATCTAGCGATAAGGACATCCTGCTCGAAAATACATCATGAAGAGCTTCTAACCCCAGCCAATATCAGTAGGTTGTAAGGAATTCAAGAAAGATACTAAGTCCTTTAGCTTTATTCCTGCCTTAGGGAGGATGGAGATAAACATCAGAATAAAGTAAGGAAATCTCTGTTTTCCAATTATATAGATATAGTCACCTGCAAGACAGCACATTTCTAAGGTCCAAAATCTACCACCATATCTTTTCTATGGATCTGAGATAAGATGTTTAACTAGAGTATATGGGTCTGATTTTTTCTCACTTATATTGTTACTTTTGAGTTACACCAGCGTAAATTAGAAAAGAACCAGGCCTTTTTCCTATCTGAGTTGCGTGGTGATATGCCAAGGGTTCCTCCAATTTTCCAAATAATGTTTTTTGTTATAGTCATATCACTTCTACATTGGTGGTAATGGATCCCGCCCTGCACCTCCCAAAAGGGGTGGGGTGGGGGGAGAGGTAGAGGAATTGGTTTGGCCAAAAAGAACTGTTTTAACATAGCACACCATTAAATTGGATTTTACTGTCCTAGTACTGGCTTAAATGAAGTCTGGTTCAAGCAGAATAATTGAAAAACAGCAGCCTCCTTATAAATGCACAGCTAGCAAAAAAGCTTGATGTATACTTGTATTTTTGCACATATATTCGCTAATGTTAAAGTCTCAGTGCAAATGTTAGAATTCAATAATATTATGTGGATTTGAGAAATACCTTGAAGATTTTGATTACAGTAAATATAAACAGCTTTTGTGTGTTGCATGAAAGTTAAAGGGAAGGACATTCATTTTGCTCCAGCCATTGCATTGCAATATCAAAAGATAAGCCACACTTCTCAGAATGTATCCGCTCTGAAATACTGTAGATGTGAAAATTAATCTGGCATCGTCTTTTGAAACTGCAGGCTTCTGGGATGAGCAAATGGGTACAGTTTTCTTGTAACTGTTTTTGAACACCATGTGTTGAGAGAAAACAACAGAACGGAAATTGCTCATCCAAAATGCTAACTTGTGGCATGGCACAGCCAAAAAGCAGGTGTGTGGCATGCCGTTCACTTCATTGACATGCCTACCACATGTCACTCAGTTCTGTCACCCCCATAATTTTCTTTTGGAATTCATTCTCTTGCAGACGGTAAGATGTGGTTTGACAGAGAGTGTCTAGCACAGATATGACATGACCTTTTAGTGAGCAGATATTTTGGGAAAACATTCACTGGGATAATCCATCATAGAATAATCCTTTGGATTATCTGTTGTGACCCTAGTCTTCCAGCACAAATATAAATGTGCTTCAGATAATGTTATTGCCATTAGCATAATATTTTGTATATATTGTCAGAATAGAGAATACAATCTTGCTAATTCACACTAATGACCGAGAGAGTGACCCATCGCAAGTGAGCAAATTTTGGAAATTAGCAAAAACGTGAACAGACAATACCAAATAAAAATAAATATCAAGGATAATGCATCAGAGAACATACTTTGCTCATTTATTTTGACAACTGCTTAGTTTTAATTTATGAAAATACTTTACAATATATCAGTAAATGTGCTATAGTAAACTTTGTAAAAATAATGAAGTCTTCATATTCTGCGTGTGGCTGTCTATCCGTGCATTTCTATTGCACTAATCATGATGGTGACTGGGAACCAATAATGCAACAACTCACTATATGGCACTTGGCTAATTTGCCTATGGGAGAAAATGGGAGAGAGAAAACAGCATTATTGGTTGGTTCTCCTTCCTCACAGTTCTCTTTGCAGTTGGATAACCCAGGGTCCACTGACTCATAGGCAGCTAGTTTCACTCTGTCTGTATGTCCTCTGAGCAAGCTATCCCACTGCTGAAACATTATAAAGTAACTGCCCAGATTTTCTCAGAATACACATTGCAGAACGTGGCTAAGCAGCACAATAGATGGGAACACAAAGTTTGACATGTGTGTGTTGGGAAAAAAGTTGCTGTGCAATTACAACTCAACTGGATCAAATGGAAGTGTCATGACCAGGTCACCAAAGCACACCTATACTTGTAGTGTGAATGGGTGCTATGGGTCAAATTTTCAAAAGGTCCTCAAACTGACGTAAAATTGCAGGTGTCTTCTCCCAACCACGATTTAGATAACTAACTTATTTGACATGATGTAGCTTGTGTGTACTGAGCAGAGTTTAATCTGCTCAAAAACCCTTGCATTTGCAAAATCACACTGCGGGAGGTATGGGAATTAGAGAAGTTACTTTTGGAACTATAACCCTACATTGTATAAAACATTAATCCATCCAGCCTTGGGAATTTTCTTGATTTTAAAGATGCAAGTGAAAATGTTACCTTTTCTAAGGAGGAAATGCAAAATGCTTTTTGGGAGTGGTACTCTTCTAAGAACTGTGTTATGGTCTACAACATCTAATAAAAGAAGAGGGTATCTCATCCATATAGTTTAAGAGTTGACCAAACCAGTGCTATGTGGAGTGTTAATCTCAGAGATTATCTCTCACTCTGCCTTTGCGAAGCACCAAGCTAGCCATTCACCAGTGTTCTTATTCTATTTGTTCAGTCTTGCTCTGAAATGTTACAGACATTGTTCCACAACTCTTTAATTGAAGAGTGCATGGAATTCTTGATAAACTTTTGTAGAGGAATCAAGGCTGTTTGGATTCCCACTCAGGGAATGTAATTTTTTCCTAACTTTTCCGGTGATGCAAAAGTATTTCCATTCGGGAATAAAGTTCCTTTTCCCAGAAAGAGATGCAGTGCAATGTCCACCTGCAATGAGAATATTTCAAAGCTTCAAAAAATGTAGACAAAGCAAAGCAGAATGAAATGTTCCTATCAAATGAGAAATGGGCATGAAAGAAGTTTGAAAATCCAGATAATGCAGGAGAAAGTTATCAGGCTGTATGAAATGTGTTAGCATTGAGTCAAGTGATTTCTCAATGGTTGATTTAGTGGACAGATTGAACAGCACTGGTCAATTGGCGGTACTGTGTGGTTTTGCAGAATTTAAGTTTTCATTTAAAAAACAACAAAAAAGATTCTACCCCTTCAAGTGGCTAAAAGAATCTGCCACGTCTGAGCAGATGCAGGGCTGTCTATCTGAGGCTGCAGAAAAAGAGCTTAAAGCAATAGTTTTAAGGAAGGTGTTACCTGCTCCATTCATCTCAATTGGGTGTTAACTCTGATATCTAAAGATGAAAGTGGTTGTGTTAATTTATTCTCTTCACCCATTAAATGGAAATTGAAGGGGGAAAAAAGCTAGGGACAAGGTGTTGAGAGTGAGATGGACTGAATCAATGATGCAATCCCTTGCAAGGAACTTATATACATTTGAATGAGATGGGAGTTAGAAGTGTATTGCATGCTGATGGTACATTTATTTACTACAATATAGGCCTGATCATGCAGTTCCTTACTCAAGTGAAACTTTCATTGTCTGGACTGGACTTAAAAAGGCTATAGGACTGGGCCCAATGTTTGCATAAGGGTTAACTCAGTAAAATGCAATGCTGTAGTGGCTACCATTAACGTATTTATTACACAGTTATTGTGTAATTTACCACTTAGTTGTCTTGAACTGTCACACATTATTTCCAGATGAATAAGGGACAGTCCCTGCCTCCCTGCTATTTGTCAGTGTGGACAACACTGATGGAATTGAAAGGCTTACAGTTTCCCATCACCAAAAACGTAAGTAACTCAAACAATCTCATGCAGTTTCAAAACATAGGATGGAAATGAGAGAACCAGGTAATAGCTCTGCAGAAATGCAATTGCTCCACCGGCAGCTTTCCCCTCCTCCTCAGGATGGAATGTATTATCATAGCTCAGAACTATGACTTCGTTCTTGGTGGTTGCATTGTCCAAATTCCTCTTTGCTAGCTACTTAGGCTGGGTGGGAGGAGTATCACTCTGGAGGATCATGCTGTTAGAGGACAAGAGACAGCTCAAAACATTGTTTTTTTAACCCCCGTCTCATTATCATTCTGCAGTGGTACATACGTAATGCAGATAAGCAGTGAAAAGAGGAGATGAAATGTCCATGATGAAATATAGAGGCATTAAAGTAAGGGAAAGCGGCCTCTCTTATTATGGGTTTGAAGTTAGCAGACCTGCAAAAAATTACACAGTGGAAAAATGAAAATGTTTTCAAAAAAGGTGACTTGATCCTTTCTTCAGATTGCTCACAGATTGCACAGCAGAGGAGAACATAGGTCCATGAGAACTGTTGTTCTGCCAGTGCACTGCAACTTCTTTCTATTAAGCAATATACCAAGGAACCATGTTGACACCCTCTGTTCTGTTACAGTAACTGAAACTGTCAATTTACTCATTACTGACCAGTCCATCCCTAAACATAATCCAATGGGGAGGGCAGGATCTTCTCTGTCAAAGGCCTGAATCTTGAAGGTTTTTTTCTCGTATGGTTGCCAAATCACGTGTGTGGCATCCTTCAGGGCAGGGCTTAAGCTTCTTTTGTTCCCTTCTGCTGTTAAACGGGGGACAGAGAAGGGGGCAGTATCAGTAATGTATGTTTAGGAGAAGTGCTGCAGAATGTTGTTGGGAACTTTCGAGGACCTCTTTTGGTTGTGTCAGCTTATTCAGGATAAATCATGTTTTTATTTATTGTAAGAAACCAGTAAGTCACAAGTCAACCACAGGTTTATTTCACTTGTGATTAAGTGGGACAGAACCAGATACTCCTCTAAAAGCAAACGACCTTAGCTAAAAGAGACTTAATTGTTTGTAGAACAGAGCCTATGACACAGTTTACTAGCTGAAGGCAATGATTAATACATTGGCTAGTTCATTAAATTATTCTTTGTTAAAAAGCCCAAAGACCTCTGTGCAGGATTTCCTTAAAATTATTATCTTTTTAAATATAAAACATTATAACACTCACAAGCAAAAGGATGAGAGCACAATGACTCTCTAAGCCATCCATCATTCTGATGATGCCATACTAAGCTCAGACTTCACGTCTTACACATCGGAAGGACTTCAGCAGCTCTTTACAAGGAAAGACAAAAATCAGGAGCAGCAATAAAGTCACTACTGCTTAGATCTAAACTCTCCTGCAACAATTTTCCTGGCCTGTCACATCACAAGAGAGAGTCTCAATAAACTTTGCAGAGAGAGATTTGCAGTCCCTGTCATTGCATATGTAATATCCTGTCAAAACATTGACTTGCTGACATCCTATCAGGTACGGAGGCTGCTGTTGTCACTCAGTCATGTACAGCATGGTGTTGGGGATGAAACAAGGTGGAAACAAGAATAGATCCAGAGTGCTGCACCAGGATGCTTACTGCAATGTGCTGGTTTGCTCTTTTAAATCAGACACAACAAATATCTCAACTCAGGAGGAGCAGGGCCAACCCTCCTCTTACGTACAGTGGCGTCAAATTAAAAATAACTCTTCTGACTTCAACAGAACTATTCACATGTTTAGGTTTAGGCACATGTTTAAGTATCTTGCTGAACTGGAGCCTTGATGCTCTGATCATGTCACTCCCCTCCCTTGAGTCTCTGGCACTGGCTTCCAGTCTCCTTTTGCATCACATTCATACACCTCATCCTCAGTTTCAAAGCTCCTCACAGCTCTGGCACTGTCTACATCTTGTCTCTCCTTCCCTACTAATGCCCTCCTTGAAGCCCGCCCTTGTCCCAACTCACTGTGTCTCCTTCTCCACCAAATGATTTTGCACCTTTTTTCATGCCATGACACGCTCTGAACCTATACCTTTCATCTCCTATTCGTGTACTTTATTCCTTCAAACTATTAATGTATTAACATATTCAAAGCAAGGAAAATATATAGATACATATCTTTAAGTAAGCCAATTCACAGAAGAACCTCTCATGATCTTTAATTATTGTAGCCCTCATCCTTCTCTTCCTCTTCAAGTTTATTACTCACTGTGCTGTAGTACCATTTAGTCTAACGTACGGCCAATTCCTGAGGGATGCTGAGTGCCTACCACTCCTATGGAAGTCAATGCACCTCTCTGGACTTGGTACTTAGACTGTAAGGCCCCTGATTTCAATGGGAGTTAGGCACCTAAATAGCTTTGAGGATCTAGGCCCAAGTTCCTTGGGGCATGGAGCTCTTGTTTTTATGTTGTCTGTTAAGTATCACGCACATCAATAACTTTCCAGAAATAATAAATAATACGAAAAACAGTGGACAAAATCAACATATTGCTCCATCAAGTCAACAGCCTATTCTCTTATGGTATGTCTACACTGCAATTAGGCCCCCACAGCTGGCCCACCTCAAACAGTCCTAGAGCTCAGGCTCCCGCCCAAAACTCGCTGTCTACCCCACAATTAAATAGCAGTTTAGCCTGAGCCCATGAGCCTGAGTCAGCTGGCATGGGCCAGCCATGGATGCCTAACTGCAGTGTAGACATATCCTCGGGGTCTCACCTTGCTGAGTTTGGAATTCATGACAAGTCTCCCACTGATTTCAATAGTGTAGGAACATGGCCTTATGGAAGACTCCAGACATGACTGATTGCGCATTGCCTTCTAAGACCACAACTAGTGGTGAAAAAAGACATTCAGGATGGGATAAAGTCCTGCTTCCCTCTCCCCACATAACTCACCTGATAAGTAAGCCTGGAGTGAGGGCTTGCAAACTGCCTGCATACGACAATTGGGAGCTCTGATCTAGGTCTAAGTTAACCTTAATTGAAGAGGCAAAGGTTTAAAGAAAACATATGAACGAATAGAGAGTTAAAACTACTAGAGAACGCTCCCTGGGATTATCTGTACTATCAAGACAGGAAAACTTTGCAGATGCTACTGTCTCTCTAGAGGAATAAATGCTTGCATTTTAATATTCTCAGCAGCTGGTTCCTGTTGAATGCCATCAGGATGATTCAGCCACCCACCAGGAACACCAGTAGCAGCAAATGCGCGCACACACAGAAATCTGCAAAACTTTCTGCTCTCAGTGCCAGGGCTGTTATTCAGGCAGTCTGATCTTCATTAACGATTCATCATTATCTCCAGCAACAAGTTTAGCCTCATGCCAAGGTGGTGAAATAGAAGAACTAGTCCACAGTCTCACAAAGATCCCCATAATCATCCCATCTGTCTCGTGTCTGTAGTGCATCCTACAATCCACATTCTCAGCAATTTACTCTATGATTATTTCATTCACCTTCAGCTTGGCCACAGACATCACATCCCTCCTATCCGCTTGTTTCATCAGAGCAGTGGTTCGCGCTGTCTGGTAGCAGTCCCCTGCTTCAGTGGTCAACACCTATTACTTCCATTGAAGGTGACAGTCCCCAATAATGTACATAGCCAATTACTCAGTTCTACATGGTCTTCCTGAGCCTACTGATGATCAGTAGTATAAAGGTGGCTATCTGTTCCAATTTTCTTAACCTGACTGTCTTTCCAACTGCGGTCTGTGGAGCATTTGCAGGTGGTTTATAGAGCTGCTTCAGTAAGCAACGATGAAGCACTGCCACTGCTGAAGCAGTGATGCTTCCTGATAGCTGTAGACTAGGCCAGATCATGCAGGGATTCGGAGAGCGGGGGCGTTAATCCCTGGAAAACTCAAAAACAAAACACACCTTTCTGTCCCCTCTGTGGCAGATTAGCATCTCTCTTTCATCAGGTGTTTCTTTGGTGTAAATTCAGCTATGATCAACTCTGCAGATACTCCTAGTGGAGAGGGCAGAAATCACACAGAGGGCAGAAACAAGCCCCGTGCTGGCCTGGTGAGAGTAGGTAGTGGGGGCTACACGAAACAGGGAAAGCTTAATTTGGCCTAACAGCCAGGGAATGGAAATAAATAGCCCAGATACAAAACAGGGAGAGGTAATAAAGCAAAACAAAGAATGTTAATTTTAATGTTACTTCTTTAATAGCATTCCTTTCCTGGGGTGCCTTTGATGAGGTGGCAGACTTGTGTGTTCCATGACCCTATAAGCCATGCGAGTGGGAGGTTTAGCTTCTGGTAGGGCCACCCAAGCGGGACATGTCAAAGGCTAGGGAGCAGACAAAAAGCAGTCTACTGCTCCTCTTGGTTGGGGGCTCGAGTAAAAGTCTAATAACAAGCCCTCATAAAAATATTAAGTTATAGAAACACAACAAGGTAGCCACTTTGGCAAACAGCATGACAGACAGAAATGGCAGAGTGTTGTTCATGCCCTGAGCAATGTCCAGCAGTGTGGGAAGGACTCAGATTCAGATTCAGAATGGTATTGTCTTTTCATGCAGCTCCACACTACAGCTGCGGCAAGAAAAGGTGAGGAGTTAGGAGGGGAGGAGTCCACGAAAGGTTCTCTATCTTAGAACACATTAAAAAGCCCAATAAGCAAATGATCCATCTAGTGTACTGCAAATACTATTGCTATTCGTATAAGATGAAATTTTCAAAGGGGCCTTTCAACTGAAATTAGGCGCTAATTCCTTTAAGCACTTTTGAAAATGACAGCTCTTTATGCCTGCTGCTGTCCTGAATCTTGCTAAAGTGTTTGCTTCAGAAATATCCTGTGGCAGCAAGTTCCACAGATTGATTATACACTGTATAGAAAAATCATTGCTTACATCTATTTAAAAATGACTGCATTTAATGTCACCATGACTGAGAATCATAGTTTCATTGTTTCTCTTCAACATTTGGACCTAAACTACACCTTTAATGCAACAATTACCATTAATTCAGTACCAAACCATCAACCCAGCGGCACTGTTCTTGTTGCTAGAATTATAACCAATGAACTTTGATGTCACTCGGCTAGAGGTGTCAGCTTTCCTTTCATTTTTGAGAAACAGGTTTACTCCCTCCATAGACTTGTCCGGTAAGCACATTTCAGCCATAACTTCAACTTATGTTCATAACTTTACATATAATGTTACTACACATATTTCACCATCTTACTGATCAATGAGTTAGTTTTCAAATGATACCTCACAAGTCATATTTTGTACAAAGATTACTACAATAGTGTGTAGGCTGTGAATATAGGGTGCATTCGGTAACAGGGAGGCATCACGCACTTTATGATTACCTCAAGGAACTGAGAGTCAGGGTGCCTGGGTTCGGCACTCGACTCTGTCATTGACTCAGTGTGTGACCTTTAGCCTCAGTTTCTGTATTTGGGAATCCCAGTAGGGTTAATGATCCCAACTCTGGTAAAGTTGTTCGAGATCCTTATACAAAAGAGACTATATAAGTGTAAAGCATTAATATGGTCATTAGCCTGAGAATTTGGTGAGCCTCTTGATGGGATCACATGGTAAAGATTTTACCTTGATCCATGTGTAGTTTGTTAAGTTTTAGGCTTGGTCTACACTACACAGTTCAGTTGATGTAAGGCAGCTTACGTCTACCTAATTATGTCAGTGTACACACTACAGCCTTGCTCCTGCTAATCTAAGTACCCTACTACGCTGACATACTACCTCCACGAGAGGCGCTGGGCTTAAGTAAGTGTAGTTAGGGTGATGCAGTATCTGTGTAGACACTGTGTTACTTATATCAACTATTAGTGCTGGAGTCATAAAACTGACAAGAAAACTAGAGCCCAGCTGCCCCCTGCTCCCCTGGAGAGCTGGGCGGCTGAACCTCACTCCCAACAGAAAGCCGTGGGAGAAGCATGGGTGGCTGGACACTGCTCCTGGCTAGGAGCCAGGGCAAGAAACCTGGACGGCTGGACCATACTCCTCAGGGGTGAGAAGCCCTGGTGGCTTGACCCCACTCCCAGATGGGAACAGGGAAGCAAGACTTTCCGGGCGGCTTCCCCTCACTCCCAGCGGGGAACAAGGAGGCAAGAAGCCCCTGGGCAGCTTCCCCCAGACCCAGTGGGGAATGGGGAGCTGAGCGGGACAGCCTGCAAGGAGACTGTGGGGCAGCCTGGCTCCAGGTAGCTGCCACTGGAGCTCAAAGACCAGGCTCTCATCTCCCCACATTGCCCTGCTTAGGTTGGTGAAAGCGCTCCAGGTGAGGATGTGCACCACCAGTAACCTTACTTACTAGTAAGTGTTTTATCTTTATTTCTTTTGTAATCATGACTTATATTTCTACTCACTTAAAATCTCTCTCTTTGTAATTAAATAAACTTGTTTTATTCTCTAACCAAAACTAATCCAATGTTGTGTTTAAATTGAATTGTTTGATTTAGTTGGGGATGGTCCTTCTTTGAGCAGGGTGTTGGACTAGATGACCTCCTGAGGTCTCTATCAGTTTATGCTTCTATGTTTAGCAACTCCAATCATAGTAGCAAACTGTTGTACATTGATCCCTTACGGGGCAATGGACCTATAATATCTGAACTGTCCAGGAGAAGGCTGGATAAGGGAAGAACACACATTTTTGGGGAAAATCCAGGACTGGGAGTGTGTTGGGGCCACTCTGCAAGAGATTACCAAGGCTGCTGGAAGCCAGAGTGTGGCTGGTATGTTGCTGCTGGGCTGCTGGGTTAGAGTTGCTGGACCCCAGGGCTGCAGCTATTCACAGTTGCTCAGAATGTGACCTGCACGTCATTTGGTTGTTTGTGAGCAGCCCAGGTGGGAGCTACAGCAGCAAAGCATTGTGAGGCACCCAAGGTTGCAACTTGTCACTGGTCTGGATTGCACCTCAGAATGAGATACTCCCCTTCACCATGGTATTCAGCAGCACAGGAAGTGATGCTATCACATTCCTTACACTCTTCACTATGAATGACCCTCACAAGCAGTGTCATTTTCCTAATCTTAACCCAAACCAACCTTACATCAACAAGGTTAAAGTGACCACTGCCACCAACTCTTCTTGACATCAAGCTTACTCTGTCAGGTGCACTATTTTTTAGTTATTCATGGTAAGTGACCATTCATAAGGACTGGTCAAAATTAATGCTTGACTTTATTTATAAAAATGAATTTTCCCAAACAATTTTTAATGGAAATTTTCATTTAGTCAAAATTAAAAAGCAACTAATTTTCACATAAAATATTAACAGAAACAACATAAAACCAAAACCTGACACAAATTTGTTTTTTAGTTAAACAAAAAAATGTTCAGTGTTTTTTTTCTTGCCAAGAAAAGGAATAATTTCTCCTAATATTTAGATCATTTTCATTTCTTTCAAAAAATTTTGAGGCAAATATTGACCATTCACCCTCCCCGCACCAGCTCTTCCAGTTAGCTATCTCACTGGACAGTACGTGGAAACATTGGAGCAGTACTCTGTGCAGGTAAAAGTTGGGTTTCAGCACTGGGAATGGATTAAATTGTTCCCTCCTTGTTAGTTTAGGCCCCAAGTATATTGATCATTCCTTTTTTTAAACTGCCTTAAGCAGAATGTAAATCCTCACCATGTTAGTGACAGGCAGTAATGGTTTTAGAAATGATTTTCATGTTTCTATCAGTTATACTTTTTGCTCCTTCTGAGTCTTTTTTGGCTCACACAAATTCACTGGGATAGCACTGTTTGAAAAATGTCAGAGTACAACACTCAGTGATCCATTAATCGACAAGAAAACCTATATATGAGTTTCTAGCAAGGAATAAGTATCATGGAGTTTAGTTCCATGGACTTCATTCAAATCAGAGACAAGTCAGCCATACAAAGACAGCTTGAAGGGTTGCTTTTTACCCCTTTAAGTGTACTACAAAAGCACATATCTTCTTAAAAGTCAGACTGATTGGTCCAGATTAGCAGTGTCAGTGTTTAGCCTATAGTACAGTGGTGGGCAACCTTAGGTCTGTCAGGGTAATTTGCTGATAGGCCGCCAGACAGCAAATCCCTGTGGCCTGCGCCACTTCTTGCAACTCCCATTGGCCGGGAACTGTGGGCAGCTGTGCAAATGTAAACACACTGTCTGGCAACCTGCCAGTGGATTACCCTGATGGGTCGCGTGTGGCCCGTGGGTCCGCAGGTTGCCCACCACTGCTATAGTAGCTGCTTAGAAATTATTTGGTCTCAACCTCTTTATTTTCTTGGTCTGGTTAGGACTCAGGCCTGTGATTTCAAGAGGAAATCTAAGTCCTTCTAAAAGAAACGTTATTTTTTTCTTAATAGAAGCCAACCCTAGTTCTATCTTGGCCAAATGATCTTATCAAGATTTAAGAAGAGAAGAGTGGTAATACATTACTTTCAATGTGTGGAATTTATTACCTTCACACACAGTACTCTTATAACATTACTGACAGGCGTTATCAAACTAATTTTACAAGTTAATAAAAATACAAGATAGACATGCCTGGGAATCTGAGAGGCAAAGATCTAAGTATTCCAATTTCTCTATACTTAATTGCATGAGAATCAAAGATTAATAACACTTTGCCCTTCTATAGCACCTTGCATCTAATGATCTCAAAACATTGTACAAGCCTTGCTGAAGTAAGCATCATAACCCCCTGTGAGGTAGAGAACTATTAGTCCCATTTTATAGTTAAATAAACGCAGACAAAGTGGTGAAATGACTTGCACAAGGTTGCACGCTGAGTCTGTAGCAGAGCCAGATCAATGACTGAATCCTGTAGCCTAACCACCAGAACATGCTCTCTAGAGGAAAGCCAATATACCACTTCAGTACTACAGCAAGGTATTCACACCAGAACAAACTTGAAAATCAAAATAACATTTACACATAGACAGATTTACTTGGAGAACTCACTTCTTTGGTCCCTTTGCTCTTAATGAAAATAGCTGTGTCTTAAGAAATGCTTTCTCCCTTCCAAGCCAGCTTCTCTTTTATTAGATCCTGAAGACTAGGACATTAATCCTGAGCAGTGATGGGCCCAAGTCACAAAGCTGAGATCCAAAATTTCCGCAAATTGGCATTTGTGTTCAGGCCATGGGTTGAAAAACGTACGAGTCCTCCACTAATCTGAGCACTAAAGACACCATTTTCAAAAGCATCTAAGTCACTTAGGAGCCTAAGGGCTGTACTTTTTAAGGTGTATATATACACACACCTTTAAAAATATGGCCCTAAGTCCCTATTAGCCAGGCTGAAATATACATGTAAAGCCACGTTACCTTCATTTTAAAACAACACTGCCATTTATTGTGCACTGTACCCAATTATAATATTGTTAATCATCTTGCTATATTTTTAACATAAGTTACTCTCTCTCTCATGCATTTGTGTTGTACCTTCTGACCACTACAGGCTCATTTCACTCCCCCCTCCTCTTTTTTTTGCCTGTAATAGCTCATCATGTATCTCTTTTAACATTGTTTTCTCTATCTCTTTCCAATGCTTCTCTCTCCCTCCAACCCCTTATATCTCTTTCCCTTTCCTTCTCTCCAGTGGGACGTCCACCTTTTTAACAAATTTTCTCTTTTCCACCTTGCTCACATAGGGAAAAAAAATCTCTTTCAAAGTATGCTGCTTCTCTTTTCTATCCCATCAGTCACCTTCCCCTTCTACACCCTTACACCTTCCTCCCCATCCACAACCTAACTCTACCAACATACTCACCCCCAACCTTTCAACTGCACATCTGGCTTCAAAAGGTCAGCAGACATCTAACAGACAGAGAACCAAGCTAAAGACTATGAATACCTACATAGGGAACCAATTTCTGACAGCAGAGGGCTCTTTAATCCAGAAGACAAAAGCATAACAAGATTCAGTGTTTGGAAGCTGAAAGTAGACACAATCAGACTAGAAAAAAAAGGAGTAAATATTTAACAGGGAGGATAACTAACCATTGGAACATATGATCTAGGGGTGTGGTGAAGTCTCTATTACTTGAAGACAAGATTACATGTCTTTCTAAGAGATATGCTGTAGCTCAGCCAGAAGATATGGGTCTGAAGCAGGCATCACTGGGTTATGTTCTATGGCCTATGTCTGCAGGTTAGGGTAGATTGTCATTATGCTTCCTTCTAGCCTTAATATCTATGAATATGAATGTATTTCAACCAATGCCCCGGGGAGAAGCCAAGACACTGCCCAACTTGCTGTCTCTGGATTCTGTTTGGTAGTCTTATCTTTTGAAGCCTCCAGCTAGTCAGTGTTTGATAAATAACCCCCCCCCCCATCTCCCTTTGACTAATAGGAGAATTCTCCTACTTCTTGGCTATCCTTTCCCACCCCAGAGCCTGCCAGATGCTGAAAGAGTGGCAGTGATGGGCATCTCCATTAATACACTCCCCTCCACAACCTCCACTTTTGGATGGTCCTCCCTTGTGCACAATTCCTATGCCTGCCATGGCTGCTTCCGCTCAGAACTTTTCCCAAAGAGCCTCATATTGAAACTGACCTGATTCCTGTCAGCTTCACAAGGGTTCCCACCTGCAGCTACAAAAACTGTCAAGACCAGTCAGTTTTTACCCCTCTGCAGCTTGGAAAAGCTTTCAGCAGCAACTCAGCTGTAAGACTGAAGACTTATGAAATCAACAGGACCTTGACTTAAACTGAATTTCCATTTGGAAGATTATCTTCATAACCATAAGGGCTAGATTTTTTTTTAAAACAAAAAAGTTTAAGAACTCAAGATTTGACAATCACCCCGGTATGTTTTCTACTGGCCTAAGCTGAATGGAATTTTTCAAGCCCTGCTTAGACTCATTCCAAATTTTGGATTTATAGCATTGCTGTAACTTACTACAACATTTATACAGTGCTTTGAGCTTACAAAATATTAATACTATTGCCAAGATCTCAGCATCATGACTCCATTGCAGGGATTGGCAACCTTCAGCTCGCGGCCCCTGGAGGGCTGGGCCAGTTTGTTTACCTGCATCGTCCACAGATTCAGCCGATCGCGGCTCCCACTGGCTGTGGTTCGCCACTCCAGGCCAATAGGGGCTACAGGAAGTGGCACAGGCCGAGGGACGTGCTGGCCGTGGCTTCTCGCAGCCCCCATTGGCCTGGTACAGCGAACCGCGACCAGTGGGAGCCGCGATCAGCCAAACCTGTGGACGCGGCAGGTAAACAAACCAGCCCAGCCCGCCAGGGGGCTTACCCTGGCAGGCCGCGTGCCAGAGGTTGCCGATTCCTGCTCCATTGCATGGTTATATAAAGACAGAGATGTGAGTGTGCAAATCACTATTTAAAACACAAATAGCTTTGAAAACTATATGTAAATGTAGCAATATAATAAATGACAGTTCACGTGAAAGAGAAACTATATGTTAATAACAACTTACATTTGGAGAGGCAGCGTGGCCTAGTGGTTAGAGCATGGGCCTGAGATCCAGGATTCCCAAGTTATCTTCCCGGCTCTGCCAATGATTTGCTGTGTGAATTTGGACAAGTTACTCAAAACTCGCTGTGCCTCAGTTTCCTCATCTGTAAAATGAGTGATAATACTGACAATCATCATCTGGGTGTTACGAAACTTAAATCATTAACGTCTATAAAGCATTTTGTCATCTTTAATTCAATTATGCTATAGAAGTGCAGTGTGTTAGTGCTAATATTATTGTTTACATTTCATCCTGACTGGATTCCCAAATATTTTGTTTTACTCATCACTGAAATGCAACAATCTCTGGATAGGAGATAACATAAGAACTGTCATACTGGGTCAGAACAATGGTTCACCTAGTTGCTAATGCCAGGCGGTTCAGAGGGAATGAATAGAACAGGTAATCATCAAGTGGTCCATGCCGTCGCTCATGGTTTTGAATCTGGTGCATCCTGGCTAGTAGCCATTGATGGACCTATCTTCCATGAACATGTCTAGTTCTTTTATGAACCCTGTTATAGTCGCGGCCTTCACAACATCATCTGGCAAGGAGTTCCACAGATTAACTGTGCATTGTGTGAAGAAATACTTCCTTTTACTTGTTTTAAACCTGCTGCCTATTAATTTCATTTGGTGACCCCTAGTTCTTGTGTTATGAGAAGGAGTAAATAACATTTCCTTATTTATGTTCTCCACACCAGCCACGTTTTTATAAACCTCTACCATATCCCCCCTGGCAACTTTTTAACAATACCCAGCAATGCTTTTCCAGCAGTTCATGTCAGAAAGTATCCAACTGAAACTTCAGGAGGAATTTAAGGAGGCAGAATGCAGTGACCACAACTGATATTTAGTCAGGACACAAATGCCAACCACCTGCCTCAGGAGGTTGGAATCTGATGGGGACGGTGGCAAAGGTGGGCAGTCCTAATAGTGAGGGAGAGGACACTTTTTGAGGGACACCAGGTAGCTTCCCTCCTCCGAGACTCTCTGACACCCTTGGCCAAATGAGGGGGAAGGGTGTTCCAATGGAGTGAAAGAGATTATGCATGGTCCCTACTCCAGGTTGAATCCTAGGAGCTGAGGAATGCTGGCCAATTAGTACCAGAGATTCCTGGGGATGGGAGGAATTACCTGGTCTCCCTTAGCAAATGTCCCCTCTCTTGCTGCTGGGACTGTCCCCCCTTCACTGCCAGCCCCATCAATTTCCCGCACTCACTGAGGCTTTTGAGACAGGACCCAAATGGCCTAGATCTCTATTTTACATTCCATCCAAAAGACAGCACTCCCAGCACCACAGATCACCCCACACCATCACGCTGGGGCATTAGTTCAATACTGATCAGATACAACAGTGTCCCTATCTCAGTCACTGACTCCACTTTCTGCAGCGCATGTGTATGTCATGAAGGTCCTCCAGCCCAAATACGGGCCAAGTCTGATCCTGGCTGAAAGGAACAAAATACAAAGTAATATGGATGCAAAATGCAGGCTTACGTTTCACATTATATGTTATATTTTCTCTTTATGAATATCTCCTTCAGAAAAAGACAGATAAATAGACTGGACCTCCAACTGTGTTAGCAGGAGAGGCCATGTGATCAATGAGCACCCATTTCAACCATACCTTCAGGACACAGATCTCCCACTAACTTTAGTGGGAATTCCATGCATAGAGTGATTGCAAGATTGGACCCTGAGGCGAAAAGTTATTAGTTACAGAGGGAAAAATTCCATGTACTGTACACCCTTGGGGCCCTGCAGCACACAGGCAGGAACAGTACGTAAAATGCAAAGCAGCCTGCTGGCTCATTTCATTAGTGGGGAAGCCTGCAGCTGATCAGCTCTGTTTTCCTCTCTCCAGCTGTACAGTGTTGTTGTGGCACTGGGAATTTGCTGTGGCTTCTGAAGATTATGGGGATATGCTTCAGCAAGCCAAAAAAAAATGTGACAAACAAAATTAAAAAAAAAAGTAAAGAAAAAGACAAGAACAGCTGATCTCCTCACCGGAGAAGACTTGGCACCTTCCTACATATGCACACACAATTTTTTTTTGGTATTTCCCGGTTTTCTGGCCAGAAAAATCATCACACAACTTTTTTATGGGGGAAGGAATAAAAATTGTTTCTCATACTAGTTCTTTAAACTTTATGGGATATGTAGTTGAGATTAACAGGTGAAAGAGTTTCATGATCCATGCTATTCAAGAGAATGCATACAAAATATTCTAGGTAACTAATTTCTTCACTGTTCTCCAGACAGTCAAAACTGTAAATGCCATCTGACATAAAATACATTTTTGGAAAATGCTATGAGAAATCTTACCCAAAAGATCCAGTTCCATTCCCATTGACTCCAGTGGGAACAGGATCAGAAACACACTTCGATTTATTATCTTAAATGCAATGCCATGATTGCAAACTTAACTGCACAAAAATCTGAAAATTAAATGTTATCTTCTTCAACAGAGATGGGCTCAAACCACAAAATATGGATCTGGATTCCTTATGATTTCAAATGTTCAGGAGTGTTTGGATCTGAGTTTTTCTGGACACCTGTTAGAAGCCCAAGTATTTTCCCAGGCTTAGGAAAAGGAGGATATAAGAGGTGTTAAGAGGAGAGTGGCATCTGCAATGTCGCAGAGTTACAGTGGTTACAGAAACCATTGCATGGATTTTTTTGATTTTTTGAGATTAAAAATTGTAAATTTAATTACTTTAAGGAAATTAGTTGCTTATAACTTATATTTGTATTAAACACTAAAAATTAAAATAGAAATAGAAAAAATAATGTAAGTAATCAGAAGTGTCTTTGATTGCCCAGTCCTAAAAAAAGAAAACAACTATTTTTTTTCATATCTTCCAAAATAATATTCACCTCTGAGCTGAGAACAAATATTAGAAACTTCAACTCTGATTTATTTATTGTGAAAGTGGTAAACTGTTGAAAATTGGTGCTTAGGATGAAAATATGATCTCACCCATATCAATAATAAACAGATCTAATAAATAAATGCAAAATAAACCTGACAAAAATAAACCAAAATTGCAAAGCCTGCACGGATGTGGCAAAAACAGAACAGAGAAATTCCATGTTCTGCAAAATGTTAAATGAGCTTATCCTTACTTGTCAGCACTCGTTTTCAGCAAGAAATTTAACTGGAAATCTCTGGTATTTGAAGGCAGCAGGGTAACCTATCATGCTAAAGAAGAATCTGTGTCCATTGTCAGTAGTCATCTTAAGAGGCCCAAAAGCAACACTCTGGTGCACTATAGATACGTGTGTTACATAAAGTGACTTCTCATTGGCAATTACTCACCCAAATAACGATCAGGCCCAACTCTGCTTGGCTTTTAAAAATCAGATGGGAGCAGTCACATCAAATCATGCATAATACTGGTTTAATTCCAATGGCTTCAAGTTATACTAATGGAGTTACACTAGTTATGAATTTAGCCTAAGACCACTGCAGCCCTGCACTTGCAAACACCCAGTTACTGTCACTTCTGTTTTAATTTTATGTGACTCCACAATCTCATGATGCACCTGTACATCCACATTATCATTATTTGGATTTGCATGAGTATTACAATTTAATAATCAACTCTGCAGGTAACCAAGTTAAAAAGTTTCAGGGGGTGGTAGTTCTAGGATAAAGAGTTTGAGCAGAGCTCACCCTGATCATATGGTCAAAGCTTGCAAGAGAGTTTAGAAGTCTTCTGCATTATACCTAGAAAGGTCTCCAGCTATAATTTGACCCCTCTACTTATTGTCAAGTCATCTAGATTCATGGGTGGCTACGAAAATGATCTTGCAAATAAATATTTGCAGCTATGACTATTCAGAACATCGGTACGTGCTTAAAGCAACAAGGAACATAATGTACCATGCAGGAACGGTACATAATTTTTAAATGTTCATAACATTTATTTCAAAACCAAATTTCTTCCAAGACAAACCCCAGCTACTCATTCAGGATCATGTATGTGCCTAAATACAAAATGTTAAAAGAAAGAAAGAGAGAGAGAAACCTTTAAAATGTCTTAAATGGTTAAAGATTCTTTTTCATTCATGCTTAGATGACTGCAAAAAAGGGAAACATGTTGGCTTCAAACTGTTGAGACAGATCATGAAATATTTCTCAGAAAATTACCATTGAGGCTGAAAGTGAGGAGATGAAAAATAAGGTTTAAAAATAGAAGGGCCATCTCAATCACAGCTACAGCATCTCTACTGCAAAGACTGTGTGCTACATATTATACATCAATGTTATTCTGTGTGATATTATGCATACAGTCATTATTTTTCTGTTTCCATTTATAAGAAATGGGCCTAATCCTTAAATCCCAACTCTGTTTTCACGTAGCCCTTACTTGGGCAAACTCTCACTGAGTTCAACAGTGTCAGATTTGGATAAAAAATGAGTAGGGACCTCTGCATTTGGTTCTACATATGTAGGGTAAAACTGAAATGCAGTTACCTCTAGGTCTGTAACAAAGTCTGTATTAGTGGCATATGTCTGACATATGGGCTTTACAGTGCTCATCTGCTGATTCAAATATAAACTAATAATAAAGTGGCCCATTTTTTACATCACAGTCTATGCACACATGTACCATCTATCCAAAATATAGCATGCTAACTGTATATACAAAATACAAACGTTCCTTCCACTTGAAGATGGCAACCAGCCAGTGCACAGAAGATTGTAGAGCGGTTTGGGGAGGAGAAATTTTGGCCCTTGGAAACAACGCTAAATGTCCACTTCTTATAAAGAATGCCACAGGTTCTTTAATGACTCTCTACAGCAGACAGTACCTGGTTTTTGAAGTCTCCACAAGTAAAGACATATGTACATCGAGTTTCAGAAAAAAAGTAACAATAAACTCCATATGAGTGATTTATTGTTAAAATCAGCACAAGTGGGGAACACAGTCATCTCACTTAGCTAAAAGGTAGGTCCCTAAAACAAATGCTGTTTCCATAAGGATTGTTCATATGGTCATACACCTCTGACTCCCAGTTGCTTTCTTCCCCTCCCCCTCAGTTATTGGCCATCAATGCTCTGTTACAGGCAACGTCCATTGTAACATACACACCCCAGGTCTGATTTGTATCCTGTACTTTATTCTGTATTTCCTATGCAAGATATTTTCGTTTCCTAACAGCCTCCTTCTGAACTTCCACTGTTGCTCATAAAGACGCACAAAAGTTCAGTCTACAGTTCATGATCTATGAAGCTTTCAGATTCAATAAATAAATGATGTCAAACAAAATAAATAAATAAATGTTTACTGAAGTGAAACTAGCAGCATAGATTTGAATCAGCTACCAGTGGCCCAGTGTTTCTCCTCTCCCTTACACTGACAGGTGCTTCCTAACTTATCCCATAAAGTAGAAAAGAAAAAGGTGTATATAGATATATGTACATATATAAATGTGTGCACACATGTCTGAGGAATAGTAACGGAGATAAAAGGGATAAATGGTAGAAATAAAACCAAAAGAGGTATTTAAAAAAAATAATCTACAGTGAAGTTCAATTTTGGCAGAGGATTATAATCAGCGTTTGGAAATAATTAAAGCTTTTTCTTTAAATAAAGCATCAGAACAAAAACCTGAGAAAATGAAAGGAAAACATACACATAGACACACAAAAATGGGGGGGGGGAATAAGGGAGAAGGAAATGAAAGAAAAAGAAAACAAACAGAATCCTAACAGGCCCCTTCTACAAAAGGGAGTCCAAATAAGGAGTCATATGATATCTGATAGTGCAGGACACGTCGCCAGAAGCAGATTGCCTGCAGGAAGAAAGAGCCAGTGTGTTCCTGCTCAAAGAGCTTTTCTTCCCTTGTTTTCTATTTTTCCCCCCTCTCTTTTCACAATTCTACTGTGAATGTGTTACTCTCAGGTCAGGTCCACGAAGAATCCCAGGAAGACAGCTATCGTCATTCACTGTACTTCTGGAAACAGAGCTAGCCGGTGGAAGATGCCTTCGAGTTGAGACTGAGGGGGGGCTTATGCAGATTACAGTACTGCATGCCCTGCTCCTTCTGTCACCACCTTCGGGGTTGCAGACACAAAATGCTCATGTAGCATGTTATAGAAAAAGAAAAGAAAAAAATATTCAGGGAGGGGGTAAATGAGATCTCTCTTCTATGGAAAACTTCAACGGCCGAGTTCCTTCTCAGCATGTTTGTGTTTACTTTTCTAGGTAATTTTTTTATTTTTATTGGGGGAGAGGGAGAGAGACAAAAATAACAGAAAACATTAAAACAATGAAAAGTCAGAAGGTGAGAAAAGTCTCCAGAATACTGAAGGAAATGAAGACTTAAAAAACACCACCATCACAAAAAGGAAGGGAATTTTTGACATTTCTAATTGTCTGTCAACAGGCCACTGAACTTCTTGCAGTGTCCACCACTTTCTCCCAACTTCTCATTATTCTGGAATTTCACACACAACTATGGAGTCCATGAGGCACTTCAGACAAGGCTCTATCCTCAGTTACACCAGTGTAAATCCAGAGTAACTCCACTGCAAAGAAGTCACTCTGTACTTAGAGAAGAATTTGTCCCTTTCATCTTCTGTAAACACATTCATTCTGAATATGCACCTATTAAATGCACAGGGTTGCCAAAAAACAATGTTGTATAAATGTATGCAGTACATATGTAGCTATAAACGATCACTTCTTGGGAGAGAGGCATGCAGCACGAATAAAAGAAAAAAAATAATACTAATGATATTTTGTATCCAAAAACAATTGTTAGAACTGCCTTTGATCTAGTTCTATACATTGTGTATTTATGATTTTTTGGGTGTGTATGTCGTTTTGGGGTCTGAAATTTGACAAAGCAAGGAAAATATAAATCAATAAAAGAAGGAAGGAAGAGTTTAGCTTAAGAAGCATTTCCTTGAGCTTGCAAATTTGCAGCGGTCTGTGTACTCAAATATCTGAACAAATGTACAAGAGGCACTGTGGATGGCATTTAGTGTATTTTGTATACTATGCACACATACATTTCATATACAAGCATCTCCTTCACCACAATATACTATTAGCTTGTATATTACATGTGTGATAGCCTATGTATATTACATGTACAAGTGCACATAAGAATATGCACATTACACAAAATGCACATACATAAACACAAACCTATAACGCACATAGATCCATTGTGCAATCATTATCTGTGGCTCCATTAGAGAACTAAGCACAGTTTGTAGATGAAACGTAGCCCCTCTGGAGATGGTCCCATCTAGCAGGAGGAACAAAACAAAACAAAACAAAACAAAAAAACCCGAGTCTCACTAAACATCTGAGGCTGCCAATGAGAGGTTTCTTTTAGAAAGATGGCAAGGAAAAAGCTGTAGCCATTGATGCATGCCATAGTGCCCCATCTGTATTTTAGGAACCCAGCTTCCACAAGCCATTACTAACTTTTTTCCTAAGTGAAAGAAAGTGAAAGATTCCTGCCTCCACTCATTTATTTTCCATTGCACCCTCCCTCATTTCCTCCCTCCTCTCCCCAGTGAGAATCTCCTTGTTTGTTATTTTCTTTTGTTTTTTTAAAAAGTAAACAAGCTGCTCACAGCATAACTTTTATGGTGGAAAAAAAAAGCCAGGTAAAGTCAGCAAAGCAGCGGCTGGTTTTAGGGAGAGATTGGAAAAAAATGGAGAAAAGAGCAATATATTAAACTCACTTGATCCCATTCCCCCCCCCATCTCTCCTTCGATTTATTCTAAAATATAAATCGAGGGTAAGGGAACTGAATCTCCTTTCAATGTATTTTGTTGCTGTCACGTATTCTGTGGTCTGCTTCTGTCACTTTCCTTTAAGGAGAAAAAAACACCCTAATAAAAATAGAAAAACATATCTCAGGCGTTAAGCTTGCTCTCCCCCTACCCTTTGTAAAGAACTCTTTGTTCTCTAGTGAAAATGCTGAAAAAATCCCCGGGCAGCGACTCCCTGAAACAAGTGCAAAACACTTAGAGGCTTTGGGGCTGGCTGAGAGCCAGAAACCCTCCCGCTGTCTGGTTAGGGGGGGGGGGGGGGAAGAGAGAGAGAGAGAAGGAAAAAATTGGAGCTTCCTTTAATAGATATAGGAAGCTTTTTTTTTTTTTTTTTTTTCAAAACTGGCGGTCAAGCGTTAAGTAACTCCCCGTCTAAATCCACCTGCTGGAAATGAACTTGGGTAACCCCCCCCAGGAGTGCACAAAGAGAGGAGACACAGTAACATACTCCATACTCTTCTCCCCACCCCCCTCTTTTGCCCTGCTTCCATTCTTCCTGCTCCCATCACATGAATGCCCACAGATTCTCTCCCCCTCCATCCAACAACAAACATACCAAAATAAATGCTCGCTCCATCACCAAAAAAAAAAAAAAAAAAAAAAGCTTTCCATCTTGCTTGCGACACAGTGATAAGGGGTAGGGAACATCTCATACCTGGTGTGAATGCTAATCAGCCAGGAGTTCTCCTTTTTTCCCAAGACAGGGAACTGTTTCCTTCCAAATTTATTAGAACCTCCTCCACTGCCTCTTTGAAAAACCTTCTTTGTCACCCTCTTCCCAAGTCCTGATACTTCTTTAAAAAAAAAAAATGGCTTCGGAGCTCCTTCTATTCTTGATATTGATTCTCTCTCTCTCTCCCCCCCCACCCCTCCTCCTTTCTCCTGTCTCTGTCTCTTCTGAGTGGTCTATTGATAAGTCCCTAGAGGCACTGGGTCAGCCTGCCCGTAGGAAACCAGACACAATGCACAAATCTCCGAGTGCCATTCTGCCATCAGCAAGCAGACCACGTTTAGGAGAGAGAGGAAAAAAAAACAGTAGAGCAAAAGACAGAGAGAGAGAGAGAGTGAGAAAAAGACTGATTGGAACAGGAGGGAGGGAGAGAGAGAGAGAAAGCAAGCGAGAGAGTGAGAGAGAGGGAGAGGAGAGAGAGAGCGACGCTGCCAGTCAGGTTAATCATCCCTACTTTAATTAGCTGTTCGGCTTAGACATAAAACAATTGAATTTGAATGATCTGTCAGTGGGCTTGGCTGAACCAAAGGGGAAATGCGAATATTACAGAAAAGACTGTTGGTGTATTCTGATAAGCTAGACTGGAAAATCCTCAAAGGGTAACTATTAAAACTTACCACAGAACAAAAAGTACAAATACAAATGACATTATACAGAGGCCCTCCCTAAAAAGCTAGAAGATTCCTTCTCTTTTTTTTATTAACATGCTATGGAAGGTTCTGTTGCTGGACACAAACACACACAATTCTGTAGCCTTCAAATTCTACCTGTCCTGCAGGATGGTTGATTTTGTTATTAGAGGTATTGTTTTTGTTTTCAAAACCAGAGCTTAATGTTATTCAGAGGAATTTTCCTGATGGATCAGATGGACTTTTAAGGTGCAGAGACTATATGCTCTATCTGGGTATATCTTTGGTATCAACAGCTAGGTAGGGTAGACAGATGCCACTGACAGACACAGACACCAATTGTAGATGGATGGATGCTGTAGATAGAAAGGCAATCCCAGATATTATGGATCGATAAGTCCTAAGCATAGCACAGGGTCTTCTTAAAGGCAAAATTTCTAACTACAAATAGGTGCAAAACAATCTATTAATTCTGCCCTGGGTTGCAATCTGAGTGGCAGCTAAAATGGATTAACTGTAGTGATAAACAGTGCAGTGAAAGTACTGCATGGCAGGCACGGGGAGGTAATTATGACACTTCTGAAAACTCTGCTTTTAACAGGTATGGAATAGCCACCCTTTCTGCCTGAAGAAAGGGAAGCAGGTAACATCATTGCTGCTACTAGAAGATGTTTGACCCTCAGGACACTATGCGCACAGGACATCCATTTATCAAAATGGTGGGAATTCCCCCCCGCTTCCCTACCCCCAACACACACATTGAAAATGTATTACGTGCAGGTAGTATGGTATGTTCTAGATATTCCAAATGGGGTAGGGCTGGAGAACTAAATCCATAAATTCCACTTTATGAATATCTCCTGTAGATCACCACTTGCACAGATGCAGCTATGCCACACAGGTTCATTTCTAAAGTGTGGGAACAGGATAGAGAGAAAAAGGGATCATCCTTTACACTTAAGACTCTGAGGAGATGATTGTCTATCTGGAAGACTAGCTGTGGGCATCTCCTCTCATACTGTATATTATATTATATTATATTATATTATATTATATTATATTATATTATATTATAATGCTTAAAAAGAAGCATGCTCTATAAATTAATTCAGTTATCTTTTCTACATGTGACAAACCTATCAGCAGGTTTAGTGCTAGCTGTATGTATATGCCATACTGCAGGTGGACAGTTGACAGCTGGCAACAGCATTGTACCCACTGCCCTGTGCTCCAGGAAGAGGGTGGGTTGGCCATTTGTCACTTAGAGTCACCTAGAGCACTGGATTATATCCTACCTACCCCTAAATCCAGCTCTGCCCATCAACTACTGTCCACCGACTAAGTACAGATTATCAAAAGAACTAATCCAGTTCAAAGGGAGACAGATCCACTAAAGAAGCAAACAGGTCACCTGGCATAAAACAGACTGATAAACATACAAGTCCGCCTCCCTCACACAAAGAACGTTGCCCATAGAGAAGTGAACAATGTCCGTTAGCTGTGTTACAGAAATGAAGTCACTTCGGAGGAGCGCAAAAGAAAATCTCAGTGAAATACAGTGCAGTCAAGAGCTCACAAAGATCCTTCATTTAAAAAAAGGAGCTTCTAGAAATGGCCATGAAACAAACTAGCGTTCTTTTCTCTGCTAACTACTGAACTAATAATCCAATGAGGTACTAACTGGCTCTGTGCGGATGGAAGTGCTACGTTTCTGATGAGATACAGTGAGGTCCTGATCACTTGAGTCAGGGGTCCAGTGGAACAAACAGTATGTACTCGTAATCAAAGACAATCACATAATATCATTATGGCACTAGGCAATATTATAATGGCACAAGGGGGCCAAATGAAGGTTGCACAGACAACATTATTACTGGCATTTCATAACTTTTGAGTTCTTGACTTTGCAACATTAATCTTATTTTAATGAATTTTTTAAATATAATTTCCTAGTTTTGTAAAAAAAAAGCACACTGAACAATCACATTCCATCATGTGGGACCATACTGACCCTGACATGACTGGAAGATTTAGAGTTACAGCACAAAACTCTAGCACTTGAACGGACACAGTAACTGGTAGCAGTTGTATGCTGTTATCTTCAAAGTGCGCCAGCCACCACAGAGGGATGAGAAAGATATTTTGCTAGTGGGTTTCACAGCTATCTGCTGCGACTCAGGAATCCTGGGTTCAATCCCAGGTTCTGAAGGGAGGGAGCTCTAATGCTTACAGACCCTCTTGCCTCCATCCCCAGCTTGCCCCCTACTGCTCTTGTGCCCAACCACATACCCCACAGCCTGGGCCCTTCGGATCCCCATATTCCCTGCTCCTATCCCCTTCAGCTCCTGTCCACCAACCAAGTCCATCCCATTCCCCCGTCCTTTTGCCTCCCTCAGTCTGTCCCCTTCCCCACTGCTCCTGTCCCCCTGCACCAGCCTGTCCCCATTCCCCCTCCTACTATTCCCCCACCTGTCCAACCTATCTCCATCCTCGCCCCTCCCTATTCAAATCAGTCTGATTTTTACTTCTCATCCATGCTCCCTGGGAAGTGGGCACCAGCAGATTGAGTACTGAGAGCACATGACAGGCAGTTTCCTTGCATTCACTTCTGGTGTCCAATGCCCTTGGCTTGACCATGTCCATCACTCTCAATGGGGGTCATCATGCTCAGTGTGCTTAGTACGGAGCTCTGTGGGGATGGAGGGTGCTCCATTCAAACGGAATATTTGGATAATCCAGCTGTCAGCCTCTAATAAACCTCTAGTGAACAAGCACACACAGCTGATTTCAGAGATTTATAATTTGGTCATATTCAGAAGGATTTTCATGGGGAAAATGAAAGGAACATCCCTGACTATAGGACACCCTCTCTCTTCCAGCCAAATGCAAGTCACTGCTCCAAAGCATGGCGGCACCAAAGCTTCTAAAAGAAATGTTTGTAAGAATTTTAACATTGATAGATCATCATATTTTTCTCTAAAGTCACTCTCACAAGTGGCTGAAGATTTTTTCCAAAAGATTCATCAGAAGAACCTGATTAATTGACTTCTCAGTTCACTTTCTTGGTACTAGATACTATGCTTGAAATCCCAAGCCTCTTGAAGTCTATGGGAATTTTGCCATAGATTTCAATGGGTCCAGGATTTCACCCTAGGTGAATTTCTCCTATAGGACATGTATTTCATTAGCATACAATGAGCTCCTGATGAACTGGTTCCTGAATCTCCTATAGTTCCTAGTGCAGAAAAGCGGCCCTAAAGGCTCTGCTATCAGTGGGTCTGATTCTACCCTGAGTTACATCGGTCACACAGCCACTGATTTCAATCAGAATTTCACTTGTATAACTGAGGGCAGAAATGAAGCATCAATACAAGAGGCCAAGAATGAGTCTAGAATTGAACACCACCTTCATCTCAGGAGATTTTATCACAGTTATTAATACAGCTACACCCTTATAGCCTCTTTCTTTGTTTCCGTCTCTCAGTATCACTATCATTCTTCCTTCATATAAATCATTGAGGGTGCCTTGGAGTTTTAGCCAAAGAACTGAAATGAAAGCCCAGTGTATCAGCCTGAGGAATATTTGCTGTTTCTATCCTAATGGAAACAGGTAAGCTACAGTGGAAGAAGTTGGAAAGCCCTGATGCACGATATGCATTCTATAGGTATAGAATGAGTATATAATATAGGAAAGACATTCACATATGAACACTGCCAATAGGTTTCCTGTTAGCAAAGGGCAGGATTTACACAAGGAAAAGCCACTATTAGCACAGTTCTAAACCTGCCAACTCCCTAATGTGTTACAAAGATGACCCCAAAGGAGGGACTCAATAAAAATAGAAGGGTAGGAGGGAGATGGAAATGACAACGTTCATTTATTTAATAAATATAACTTTTGCTATAAGCCCACTGATGACATTTAGCATTTCACATGTCAGTTCACATTAACGGGAAATCACCAGGTCTGTGTGGTATAGAGGAAAATTTAGTTCTAAAAAGCGTGAAGTGCTTTGTAAAGAAGGACAGTTAAGAAATAAGATGAACAGGTTAAGAAATCTGTCTACCTGAAAAAAGTGGTGTAACTATATTCTCTCAGGACAATTTGTTTAAATTTATTCCTTCAGACTTCATTGACTGTTTCAAATCTAAAGAGCTCTAAGTCTATGCAATGTGATTTTTATTCAGAGCAGAGGTCTAACTTTGCACAGCCTGTTGGAGAGGGTGTGGACAGAGATAAACTTCTAAACAACAGGAACCTTTTGGACAGGAAGACATGAAGGTCTGTCTACTGTAAACTCAGTCCCCTGCCTACAGACAGGCATTACCAAAAAAGTTATGAGACTCCATGTAGATACCTTGCCTATCCATTCAGGATCACTACCAGCTCATGCTATTATGTTCGACACATATCCACGTGTCAATAAGGTGAAAAATGCCATACTTGCTATCCAACCTAAATCTCTCCTGTCTTAACTTTAGTCTCTGATTACAAGGAATTTACCCTTGTGCACAATGAACAGGTTCATTCCTACATTTTTACCCTATGTATAAACTTCCCAAGCTTACTCCCTTGTGTATCATAATTGGATCTGCTTTCTAGCACCTGTTTTTGAAGCATCTGGTACTGGATGTGTTCAACTCCCAAAGCATTTCCTCATAGGAATTTCCCTTCATTCCTTAAAATAGCCATGGTAGCCTTTTACTGCATCTTCTCCAATCTTATGGACTGCTTCTATGCTGAAAAGTGACTCAATTAAAATGGCATAATCAGTGCTCCATGTTCATTGTCTCTTAGTGACTCCAAATCAAATGTGCTTATTTTTACTGGTAAATTAAGCTTTTTCCAACTGCCAGCACTGCAAACTCACTCAGGGATCTAGGAATCAAGTCTTTTTTCCCTTCTTGCAAATGATCAGCAATAATAAAATCCTGAAGACCAAATTATGTCCTCAGCAACATCTCTGCAGTCCTATTGCTTCAATTGCTTTCCAACAATTCAGCCTATAGAGACTTTATAAACAATCTAGCTGATGAGACACAAGATGAAATAGATTCCTGCTCCCTCTTAGATGTATAGGGTCAAAAAGCAGTAAAAACGTATTTACATCATTAAAAATAACCAGATCGGACTCCAACACACACAGGGAAGATTAGGTAAGTTTCCATTTATACAGTCACTGTTCAGGGTAGAATTAGAAAAAGACACCTAACACTGCACTCTGTGCCTCAAATAAGGCATGGGAAGATGTTTAGACAGTGAAATCATTAGCTTCCTTCCTTACCCATCTCCTCCCCATAAACCACTTTTTAAATGTTGTTTGAAAATACATTTACAATTACCAGTACAACAGACTGTATTTCTGATCAAAAATTAAAATGGTTAAACAGCACAGCATGTTATATTAACTCTATTTTTCTTAAGGGACTCTATGAACAAGTAAGTACAAGGTATTCAGTGATTGAGGAGGCTTAATTTGCACTCACACTTTTCTTGTTAGGTGATTAGAGTGTTGCTCCAAGAAACTTTAAAGGAAAGGCCTGTCCCAGATTCTTCTAAAAGCCCAAGTGAAATGTGTTCTAGATGTCTCCTGCAACTCATTCCCCTGCTAACACGTTCACAAACCTTATATACTGGTCTTGTGAGTTTTCTGCATTGTGTCCTCACCTTTCTTTAGCTCTCCCAGCTCTAGTCCACTGAATATAGGTTGTAGTTATTTTAATAATCTTTAGTTAGGACAGACACATAAGAAGAAGGTTGGAACTTTCAGCAAGTTTGGGGGTACCACACACTACCCTCCACCCCTTATAAGCTTGCTCCTAGCTGTCTTGCAAAATATTTTAATCTCTCTAATAAAACGGGGAGAGATAGCATGTCTAGTGGTCTCAGCACTGCAGGGGACTTTGAGGCAGACACTTCTGGGATCTTATTTTTCTCTCATAGTGACTTGTTATTTATCCTTGGGCAAGTCACTTAATTTCTCTCTCTCTCTGTTTCTCTGATTTTCAGTTAATTTATCCTTTTGGCAAGAACAGAGGTAAGAAAGGAGAGTTAAGGGGGCGTTATACCACTTTAAGACATCTTGGCTTTCCTTGGGTGAAATCCTGGCCACAGTGAAATAAGTAGTAAAACTCCCACTGTCTTCATTGGGGCCAGGATTTCACCTGTTGTATTTTGGGACCACACGTGGTCCTGCATAGCTCCTAGTTTAAATTAAACACATTGAAGGCTGCTCTGTTTTACACTTTGCTTCCAATAGCTCCTTAGGGTCACAGAGAAGTAGAGAATAGCCTTGGTGCAGTGCATTCTGATCATGCCTTAACATGTCCACAACCCATCCCTTACACTGGGGGCTGGGAGCAGGATATAGAGACCTTAAACATGTTGTGCACTGGAGAGGCATAAAGGGGCCTTCATGTAATTAAGAATTAGGCTCAGTGCTGAGTCCATCTGTGCACAGTCAATTATAGGACGGGGCCATAATTATAGCAGCTAAAGTAGAACTTTTTACAATTCTATTATATAAGGACCAGATTCTGATTTACACTTAGGCCCCTTTAAATCACTCTGGCAATGTAAAGTGGTCTTAAAGAGGAAATAAAGAGCAACGTAAAGAGGCCTTAGTGTACATGAGAATCTGGCCCAACATATTTAGGGGAATTTCCAGAGCAGTTACATTAATTCTGGCATAGTACATTTGATCATAAAGAATTTCTCCCCACAAATGATGGCACTGAAAAGATTATTATAATAAAGTTAAACTTCAGAAAGATAACATTTAAAAATGATATATGTGAGAATGCATGTACCTATATTGATATATAAACACACACACATACACACAGATGTAATTTACTCTGTAAATAATTGGATATACACATATTGTACATTAGAGCTGTACAAAATTAAGACTATTTTTCTGAGAAATTTCTCCAAAAAATGTTTGCTGCTTCAGATGATTTCATGCCTCTTCCTTTTTAAATTTTCTGTGGAATTTTATGGAACAACTATATTTGTAAAGAAAACATGAACCTCCACATTATGAATTTCAAAGACAGCTTTAGGTTGAATGGATTTATCTTCATTTTGAAATAAACTTTTAAAGTTTTCAATAAACAAATTTAACCCAGTGCTTTAAAATCTGGTTAAAAGTAGATTCACAAGAATTATTTATATTACTGTCTACATTTCCCTATGTTTCCTTCTTATAACTTTTTAACACTCCCTCCCCTCCAATTAAAGGATAATCTGTGGGCAAAAAACCCCACTTCCTAAACCGTTAATGAGTCTAGCATTAGTGGGATTGGAGAAAGTACCATCAGTGCTGGGGTATTACATAAGACTATGCTAGTAATAGAATAGGGAGTCTAGTCTTTTAAGATGTGTGTTAGCTGACCTCTTTGCAAAGTTCAGGAAGAAGAGCCATATGTCAATATATTCATTTTCTTGCTGTGTTTAACATGTCAATTTTTCCAAGGGGCCCATTCTGAGTGAAAAATATGTGAAATGCAGCTTAATACTTTGGCAAACACAGCTCATTTTCAAGTTTGTGATGAAATGTGAAAAACAAAATCAAAAGTCAAGCAGATTTGCTCTTTGTTGTAAATAATACACACAAACACACGGTCCTGAGCCTGTAAAAAACAAACAAACAAAAAAGAATCACTTGTAGTATTACTACCACAAGTAGTCAAATCCCATTACAATCAATGGGTCACGTGATCAGCTGGGGAAAATCAGCATAGCTCTATTGAAATCAATGGAGCTATGTCAGTTAAATCAGCCGAGGATCTGGCTCCAAAGGAAGCACTATGCCAGATAACAAGTATTTGCAGGATTGGGCTCTATATGCTTGAAGCAAGAGAACAGTAAGTAGACATAGGCCATGCTTTCTTGGGGATGGACGTGGGAAATAATTAACTGAAAATAAGGTAAATTGTAAAGCACCACATTGCAGACTTCATGTGTGCTCAATTCTGGTCAAAGAGGTGATATGAGGTTTCCCTTTGAGTCAAGGCAGTACAGCAGATAAAAAGGACCTGTATATCCAGGGGGATTTCCTGAGGCCATTGCAGACCAGCTCATATGCTTTTAAGAGGCTCATATTCATGAGAGTTTTGGTTGCATTTGTAACTTTTTTTCCAGATCCCCTAGAGCTTTAAGTGCAACATCACAGTGCTTCAAGCAGGGTACTAAATGCATGGCACAGGATTAAGCATCTTCCCTTTCTACTCTGGATTTCCAGGAGTCAGATGGTGGGTTTCAGTCTCTTTGTCTTGCTTTGATTTGTGATGGAGATTTTTTCTTCATGCAGGCTGAAGAAAATGTTACTGGTTTATATATATTGTTTTGTGTTGGGTTGTGTTGGAGGGGAGAAGGTTACGTTTTTTCAAACAGGTTCATTATTTTTTCTAAACTGGAAGGCTTGAAACCTGCCATCAGCAAAGCATATCAGCCTGATCCTGCTCTCACTTATATCAGAGTGAATCAGGAGCAATTCTGCTTAGGTTAATGGAATTACTCTGGGATATAAATCGTGTAACCGAATGCAGAATCAGGTCCATTGAGCCAAATGCATTAGTAAGGTCAGTAATGGTGCAAGTTAAATGTCAGGTCACAAAGTGGAGGTACAGTAGAACCTTGGAGTTATGAATACCAGAGTTACAAACTGATCAGTCAACCACACATCCCATTTGGAACCAGAAGTACACCATCAGGCAGCAGCAGAGATAAACAATGAAAGAAGCAAATACAGTACAATATCATGTTAAACAAACTACTAAAAAAATAAAGAGAAAGCATCATTTTTCTTTTGCATAGTAAAGTTTCAAAGCTGTATGAAGTGAATGCTCAGTTGTAAACTTTTGAAAGGACAACCATAATGTTTTGTTCAGTTACGAACATTTCAGAGTTATGAATAACCTCCATTCCCAAGGTGTACAGAACCCTGAGGTTCTACTACAGGTGACAAAGCAGGGTAAACTTGCTCAAATTTGCCACTGAACGTTCTCGTAAAACAAGTGGGACTTGCATGCTGGGGCAAAAAGCCCATGTAGCAGAAAATGAAACTGACAGGAAAGTATATAATGATGAAGTCAGAGGTAGGGGAAAATAAGTGTAAGTCACACTATTTTGCCACTTACATCTACTTTTCTACTCACTTATGTCCAGCTTGCGACTCACTCTATCATTTAGATCACTGCGGAATTTAGCCCTATGGGTTTAAACTATTAATTATTTCTTGTGATATAACTATTTCATTTTAAAAATTGGTTTGATCGTTAGATTCGTTCTAGATTAAGTGATTTAACTACAGATGGGTAGGTGTTTGCTCTATATTAGGCTAGTGTATTGGTGAGCAGGTACAAATTTTTACATTTGAATGTCTTTAATTATTAATAATTTTAAAGTATGAATTGGCAGAGCAACTGTCTCCGTGAAACAGTGTGTTCAATGTCTCCAAATTCTATCCAATATCCAAAGATTCTGGTTAAATCTTCTAGGGATCAGTTAATGAGCAAGTAATGTTACCCCAAAAGAGAATGAAAAGAAGGAAGTTTAATTCCATGGGCAGCACCTTTCAGAACTTATTCCAAAACCCTGGGCAAATAATGTGTCTTAGTTTCCCCATCTCTGAAGTAGGAATATTATTACCCTATGGTGTTGTAAGGCTCATTTAGTTAATTTATGCACCAAGTTCCTGTTTCAGCAGATCACTTAAATTCAAGTTTCAATCTATTCCTACTCAGCAAAGCACTTAAGCACATGCTTGATTTTAAGCATCTGCTTCAGTCCCATTTGAGTTAACAGGACTGAAGCACATGCTTAAAAGAAGCGTGTGCTTAAATATTTTGCTGACTAGGGGTCCAAGTAATTCTGTGCCTCAGTTTTTTCAGCTGTAAAATGGGAAAAATAATATCTGCCTACCCAACACAGGGTGCTATAAGGCTGAATTCATTAATATCTGTGAAGCACTTTGAGGTTTGCAGATGGAAGACATAAGAGAAGAGCAAAGTAATATTAGTTACAATTATGAACTGCAGCAGAAGAAAACCTGGGCTCTGAACTCATTTCTTGGAAAGTTATAAACCTTTTGAATACATCTTTCCCCTGTGAAGAGTACTAAAAGGATCTGATCTTGTTTTTTTGTTTCCAGACCAGCAGAGGCTGGGAACGTAGCTCTTGCGGGGCGGGAGAAGGGCTCTATAATGCTTTCTCTAATGACATTTTCCATTCAGTTGAAGGAGCTATATCCTCTCCCTACTTTACTGAACAGAGTGTCACCATGAGGCTGTTTGACCTTTGAAAGAATTGAAAGGGGTAAGAATAAGAGGAAGTCAAGAAGGGGTAGGTGGGGTGGGGGAGATTTTCAGAAGGGAAGAATCCATCAAGGGCAAAATTTAGAAAGTCTGGACCATTTTAAAGCTTCTTCTTTTTCCTGTATGCCACTTTTCCTGGTGAGGGTCATGGCGGCAGCATGGACAGTAGGGAGGATGAGACCTCCCTTAGCTCCACAACAAGTTCAAGCGCCTCCTGGAGGATTCCCTAACTGGGTGGTATAATCCCTCCAGTGTGTCCTGGGTCAGCCTCGAGGCTTCCGCCCTGTGGAACATGCCCAGTATAGTTCCAACAGAAGCCTCCCAGAGGGCATCCTTATCAGGAGCCCAAACCACCTCAACTGGCTCCTCTCAATCTGGAGGAGTAGCGGCTCTACTCCAAGGCCCTCCTGAATAGTCGAACTACTCATCCTATCTTGAAAAGCAAGCCCAGCCACGCTCTGCAGAAACCTAATTTCCACCACTTGTATCCGTGATCTCATCCTTTCGATCATTACCCAAAGTTCATGACCATAGGTGTGTATGGGGACATAGAGCGACCTGTAAACTGAGAGTTTCATCTGAGAAATCAGCTCTTGCTTCACCACCATGGATTGGTACAGCGCCTGCATTACTGTCACCACCAAAACAATCTGCCAATTGATCTCATGCTCCCGCTTGCCATCACTCATGAACAAGACCTCTAGATACTTGAACTTGTCCACTAAGGGCAGCTGCTCCCCACCTCACCTGGAGAGAGCAAGTAATGCTTTCTTCTGGGAGAGGACCATGACCTCTGATCTGGAGAAGCTGATTCTTACCCCAGCTGCTTCACATCAGCAGTGAAATGTTTGAGTATGTGTCAGAGATCACAGTCTGAAGAAGCAAGAAGGACATCATCATCTGCAAACAGCTCAGATGCCACCCCCGAGTCCCCATACTGGATGCACTCTACAGTTCAGCTGCACACTGATATCCTGTTCTTGAACATCGGGAATGGTAGTGAGGACAAGACACATCCCCTTGGTGAAGTCCAACGCTCACCTTGAACAAACTCGACTTAATGCCAAGAATACGAACATAACTCTCACTCCGAGAATAGAGGGACCGGATAGCATGCAAAAATAGCACCGGTACCTCATACTTGAGCACCACTTCCCATAAGACATCTTGGGTAACGCAGTCAAATGCCTCCTCCAGGTCTACAAAACAAAGGTAGACTGGATTAGCAAACTCCCATGATCTCTTGATTATCTATGAGAGAGAGCAAAGAGCTGGTCCCTTGTTCCATGGTGAGGAACGAATCCGCACTGTTCCTCTTGAATCTGGGGTTCAACTAATGGCCATAACCTCCTCTCCAGCACCCTGGCATAGGCTTTGCTGGGGAGGCTGTGGAGTGTGATCCCCCTATAGTTAGAACACACCGTCTGGTCTTCTTTCCAAAAGATCAGGACCACTACCCTGGTTGCCAGTCCAGAGATATTGTACCTGCCTTCCACGCAACAGGCGATGTGGACCCATCTGGTGGGTTCGCCACCCATGAGGTGAAGGGTGAAAGTCAGGTGTGATGCTAGAATGGTAGCAGGAGGGACGGACCACAATGGACTGGCCTTCCGCAATGGAAACTGGCTAATTTTATGGAAAATAGTATTATTGTAGTTATGTAAACTAAGATGAGTTACTCAAATGTCATGCTGCAGAGGCTCCACCTTAGGGCTCAGGAAGGACTTTTAGGGTAGAGCATTGTGCAATTGGTCAGGTGCATTAAACATGGTTTTCACATTTGTTTGAACGTCAGGTGCTGGACAGGGTAGACCAAACTCAAGGGACCAATGGTCTGATCTGGTATATGGTAGCAAGTTCTATGCTTCTACAAAATATTGTTAGGTGCTTTGAAATGATACCCACACAGGGCTGAGCAGTGGATGAGAAGTAATGTACATTATGAAAATGAACTGGAAGTTTAGTTAAAGGTTAATAAGTCTCCTTCCCTCCACGTGCCATCGAAATGAATGACGCTCATTCTTGCTTTGGCAGAGGGAAGGACTAGATGAGCTAATAGCTCTTTTCCATCTCTAAATTCTCTGAATTGATGACTAACAACTACAGCATTTCATTGCAAAAATATTAGGCTGTTTTCTAGTTAGAGAAGCACAAATAGAATCCACAGCAAGTCAGTTTCAGAGTCAGGGGGTTGTTTTGACATTTAGGAAATACTAAACCAGATTTTGGTCTTTAAATTTGTAAAACGAAAGTCTTTCCTGACCTCAGATCTAATTTGCCAAGTTTTAGCTTTCCACAGACTTTTCTAGCTAAGCTAGAATTGTCAGAAAAACAGCATTGTTGTGGCCTCTGGATTTTTAAGATGGAAAAATTATAGACTCTTAACTACGGCATGGTTTCTGACTCACACTTTGTTACTAACAGGTACACCTCTCACAGTCACTAACTTAAGAGGCAACCCCATTATTGTTACCTACTGCTGGATGATACATTGCCAAGTATTGGGAAACCCAGCAGCTTGAGATGGCTGTTTCAGTTGTATTTTTGTTGCTTTATTCACAACAAATTAATGAAAATAGAAACATTAGAGCAGATCTACTCTGAAATTCTAATGAACTCATTTTAGCACACAGGAACTCAGGTATTTCCTCTTGTTTTTGATCAGTGTTTGTACTCCTCGCATTGCCCTCTGCTCCAAGTACAAATGGAAATAATTTTAACACTGTATCTGATGAATAGGTAGGCAATTGCAGGGCTCAGATAAAACACATTGTAAGGTGCATATGGTCTGAGACAAGGACTCCTAAATAACCTGTAAGGTCAAGTGGGCTACGTGCATGTATGGAGCATATCCTTTCTTCACAGGCTTTAGTGAAACAAAATATATGTCAATGCTCAAGTATCTAATTTTCAAATGGTCATTGACTAACTGTCAAAGCAACAACAATTTCCCCAGAAACAAAGCCATGCATTACTCCTCTCTGTAGGCTATTTCCATGTCATATTTTCCTCTTTCACAACCTTTGCCCTTTTCATGGCTCAAGCTATTCAAAAAGGTTGCAAGGTCACTGGGCTTTTTTAAAAAATGGGACAGGAGTAATTCTCTCCCTCACCTCCCACCACACACACTCTCCACTCACTAAGAACAGCCGGATCAGTTTTGCTCAAGCTTTCGAACAATAAAAACATTTTAAACAAATATAAAATATCACCTTTGAACAGAGGCCAAGTCTGTAAAATTTCAGCTCAAAAGGTGATGATTTTAGGAAGTTATTAATGACTGAAAACAAGGAGGATAGAATGACAACCATCTGGAAATCTTCTTTATAGTGGCCACTGCTGCTCCTGACACAAGAAATCAATGTTCGTATATAAAAGGTTGCCCTGCTAAGGAAACTATACACAGTGAAAACTCCTTGGAATGAAGAAGCAGCAGCAAAGAGGTTGCTGCAATGGTTCTGTCTCAAGCAGACTGCATTTATGCATCTGTATTATTAAAAATGTGCCAGCTCTAGCAAGCTCACAGTATGGCACAAAGTGCTACAGTTACAGGTAAGATGCGTCTTTTAAGCTGCTTCACTTACTAGATTTTGGCTTGTTCCTCCTTCAGGGGTGGGGTGTGGGGAATGCACTAGGTTGGATTTATTAATTTTGGAGGCAGATGTTTTGTAAGTTCTAGTTGGATTTTAGTGAACAGGAAAGCAGGGAATTTGCCAGCCTATTACTCAGTCACGCAAACTATGGTCTTTCTAGGACACAGAAGATGCTTACAGATCCTTCAGAGTAGGTCTTAAAAGATGCATCTCATAGACTCAAGGTCAGAAGGGACCATAATGATCATCTAGTCTGACCTCCTGCACAAGGCAGGCCACAGAATCTCATCCACCCACTCCTGTAACAAACCCCTAACCTATGTCTGAGTTACTGAAGTCCTCAAATCGTGGTTTAAAGATCTCAAGGTTCAGAGAATCCTCTAGCAAGTGACCCATGCCCCACACTGCAGAGAAAGGTGAAAAACCTCTAGGGCCTCTGCCAATCTTTCCTGGAGGAAAATTCCTTCCCGACCCCAAATATGGCGATCAGCTAAATCCTGAACATGTGGCCAAGACTCACCAGCCAGACACTCAGGAAAGAATTCTCTGTAGTAACTCAGATCCCACCCCATCGGGCATATTTACCTGCTAATAATCAAAGATCAATTAATTGCCAAAATTAGGCTATCCCATCCCCTCCATAAACTTATCCCAGGAGGGATTTATCTCTATCAGATTTGCAAATGCCATTATTTTGACTTTTACTCTCTTCCTCTTATTTTCTCCATCCATTCATCTCAATATATCTCCTCTGGTTGACCAATACCCAAAATCACATGATCTAAAACTTTCCAAGATGTCTCATTGCACCTCAGCCTGACACCTCTTGGTATGTGAGATATATATGTACTGTACAGTCATAATACAGTATAATGCAATAACAACATTCAGCATTTAAAGTACCGGGTACTTTCAACACATGGATCTCAAAGCAATTAAATGTTATGGACCAGAATTATGATCAGAAGTTTGTTTGCAAAGATGCACAAGTGAAGTTGGTGAAAAAGTGCAAAAAGCATCCTATCCCTCCATCCCTGAGCAGGAGCTGGCCCTAACTGCAGTCTTTGTGCTCCACTGAAGACACAGATTGCTTTTGGTGAGAAATGTTAGCAGCATTAGCTGCTACAAAAGGGGAGAAGAAGAAGAGAGCCATGGCCCATCCCTTCACAATGGTTGGCGGAGCAGGCTGGCCACAGTGCGGAGAACACACCATAGCCTCTGAAGGGGTTGTGTGGCCTTGCTCCCCCTAGGTGCCTGAGACCTCTTGGAGGCATGTGCCTCCCTGAGACGCACTGCCTCCCTGAACCCCCATTCTGATAGTGTGCAATTTCACATCATCCCTGATGTGGGGCTGGGGCTTAAATTAATAATGTAGCTGTAACTGATTAAAGTTTGGGTCTAGTATATGACTGTAAAAATGGCATTGTGGGGATCACATTTACTGTATCTCAGTGACTCCAGATCAAATGGTCTCAAAATATACATTAAGAGATGTTTTCTTCCCCCTAAATATCATGCTGCATACTCATCCTGAGAGTCCAGATTCTGAAATCAAAACATAGGTAACAATTCTTTTGATCATACATAAAGCAGGATGGCATTCTGTACCTGCTCCCAGAGTCATTGGTTTTCCAGAGCTAACAAGAGTAAAGAATGGTGCAGTCTTATCAATAAAGCAGGATGTCTGTGGAGTAAGAAGGTACTGGTTTTGTCAAGACACTTTTCTGAACTTTAAGCCTCATATTCTTGTGAGCAAAGTAATGATTATCACTATCTTACAGATGAGGAGAATGAGGCATGGAGCTGCAAGGTGAAGAGATTGGTTTAACATCAAAGAGGGACTTACTCTATAAACTCTGTTTTCTGAACAGGTGAGAGGACTGACTATTCCCCATTGATCAGCAATCCCAGTATAGCAAAGGTGGATTGGATCTTGGCCACACTGGATATCACCGAGCTCTTGGATTGTCCTCTCACCAACAAGTCGTTCATGTATGGAAACACTTGAACTCCTGATTTGCTTAGGAATGAAGCCACCACTACCATTAATTTTGTAAGAACACCATGGGGGCCGCAGATAGTCCAAATGGCAGGACTGCAAATTGCTAGTGGGATTGGTTGACCATAAATCTGAGGAATTTCCTGTGGCATTGATATATTGTTGTATGAAAATGTGTCCTTTAAGTCAAGGGCACCAGGATCTGGGGATGGGGGTGGGTAATGGATTCCAGAGTGACCATGCAAAAACTTTATGTATTTGTTCAGCTCTCGAAGGTCCAGTATGGAATTAAGAAATAATAAGAATAAAATCCCTTTCCTCTGTGCAGAGGAGGAACTTCCTCTATGGCTCCCAACAGGAGGAGAGATTGTACCTCTTGAAGGAGAACTTTCTCATGAGAGCGGTCCCTGACAAGGGATGGAGAAGGGGGACAAGATAGGGGTAGAAATAAACTGAAGCCTGTATCCTGTTTTCACCATGCTTAAGACCCATTGGTCTGTAGAGACATGGGTCCAAGCACTTAGGAAACGGGATAGCCTGTCAGAAAAAAACAGGGGTAGGGAGAGGCTGGCAAACTGCAATCTGGAAAGATTCCCTTGACAAGAACCTAAAACTAATTCCTTCGTTTTCCCAGTCTGAATGAGCATGCGGTAGATGAAAAAGGAGGCGATGGTAGTCTCCTTCTGTGACCTTCCCCTTTCCTCTTAGATTGGTCCTGGTGGGAAGGTGAAAAGGAAGCATAATGGCAGGACAGTTGTGGATGGAGCTGATTCTTCTTTGTGAAAGGAGTGTAAATAACCAAAGACTTGAGTGTAGCACTAGAGTCTTTAAGACTATGAAGCTTGTCATCAGTCTGCTGTGAAAAAGGAATCGATCTCTCAAAAGAGAGATCCTGAATGGTTTGTTGGACCTCCTGAGGAAGACCTGATAGCTGTAGTGACAAACATCTAGGCATTGTAATGGCCAATACCATGGCTTTGGCACCAGAATCTGCACCATTCAACGCAGCCTGAAGCAAGGTCCTAGCCACCATCTTTCTCTCGTCCACTACTATGATAAATTCTTGTCTTGCCTCCTCTAGCAACTTCTTGGTAAATTTTACAACATTGTCCCAGAGATTACCTAGTAACAAGGCGGTGTGGTTCCAGTGAGCAGCTTTGGTCACTACAAAATTAAATCTGCAAAAATGGAAAAGTCAATCTCCACCAAATATTGATGCCTCAATCAGTGATATGGCTGACCTTGCAGCTAATGAATGGCTGGCATTCTGCAGAAAGGAATTGCCCTAAAAATTCATAGCAATTTGGACTGACTTTTTAGAGGTCTATGATTAAAGGAGATCCTGAAGACAGCGATATTGCTTCTCCTCCCCTTTCTTTATCCTAACCCTCTCTAGTTCCTTTATGTATTACGATGAATCTGGTATTTTGGTATATTTGTTGTATTTGGAAAAATTATAAAAAATTATAAATAATAAAACATTGTGTCCCAGAAGGAGAAATCATAATGTCCTAGCAATGCTTGCTGATTAGAATTCCAGAGTTGTAGTCCAGCTGTCAAAAAAGTTTTTCTGTCAAAAAAAACCCTCAAGCTTCTTTCCATCTTTTGATTTCGCGCAGATGCCTGCTGACCCTAGCATTCTCTTTTGCGTGTAATAATGTTCAGACCCCAGTGAGGGGATCTCTGCTCAGTCCTTTTAGCTGTAGGAGGCAGGGAAGATAGTGTTTGCCACAATACTTTTGTGGGCTCTGATCCAGAGTAGCCTCATTTCTGAGGAGTGGCACTTGAGAAGGCCCACAGATCCCAATATATCAACCAATCTGTGTGAGTTCTTCTGAACTACTTCCACCTGTATATCTAGGAAGGACGCCACCCTCTTTAAGATATCCTAGTGAGCTTTGTAACCATTCAGGTGAGGAAAGGAAACACCAGACATTGCCTTCTCGAATGATGAGAAGGAGGAACCAAAGGCTGGCTGAGGTGGAGCTTCCCTCAATTTCTCCAAAGGGAGATTCACTGAGGCAGAACACCTATGACTGGTATCAAACTCAGTATTGGGAGAAACTTCTTGAAACTCTTGCAATGCAGCTTCATGATGTCTAGTGGAGGATGTAGAAGGAGAGGATAGGATCAGGATCTGGAGACTGGAGGAAACCCTCATAAGTTCCAGTACAGCCATCGAAATGGCACAAGAGACCAATTTCTTTCTGATCATGGCTTCCTACTAGCTGTCCAATGCAGAAGCTCTACTGAATACCAGGGGTGAAAGCCCTGTGGAAGAGAGTGATGGCTAACATGATATGGCTTTTACACATAAGACTGAACGTCCAACTGAGACGACAAACTTGAGTCATCCAACCAGGAAGATGCAATGCTTTTTGGTGCTGGGAGTCTGGAGAAGATGATTTCAGGGAACTCATTGCCAACTTGCCTCTCAGTGTTATCACAGAAGGCGATACTATAGTGTCCAGAGGTGCCCAGGGTAGCGGGATGCAATCCCATGTTCTGAGTGCCCCTAGCCTCTGTTTGCCAGAAGCTGGGAAAGGACGACAGGGGATGGATCACTTGACTATTGTCTATTTTGTTCATTCCCTCTGAAGCACCTGGCATTGGCCACTGTTGGAAGATCTCTGGTAGCCAGCAAATCGATGAAAACATCTGTCAGTACCAGGAAAGATAAGAATATAAGTACGGCCATACTGGGTCAGACCAATGGTCCATCTAACCCAGTATCCTGTCTTCCAACAGTGGCCAATGCCAGGTGCTACAGAGAGAATGAACAGAACAGTCAATAATCAAGTGATCCATCCCTTATCGCTCATTCCCATCTTCTGGCAAACAGAGGCTAGGGACACTCAAGGCATGGAGATGTATCTCAGCCCATCCTGGCTAGTAGCCCACTGATGGACCTATCCTCCATGAACTTGCCCAGTTCTTTTTTGAACCCTGCTATGGTCTTGGCCTTCACAACATTTCTTGGCAGAGTGTCCGACAGGCTGAATGTGCATTGTGTGAAGAAGTCCTTCCTCGTGTTTGTTTTAAACCTGCTGCCTATTAATTTCATTGGGTGACTCTCAGTTCTTGTATTATGTGAAGGAGTAAATAACACCTTCCTATTCACTATCGGCATATTATCTCTCTTTTCCAAGCTGAAAAGTCCCAGTATTTTTAATCTCTCCTTGAACCTCATGGGCGAAGCCAGCACTGAGAGACTCAGCAGATCACACGCCATGGCATATGCCTCAGGTGTTGAAGGCACATGGAGAATCTTTGCAGCAGCTGTTTCTGAATCAAAGACGATGGCATTGCTGAACAGGATAGTGCATCCTTAGAGATTCATCTCATTGGTACTGGTCATTGAAGTCAATGACCCTGCCTAAGGTGCTATCTGTACCAGGGACTGCTTCAGCAAGATTACACTCTACATCCCTCCCAGCTTTTTTCCTGGACTTTGGTGCTGGAGAACTCAATCTTCTGGATGATGGGTCCCTCAATGCAGTCTTCAGGTGCTTCTTCTTCGGTACTGGAGAAGAAGATTGGAGACAGGACTCTGCCATGACAGGAGTAGCACTTGTAATAGAAGTAGAGGTGCTTGGTGCCCTCCCCAAACCGGAATGCTCTGAGGGTGGGAGCAGAGCAGCCTCCATAAGAAGGTGCTTTAGTGTGATCTCCCTATCTTTTTTAGTTTGGGGCTTAAAGTCCCTACAGATTTGGCACCTGTCCATGATGTAAGTTTCTCCTAGGCACTTCCCAAACCTGGAATTAGGGCACTGACCAGCACCTTGCATCCAATGTAGTTTGAAGCTTGGGGACTGAAGTATGCAACAGCACTGGATGTCAATATCCCAAACCAGCGGGAACAGAAGTGTACAGTAAGTACACTAATAAAACAAGAACCCTACTAGCAGAAAACTACAGTAAGACTACAAACTATCAACTGTTAATGCATGCCAACTATACCATCGCACAGCGGCATGAGGCAGCAGAGGGCACATGTGCCACTTGACAGGTACCTCCTAAGGGAAAATCTCCAACACTAGTGCACTGGGCATGAACACACCTGAAATTGAATGGACATGTACAATCATTCAAAGAAGAACAGCTCTTTACTTTCAAACTGAACATATATGATTAGGCAGGGATTCTCAAACTGGGGGTCGCGACACAGGTTATTACACGGAGGGGGTCGTGAGCTGTCAGCCTCCAGCATTTATAACAGTGTTAAATATATAAAAACAGTGTTTTTAATTTAAAAGGGGGGAATCACACTCAGAAGCTTGCAATGTGAAAGGGGTCACCAGTACAAAAGTTTGAGAACCACGATGATAAGGAAATCAGTGAGAGACAATAAATACAGAACTTCACTATGTCATATTTAGAAAGTTGTGTTTTAGAAAAGAATTGTACTTTGAAGCATAGGAAAAGGAGACATAAGATGTGGGTTCTAATCCTGGATCTGCTACTACCTTCCTATATGACCTTTAGCAAGCCCCTTACATCTCTGCACCTCAGTTTTCCTGTTTGTAAGATGTGAATAACAACACTTCAAGCCACAAGGATGTGACAAAGCTTAATTCATTACATTTTTGTGAAGAGCTTCGAGATTCACAGAATGATGCTGTTATGCATGTGCAAATTATCATTTTATTACAGTATCATATTAACAATGCTATAGTTGCAGCAAAGAATCCTGTGGCACTTTATAGACTAACAGACGTTTTGGAGCATGAGCTTTCGTGGGTGAATACCCACTTCCTCAGATGCATGTAGTGGAAATTTCCAGGGGCAGGTATATATATGCAGGCAAGCTAGAGATAATGAGGTAGTTCAGTCAGGGAGGATGAGGCCCTGTTCTAGCAGTTGAGGTGTGAAAACCAAGGGAGGAGAAACTAGTTTTGTAGTTGGCAAGCCATTCACAGTCTTTGTTTAGTCCTGCGCTGATGGTGTCAAATATGCAGATGAACTGAAGCTCAGCAGTTTCTCTTTGAAGTCTGGTCCTGAAGTTTTTTTGCTGCGGGATGGCCACCTTAAGGTCTGCTATAGTGTGGCCAGGGAGGTTGAAGTGTTCTCCTACAGGTTTTTGTATATTGCCATTCCTAATATCTGATTTATGTCCGTTTATCCTTAGCCATTCCTAATATCTGATTTGTGTCCGTTTATCCTTTTCTGTAGCGACTGTCCAGTTTGGCCAATGTACATAGCAGAGGGGCATTGCTGGCATATGATGGCATACATTACATTGGTGGAAGTGCAGGTGAATGAACCGGCGATGGTGTGGCTGATCTGGTTAGGTCCTGTGATGGTGTCGCTGGTGTAGATGTGTGGGCAGAGTTGGCATCGAGGTTTGTTGCATGGATTGGTTCCTGAGCTAGAGTTACTATGGTGCGGTGTGCAGTTGCTGGTGAGAATATGTTTCAGGTTGGCAGGTTGCCTGTGGGCGAGGACTGGCCTGCCACCAAGGCCTGTGAAAGTGTGGGATCATTGTCCAGGATGGGCTGTAGATCTCTGATGATGCGTTGGAGGGGTTTTAGCTGGGGACTGTATGTGATGGCCAATGGAGTCCTGTTGGTTTCTTTCTTGGGTTTGTCTTGCAGTAGGAGGCTTCTGGGTACATGTCTGGCTCTATTGATCTGTTTCCTTATTTCCTCTTGCGGGTATTGTAGTTTTGAGAATGCTTGATGGAGATTTTGTAGGTGTTGGTCTCTGTCTGAGGGGTTAGACCAGATGTTAATTGTACCTCAGTGCTTGGCTGTAGACAATGGATATCGTGTGATGTGCTTGGGATGGAAGCTGGAGGCATGAAGGTAGGCATAGCGGTTGGTAGGTTTTCGGTATAGGGTGGTGTTAATGTGACCATCGCTTATTTGCGCCATGGTGTCTAGGAAGTGGATCTCCCATGTAGATTGGTCCAGGCTGAGGTTGATGGTGGGGTGGAAGCTGTTGAAATCGTGGTGGAATTGTTTCAGAGCCCGCTTCCCATGGGTCCAGATGATTAAGATGTCATCAATGTAGCGTAGGTAGAGAAGGGGCATGAGTGGACGAGAGCCGAGGAAGCGTTGTTCCAGGTCGGCCATAAAATATTGGCATATTGTGGGGCCATGTGGGTGCCCATAGCGGTGCCACTGGTCTGGAGATATATATTGTCGTCAAATTTGAAATAGTTGTGTGTGAGGATAAAGGCACAGAGCTCAGCAGCCAGTTGTGCTGTGTCATCATCAGGGATACTGTTCCTGACAGCTTGTATTCCATCTGTGTGTGGGATGTTCGTGTAGAGAGCCTCTACGTCCATGGTGGCTAGGATGGTGTTTTCTGGAAGGTCACCAATGCATTGTAGTTTCTTCAGGAAATCAGTGGTGTCACGGAGATAGCTGGGAGTGCTGATGGCATAGGGTCTGAGTAGAGAGTCCACATATCCAGACAGTCCTTCAGTGAGAGTGCCAATGCCCGAGATGATGGGGCATCCAGGATTTCTGGGTTTGTGGATCTTGGTTAGTAGATAGAATAACCCTGGTTGGGGCTCTAATGGTATGTTGATTTGTTCCGGTGTTAGTGTAGGAAGTGTCTTGAGTAGATGTTGCAGTTTCTTAGTGTATTCCTCAGTGGGATATGAGGGAAGTGGCCTGTAGAATTTGGTGTTGGAGAGTTGTCTGGCGGCCTCCATTTGGTAGTCAAACCTGTTCATGATGACAACAGCATCTCCTTTATCAGCCTCTTTGATGATAATGTCAGGGCGGTTTCTGAGGCTGTGGATGGCATTGCGTTCTGCACGACTTAGGTTATGAGGGTCGAAATGACAGTCTGGACCTATACATTGAATGCTTCCGCCGACGTGCACAGGCAGAAATTGTGGAAAAACAACATCGCCTGCCTCATAACCTAAGTCGTGAAGAATGCAATGCCATGTACACCAGCGACACCATCACAGGACCTAACCAGATCAGCCATACCATCACCGGTTCATTCACCTGCATGTCCACCAATGTAATATATGCCATCATATGCCAGCAATGCCCCTCTGCTATGTTCATCGGCCAAACTGAACAGTCGCTACGGAGGAATGGCAATATACAAAAACCTGTAGGAGAACACTTCAATCTCCCTGGCCACACTATAGCAGACCTTAAGGTGGCCATCCCGCAGCAAAAAAACTTCAGGACCAGACTTCAAAGAGAAACTGCTGAGCTTCAGTTCATCTGCAAATTTGACACCACCAGCTCAGGACTAAACAGACTGTGAATGGCTTGCCAACTACAAAACTAGTTTCTCCTCCCTTGGTTTTCACACCTCAACTGCTAGAACAGGGCCTCATCCTCCCGGATTGAACTAACCTCATTATCTCTAGTTTGCCTGCATATATATACCTGCCCCCGGAAATTTCCACTACATGCATCTGAGGAAGTGGGTATTCACCCACGAAAGCTCATGCTCCAAAACGTCTGTTAGTCTATAAGGTGCCACAGGATTCTTTGCTGCTTTTACAGATCCAGAGTAACATGGCTACCCCTCTGATACTGAATGCTATAGTTGAAGTTGAGATGAGACTGTTGTGCTAAATCCCTTCCATTATTTGCTTGTGCCACTCCAAAACAGTTACCTTTTGGTCAGACACTTGTCATGTCTTGCCTCTATCCAAAAGTGACACTTTTAGGAAAGGTTCACAAAAATCCAGTTAGCCATTTTTTAGTTATCCTATTGTGTAAAAAATAGTTTCCTGCTGTTAATTTTTCCATAAGCTTTCCGCCTTTAAACATGCTTGTATAATTAAAATATGGCTTTGTTTTAAAACATCAAACTTGACATGTACATAGTCCTGAAAGAGAAGTAGCAACTTTGCCATGTTTGAAATCATTTGGTTTTGAAATAACAAAGTTATTACCATTTTAGAATAGCTAAGTGAGTATTTACTGCCTTAAAGATTCCAATATGCTCTTTGTTATGATTTTCAGATTGTAGCCATTAGTGAATCTACTGAATTGTGTGAAGGATAAGGGTAGAGGTGTGAAATTAGACTTGCAGGCTATTTACTCCAGAGGGAATTCTGTGTCACTGTGCAAGTGCAGAATCAACGTCCCCGCAGATCCCTCCCCCAGAATAATTTATACTGACGGGGAGGTGAAGGCAAGCTGCAATTACACCTTTCACTCACTAGAGGCTGATGTGGCGCCAGAAGACAGGCCACCGGCTTAAAAGGCAGAGCAGGCAGCCGCGGGGAGGGCGGGAGCAGAAGCTGTCTTCCTCACAGTGCCCTGCCCACGAGGCCAGGTGAGGAGGCATGAGATGAGGGGGGATGGAAAGAGTGGGGCACACGGGGCTGCTGGTGGGGGAGGGGTCACACAGACTGGGGTTCAAAATGGATAGTGGAGTGGACAGACTGCGATGAAGGCACAGGAGCTAGAGGGTGACAACACTGAGCCAAGAGCTGAATGGGAGACGGGGTTCAAGGCCACGTAGGACAGGGGTTGGCTGAGTGGGGGTTCTGTATTCATGTGCCTAAGAAGGAACCTATTTGTAAAAAAAACCCCAACATTTCCAGAATCTTTTTTGTTGTCTGTATTGTTACAGATATACTTGCTCACCAGTATTTTGAAATAAACTACCAAAATAATTGAAAATGGAGTGATTATATTGTGTTATTTTGACAAATAAAATATGCAGAATTTTTCACAATTTTAAAATATGGTGTGCAGAATTTTTAATTTTTTGGCACAAAATTCCCCCAGGAAATTGAATGATCACACGGAAACCTTATATTGCCTCTAAACAGGGGCGGCTCTAGACAGTTCGCTGCCCCAAGCAGGGCGGCATGCCACGGGAGGCGCTCTGCCGGTTGCCGGGAGGGCGGCAGGCGGCTCTGGTGGACCTCCTGCAGGCATGCCTGCAGAGTGTCTGCTGGTCCCGCGGTCCGCTGGTCCCACGGCTTTGGTGGACCTCCTGCAGGCACGCCTCCGGCGACTGACAGAGCGTCCCCTGTGGCATGCTGCCCCAAGCACGCGCTTGGTGTGCTGGGGCCTGGAGCCGCCCCTGCCTCTAAAGACCTTGGAACTGTTACTTAGGTGAGCAATCAATAGCACCACCCTTTCTCCTGAAACAAAACCCCTCTAAAATTTTTCAGTGTGTCATCTCTGAAAGAGTTTATAACATTTTAAAACTAGCAGATAAAAATCCAATAATGATAAGTACATTCTTTGAGTGCATGCTGGGATGCATACATTATTGAAATAAGAAGTTGCAACTAAAAGGCCAGTGGCTCAGGGCATGAAAAGAAATGGCCTAGTGATCTGGATAACCCTGATGTCTGAAAACTGAGCAAGCTTATTATTTGGCTGGAGATGATCTGAAAATATCAGGTATTCTAGGTTTCATGCTATTCTGTGATTGTAATGGCATCTCTTGAAGATTTTGAGACTCAGTTTCCATTGTCATTTACATCTTTGCATGGTGGGTGTAAAACAGTGCCAGATCAGACTAGTGGCATTTTGTATTTACTTTATACAGTCATGCATGACAAAGCGAAGTGCCAGCCAGGTGAGAATCAGCGCTTTAATAACACTGGTCTACAATTTTTGAGAAGTCATCTGCTTCAGAGATAAAATGTGATATTTATTATGTATTTTGATGTGCTGAATTCAAATATGACAATTAAAACAACTGATTGGCTACTGTTTCTAAGATATTTAAGTTTTTACATTTTATGTCTATGTATATTGTGTAGATAGTAGAGTTTTAATCATAAATTGTAAACTTAGGTCTTTTCATGTGTTTATGGTTGCTTTACATGATAATATTTTACCTGTCCTGTTTATGTAACACTTTAAAAATCAGCAAAAGGGTTCTATAAATAAAATGTATTATGAAACAAAAGGCAAAAAACTATTATGTACTAGTCCTATTCAATTCAGTGTCTACTCGGCACTTCTTGGCGTGTCTCTTGTATTCATTAAATGGAGCATCTCTTGTCACTGTCCAGCAATAGTCTGCAAGCATTGATGGGCTCCATTTGCCCTGATAGCCTGCCAGGAGATTCCACTACTGTAGACTGGAGCCCAACAGCTCTGCCTTACTCTTGGGTAGTTTCAAATCCTTGACAAGGTCATTCAGTTCACCTTGTGTTAGGAGGTGTGGTTCAGAGGAGGAGGAGGATGGGAGAAAATGTGGGTCCTGTGACGTTGATGGTTCAGGACCAGAAGTTTCATCCTCTTCCTCATCTGACTCAAGTGAGAATGATTCTGGTGCATCAGGAACCTGCAGTCCTTCTCCGTGGGGTACAGGACATATAGCTGATGGAATGTTTGGATAATGCACAGTCCACTTTTTCTTCTTTGACACACCTTTCCCAACTGGAGGCACCATGCGGAAGTAACAATTGCTGGTATGATCTGTTGGCTCTCTCCAAATCATTGGCACTGCAAAAGGCATAGATTTCCTTGTCCTGTTCAACCACTGGCCAAGATTTGTTGCACAAGTGTTGCAGCATATGTATGGGGCCCACCTCTTGTCCTGATCTCCAATTTTGCAGCCAAAATAAAGGTGACAGGCTCTCTTAACCATAGTGGTTATACTGCGCTTTTGTGATGCAAAAGTCACTTCAGCACAAACATAGCAGAAGTTATCTGCACTGTTCACACAAGTACGAGACATCTCTGCTCACTTTGGCTAAACAGAAATGTGTCCCTTTGTAAAATCAAACACTGACAAATAAGAGAGCACCACACTGTATGATTTCTAGAGGTGATATAGGGCAATTTGTTCTGCAGAGTGATGTAAGCTTCGTTATGATTGCATCATCCATGACTTCTAGGAATAACATGATGCAATTCATATCATGTATGATGCAAGACCAGCTTCAGATTGCATCATTCATTGTTTTGCCTAAAAAGCAAGTACAGTCCAAACCCAGTCATAGATTTATTCATAGACCCAGTCAAAGATGTATTTTAGTCATTTCTGTTTTAAATTGAGATCCCTTCCCTTTATAATTCACTTATCCTCCGCCATTCCCAAGTCAAGGGTCGTATATACTGACCCAATGGCATATCTTGAAAACTAGAGCCAATCAACAATTTTAAGCATCATTTTCGTTCTCAGTGACCCAGAATTAGTAAAGTTGGACTACATTTATTTCAGAAGCATTTTCGCTGTAGAGCAGTCTAATTAATTTAATGTGAAATGTTTTAGATTTTGATTTCTTACCTCATGGACTAACTTGTGGTTATGGTGTGGTACCACTGTGATGGTATATTAGTAATACCTAAAACAGATTAGACTGGATTTGATAGATGAAGTGGGTTTGATTCCTGATCCTGTTTTCTCACTCCTACAATATAAGGGCACATGTATGATACACAATGTGGGAAAAATTGCAGCTTTTCAGCCACTTAACAATCTGAGGGTCTCAGCTGGAATTCCTCCTTCAGGCGGAGGTAACTCTTCCAAGGGTGAATGGCAGCTGCAACACTTGTGCAAGAATGCAACACATGCTGCTCTCTGGCCTTGTCTACACTACCGCAGTAAATCGATCTAAATTACACTACTTCAGTTACATGAATAATGTAACTGAAATCAATGAAACTAGATCCACCATGCTGTGTCGACAGGAGACACTCTCCCGCTGACTAACTTTACTCTTCTCAGGGAGCTGGAGTCCACAGGAGAGCGCTTTGCCATTGATTTAGCAGGTTTTCACCAGACCTGCTAAATCGACACAGCTGCATCAATTGCACTAGTGCTGCTCTAGCTGTAAGTATAGACAAGCCCTAGGTGTGGGGTTGAGCTCTACTAATCTGTGCATACAGCTGCTCCCTACCCACCTCAAGGAGAGTAGTGGCGTTGGTGACGCTAGACCCTTACAGTCCCTGTCCTTTCTGAGCCTGATTCTTCTTTTGTTTAAGTGAAAATCATGAGAAATCGCTGATGTCAATGGAATTACAAAAGGTGTTTGAGACGAGAATCTGGCCCATCTGGGCAAAAGGTGTGCAGTTATGCCTGGCTGTTGCACAGGGGCAAATATATGTGTGTAAGAGAGAGAGTAAGAGAGACTCTTGATGCCCTCTCTCCCATTTGTGCTGTCACACAGGATTGGCACAATCTGTCCCTGTATGTACATCAGTGTTTTGGCTTTATATATTCATTAGATTACGAAGTTTTGTATGTGTGTTCTGAACAGCGCTAAACACATTATTGGTGCTTAGCAAAGAAATAATCTCCACAATATGATTACAGATAAAACAACAATTCCTTCCCACCTTACCGTCTTTTCTAAAAGTAGTATGTCACATTGCCCAGCACACAGCATGTGATCAGGTAGTGAAAGACCTCATGGAAATGAACACAGTTTACAGGGGCAGAGGTAAGGTTGCTGTGGGAACCTTAACTCTGAATTTCCTGAGTTTAGTGAGATTAAAATCTCAATCTCCACATTATATCAGCATTATTTTTGTGTGTGCACATATCACGTGGTCTAAGCCAGTGCATTGTTTCTAAATGCAAAGGTACATTTGTGTTTGTGAAAGGGCATCTTTTCACATTTTGGCAACTATGAGCCACTTAAATTAATTCTGATTGACAGTGTCAGATTTTTAGCCCCACCAACATAATAAAATCAAGTTTAAAAAACACTGAGAAAACAAACCAACCATCCAATCCTATCGTACATTATGTGCTCTGCAGTTCTGAGCCTCAGTAACAAGACAAAAGGAGACTGAGACTTTGTCTTTCTCTAGCTGTTAATAATCAAGAGAAGATCTGCAGACAAGCTCTTTGAGGGCTCTGTCTGTCTCGGCCAGGTAGATGCTGCAATACACAAAGGACTTCACACAGGGAGAAAGAAAGAGTGTTCATGGACAATGATGCAGCTTTCTTAATTAAGATTTTCATTACTGATACATACATTAAGGGTTTGCAGATGCAAGTGCCCAAGCACACTCATGTTCAGGTAGATGTCTCCGATTCTATCGTAAGGCACTAGGCGCACTTTTGCAAAATCATCAGGAACGTTCACCAGCTAAGGCTCAAAATCTGCTCACCTGCCCTTTGCCACGAAGACAATGAAAAATAACAAATGATATTTCACTTGCCTATCAAAACAAAATTAACCCTCCCTAGGTGAGCGAACAAATGGAATTTTGCAAGACTGGATATTGAAACAGATTCTGATCTCACTTACACCTGTTTTATGTTGGAATAACATCAGGGGCTTCAGTAGAATTATTCCTGATTTACACTGGAGCAATGTCAGTAAAATCTGAAACCATGACTGTTAAATGTACCCTCTTGTAAATGCTGAAGTGTGTGAAATGTACCAGATATCCTACTGCTAGCGACACACAGGTTCCATAAAAGCGAGATGTTGTGATGCATCCTTATACAAAAGCAAAAGAAGAAATCTTATAGTGCAGCTACAGTCCCTACATTATACCAGATATCTGAAAGCTGATCGTGCTCTTGCAGTAGTTTTCTTTGTAGTTACATTAATCATCTTGTTTTGTGTGTAGACAGGGGAGGTGTATAAAGAGGTGCAGTTGGAATTTGAACCCAGATCCATATTCAAATTTTACAAATGGCCTCCAACTTTACAAGTGACTGAAAGAACTATGGACATGAACTGTATGTTGTTTGAAATCTGTATCTGATTTCTATTTTGTGGGTTTGGCCTACTCTAGCATGGGAGGTTTTGCTCAAAGAATCAAGCTGTCTATCATCTGCTTAACAAGTCAAAAATTGAAAAATAGGAATCACAGGGCTGACATTGTTGATGCCATAAGAGATAGGAATCAGCTTGTTGAGATGGGTCAAAACCAGACATGCATGTGTCCTGTGAGTACCACCAGAAAAAATTGCCATTGGGTTGTACTCAGAAAATTTGGTGTTGCTTGGTGGGCACTCTAATGATTTGAAAAGTATTCCCTGAGTATGAACTAAGTGCACACATGAGGGAGAAAAAAAGAGAAAGAGAAGAAAGTGGAAGTGAATAGGAAACTGCGGAGAAGAAAACATTGTTTCTTCATATGCTGTGGATCTTTCATCTCTAAGATTCCTATTCCCAGCTCTAAATAAAGCAACTGTCACGAAGCGTGGTTTGCAAATGGATCATCAGTGACACCCATACAGATGTGTGCATCTGTTTGATTGTATATAGGCAGCCGGAAGGCAGATGGATTTTTCTTTTTAAAGCAAGAGGGGTAGAGAGGAAAAGGAAATTGCCGAAACACTCTTAAGAAGTAATTTTTAAACACAGTACCTTATGTAGGACACCCAGAATAAATTTGGAGGCTCTGTCTGGCACTTAGGTCTTTGAGTGGGTATGTGTACAAGGGCCAGGTTGAACACCCAGATGTGAGATCTGAAGCTCTGGTAAAGCAGTTATATCTGCAAATTGGGATTTTCATGGTAACTAGAACTCAGTGTTATTTGTCTTTACTGTTTTGCATCATGTCTACAGTACAAATTATACAGAGAGAGGTATACAATATGAAATTAGTCAGCACTGACTGCACTAAGCAGGGTTTTTTGGTCTGTAAAAATGTAACAGCAGCACTACCAATGTACTCAAGATGGTAGTGTGGAATCTACTTGTGTGACGGTTGACAATATAGGTAGAGAACAACAACAGGCATGCCAGATCTAAGATAAATTTCCCACTACAGTGAAAGCACTACCCTGAAAACTACAACATGGCCTGCAGTCAAACCACCTGGCATTATGATCCCATCAAGCTCTAACAAACGAGGCTTAATATTTGGATGGAAAATCTCTAGGTTGCTGCAAGCAGCGCTGCCAGTGATTCAGCAAGTGGCCTTCTTCCGTCTGAGTCTAGAAAAGAATGCACCGGTGTGGTATAAAGGAGGACTGAGAAATCAGATTTTTTCTCTCTCTCTTCTCCCTCCCTCTATCTCTTTCTTTGCTTCCTTCTTTGGTTCCTTCCTAAATTTAAAATCTTTACTCACCCTGAATTTTCCAGATTCAGATCCAGATTTTGCAGCTGTAGCCTGTTATGTTTCTGTGCACCCTATAATCCAAATACCTTTAATAAATTCAATTACATTACTTGGATGAGAGAAAACATACAACATCATCTATCAGAGGGTAGCCGTGTTAGTCTGGATCTGTAAAAGCAGCAAAGAATCCTGTGGCACCTTATAGACTAACAGACGTTTTGGAGCATGAGCTTTCGTGGGTGAATACCCACTTCCTCAGATGCATAACATCATCTATGGAGCACCATCGGAGGGCTCCTTATCTTAAGTTGCTGTCCAGGCCACTCCTTAGGTTCAGTCTCGTTCAAGTTGAACAGATCTAGTTTTGGGCTCCACAACCTGGGGTTTCAGAGGAACAGTGATAGTCATCACAGTCTATAAAACTACATACACTGAAGAGTCTGTCTCTACTTTTCAGCCTTACATTAACTTCTAGTTAGCATTTGCCATTATCAATCATTAAACAGTTTGAAAATTCACACTTGAACTAACTATATAGCCAAAACCCGAGAGCATACATTGGTTCCCTCTTTTGAGTGGATTTCTATAAGGACTTCCTGGATAGATTATCAGAATCTAGTCTTACTAAGTTGCAATAGGTAGAAAATCAAGAGGTTCATCTTATTTTTTTCACAACACTCAGTTTTCTCATGTAATCCTGTTGCTTAAGTGCCTTCAGTGGTTACATCTTATGGTGGAGAATTCAATTTAAGGTCATGACACTTGTGTTTATGGCCCTTCATTTCTGGAGTGCCTTCTTAGTCATATGATGTGATTTCTGTACACACACCAGTATAAAACCTCTACTCCGTTTCTAATTTGTTGCTTGTCTCACCATTTCTTCTCTTTGCAAATGCCAAGTTAAGAAAGTCTGCCCATGTGCTCCCTTTTCAGAGCATTATTTTTCAGAAGATATTCAGTAACTGGGAAAGGTACTCCTCATTTTCTATCCCAAAATGTTGTGTAGTATTACCATCCACCTTAAGCAGATGCTCCACTTCCCCTCCAAAGAGCTGAATTGCAGAGGTGGATGGAGTGATTCTCATGGATAGTATGGATAGTTTGTATATCAGTTTATTAAGCAACCTGGGATACTTCAGAAAGAAAATTGCTAGATACTGTAAGATTTATTATACTATAGCCCTTTTGTCATGCAAATGCTCTTTCACTGATTCACAGTCAAGGAGAGTTGGCCTAGATGGTCATATCCTCCTGTCAGATGCTGGGAAAAGTGCTTGTGTATTTAAATGCTCAACAACTCTGATAAACAGAAAGATGCTTTCCAGCAGTTTTTTAATGTTGTGACCATTGCTACAGTTTTTGTTGGCTGTTACTGGTGCATTTGGTCTGCCTCATATTTCCTGAATTTGCTGAAAGTTAGTCTGTCACTAAATACACTGATTATTAACCTGTAAATCACCCTATTCAGGAATTCTATGCATTAAACTATATCTAATAATCCTTGGCACTTCCATGTTCACAGGACTCCAGATATTCTGATGATTGTTACAGCAGATGTTTCCTGTTAGGAAATCAATAGGGAAGAATGCTTATGGGAGAAAAAAGATCCACTGAAAGATATTATCTTGAAGAATGTCAGTCCTCTCAGCCATAAATAATTATGCCTTTACACATAAATCAGGCCTCAAATGAAATTAATAAGCAGCAGGTTTAAAACAAACAAAAGGAAGTATTTCTTCATATAACGCACAGTCAACCTGTGGAAGTCTTTTCCAGAGGATTGTTGTGAAGGCCAAGGTTATAACAGGGTTCAAAAAAGAACTAGATAAATTCATGGAGGATATGTCCAGCAATGGCTATTAGCCAGGAGGGGCAGGGATGGTGTTCCCAGTCTCTGTTTGCCAGAAGCCGGGAATGAGCGACAGGGAATGGATCACTTGATGATTGCCTGTTCACTTCCTCTGGGTCACCTGGCATTGGCCACTTTGGTCTGACCCAGTATGGCCATTCTTATGTTCTTAAACTAAGAATTCACAGATATTAAAGGAAATTCTATCGGAATATAAGAAATGACATCAGAACATATGGTTCTGGCAAGGGATTTCTGGCAAAGAAGGATCTCTTTGTCTAAAAACCCTATATAATGACAGAAGTTGTGGAATTTAGTTGGAGAATGAAACTGCGCATCTTACCAGTCGCAATGAGGAAGAGACGCAGAGCCAGTTCTTTACCTTACATCACGGGTGGTAATGTATCTATTCTTTCTGTATTCTGTATAGTGCCAAATTAATTTCTGATTGATAATCTTTGATTAAATAATTCACACTGATCCTGTTTTTTGACAATCTCGAATAATCATTAATTCCAGACATGCAACAGTGAGGACTTCTGTTCTCATGTCAAGAAAGATTGGGTGACCCTTGTGAGAGGCAATGTGGACTAGGAACCAGTAACTCCTGATTTTTAGTGCTGTCTCTATCATTTACTTCCTGTGTTGCACCGAGCAAGTCACTTATGCTATGCCTCAGTTTCCTCACCTGTAAAATGGGGATAATGATACTAACAAACTTCACAGGAGTGTTGAGAGTAATAGTTAGCTGACATTTGTACAACACTCTATGCTACAGCATGCTGACTATAGGATAATTAATTGATGAGCAAGTTCCAGCAGCATGGAACACACATATGGATATCAGAGACTATTTTAGTATCATCTGTCTGATATAATGAATAGTCATGCTTAGACACTGACAACTAGCAGTCTGGAACACTGCCAATTGTGTTTTGACACACATATCATTGACCATCTGACTGATGATTCTCATATCTATGATGAGGTCAACAGATTGCCCCTCAGCTTCCTTTAGGTCATCATTCCTCTACTAGAGAGGACTTCATGAAGCTGTGGAATAAATGGCTTTTTCAGAGCAGGACATGCAAAAAGATATATAGGCCATTAACACCTTTCAGCATAACAACACCCCATCTCAGCTCTGCCCATTGTACCAACAGAACTGAAATGTCTACACCATGAATAATTTAGCTTCAAGAAAGAAAGAAAGAAAGAAAGAGAAAGAAAGAAAGAAAGAAAGAAAGAAAGAAAGAATTTAACAAATTAAAAATTATACAGGCTTACAAACTTATATATGTCCCTGAAATAAAGAGAGATGAGAGGGTGTTACGGGGAGGGGAATGAAAGGAACCTCAGTGTGTGCAACAAACTCCGCTTACAGACACAACAAAGTGTGCGACACCAGTGTTGCAGATTAGGAAACTGAGGCTGAGAGAAGAGAAATGACTTGCTTACCATCACTTGGTAAGTCATTGACAGAGTGGGATTTGAAGCACAGAGCTAGTTTATATAACAGAACTATAACAATTATGAAATGGTGAACTAAAATAAATGCTGATGCCATGTAGTCCCAAGTTGGTTTCCATGAATGGCTGCTGATGCAGAAAGGATTAACATAAATGTTCACATGTGAAGCCTTTGGGCATCATTCATACTTTCTATCGATACTCTGAAGTTCTGCAGTGAGAATAACAGGATTTGTTAGGGGCCATTATGAACCAGCCCTGTTGGACAAATACATGATGGCAAAGGGCTGGTGGGACTTTCATCAATTTCCTTACTCGGTCAAATAAATGTCACATTAGACGCAAGCCAAACTTCATTTTTTAAGGCCTCTGCACCCCTTGATGTACAAGCCTGGCACTGCCACTAATATAAAGAGGAGCTCTACCGATATGCATAGACTCCTACCTATATGTAGCAAATACATCAGAGTGAAAGTGGAGCAGGACATTTTTGTAATTTATGAGTATGGGACACCTTATAAGGAAAGAGAAAGAGGAAAGGAAAGAAATAAGCATGATAGGCAAATTCATCTGCATAGGAGTTGGCACTGTTATACCACTTTGTGCAATAATCATATAATCTCTCAGGCTATAATTTTTCCTTCAGCAACATGGCAAATGTTGTGAGTCAACTTTAAATCTCAAAGTCACATGTTGTAATGTTTGATACCAACCAAACAACACTCCGTAGGGTGCGAGAATGTTTCAGCACACACCTGAAGAAATTAAGAATTTCCACTCCCTTTTTAGCTCTACTCTGAAAAATATTCCCAGAAACAAACAAAAAAAAATAACTTGTGTATAAACTTGCAGATGTAAATGCTTTCAGCAAATTAAAAAAGAACTGCTTATTACATTGTTTTTCTCCAAACAGTTCTTTAACAATCAATTGTTTTTCCACTGAATAAGTATTGGAAATGGGTTTAGGCTGCAAAAGTAGAACACATCTTAAAACCTCCACTGTTTGGATCTGGAGTTTTAGGCCTAAATGTTCAACACCCAGTAATTTTTCATTCCCATTTAAGATACCTAAAGGCCCATTTTCAGAGGTGTCGACTTCAGTTGAAGTCAATGGGAACTGCAGATTCTCAATGCCTCTGCAAACCAGGTTCAAGGGGTCTCAAGTCTGGCACTCATAAACTGAGGCGCAAAAAGTTAGCGGAGACTTTTGAAAATTTTGTCCTTAGTTCTGGCCTATCTCTAATTACCTGTTACAGTTATGACCAGGGGCGGCTCCAGCCACCAGCATGCCAAGCGCGTGCCTGGAGCGGCAAGCCACGGGGGGTGCTCTGCCGAGTGCCGTGAGGGCGGCAGACAGGTTGCCTTTGGTGGCATGCCTGCGGAGGGTCCACTGGTCCCGTGACTTCGGCAGACCTCCCACAGGCGTGCCACTGAATCCGTGGGACCGGAGACCTGCCGCAGGCAAGCTGCCGAAGCCAGCCTGCCTGCCGTGCTTGGGGCGACAAAATACCTAGAGCCGCCCCTGATTATGACTGCTTGGCAATGCTAAGGTTCCTTATATATTGTATTAAGTCATCTTACTGTTTTCCAGAATCACTCGATTTCACAATGCCAATGTATTATGAAATATTAGGAAAATGTAAACTTGTTTGTTTAAAAAAACACCATATCCTAGAACTTGGCAACATTTGTAAAAAGCAAACCTCAAACCATGAGAGAATTTTACATTTTTGCTGCCCCAGATCTCAAAAAACAACTCCCTAAATTAAAGCAATATTTTTTTCAACAACAACAAAAAAAATCATTGACCTGACAACTTACATACCAATGATCAAGCCCAAGTGAAAAGCCATGCATAACATAGATTTGCAAAGGAGACCACTGATAGATTTTTTTTAACTCTAACATTGTTGGGCAGAAATGACCCACAACTGTTGATAGTGGGGGCCCCCCACAATTTAAAGCAGCAGTTTTTCAAATTTTTGGAGCAGAGTCACCCCTTTGAGTTACAATTTTTGTTTGCACCCCTCAAAGCCAGAAAATAAAGGTGAGTCGGGGTAGAGGTGGCGTTCCCTCCCCAGTCCTGCTGGGCTGAAGCCCAAGCTGTCTGGCATCGTCACTCCTCCCCCCCACCCCGAAAGTTCCTCCACACCCTGTAGGGGGTGTGCCCCAAAGTTTGAAACCTCTGATTTAAAGGTTCTGGTGGTATGCGGCAGGGCATATGAACCCTGGCAGAAATCTGGAGGAGCACGTGACCCCATGTGTGCCACCACATGTTGTCTCTGTTGTTGGGGCATGCTAAAGAAACTATATTACATACCCTAAGACTTAGTGAAAACTATGCTGATGGTCAGTCATACACATTGGTGTCAATATAAGCAGTGAGGGTTCACATACTGCTGCCAACTTTGCAGTTGCAGGAGTTCCAGGTCATGAAGTTGTATCCCAGCAAGCACAGGTTGAAATGCTAATGAAATATTTTCTGCACCTGTTCCAGTCCTGGATGATGTGGAATATAAGCTGCTTTGTGCTGAATGAGAGCTCTGGGATGGGATAATACCCATTAGGAAATCATGGCAGGCTTTCCCCATACCTAACAGGAAACCTCCATCCCTTGCCTCCCTAATTCAATTTAGAAATGTACAAACCACTTCTGCACATGCTCCCTATTCTCCCCATCACACAGTGGAAAAAGACGGTTACTCACCTTTGTAACTGTTCTTCTTCGAGATGTGTTGCTCATATCCATTCCAGTCAGGTGTGCGCGCGCCGCGTGCACGTTCATTGGAAGACTTTTTACCCTAGCAACACTTGGCGAGTCGGCTGGGCGCCCCCTGGAGTGGCGCCGCTATGGCACTGGATATATACCCCTGCCGACCCATCCCTCAGTTCCTTCTTGTCGGCTACTCCGACAGTGGGGAAGAAGGGTGGGTTTGGAATGGATATGAGCAACACATCTCGAAGAACAACAGTTACAAAGGTGAGTAACTGTCTTTTCTTCTTCGAGTGATTGCTCATATCCATTCCAGTTAGGTGATTCCCAAGCCTTACCTAGGTGGTGGGGTCGGAGTGAGATGTGGCAGAGTGCAGAACTGCTGAACCAAAGGCTGCGTCATCTCTAGACTGTTGGACCAAAGCATAATGAGAAGCAAAGGTGTGGACCGAGGACCAGGTAGCTGCGCGACATATTTCCTGGATTGGTGCATGAGCCAGGAAGGCAGCAGATGAAGCCTGAGCCCTGGTAGAATGTGCGGTGAGGTGGCCCAAGGGAGCATGAGCCAAGTCATAGCACGTGCAGATGCACGCCATCACCCACGAGGAGATCCTCTGGGAGGAGACAGGTAGGCCCTTCATGGGGTCAGCCACTGCAACGAAGAGTTGGGGCAATTTACAGAAGGGCTTTGTCCGATCGATATAAAATGCGAGCGCCCTAAGGACATCTAGGGAATGTAATTGTTGTTCCCGTCGAGATGAATGCGGCTTCGGGAAGAAGACCAGGAGAAAGATGACCTGACTGGTATGGAAGGCCGATACCACTTTAGGGAGGAACGCTGGATGTGGTCGCAACTGTACCTTATCCTTGTGAAAGACAGTATACGGTGGGTCCACCGTGAGAGCCCGAAGCTTGGAGACTCGTCTGGCCGATGTAATGGCTATGAGGAAAACTGTCTTCCAGGACAGGTATAGCAGTGAGCAAGTTGCCAATGGCTCGAATGGTGGAAGCATAGGTCTGTTTAGGACTAGGTTGAGGTCCCAGGTAGGGGCGGGGCGGCATACTTGGGGGTATAGGCGCTCAAGACCCTTGAGAAATCTAGTAACTGTAGGGTGCGAGAACACGGAGCGGCCATTCTCTCCTGGGTGGAATGTGGAGATGGCCGCCAAGTGCACCCTCAAAGAAGATACCGCCAGGCTCTGCTGCTTAAGAGACCAAAGGTAGTCCAGGATGGTAGGGATCGAGACCTCAGAGGGAGTAACATTCTGTGTTGCGCATCAGCAGGAGAAACGTTTCCACTTGGCCAGATAAGTTGACCAAGTGGAAGGCTTCCTGCTATCCAGGAGTATTTGTTGTACCGGAGCAGAGCAGTGCAATTCTGACTGGTTCAGCCACGCAGCAGCCATGCTGTGAGGTGAAGGGCCTGCAGGTCTGGGTGGCGAAGACTGCTGTGATCCTGGGTTACGAGGTCTGGGTGGAGTGGCAGGGTAATTGGGCTGGTTATTGACAGGTCAAGCAGCGTGGTGTACCAGTGTTGAACATGATTAAGTGCGCTCTGTCTCTGGGGAGTTTTAGCAGGACCTTGTGAACCAGCGGGAACGGTGGGAAGGCATAAAGCAACCAGTGCTTCCATGACATTAGGAATGCGTCCAAGATCGACCCCGGTGAAAGACCCTGGAAGGAGCAGAACATCTGGCATTTCCTGTTCACCCGGGAGGCAAACAGATCTATGTGGCGAAATCCCCACTTTTGGAAAACCGAATGAATAACGTCCGGCCGTATCGACCATTCGTGACACAGGAAGATCTGCTCAGTCGATCCGCCAGAGTGTTCTGAACCCCTAGAGAAAGGACGCTGCCAGGTCTATCGAGTGGGCTATGCGGAAGTCCCAGAGTTGGATGGTCTCCTGACAAAGGGGGGAAGATCGAGTCCCTCCCTGCTTGTTTATGTAATACATGGCCGTTGTGTTGTCTGTGAACACTGAGACACAATGGCCGTGTAAATGTTGCTGAAACGCCTGGCATGCCAGGCGGACCGCTCTCAGCTCTTGGACATTTATGTGAAGCACCAGCTCCTGCGATGACCAGAGGCCTTGGGTACGAAGGCGTCCGAGGTGAGCCCCGCAGCCAAGAGATGACGCCTCTGTTGTCAGGGATAGCGAGGGTTGGGGAGGGGTGGGTGGAATGGTAGCCCCGAACACACCAGGGAGGGGGTTAGCCACCAGTCTAGGGAGGTTAGAATGCTCAGGGGAATGGTGACTATTGGGTCTATTGGGTCTCTGCCCGGATGGTATGTCAAGTTTGGAGAGGACGGAGGCGGAGCCTGGCATATTTGGTCACGAATGTGCAGGCATCCATGTGACCTAGGAGACCGAGACAAGTGCGAGCCGAGGTTGTCGGGAAGTTCTGTAGACCTCGGATGATTGTTGTCATTGCCTGGAACCGCGTAAACACCCTTGGGGCCGTGGAAAGGCCAAAGGGGAGGACCGTAAACTGGAAGTGCTGACGATTGGCTACGAAGTGAAGATATCTCCTGTGTGGAGGAAAAATGGCAATGTGAAAGTACGCGTCCTTCATATCGAGGGCAGCATACCAGTCTCCAGGATCCAAGGATGGGATAATGGTCCCCAAGGAAACCATGCGGAACTTCAACTTTATCATAAACCTGTTGAGTCCTCGCAGGTCTAGGATAGGCCTGAGGCCGCCCTTTGACTTGGGGATCAGGAAATAATGGGAGTAAAACCCCTTGCCCTTTCCGTCTTTTGGCACCTCCTCTATTGCTCCCATGGCGAGGAACTTCCTCACCTCTTGCAGGAGGAATTGCTCGTGAGAGGGGTCCCTGAAGAGGGACTGGGCTGGAAGGTGGGAAGGCGAGGTTGAAACAAATTGGAGGTGGTATCCGTGTTTCACCATGCGTAGGATCCAGAGGTCTGAGGTTATCTGGGACCACACCGAGAGGAAGTAGGAAAGACGGTTGGAGAAGCGGAGGGATGGATCCTGGCCTGAAACTGGTATGCCGTCCTCAGGCATACCTTCAAAAGGCAGACTTAGGTCCCGCTGGTGGTTTAGAGGGACCTTGGTTTTGGCCCCATGGGGTCCTGACTGGTGTCTACACCCACCCCACCCACGCCGTCTGCCAAAGTCTTGTCTATTTCGGGGCATAAAGTACAGGCAGTGAGTCTGGGGACGGAAAGGCCTGCGTTGGGTCACGGGTGTATGCATGCCTAAAGAACGCATGATGACTCAATTGTCCTTCAGGCTCTGCAGTCTAGGGTCGGTCTTTTCTGAGAAGAGACCTTTACCATCGAAGGGTAAATCTTGGATGGTATACTGCAGCTCCGGTGGGAGGTTGGAAACCTGTAGCCAGGAGACGCGTCTCATGGTGACACCCGAGGCCAGGGTCCTGGCTGCTGAGTCGGCCGCATCTAGTGAAGCCTGGAGGGAAGTTCTGGCTACCTTTTTCCCTTCCTCCAAGAACGCAGCGAATTCCTGGCGGGAGATTTGGGGAAGTAGCTCTGTGAACCTACCCACCTCCGCCCAGGTGTTATAATTATAGTGACTCAGCAGGGCTTGCTGATTCGCCACCTGGAGCTGTAGGGCGCCTGCTGAATAAACTTTGCGGACAAGTAGGTCCATTCGCCTAGCCTCTTTTGATTTCGGGGCTGGCGCCTGTTGGCCATGGCGCTCCCTCTCATTGACGGATTGAACAACTAGTCAGCAGGGAGGAGGGTGGACGTACAGATACTCGTACCCCCTAGAGGGTACCATATATTTACGCGCGACTCCCTTTGCTGCAGGAGGGATGGAGGCTAGGGATTGCCATAAGGTGTCGGCATTGGCTTGGATGGTCCTGATAAAGGGTAGGGCCACTCTGGTGGGGGTATCTGCCAACAGAATGCTCACTACAGAGTCCTCGACCTCCGGGACCTCTTCCACCTGGAGGTTCATGTTGAGTGCTACCCTCCTGGGGAGGTCCTGATGGGCTCTGAGGTCGATCGGATGAGGACCCGAGGAGGATGTTCCTGCCACCGCCTCATCCGGAGAGGAAGAGGAGGAAATGCCGGGGACGAGCGGGTCCTGTGTGGCCTCCTGGTCTTGGGCCGTCTTCTGCTCCAGCGGTACTGGGGAGACCAATGGGTGAACTAGTGCTTCCTGTGTTCCGTCCGGAGGAGGACGGGTAGCTGTAGCCTCTGGTGTCCGGTGCTCTGATGGAGCCGAGAGGGACGGGACTATTGGAGTGCCTTGGGCCTGGTGATATGCCCAAGGTGTCCAAAAGGACCACTGATGTGGGCCTTGGTCCTGGGTCTGGGCTTCTTGAAAAACTCCGGCGGGCACATCTGAATCGCGGTCTTGAGCATAGTAGCTGTCCACGTGGGACAACACCGAAGTGCGTTTAGATGGCCAGGGAGGAGCGGAGAAGCCCCGGGCAGAGGTTCCAGTGGACCTTATTCCACTGTGTATCAGAGACCGGTGCCAGGAAGCATATCGGTACCAGGAGTGAGATCGGGACCTGCGACCAGAGTGGTGCCGGGAGGTCGACCGAGATCTTGAAGCTCGGGATCATGATTGTCTACGGGAGACATGGTGCCTGGAGCGGTGCCGAAAGCTGGAAGGGTGCCGGGAGTAGCAGGCCGGCAAACGGGATGCCGACCTGTGCCGCGAGTTCAACCGGTACCGAGGAGGGGAACAGTGCCGGGACTGTGAGCGGCGTCGGGAGCGGGAGTGCCGTCTGGACCTGGAACGTCTGCGGGACCGTGATCGTGAGCGGTGCTGGTCCGCTGTGCCGATGGAGGATGGTCTTATCAAGGTTGGTTTGCCTATTGATTGTATTACCCGCCCTGGCGGTGCCGGGGGTGGAGGCAGTGTCGAGTCTGTCAAGGCAATGAAGTCCCTTGCCACTGAGAACATCTCCGGAGTGAATGGTATAGTCAGCTCTACTGCGGCCCGTGCCAGGGAGCTCACAGGCGCCAGACTCGACGGCCTTGTGGGACCGGAATCGATGGTGCTGACGTTGTTGGTGCCGCGGCAGGTGTCGGTGCCGGGCGATGCAACTTAGACACGCTGTCTGGCTGCGGTGCGGGTGGCACAGAGATAGCAGGAGTCTTAGCCTTTCTGAACCTCGGGGAAAGGGAGCGGCGTGGAGCTGACTTCAGTGCCGGTGATGGCTGGTGCCGAGAGGCTTTGACAGTACCGGCACGGTCTGGTGCCGAGGAGGCGCTTCTACTAGTCAACTGGCCAGCACTCGGTGCCGATGGTGGAGGGGAGAGAGCCGCCTCCATGAGGAGCTGTTTAAGTCTGATGTCCCGCTCCTTTTTTGTTCATGGCTTGAAAGCCTTGCAGATCGGGCACTTAGCTGTTAGGTGCGATTCTCCGAGGCACTTCAGACAGGAGTCGTGTGGATCTCCTGTCGGCATTGGCTTGTGACAGGCCGAGCACAGTTTGAAACCCGGTGAGCCAGGCACAGGCCCCGGCACCGGGTGCCGGGAAGGGGTTAACCCCCGAACCCCTCTAACTATAGTGGACTAACTATGCTATAAACAAATACGCTAACTGTAACTATATAAAAAGGATTATAATATATACACGATAAAGGATCAGAAAACTAAGAGTAGCTAGGGAAGTGGAGGTCAGCTAAGCCGTGCTCCACTGTTTCAACAACCGACACGGGCGGTAAGAAGGAACTGAGGGTTGGCTGGGTTGGCAGAGGTATATATACGGTGCCATAGCGGTGCCACTCCAGGGGGCGCCCAGCCGACCCGCCGAGTGTTGCTAGGGTAAAAAGTCTTCTGACGAACGTGCACGCAGCGTGCGCACACCTAATTGGAATGGATATGAGCAATCACTCAAAGAAGAATGAACCATTCTGAGTCTCACAGACTGATTCTGTACAGAAGTTTGGGACAATTGGGTAGAACATGTATACACACTGAATACCGAGCCTTGCAGCCAGAGAGACCTAGAAAATACTTCACAGGGGCTTCAGATTTGCTTGAATGGTCCATGAATAAAACACATGATTCTTGTCACTGAAAGGTACAAAATGCTGAGTACTTACATGAGACACAGAAAAGGTTCCTTCAGGAGAAGAGCACAAACTGATCGCCAAGGATCTGAGGGGAAAATAGGAAAAACAGCATGAAGAAATAAAGCAGGTATAAATAAGCTAAATGACACCAAAATAAAAAGGAGACCCAGGAGCTGCAGGGATTCTTGCAATTCGTGCAGAAAAAATAAATTTTTCACTTCATGGATCACATAAACTTTGAAAACTCAGAAATTATCAGAACCAGGGGACTGGATAGCTCAGGGGATTGGTAACAGGCTAGGGAACCTTTCATCCCTAGAATGCTAGTCTGAATCCATTCCAAGTCAGCAGAGATTAAGTGATGTTACCATCTGGTGGCTATTCCGTTGCTTGTGTGAAATAAGATGGTGGTCCCTGTGGACAGGTGTTCTCTTCACAAAGCCCACTACCATAATTGGCACTAATTGGCCTCCTTGTCAGTAGTCTCAGGAGAGAGATTAAGGATTAAATTGGCCACAGAGAGCGAACTCCTCTTCTTGGCCCTAGATACAGTTCCTGCAGGTCAGAGATGAGGCACATTATGGGGGCAGAGTGGTGAGGAAGCTTACACTACAGCTGCTTGTTTTGTGGATAAGTGCTGGCATGTCAGTCTCTTCTGTCTTTGGCCTAAAATTGATGTGTTACCTACAGCCTTAGTAGAAAAGAGATCTCTGCTTCAAGAGAGAATGTTTGGGGGAACTATTGCCTTCTGGCAGTCTAAGTACTTAGCATAACACAGACTCTCATAGACTCATAGACTTTAAGGTCAGAAGGGACCATTATGATCATGTAGTCTGACCTCCTGCAAAATGCAGGCCACAAAATCTCACCCATCCACTTCTATAACAAACTGCTAACCTATGTCTGAGTTACTGAAGTCCTCAAATTGTAGTTTGAAGACCTCAAGCTGCAGAGAATCCTCCACCAAGTGACCCGTGCCCCATGCTCCAGAGGAAGGCGAAAAACCTCCAGGGCCTCTGCCAGTCTTCCCTGGAGGAAAATTCCTTCTCGACCCCAAATACGGCAATCAGTTAAACCCTGAGCATGTGGGCAAGACTCACCATCCAGCACCCAGGAAAGAATTCTCTGTAGTAACTCAGATCCCATCCCATCTAACATCCCATCACAGACCACTGGGCATACTTACCTGCTGATAATCAAAGACCAATTGCCAAATGAATTGTCAGAATTAGGCTATCTCATCATACCATCCTCTCCATAAACTTATTAAGCTTAGTCTTAAAGCCAGATATGTCTTTTGCCCCCACTACTCCCCTTGGAAGGCTGTTCCAGAACTTCACTCCTCTGGATTTACCTATGTATGTTATGGATTATCTGAGCTATACTGTAAACCTATTGTCCAGGACATATCAACATGGAATGAATTAATGAACAAGATGAGTCAAACCCTGCTACTCTGAATTGTTCCAAATCGATGATCTGTTCCTATTTGAGATTGAAAGCAAAGGTTTATACAAAAGATTGATGTTTTGAAGTATCATTTCATGGAAGTGGAGGTGTGGGATCTGGGACGGAGTTAGGGTGCGGGAGGGGGTTCTGGCCTAGGGCAGTGAGTTCAGGGTGCAAGCTCTGTCTGGGCAGTGCTTACCTCAGGCAGCTCCCAGCTGGCGGCACAGCGTGGCTAAGCAGGCTTCCTGCCTACCCTGGCTTCACACTGCTCCTGGAAGTGGCTGGCATGTCTGGCACTTGGCAGAGGGGCCAGATAGCTCTGTGTGATCCCTGCGCCTGCAGGCCCTACACCCACAGTCCCATTAGCCACTGTTCCCAGCCAATTGGAGCTGCAGAGCTGATGCTGGGGCAGCATGCAGAAGCTTCCCTGATCGCCCCTGCACCTAGGGGCTACAGGGACATGCTAGCCGCTTCCAGGGAACTGTGCAGAGCCAGGGTAGGCAGGGAGCCTGCCTCAGCCCCACTGCACCATTGACTGGACTTTTAATGGCCTGGTTAGCAGTGCTGACTGGAACCACCAGGGTCCTTTTTCCATCAGGCATTCCGGTCGAAAACCGGACGCCTGGCAACCCTATGTGTAAGGAGGAGTGGGGCAGCAGATTCTGGGCCAGGGAGAAGAGTTGTGGTGGTGGTGGAGGGTGATGGGGGACAATAAAGCAAGTAGGCAAGCAGTCTTTGCCCACATGCTCAGGGTTTAACTGATCGCCATATTTGGGGTTGGGAAGGAATTTTCCTCCAGGGCAGATTGGCAGAGGCCCTGGGGGGTTTTCGCCTTCCTCTGCAGCATGGGGTACCGGTCACTTGCTGGAGGATTCTCTGCACCTTGAGGTCTTTAAACCACGATTTGAGGACTTCAATAACTCAGACATAGGTTAGGGGTTTGTTACAGGAGTGGGTGGGTGAGATTCTGTGGCCTGCATTATGCAGGAGGTCAGTCTAGATGATCATTATGGTCCCTTCTGACCTTAAAGTCTATGAGTCTAAGTGGGAAGGAATAGCTAGAGAGAATTCCAGGGTAGAGAAGAATCACTGGAACTGCAGGCTAGCTAGCAAGATGCATACAGCTTCAGTTGGGGTGGCCATCCCGGGAACGGCAACATACTGGCTGGCATAGGCATCAAGAACAAAGCGACCTCAGAAGCATGAGTTTTGTTACCGACAAAGGGTTGCAATTCAAGCTATAACTCGCAGACACTGGTTTTTGTTCCCATGGGAAATTCCAAAACCATTTCAGGTTTGGGTTTTTTTAATTGAAATTTCCTGCAAAAATGTTTTGTTTTTCAATGAAAAAAACTGAAAACCAAAACATATTTGGTTTTCTAAAACTGTTTTTGACATGAAAATTTGTGCTTTTGGTAAACCTATTTTCAAAACCAATTTTTTTTAAATTGAAAGCTGATTAATTTTTTTAGTAAAAATTTTCATTTTTGAGAGAAAAACCCCACTTTTTATTTCAATTACTGTTTGATGAAAAAATGTTGACAGCTCTAGTTATACTGTTCAATGAAAAAATGTTGACAGCTCTAGTTTTGATGCAATCCTTTCATCAAACATATTGGTATGATAGTAGGGGAGTTTAAAAGGGTCAAGTGGTACCTCCTAGTGGCAGAATGGAATGCTGGGAAATGGACACAGTAGAAACTTATTTGCAGCTACATCTTGTAAGAGCAACTGCCACTTGCAAGGAACACTTTCCCTATCATGAGTTGTCCACCTGGTAATAGCAACATAGCCGCCGCATAAGAGCAATATTTGTGACATTGTGACATCACATTCGAAGGTGGATATTGGGGGGCATATAGTGGCATTGCCCCCCTCCAAACTGTGTCTTTCCACTCCCCTCCTAACCCTGGTCCTTCAGTGCAGGTCCAGGGCATGCAGCCCCGTCCATTTGCCCTACCTGACAGAGCCTGCCTGTGTGGACCGCATGTGCAGAGGGGAAGGTCTGGAAGAGAGGGGTTTTGCCGTGGGGGAGGGAGGAGCTAGGATCAGGGAAGCAGCAGTGGCACAGCTGGAAAGTTTCGTACTCCTGTCCTCAGCATCTGGCTTGCAAGCAGTGGGGCGGAGGCGGGGTGTTGCTATTTTGCAGTGGGGAGTATCAGGGACACTGAACTATCTCCTCCATCGCAGTTGCTGGCGGCGGGGTGTGGATGTGCTGTTTTGTAGTGGGGGCTTGGGAGACCCCCCTCACAGCGCACTGACCTGTCCCTTCCCCCTCTCCCGTCTCCACCGTCTGTGATTGGAGACGCTATTCCCTGTCCATTCCTCCTCCTTCTCCTTGCAGACTGGGCATCAACATAGAGAGAATTGAGACCACAGGAAATACAGTCTCCCTGCTTTCCATTTCTGTGTCCAGTACCGCAATAGCACCAGTACCTAGGAGCAGTAATTCGACCTAAAGTCCTGCCCAGCCCCTGCAGCCCTGGGATGGAGCATCTTCAGTTTAGATAGAATCTTTGGAGCATTCGGTTCACAAACTCTAAAAAGACCTCACTGAATAGATGTGAACTGAAAGTGTCATAACTTGGTTAAAGGTAGATACATTTTCACAGGAGTGGCAACAGGCACATACCTACTTACATTTCAAGTCTCTGATCCAAGCTTAGAGGCGCTCCTGTTTCTCAATGAAACCATTGTAAGAATCTTTTAACATGGTAATTTTTTTATGTATTTTTCCCTAATCTTTTTTCTGAGAAATGGCTGAACTGTTTCTGCTGAAACTTTCAGGAGGGGGGAAAAATCAGCTGGAGGCAGACCCAGTGTAAAAAATATCAGCCCAAATTCTTAAAGTTTGGCAGTTACAAGGAACTGAAAACAGGGTGTTATAATGGGAAGTACCAGCCAATCTTAAAAATAGGTGTCGCTACTTGCATCATTTACAATAACAACTTTAATGCCAAACAATGCCAAATTATAGGACTGAGCCCTTAGTTTATAAAGTTAAGTACTGAACATTGACTTAATTGGGAAGCGAGGGATCTCACCATTTTGCAGAACATATTCATCGGCTTTTGCAGAATTAGGCCACAGAGAGCATATACAAAAATCACGTTAACTATTGAAAGGCAGTCAGTTCTGGGGTGGCACTCAACAACTGGTTAACATTGCATAGCAACACTACAGAAATGTTCAGTGGAAGAAGTGAGGAAGAGCATTCTATCCAATGAAAACTGTGGGGAAATTTTGGATGAGTAATTACACTAGGCCTAAATTGGAATTTGGCAAGTCACCAGGGCTAACATTCTGCCAAAAGTGCCATAAAATCTTTAATGATCACAAGTGGTCCAGGCGCTGATTTTAAGTCATGTGCAAAATATAAAAATAAAATTTTCCATGTGAAGTATTGAAAAAACAGGATGTATCTGAGGAAACTGTGATTCACTCAATGTTAGATAAATATAGAAAACATATGAGATGTGGGCCAAACTCTACTCTCTTACCCCTTTGCAACCTCATTGACTTCACTGAAACTAAGAGCAGAATTTAACCCATTAAAATGATAGAGTGTAACTTTTTATTATACGGCACTTTGAGACACACTTTGTCACTAGAGACATACAACCTAATTACATTGCATTAGCACAGCAGATTTCTCCAGGACACACTATTATATAACATGTAAAAAAAATAAAATCTATGAAAATTGACCATTTACTTTCCAGTACTCCATGTTATAAGTGGAATAATCCTCTGAATCATATGCCACTGTTATCCTTCTCTTTCTAATGTCATGTGTTTTCAACCCAAAATTAATATATGTGGTGGGTGTGTACAAGATGACCAACTAATCTTCTCCTTCTCCAGTTCCTAAAACTATTTAACAGTTCCCAAGGAAAAGCCACTACTACTAACCGTAGCAGAATTTCACTTTTTATCACCCTCATCCTCACTGAAGCTTATGTAAGAGGATTTTCCATAAGGGCCCACAGCGATGGTGGTGGTCGAGGGGATAAAATCCAATTCCTAACTCACCAGCAAGATGTGGGTCATGCCACTAAAGCCTCTATGGCCACTACTTCGAGGCAGTGTTGTCCAGTAAATAGTCTGGGAGTCTGGACACCATGTTCTAGTCTTAGCTGTGCCATTAACTCCCAGTGGCCAGATTCTGCCACCTTTACTCACACTGAGTAGTACTTTCCTCTAATGTTGTTTCTTGACTAGTCCTATTTAAATCATGGGACTACTGGTGGTCTGAGTTACTACTCCATAGGAGTAAGGATGGTAGAATCTGGCCCAAAGAGTAAAATTTTCAAAAGCACTTAAGTGATCTAGGTGTCCAAGTCCCATTTTCAAAAATGACTCGGGAATCTAGGAACCTACTTATAACTGAAAATCAACACGACTTTGGGCTTGTTTCCACCGCAGGGTAATTTGCCCTATACAGTTGTGATTTCTAAAATGCAATAATATGCTGGAAATTAATTGGTCGGTGTAGACTGGTTGGTGCTGATGCACACTAAAGTTTCCCAAGTGTGCTTTAACTTAGAAGCATGCTAGGCAACTTTTAGTGTGCATCAGCAGGGTCTACACAGACCAATCAATGTGTAACACATTAGTGTGTTTTAGAAATCACAACCCCACAGTGCACATTGCTGCTTCATGTAGACAAGCCCACAGGATCCTAAGTGCACAAGTCACTTCTGCAAATGGGATGCAGGCTCCTAAGTCATTGAATGAACTTTTGAAAATGTTTATCATATGTGGCTTGGATAGAGGCATTTCACCTTTCTGTACCTGTTTCCCAATCTGTCAAACAGAAATAATGCTGATTATCTTTGCAAAGTGCTTTGAGATCTTAACAAATAAAATGTACTACAGAGGTGCTGATTATTATTAGTCCAAAGCCTGGACTGGAACAGAGGGTGCAACTCCTGAACACCCATTACACAGGGAAGACGGGCACTGGATTTATGTAATCATGAACTAACTGGACATGCTCCTACCTCCGACTGCCCTCTCCAAGGGCCTATGTGGAGCTGGCATGCAGCACAGCTCTACCATATGCAGTCTGTGCTGTATACCAACTCCACTGAAGGTTCTGTTGCACTGTAAGCTTTCCATGGCTTTTACACCACTGGATGTTTTTTACCCTTATAGTATATAGTATATAGAACTTAGTGCCAAAGGAAGATGGGGCAAACAAGACAATAGAGAAATCCTAATGATATTACATTCTCAATACAAATAGGGCCCAAATTAATCCAAGCCCATGTCTGGAAAAAAACGGCAACACATCAAACCCTTCTGAGCTGAAATTCAATAGAGCCCTGTGAATGATCTGAATCTGAGGTGGAGAGAAAGTTCATTGCGTGTCTGACACAGGCAGAGACAGATTACAGCAAAATTAAATTGAGGATTTTAGTGGATATAATTGTTGTTTTTATATATTAATGAACAACAATAATACGTGATCCTGAATTGAATATCAGGGCTGACATTTAATCTGAGCCCTCATGCTATTCATAAATGTTCATAAACGTCACAAGACCCCTACCCCTTGATTGAATTACGACCTAGTATGCAATTTGGGAAACATGGATTAATCTACATAGATTCATATTTCTACAGGTTACATCGTTATTTTGTTGATTTATGTCCCTTTTCACTAAATGTCCTTTTCATCCAGAATCCAAGATAGAGCACGCAAATAGCTGACATGAGAGTGAAGGGATCAGCTCAAAAACCAGTAGCTAGCAGCAGATGGAAAACTGGTATAGTGAAACCTGTACTAATTACCTTTTGCTATTTGCAATCACCTCTGTTAATGGCCAGCAACATCTCAGTCCCTGTGAGATCTCCTATCTGCTTTACATTAACTCACACTGTAGCAGGTGGCCACCTAAAATGCTTCTGGCAACGTACTGACCTGCCCACCTGTGTAACAAACTATATTACAATCAGCTTGCGAAGGAGGCCAGAGGTGGAACCTTCTTTAATATCAGGGTTCACTCCAAGAACATAATTTTTAACCTCCTATCAATGTGAGAGTGCATTGGCAAAGGGCGTTGCATTAAATTGAGAGGTGGGCATCAGGAAAAGTGCCTTGGCAAAGCACAAGGAAAACTGATCTAAAAGGACTTATTTTTATTGTCACGCTGTTTTAAATGGCTACTTATTAACAGTTAAAATATCTGCAGTCCTCTTATTGCCTGTTATTAACAGATGTCACGGTACAATGATATTTGCTTGTGGATTGATTATTATTATTTACTATTTGTATTACCATAGTGCCTAAGACTGTAGTCATGGACCTGGACCTCAGTGCTGTGCAGCTACTCAACCAGAGCGTGTTACAGCATGGAAACAAACGGAGCAGGCAGTCAAATAGTGGTCCTCCCACAAATTCAGTTTTCAAGGGCCCAATCAGGCTCCCTTTGAGGTCCATTGAGTTTTCTCATTGGGTACATCCATATTGGAGCTGGAGGTGTAGTTTCCTGCTTGGGTAGATGTATGTGCTCTAGCTTTGATCAAGCTAGCACGCTGAAAGTAGCAATGTAGCTGAGGTGGTAAAAGTGACGGGACAGGCTAGCCACCTGACTACAATCCTGTCTAAGACCCTAGGTACTCATTTGGGCAGCTTGCCCATCCTGCTGCCCATGCTGCCATGGCCACACTGCTGTTTTCAGCATGCTAGCTCAATCAAAGCTTATGCACATACATTTACCCAAGCTGGAAATTATACTTCCAACTCTGGTGCAGACATACTGGTAGATTTCAGTGACAGGATCAGAAGCAGATACCAAAGGAGTAAATGGCCAGCTTTTCAGTCTTCTTTCATATTTCTTCTTCTATTTGTTCCTATTAGCAGGCAGACAGCTTCTCAGTCTAATACATTCTAGTTGAGCAGTATATCCCTTCTTGAGATGTAGTAAAGGAATGACTTGATGCTCTGGGGCTATCAAACAAGACAGGAAATGAAAGTCACCCCAATGGACTAATGCTAAGAAGCCAAGACTCAGAAAGAACCTAGAAGATAGTCTCACGATTGTCAGCCTCTATCCAATCAAGGCAAACTATTAGCAGGGGATGCTGCAAGTCAAGCTTAAGCAGCAATGGCAGAGCTGTGTATGGAATCTCACATCTGGAGTAGCACAGAGTTGCACAAATAACAAACGATATTTACACTTAAAGTTAAGACATGTTTTGATATACAGTGAAATGTATTTTATATGCATGGATTGATTATGTTTTATAATGAAACCAAAAAAATGAATTTGAAGATAGAAAGTTATGATACAGTGTGAAAAAAGTAACCAAATTACTGGTTCTGTAAGTTTTGCATAATCGGATGTGATAAAGACTTAACAATTTTGATTTACTGATGAAACACAGGTTACCCATTCTTCAAGGACAAAGCTTATAAAACATCTCCAGAAGGGACATCTCCAATAATAGGAGAAATAACCAGATTTCCCTTTTCTCGACTTAAAGACAAGAAAGTTGCAGTTTCCTTAATTAGACATTTTAAAATGTACATAATGCAACAAGATAACTATACATTGTCCTTCCTTTACCTACTATATAAGTTAGTTTGTTTTGAAATATGATTGCATTTTGCACTTGTATTGGAACAAAAAGAGCTCCCCCCCTCCTTTTGTTGGTAATTAAAAACAGATGAAAGAAACAGCCTGGATTGCAGCTGTTTGCTCTTTTAGTAAGATGTAACATAGATGTTAGATTAAGGAACACTAACTGTATAAGGCTTTATATTATATTATATATATACATACACACATATTTATATCTCTCTCTTTCTCTATACACACACACACACACTACATAGAATCTATTAATAAATCAAGGAGTTTATACAGCTTTCACTTAAAGATAAAAAAGGAACAACCTGGGGAAACAGACTTTTGAATAAATGTTGCCTGACAATAAGATTGGGTGATACAGTTTTTTACATAAGCTAATCAAAATCAAAATCTTAACTCTAATTGTATATGACCTACATTCCTTAGATAGCTCCACCGAAAAGAAGTCTTAACCGCAGTTCTCATAGAAACCAATGAAAGACACATACAGTAAAAGAGGACTCTCTGGTATCTGAAAACTGAACTTCAATTAACATCCATCAGGAGTCTCTTGCTGCCTAAGGAGAATCTTCAGTCTCTACACACAAAGCACCTTTGAAGAAAGCACGTTCAAAGAAAGGGCTGGAGAGCTCTCCAGAAGATACATCTTAGCTTCAGCAGTTGAGCTGCTGAGGCTAGTTTGTGGATGAGAATAAGTTTTCACAAAGCGCCACAAAGAGTTAATATTATGTTATCCATAAGCCAGCCACCTATATCTAGAGCATATATTTTGACTTGAAGATGACAAGAAATAGTATTAATTATAATTTGTAATAGCTTTAGTCACAAACCAATTCCTTGAGGGAATTCAACAGGGACAACTTAAAATCAGTTGATTCTGAGTCAACTGATTTAAAAAATTTCCTCTGTTGGCCATTTCTGAAAAGAGGGCTTAATTGCAATACTTGGACTCAGCTTTAAGACCTTGAGGAAGAACTGCACTTAAGCACGTACCTAAATTCATTCATGTGCTAAGTGTTATCCCGAATAAAGATGCCTTTCTGAATCACAGCCTAAGAAAACAGAGTGAACGTCAAAGAGATTACAGAGACCCAGAACCCCTTGGAAAATTCCTGTCACCTGGAAGAAGTCAAAGCCTTTATGAATATGGTGTTCCAAGACACCCAAGTCAAATTAAAATGAATACCGAAGTATTAAGCAAACTGAATATGAATAACTCAAACACTAAATATTGAAATGTTAAGTTGAAAAATGTTGTACTAGTGAGGACATGCATTGGTAGTTAATAAAAGCAATTATTGAAGTCTGGCTTATTGTCTAGGGTTAATAATTAGATAATTACTTTAAAAGTCCAATGGCTCATATAAATAGGTTACTGATGTGAAGAAGAGACCCTGGGAAATGAGTACAGTTATTGATTGATGGTTTTTATTAATAATTATTACTTTCTTGCTTGGTATTAAAGACTTCCAAGGGCAATCAAAAAATCTAGTGTGTTCTGATAATTTGCTTATATGGTGGCTTTTGAATTGCACTTGCAACTCAAGAGCCAAGGCACTCCAACAAGCGCTATGTAATTCCTTTCCAAAGTCAGGCATGCCAATTCTCCCCCAAATCTCCTTTTTCTCCAAGACATAATTAACACTTTCAATTTGGAGCATCGGGTTCAGAAATGCTCTTCCCTCAAGGACGCTGCAGGTCAGCAGTGAGGGGCTTGAGCAGAGCTGTGAGGAGAGCCCAGGAACGGAATAGCAGGGAGGGATGTAGGACAGAACTAAGGTGCACTGGAAGAGTTGTGTGTGGAGACCCATGGGGTGGAACAGCAGGAGACGATTGAGGTGTATTTGCAGAGCTCTGTGAAGACCCAAGAATAAAAATAGGCATTAGAAATCAGATTTATGGTATATTGGGAGAGCTGTGCAGCCCGTGTTGTGGTTTAGGACTGGAACATTAGGGCGCATTATAAGTCAGGGATGAAGTGTCTAAGCAGTCATGATGAAAAAGCCAGAATATATTAAGCCTAGATCTACAGAACAAAATTCAATACAAAATTTTAAAGAAAAGAGACCGAAAGTTTCTTCTCCATCAGTATACCCAATAAAACAATCACACCATGAGACTATGCAGACATACAGGAACATGCTAAATTGTCAGACATCATATACAACAGAAGCAAATCTTGGGGATCTTAACCTTAGTGACATTCATTTTGTTCTGTAGTTTTTACAATTTGTAAGGCCTGTAACAAACTGTGCTCTCATGGTAGCATGTACTATTTGGACCTAGACGAAAAGCATTACAGGAAAAATTGTGCTCTCTTTTACGCCCCTCCAATCCCACAGAGGTCAATGGGGTTATGCAGCTGCATAAGTGCAGAATTAAGCTCACAGTAAATAGAGAATGGCTATACATCAGTAGTATCTAGCCTTTTCAGCCAGATGGCCAAACACATAATTTCAAAAAGGCTAAGGGGTCACAATCAATATTTTGGAGATGATTCTCCTACTTGTTCTGTTCCCTTTTATGCTTCTCAGGAGCTAAACACAAAAATTCCCTCAGTTTGGGGAAACTCTACTGGGCATACAAATGGGCTAGCTGGCTCCTATGCCTCCATTCACACAGTCCCTGTCTGTTGACGGTGTGTTGAGTATTAAGAGGGGTGTTTTGGGGAGAAGACTGGAACAAGCCATGCTCCGGCTGGAACAGTAGATGATCCTTCGGGAATACAGTCAGCCAGTGCACCCAAGAGCATCTCTCAGGCTCTAACCTACACTTGGGCAAAGAATCAGGATCCATAACTGGTTGCTGGTTCTCAACTTCTCCCCACCTCTCCTGGGATGCTTTGGGTGGCTGTGGCAGTGTGAGGGGGGAGACATTCTTTGCTTGCAGCACCAAATAGGCAGTGTGTGGAAATCAGGCTTTTCCCATGTTCCAGTTTCCCAGTTGTCATCAAATTCAATAGGTCTCTTCTTCTCATAGATGCCTAGACCGTTCCCTGATTTTTTGGAACTGATCAGATGTGGTCTTCAAATCTTAGCATAATATAGTCAGACAAACAGAGAAATGCCATCAAATTGAATGTTAGGCCTCACTTCTTTTGGCCAATTATCATTATCTCCATTTTTCAGAGGAAGAAACCAAAAAGCAGCAAGGTAAAGTGACCTGTCCAAAGTCACACAGCAAATCAACAGCAGAATTAGGAAATGAACCCATATCTCCTGATGCCCACTTTTCGAACAGTATCAAATGACACTAGAAATTTTTAAAGAAGATCTATCTGAAAATTCCTTTTGCTGAAGAAAACCTCACACCTTTGATGGCAGAAGCCAAACCAAATAGCAGAGACAGAGATTTTACAAGTCACTGAGTGGTGAGTGATGGGTTTTGTTATCTATTTATTAGCTTTCCTATAAAGCATAGGTGTCTATTCACAATGACAACAACAACAACAAAAGAGAGAAGACAACAAAGAAGCAAACAAATCCATAAGTTTATCCAAACTCAGTTTATATAGCTCATCATATTAATTTCCTGAATGAAAAAAAATCTTAATATGGGTTGGATTTGAATATAAACATTAAACCATTTGCCCAGCACCTGTAAACAATGCAAGAAGTTACACCAACCAAGGCCAAGTCAGCATAAAGATCAGCACAGTAAATAAAAAGTGGCACCACTTTATAAGAGCATGCCATTTCTGTAGATGGGCTCTGACTATTACAGCCTCTTGCAGGATTATATTCAACATTAGTAATGGGTGGGGGGAATCAGTGCCAATGTCTCTTGTAAAGATTTTGTACAGCACAAGAGAAATGCTGGCCTTATTTTGCAACTCATTATCTCCATAAGAACATGAATCAAGAGATAAACTATGCCAATTTCTTCATTGCTGACTTGTTACAGGATATTGTTTGAGTCTTTGCTAATGACTCCTTGAGGTTGGTTATTACTGTGATCAGGAGTTGGGAGGATAGAGGTCTGAGACCTTTCAAATGAAACATTTTCCTTCAGTACCACTACAGAAAATAAAGCCAGCATTAAGGTAACTTTAACAACTCAACTAGGATAATGGTCTGTGCATGCAGCCAGTGCTTCTGCTGTTTTAAATGAGGGGAATAAACTGTGCATAAGCTGGGAAGCTGAGCTAGCCAGCTATTCAGTCTTGGGGAAGAGGAAGCTGTTAATCTGAGCAGTGTGAGAATACGTGGCAACAAGCAGGGATTTAAGGCAGAAGAAAGGAAACATGGTGCAGTAGTTGAGTGCTACCTTGGGACTTTGCTTCCTTTTTCCACCACATGTACTTTCTACATAACTGTGGACAGGTTAGTCTGTAGGTACCTGAGTTCCCCATCTGTAAAATGATGGATAACAGCATTTCCCTACCTCAAAGGTGCATTTTAAGACTAAATACATTAAAGATTTTGAGGGACTTAGATACTACAGTAATAGGAACCATATTAATACCTTAGATAAATTTTCCTTCCCTTGGAACACACACAAAGGGTTGTTCCGCTTTGAGGGCCACCTCATAAATACTGATTGTCATACCCTTCCTTTGATTTCAACCAGAGGGATGCCAGGAGGTAGCTTTGTAATGAGGCTCATTTGTTCCAAGCCTTGCATGGCAGATAGAAAGTATTTCTTGGAACTCAAGCAGTGGTTTTGTGGTCTAGCTTCCCCCTAGACTCCATATGTGTCTCTGCGGAGTCAAGCCTGAGTTTTCTCCCTATGTAAAACGGAGAGAATAATAATTCACCTCCTCACAGAGGTGTTGAGAGGTTAATATTTGAAAAAAAATGTTAAGCATCATTATTCCTTGTCCACAAATTATCAGCTCTAGTAAACATGCTTCTGATTTTCCAGTTTATATGTGTGCTGTTTCTTCAGCATTTATCAGTGCCAGCAGCAAAATGCAGCACACAGCCCTTTGGCGCCTTAGGAGGTGGAAAGGTGCCTTTAGTGACTGACTACCATCCTGTAACAGAAAGTCAGTAGAGGACACTTGCCTGCTCAGATGTTTGAGTGCAACTAGGAAATCTTCATTTGTCAAAATTCTTGGCGGTTTCCATTTCAAGGCAAGTGAGACATTGATAAATACCAAGTAAAGAAACCTGATCTGTGTCCAGAGCATTTTAAATAATAAGAGTTTAACAAACCACCAGTGGTGATCTATCAAATGAGATCATGTCTAAGTCCTAAGAAAGGGCTCAAGGAGAAGTTATGGAGCAGTCCAGCAAGTAGACACTACATTACCCCCGGGGCATTTTGCACCAAAAAAATTAAAAATTCTGCATACAATATTTTAATTTTTTTGCAAAATTCTGCAAATTTTATTTGTCAACATAACACTACATAACCTGCCAGTTTCAATTATTTTGGTAATTTATTTCAAAATACCTGTCAGCAAATATGTCTGTAACAATACAGACACACACAAAAATTCCCCCTGGAGTATTAAAGAAACCCCAGGACAACCCAGTTCCTGTTTCTCTGCCCTCCCCTAAGCCCGGCTAGGGGACCAGACACCCATGGCCCCCTCCCCTTAGCTCAGCCACGCAGCCAATATATCCCAAATCCCTCCCCCCAGAGCCCAGCCACAGAGACCCCCCAACCCGGATACCCACACTTCCTTCCCCTCATAGTTCAGTCATGGGGCCCCCAGCCCAGAGAATCATACTCTCCCCCAACAAAGCCCATCCATACCCCCTCAGCCCAGACACACACACTTCTCTCCCACAGAGTGCAGGGATCCAGAGGGAGAAACAGCCTGATGCTCAGTCCCAAGCTTGCATGGAGTTTCCTGTGCGCTGCCCTCACCTTCCCTCAAGGCATGCTGGGAACTGCAGCTGCCAGGAACCCTCTAGCTCAGTGGTTTTCAAACTGTGGGTCGTGACCCAATACTGGGTCATGGAATGGAAGGCATTGGGTCACGGCAGCTCTGGTCAGCACTGCCGATCGGGCCATTAAAAGTCCCATCAGCGGTGCTGCCCAACTAAGGCAGGCTAGTCCTTACCTGTTCTGACACTGCGCTGCGCCCCAGAAGCGACCTAGACACGGGGCTCCACACGCTGCCCCCACCCCAAGCACTGGCTCTGCACTCCCATTGATTGGCAACTGACCAGTGGGGGCTGGGAACCGACCAGCAGGGGCTGAGGGCAACGGTGCTTGCGCGCGTCCGCCTAGGAGACGGACCAGGAGCTGGCTGCCTCCAGGGCACAGCATGGTCCACGGTGCCAGGACAGGCAGGAAATCTGCCTTAGCACCCCCACTGCGTTGCTGACCAGGAGCTGCCCGTGGTAAGCCCTGACCCAACCCCATGCCCCAATCCCCGGCCCCAGCCCTGAGCCCTCCCAAACCCAGAGCCCTTCCTGCACCCCAAACTGCTCATCCCCAGCCCCACCCCAGAGCTTGCACCCCCAGCCTAGACCCCCTCCCACACCTCAACGCCTTGCCCCAGCCCAGAGTCCCCTCCCACATCCTGAACCTCTCATTCCTGGACCCAGCCCACAGCCCTCACCCCTGCACCGCAACCCTCTGCCCCAACCACACCCCAACCCCCTCATGCCCAACTCCACTGGATCACAGGCATCAACAATTTTCTTCAACTGGGTCACCAGAAAAAGTTTGAAAACCATTGCTCTAGCTCCCTCTCCCTCCCCCCAGCACTGTCTGCTACGTGCGAGCTAGGCTCTACCGGGTCTAGTGGCCCCTAGTGGAGGCTAGTAGCATTGCAGCCCATTTCTGTGGGGGAAAGGAAATTCTGCATGCACAATGTTAATTTCTGCAAAATTCTGCATTGTGCAGAATTCCCCCAGGAATAACTACATGTACAGCAGCAATTGCTCTGTTGAAAATGCTAATGTTTCTCCAAAATGTGATTGGGGAGGGGGGGAAGAAGCCACCTTGTAACCCCACAAATTATCACAGTTTTTAACGTCAGAAAAGAAAAAAAATACATGAAAATTGTGGATGATTTAATGGAATCAGCTTGTCAAAATGATGAAGCTGAAAAAGCTTTTACAGAATACACCCAAGACAAAAACTTTAACTTTATGTATCTAGTGGAGAGTGGGTTTTGTCATGGCAAAAACAAAAGAATATCATTAATTTAGATGTGAAGTGTAAGATTCTGCTGAATATCTTCATGGGATTTAGCAGAGAAATATAGCCTTGCTTGGCCAGACAAATGCAGCCTGGCAAGTCCCAGTTCTTGTTAGAGGCTATCGAAAAAGCCACTGGGCTTTTAAATTCTGTCATCTCTGTCAGATATGATAAGAAAAGGACTGGGTTGCTTTCTTCAGATCTACCAGCATCTAGCTCCAGTCTTATTGAGGGATATACATGATTGGAATGGAAAATGAGCAGTTTTAAAACTACTTTTTAAAGGGACCCTATTCAAACACAATACTTTCTCCCCAAATCCTTTATGGGAAAGCAGCTCATTATGGGCACTGAGACACAGTCACAGCACAGGCAAAATGCTGTACAATCTCCCACCCATCCACTAGCTCAATCTAATTTGCAGCACCTCCTGCTATCCTAGTTCTGGGCTCCCCACACAGCTCTGACTCGCTGACCCACCCCGGTTTCCCTTCAGCACATGCTGCCATTTAAGCCTAATAGCAAGGTAGAGCAACTTCATTATGAAACCCGGAATGGTAAAATCTTTGTTCCCTCTTTTTCAGCGTGCCCTTTTAAAACAAATAAAACAACCTGGAAGGCCCACAGGTGGTAGAGGTGTCCCTCAATTCCAGAAATAAAATTTCAATTCCATGTTAGTTTACTTTTTGTTATAAAAAAGTTTCTGACTGCAGCCCTTTAAAATTCCATCCCTAGCTGATTTATGGATCTGTCCCTGCCATTTGCATCCATCTCTGTATTAGCATTAGGGGAAGAAGAAGCTAATAATGAGAGCAGAGAGAATAATTTTCAAGGAATAATTTACTTGACTAATTTAGCTCCCTTTCTCTGCTCATAGATGATCCATTAGCAAATTGCAATTACCTTCAATGTAACTGGCATTGTTGTTGCTGTTGCTTGTTGTGGGGCAATGCTATGGACTGATCATGAACAGTTTGCTCCAAATATTTGATATTTGATACTCTGTGTTGGTTAGTTTGGACCAATCAACACAGCTGGTTGCTTTGGTTCATGAGTCACATGGTATTGGTTCTGCTTCCTGACTGGATTAGTGCAAAACTCCCATAGGTCCTAAATCAACAGAACACTTTAGCATGTGCTTACCTTTAAGCACTTGATTATGTTCCACTGACTTCAATGGGACTCAAATGTGATTAAAATTAAATGTTTTGCTTAATAGGAATGAATTTAAGCACATGCTAAAATTAAGCATATGTTTAAATGCTTTGCTTGGCAGAGATGGATTCAATCATGTCTTAAGTGCTTTGCTGAACTGAGGGCATAATCAGGAGGAAGTCTTGAAGAACCCACTGGAATTTTGATATACTCAAGGCAGGGAGCAGTTTAGTGAGAGGAAACAAATAGTTTTAGGGAATTTTAGTAACTTTCTAGGCTACATAATCCTTCCTGATGCATGACTTCCAAAAACACTAATATTGTCCAATTGATTAGATAGGGACAAAGTTTAATTTTCTCGCATCCCATTCACACAAAATACTCGTATTTGCAGGCACAATGCTAGCTGTGGAGGCGAGGTCAGACTCCTGTCTGATCCATTTGTCTCTCTCTGCCAGCGTTCTCCCCAGGACCTTGGGGAGCCCTGGACAGAGCAGAATCCCATCCTACATAAAATATCCCTCTTACAGAGCAAATAAATGAGTTGATAGTTCCCTATCTAAAAGTACAGGAGCATGTGATTTTAAAGAGTACTTTTTGCAGGTATGCATGAGAGTAAATGCTTGAATGTTTGCACAAAGCAAATACAAAAGGGGTGTGAGCACGGCCAAAGCAATTTTTAATAATTTTTTTTGCAATGTCCACACAACTCTACTTCTATTAGGCATATACAGTCCCTCTGGCTCACATCAAGAAAGGACACATCATTATTCAGCCTCAGTGAATATTCATACACAGCAGCCTACCTGATCTGTCAATATGCCCTATGTATGAGGAGAAATGGGTTGGACAGAATCAAAAAGTCAACGCTGGTTTGAGAGTAGAACCAACCTCAAAGGAGCCATTCCATTGCCTCCATAAAATATAAGCCATTTTAAAAGTCTTTTTCCCTCAAGGAAATCAGGAATAGCCTGATATGAATAGCTGCAGAATAAAATAAGGTCACAGAGGAAAATCTATTATTAGATTGTGTCTGTGGTCAGTGATTCCAAAGGGTTTAATGTTCATGAGACCTCTTCAGACTATTGTAGTATCTTCCCTGTTCTCATTTCCCACTTCCCTGAGAATGCTTCAGAACCCCTGAGGCAGAGTACATGCCATTAGCTGGCATGACATGCCCATGTGTCCCTGCCTTACAGAGTGTATCATATTCCCACTGGAATGATGCAACATACAACCTCCACATTCCCTAATAAAGGAAAAGATTATAAGGCTCTTAGAATATGAGACATGACCCCAGTAGCCCCTCAGTTACCTCAATTCCCCTCTCCCTAGCCACATTACATAGCCTCTAAACTAATTTATCTTAGGTAAACAGCATTGAGCATATTATAAACAGCATCAAGTCCTCTTCAACTGGTTATACTTTTTTCTCCACATTCTTTATAAACAGAAGTGGAAAAAATGTATGTATGTAACAGCAAATGTTCTCTCGCTATTTTTTGTTCTGTTTTTTTTAACTGTTTTTATCTTATATAAACAGTGGTGATGGAATTATAAACACCATTATTCCACCTCCATGTTAATACTTTTATTATCTTGCAGAAACAGAAGTGAATGAACATGTACATGACACCAATCAATCCTTTTTTTTAAAAAAAGCAGTTTTTATCTTTTATAAACAGCGAAGGAAGAACTTAATGAATTCAAAATGTAGTTTTCCTGTTTATATTTTTCATGATATGAAAGTAGAAACCAAATGGATGTATATGCAATGTTGTACATGCTGTCAGTTACGAAATACTTTCTGTGAACTTTCAAAGTAAATTCAGTGTTAATGGAAGGTGCTGGATTGAGAGCTCTGGAAACTGATGGCCTGAGTCTATCCACTGACCAGGTACAGTACAGACAGGGTAGGGCAGGCTACCCCAGCACTGCCCCAGCTAATGTGCTTCCGCCTTTCCATAGAGGGATCGCTCATAGGAGAGATTGGGTAATTCAGTCCATGAGTCTAACATTCCATACTTGGTCATTTTGCTGAGATTGTCACAAAAGGCCGGGACACTTAGTACAAATGGATTATGCGTGATGTGGATACCTGTCCGCTAGAAATTGGGCTCAAATCCCCAATTCATTTCCCAGAGGCCATCCAACAGCTATCTTACAATAATGACTTCTGGGCATTACTAACCTGGGTCAAATATGAATGTGTGACTTTAAACTGATGGGCTCCATATGCCATTACTAATCCTCTGGTAGCACCCAGTCCTGAATCTCCAGTACAGCTGGTTGTACTGGTTGGTCAAGAGGCCAATCTTAAATTTCTTTTGAAAGCATGCACATTCTGTACCATGGGATGCTAACCTGAACTCAACAAACTTATAAATGTAGTTTTAACTTACACCCTGTTTTCCCTTCCACTGCACAGCTAGGGCCACTATTTGTCAAGAAGGATCACTTAAAAACAAGGACTTACCTAGGCTGCATGGGAATGGCAAAGCACGAATGTGAGGATCACACACAGTCTGAGTAAGACTGAAAGAGAAGAGTGAGTACACTCCATTTGAGGGCAATTTTGCGTCACTGTAACCTCAGCATGAAGAATAGAAATTTACCCTTAAAAAGAGCTTCTTAGCCAAACAGGCTATATAGAACAGGGTTATGGGGCTAGCTCCACACCTATTTTTATATTTGAGCTACCTCCAAATACTGGCTGCCACACTAACACAGCCCCATGACCTATTGCACCATTTGGCATGACCCATTACCCAGTGCCCCGCTAGCCTGAGACATCTGCTTAATAACAGAGATGGACCTCAGATGCAAAGTCCAGGTCTGAAGGATCTGGATCTGAATTTTCCCCAAGTGCGTGGGTGTTCAGATCTAGCACAAGGCCCCTGTCTATTTAAAAGCATCCTTGACAGCAAAATATACACACAAGAGAGAACTAAGGCCTCTTAGAGGAGGCTAGCCAAATATAGAAGGAAAAACACATTTCACCATTTGTTTTGAAAACACCAAAAATGATTAAAACATATTATAAACTAAAAAAAATTCTTACCATATGAACTAATCTCTTGCCAAGTTTAAATTTTAAATCAAAACAATTTTTAGGTTCATATGTTGAAAAAGAGTGTCTGAAACTAACAAACTTAGCTAATACATTTTAAAAAGCCAGTCATTTAATTTAAATCATAACTGTCAGATTTGTAAAGACCTACTGAGGGAGGAACCTGCAGTGGTTTGGGTTTAATCTACATAAACCCCTCCAAAACTGTGATTCTCCTTTGGAAGCTTATACAAACCATCAAGAAGCAGAGAGAAGTGAGCCCCACACAGCCTGATTTCACACCCATTCACTATAGGCTCCAAAATTTAGTGCAAGTGTTACTGAGTTTCATTCCACTCAGGAAAGACTGTGAATTTAGAAGCAGACAAGGCGAGACAAACAAATATGTGCAGAGAAACTTATGAATTAAGAAGCAATGGGTGTGTGCAGGGCTTCTGGGTGGATTGAGAAAGATACAACACAGCAAGGAGTAGGGTCAGAGTGCTAATCAAATACAGAGAGATAGTTAAATATTGAGGAGACAGAAAAAAGTGAATGGAAATTAAATACCACTTCCATCTGCCCTGCGTTTTGAAGGTTCTTCTAGAATATACAGCAGAGGTTTCCCTTTACCTAGGATAATACTTTTAAATTGTAATCAATCTTGAAGAAAAACCATGAGTTTCAATTGTAGGGGGAAAGGACTGCAAGCTCAAACTAGCTTTGTGAAAAATTCACAGACAATTGGTGGTGTTCCAGAATTCTAGACCTCCTTATTTGTAAGGGTCCCTGTTACACTTACTCTCCATACAATAAGAATGAGGAGTCTGGTGGCACCTTAAAGACTAACAGATTTATTTGGGCATAAGCTTTCGTGCGTAAAAAACCTACTTCTTCAGATGCATGGCGTGGATTTTTTACCTATGAAAGTTTAGGCCTGAATAAATCTGTTAGTCTTTAAGGTGCCACCGTCATTGATTTTGTGGATACAGACTAGTACGTCTACCCCCAATACTTGTCTCCCTACAATGCTTCTTCCTTCCCTCCATCCCCACATAGCCCTAGTCCCCAAACCTTTTATTGTGTTCTCTGAATGTAGGTCAAGCACCTTGCTATCCTCCTTCCCCCTTGATGTTCAAAGGGCAAACCAGCATACCAATTCCCTCTGACATATTCAGGAGGACCTAGTCAAATTCTGGTAATCTTCTCTAGGATTGCCCAGCAGGTCTTCCAAAGCCTTCTTAAGGGACAGTCATGCTCCCTCAGTTGACTTCTGTAGAGGTCAGTTTGCAGCCTTCTGCTCTGCCCCCCCCCCCCCCGCACCCCGCCCACCCCCACTGAAGTTTGTCTCTTTAGGACTTTTGTCATTTAACAATAACAAAATTAAGTCTGCATCTGGTGACTGCACAGACTTGCTTTCCTGGAGAATTTCAGTGTTAACTTCCTGGTGTCCAGATGACAATGTGTCTGGATCCAGATCTAAACAACCCTTAGAGTGCAGGCACTGAATGGGTAGGTCAGATCCAACGTTCTGATTCAGGCTCATTTCTATGCTTACCTGACAACAGTGCTGTGAACATCAAAGGGTAAAGTTGTATAATTACTTGGTATAATTATTATAGAAGGGCAAAGTAGTTGTTGTTTTTTTTATTAACAGAATGTGCTGGTTTAAGAACATTTCCCTCCTCAAATTTATGTAGTGAAATAATTAATCCTAGCTTAAAACTATGAACTTAATTTGAAAAAGTAAGAAACAGCTGCAAGGCAGGCCCCAGGATTAAGTAGATAGAGAAAAAAATAAAATCCAACCTAATACAATAAAAGCTACAATATGGCTGCAGTGTGCTCCCCTAATATTGAGAGCCAAATTATCCCCTCGGTTACACTTGTGCAATCCCATTGTCTTCAGATTTTCCCCATAGCGACACCTGTGCAACCCACTGTCTAAAATTTATGCCATCAGCCACACCAGTGCAAACACAGTCTGACACAAGCTACACCTGTGCAAGGTGAGTGCCTGTAATTTATGCCATTAGCTACACATGTGTAACTCCACTGTCTGCAAAATATGCGTTCTGTGAGCCCTGTGCAACCCCACTGTTTTCAGTGAGGAGGTATGATGTAACAAAGGATAAAAGTTGACTATGTGTTTGGTTTTTTTAAAAAAGCACTTTTTGAGTATCTCCTCATTACAGCCTAATTGGTAGCATATTAAGACAGGATCTTACAGCACAAAATCCAGATCCCATGCATAGAAAAGGTTTCTGAATTTTAGAACGCAGAGGACTGGACTCCAAGGAGCTGCCACATTTCAGCATAGGATTGGTGTCTTGCAGTGCAGATCCATCTGCCACAGTGTTTATCAGTGGTTCCATCCTTAGTCCCATCTCTCTGAGAGCAGAGATGGGATGAATACTCTGTT